>NC_139737.1:11670636-12338167 GCF_964211835.1 Anser anser
AGGTGCCCGCACAGGGATGGCGTCAGGTCCTAAAGACACAGCCCGCATTGTTCCAGGGATGGATGTGACCACACCTGCCTCTCTCTGAGCTGGTTTCTGCACACTGAGCTCCAGCCACACTGCGCCCAGCCCAGGCAGGAGCTCTCACCTGCTAACAGCATACACCCGTCCTGCTTAGGTCAGCCCCATGACCGTCACTGTTGGGTCGCTGCTCCTGGCCAAGGTGGCCAAACCAGGCTGTCCTGGAGCTCTCCAAGAAAGGCCATGGGGTGCGACCATGCAGGGATGCTGGGGCCCCTGGGGATGGCCGCCACAGCCTGCAGGGACCTGGCTCAACAGGTCTGGAGATGCTCTACCTTGCCCAGTGTGAGCCGGGATGCAGTGCAGAGCTGCTGTCACCCCCCTTCTCAGGGGTGACGTGGCTGCACCATCCACTTTATCTCTGTCAAAAGGCCACCAACAGCCCCCTGGAATGACACCTGTTCTCACTTCCCTGCAGCTGCATCCCAGAGCGGCTCAAACGTCTTTCCACTGCGGTCCTTTTCAAACTGATGATGTTGCTTTTGGTGCCATGTCCCCATCCTGGCCTGGCTTCGGCTCAGGGTGACCACATCCAGCCTGCTCCAGCCACTGGGTTGCCATTTCATGGCTTGAAACCTTCTGAGTGAAAGGTTCCCCCAGCCCCGTGACAATTGTAACCATCTGGGGGAAAAAAAACAGCACAACACTGTTTTCCTTCACTCACGAACCTCGCACTCAATCCAAACCCTGGGCGAGCACCGGGCTCAGCCCCTGGGGCCTGCCAGCCCCGCGCACAGGGAGCGGCCTGCAACCTTCTGCCCGGCCGCCGCCCGGCAGTGTCTCTTCACTCGCTCCACAGCTTCATTCTCTGGCTAGGAGGCAACTCAGACCAAGCTGGCATTATTTTCAGCCATGAGAGTGCGAAACTTCACCCTTTATAGCTCATGTTGAGGTGTATCACCAGGGATGGGAGAGGCAAGGCTCCAACCACAAGCATGCACAAGCATGGAGGAGCCAGGTCTCCCTTGCAGCTCCAGTTATCCTCACAGAAGTCAGAGCCCACGAGCAGACCTCAGAGTCACCAGGACTGCCAAACCCAAAGTCAGCCTGACCCCCCCAGCTCTCCTGGATGAGCAGGGCTCCTTCTCAGGGCTATTTTTATGGCTATAAATTATTTGTGCCGGATGCCTACAAAAGGGAGATGTTGAGTCAGTTCCTCCACTCAGGCGAGTGCAATCAGAGCCACCTTCAGAAAGGGTCTCTGAGATCTTTTTGCACCTCATGAGCTGGGCCTCCTCATTAAAAACATATAAGTCCAAAAGTGTTTCAAGAAACATCAGAGAACCGAAATTCATTCAGATTTAAAACCTGACCAGAAATCACTGGATTGAGCAGCAAACATGTGACAGCAGCATTCAGACTTGAATTTACTGGAACCTCGCCCATTTTAGAGGGCTCAAAACCGTAACAGCTCTTTGGTAATCTATCATCCTTAACGCCACGACCGGGGGCTATCCTCAGCGCTGCTGTCGCAGGCGCAGTTATCGTGCTGCGCTGCCGGCGATGCTGGGGGAGCCAGGTGTTCACTAATCCCCAACCACGGAGAACATTATAATTGTTAGCGCTGTGATGATAGCGAGCGATTTTAACAGGCAGCTGGTATTAACAGACTCACCTCCACCAGAGGAGCCGGCAGCACCTTCAACAGAAACTGGATTTGTCCTCTATTTACCTGAGCAGATGTTCACTGTGATGCTTCCAGAATCCTGGAGCTGGATATTTGTCAGCATTAATGGGATTTTCAGGAGCTAGTTTGCTTTAGGAGCTCATTTTCTCGTTCAAATTGTAACCATCACCATTTCTGTTTTGTGTTGCCTCTCTCACTCATGATTATCTTCCAGAGTGCTCACTTTTCTCTGGGTCACTGAGCGGGGATCTGTTCTAATTACCGTCAGCTTAGCTTTTGTGTGGCATCCCGTCACACCAGGCTGCATAAATAAGCCATGCATTTGCTCTTTGTAGTCTTTGCTAACCAAGACAGAGCCCAGCTCTTGTCACCCAGCCGACCGGCTTGTGCCACGAGCTCACCTGAAACAAAACCCCGGGGAGGAAGCACCACGGCCTGGAAGAGCTCCCATGCTCGCCAGGTCCAGCACCATTTCATTCTTCAGTTTATTATTCATCTCTGCTTGGAAAAGGATGCACTGCCTCTGCTAAAACTCCCTGATGCCGACACTGATCGGCCAGCCCGAGGGGATGAAGTCACGCTAATGTTGATCACGGGGCAGCAGTCACTCGAGAGGCTTGCTAAATTAACAGTATCACTGCAAAAAAAATCTTATGCCTCATGGAAAGGCTTAAATCAACACTGAAACGCTGCCCTCCCAGCCCCATGCTGGTCCTGAGCCACGTGCCATACACAGAGGTATAAAAGCTAATTGTCTTTAAAGCCTCAGATCCTCCCTGACTGGGAATTCACAGCCCCTTCCGATCAGAGCTTGCATTTAGCTCGTTGCGCTCCCGAGATCGCTATCAAAGAGGAAGACAGTGGTTACGGGACACGACAGAACTGCAGGATAGAGATCTGCACGTGACAGCTTCAAGTGTTTTGGGCGTGCAGCGGCTGAAACAATGCGGGTGCTGCCATCCATTCCCTTTTCAGGGAGCATCCTTCCAGCCTCAACAAGCAGGAAAGGAACTACAAGAGCACTACGTGCTTCTGGATCACAGCTGAGAGGGCACCAAGCGCGAACCAGGGCTAATGCCTCAACACATCAGAGAGCTACTGAGAACTAAGATGTGCCACTATCCCAGGAAGAGGAGAAAGACCAGCTCAGGTAACTTTTAAGCAGACACAGCTCCTGAGGCCAGGGGATGAGCAGTTCGTGAGCGATCAAAGCGATCAGAGCTGTGTCGGCCAGACACAGACATCGGTGGCCGCGAGGAAGATGGGACCCAGCCAAGGCAGGAAGGTCAAATATTTGGTGAGCAAGACAAGGATGGGCATACAGGTAATGTGATGGTCACACACATGCTGTACCATTGCTTTTCTTTGACGTGTCTTTTTGCTCTAATAAATGGTATTTCCATAAAGAGAAGCTTCCTGGTGACTGTAAAGGCAGTCACAGGAACAGAACTGCTGCTTTGAGCCAGTTCAGACCCTCCATAGTTGTCAGTGATGACCCCCAGCCATGAGCTTGCCTGGGGCACCCAGCAGCCACACACCTCTGACCAGAGGCCAGTAAGGGCCACGGAAGCGGTGAGGTGCAGCAGGAACCTTAACAAATTTTAAAAATGGTACCCTACAAGACTGTAATTTTTTTTTTTTTTTTTACTAAAACTAACTATTTTCTTCTCTCCTTTCCAGGAAGTGACTCTGCTGTCATCCCTCCTGGTGTAGTTCAGGACTGCTGTCAGGACACAGAGCAGTGCTTGAGGCTGCTCATTCATGTTGGCTTCGAGGTCCTTCTTGCAAGCACTTGGAGTGAGCATTCATTTATTCAGCTGCTAAGCAGTTACCCGAAAACCAAAAATTAACCAAGTCAAGCTGCTTGCAAACAACCAACAGGTTGGGATTCAGGCACATAAAGCTACTCCTTAAACAATGTCTCCAGGCAAGCACATTCAGCAAAACGCAACAGCATCAGCACGCAATTTGTGAACAGACAGAAGGATCACAGTCACACAGGAGCTTCATTCACAATTACAGACTTGGCCCGTGCTCCTGGCACACAAACTGCCTGCAACTCAGCGTGTCCTTCAGCTGACATCTGCTGCTACTCTGATGCACAAGGACTTTCAGTTTGTATCAAGTGAGAACTGTGGCTGAAAACCTTAAAGAATAAGCTACTTGCAGAGGGGCCACATAATTCAAGAGAATCTTATCTGAAGGACTTTGTCTTTACATTCTTATCAGAAGTGTTATCCCATTCATCTGATAACATGTAGATACGATTCTTCGTAAAGAGATGCCAGTGACAACAGGAGCTGGGATCTCTTAAGGGTGAGAGCAAACTGAGCCAACAGAAGGTGTTCACCTGACCTTTAGCAAGAGGGCAGGACGGAGAAGACACCCTGCTGCGTTCAAACTACAGAGGTGGGCTCCGTGGCACTGCTCCAGCAAGACACACTATCGGAAACACAAAGATGGGGCGGAAGCATGATATCAGCAGCACTTCCAACAGCCTGACACGTGGCTTCTCTCTGAGCGTACTTCATTGCCAGTCATGAGTCATGACTAACGCTGAGCACATCCTCAACAGAATAAGGCCAAGGCAAAAACCACAACCAAGCGTCAGAAGCATTAAACTAAGAATCATTTCGCCTTCAGCTGTTGGCAATGCTGGAATGAAAGTTTAGACAGGGCTTACATGTTTTTAATCTGTGTCTCATTACCCTGGTAGTTGGTGCTATGGCTTAAGGACTGTGCGAGGCTATGGAGAACCAAGTCTTCTTGTACGAAGGGCAACCCCAGCCAGGATATTGCTGTCATGAATCAGCAAAAGCTGCTAGGCCCCTTTCTCTACAAGATCTATGCTTGCAGTGGGGCAAAAGGTGAAGAGCATCCCCTTGTTACCATGATTTAATAGCAGAATATTCAAGAAACTATGTATCTCCCACTTACCTACTAGAGGACTTGATTTGCTTTCCTATGCTCTAGGATTTACTCTCAAAACCCACATGCCGACTTAGCCAAGCAGTCACATCATTCTAGTTTAATGTAATCCTGTGCTAGAGGATTTGCTGTACCTGGTCAGGCCAATTAACTCAATGCCTTTCTTTTGGAAATAACCATTGTGCTGTGAAGCTTCAAAAGAAACTCATATCACCCCAACAGCAGAAGCCATGACGTCTGGATAATGATACAAATTAAAAGCCCATACTGCCTGGAACCGCAACCAGCTGAAACAACACGGGGGAATCGGCTCGGACAATACTGCTGCTTCGTGCTACTCGTCCCCAGCCAGCACAGCACATAAGCAGTCATGATCAACAAGCACGGAGGTAAAGAAAAAGGAAGGAAATAAAATATTAGTAGAAGTGTTCAATATGATGACCAAAAATAAAGTCCAAGCCCATGTATCGGATACTATTTTGCATCTTTACATTGAGTGTAGGTACATCTCTCTTCAGCCTTAAGGGGCTGAGCACCTATTTATCCCTCAGCAGATACGCCAGGGGACTGGCAGCACCTTACGCTGGGAAAACCCAGCCCAGCCAACTCGGTACAGCAGCCTGCAGCCCTCACCCACGTCACGTCCATCGGTCAGCACGAACACCAGACCTGGGTGTGTTCCGGCACTGCTGTCGGAAGGAGCTACACCAGAAGAAAGGCTTCTGGAGCCCTGTAACGTCCTTGCTGGGGGGCGCAGCCAGAGCTGGCGTGGGTTCGGAGCACGCTGGCTTACGCCGAGCATGAATACGGCTGCTAACAGCAAGAGCCAGGAAGAGCAAAGTCACAAACCGGCCAGAAATATTCTGGCTGCTTTCATGTAGGGAAAATAGAAAAAGAAAAAATGGAAAACAAAACCAGAAACGGTTCATCAGATAGTAATAGCTAGCTAAAAACAAAAACCACAGTCACTTAAGGCTCGCGCACAGCGATGTTTCTGGGGCACTCACCTCCTGTTTTTGTTTCAATTAAGACAAAAGCAGGGCTGTGTGTTTTTTTTTTCTTCCTTTTTTTATTTAAAAGAAGAAAAAAAAACAACCAACAGAGAACGAACTACTAACCATCACCAAAGGCCAAACCAGGCCCCAAGCCCAGCAGTGGGTGGGCAGCCTGCACCCAGCAGATGCAGCCACCCATAGGAGCTTTACTGGGCTCACTGGGAGGCCTTTCTGATGTGTGCAACCCACCAATTCACTTCCACAGCTCTCCCCAAACCACATTCAACTTTGCTTTCATCGCATCCAGGTCCCTTCTTCCCTGCTGGAGGAGACCCCTAAGACCCGCACTCCTCCTACATGGTTTCATCCCCTTCATCCTGATTTCGCCATGGTCACATTGATGCTGCTCAATGCCCACACAGCAGCTGGACCAGAAGCACCAGGGTTTATTCTTGTTTGGGAAGGGGGAACCAACATCCCACATACTTTGCAGGAAGAAAAGGAGAAACAGGATGGGTGAGATCCAAGCTTCTCAACTGGACACCTGCAGCTCCAAGGGGAGAATTGCTCTTATTTGCAAGTTGGTGTTAAATAGTCTCTGTTGAATAAAAAAAAACACCTTATGTGCATTCTGCTTCATCTTTAGTTCTACCTGACAAAGCCTTGGTCTGCTGGGTCTTGGGGCAGAAAATCAGAACTGGAAGAAAGACTGAGAAAAAAGCAGAAGAGGGATGAGCTGAGCACTACTAAGCAGCAACGCAATGAGTCTGAAATGAAAGCAAGCATGGTTTCTTGCCCCAGCCCTCCAGGTCTCCGTTCATCATCATCTTCACCACTTTGCTTACAGCTTCATGACACCGACAAGGACAAGAGTGGAGTGGGAACAGTGCTGTATTTTGGGGCATTTGAAGACCAGCAGCATCGGTGGGGCAGCACAGTGACAGACACAGCCACATTCCCTCTGCTGCAGGGACATCCCGGTCATCAGCACACAGCAGTCTTCCTTACCCAGGTGCTGTCCTACACCCAACACGCATCCTGGGACGTCTCATAGCCCACTGCATCTTCTGCCCTCCTCCATCCATGCCCAAAGCATCCATGCCTGGAAGCATCCGGTTCTGCCTTCCATCAGAGGCAGGGATTTAACAGAGTTATCCTAAGCTGCACCAAACTACAGCTACATTCAAATCCCAGAAATTCCCCAGGTTCTGCATCTTAACCTCACTTCATTTTACATCAAAATGTGGCCTTTCTTATACATCCCACCTGAAAAATAATGAGAGAGAGAGAGAGAGAGAGAGGCAGCCAGAGAATGAAGCCTTCCTTCCTCCTCCCCGTCAATATTTTATCACAGCAAACACCTGCCATGCAAACAGCCCTGGGAGAAACAGAAGGTTCGTGGAACTGCCTCAACTGCAACACAGACACCACAGGAAACAAAACAACCTGCACAAGCAGAAGAGCCACGCTGCAGCACAGCCCACAGAGCACATGTTTGTGAGCTTCGGAGGGAGATGAGACAAATTCTGCTTTTTTTGCTGACAAGGGGGTACGACTGCTTTGTCCCCACTGATTTTGGTTATGACTTCTTCAAAGGGGCTTGCAAGCAGTGGAAAATCTTCTCCAGATAGGCTCAGCTTTGGGGGTGAACGCACTAGTCAAAGGCAGAAAAGTCACTGTCTGCAATGAGTCACGAAACTTGCAGGTTTGGCACTAGGAACCTCCCTCTGAAAGCACCAGGATTCACAGCGAGATGCTGTATGGGGACAAAAGACATCAAAGAACAAGCAACACGGAGAGCGATTCATGCTTTCCTCTGAAAGATTCAGACTGCAGGAGCTGATCAATCCCCCCTGTCCAGCCAGGCAGCACTCAAAAAAATTACTAAGTGCAAGTTTTACTGAGTCTGATCCGTGTGGGAAACTTTCCCACCACTGCATCTCACCTGTGAAACACCAGGGGTCCTGGGAAGCGGCTGTGCTGCTGCCGGGATGACACCTCTGGGAAGTCACCGCTTGTTTATTATAGAGCACGCAGGGATCAGAGAGACTGAAGGTTATTATTTCTATTTGAGATGTGATTTCAGACTGTGAGGACAATTTTAGAGTGCAGAAGCCTGAAATAACTCCATAGGCCAAATGTATGACTTGTAACAGAACTATCACACTCACTTGTCATTTTACTAAAGACCCACACGACCCCATGACTTATACATGCACCGGAGGTGTCAGTCCCGGGAGCTGAAAGCATCAGTGCCGGAGAGGCCGGTGTTCATTTTGTCTCAGTAGGGTTTTTAAGCCAGCAGAAGCCATGGTGGGACAGCTCTTCTCCGCAGCCACATGCCACCGGCTGGCTGCTGGAGCCGTGCTGGGTCAGCCCCAGGAAGAGGGCAGCACCACGCAATGCACAGCACCTCCAGAGGGTGCTGGATGCTCCAGGGCCCACGTGCGACCAGGGAGACCGTCGCGTAGTGCACGTCTTGTACATCATCATCTCCTGGGCAGGAAGCTGCGCAGCACCTCGCTTCGTGGCACCCATCTCTGCTGGCTTTTTTCCCTCCCCTTGCAACCATCCACCTCGATCCTCTTCCCCCGGCCTCTCCCCGTGGCCAGTGCATGGGAAAAATACCCACCTTGAATGGGTATGGAAAGGCAGGACAAATACCAGGCCGTGTTTTTTTGATGCGCTACACACTCGGCGGTGCTGATAGGAGCTTGAAAGACCGTGGCACATTCTGGGTAGAGACATGCCCTTTTCTGGAAACTGGATTTGTAAATCTCAGGACACAGCCTTGTGTCACACCTGGAGCAATGTCACTTGGGCTTGTGCAGGGACAACACATGCAGGTGCCCACGGTGCTGGCTCATATGGAAGGACCTTTTTGGGTCCACCATGGGAATAAGAAAAAGTCCCTCTTGGTTAACACTATTTTATCATGTCTATAAAAAAAAATTACCAAACATGAAATTGCCGTCACTGACTGCATGAAGTCCATCTGCTGCAGGAATCGCCACTGATTACCGATAGGTAACGCGCCCCCTCCCCTCTCCTGCTCATAAAACAGCCCCTTCGCTGCGAGATCTCTCCCCAGCACACGCAGCATGGGGATAAGACCAAGCTGTACTATATAGGAAATATTGAGAAATCCAGTCTTGTTGGTGGAGGGATCCTTTCTAAGCATGAAAACCACACAGCCATGATTGATGGAGCAGCTACACTTTCAAACACTTAGCTCACGCAGACAATCCCAAAAGCCAGGAACAGAGCCCATAAGTGAGCACGTACAACCGTCTGCAGAGACAAGGGTTAACAATCTTATCTGGGGTCACCAGAAGAAATTCCAAGTAAAACCCACAGCACGCAGATTTCCTGCTTTCTAACCCAATGCCCTATTTATACCTCTCTTTCTTCACAATGCCAGTGACAGCTTTTTCCTCGCTTACAGGCATGTTTCCTGCTTCTTGAGTTGTGACTTTCATTTGTAGCTCATTTCCATAACCTCAGAAATAGAGTTTCAATGGAAGTGTTAAATGTACTGATAAATTCTTCTCGAATCTTAAAGCTATTGGCAGAGAGAATGGGGGCAATTTACCCTGTATCAGCCAATTGAAAATTATATATTTCAAAATCCTTTACCCGAACGCAGCAAGGTTTATCTCTGGCTGATAAGGTAATGCCTTAGCTGCTGGTGAGACAAATAACAGAGCCAATTTCCAAAACACAAAGTCCCCAGTAGGATGGCAAATAGGCTCATCTGTGCCCAGTGACCTTCACGGTCTTCATGGTTAATCGCGGAGTGCAGGCACTAACTCCATGATCGCACACGAGCACTGCCCCAGAGCAGCACCTAGCCATCCCTCACCGCTGTCTTCTCCATCCCCACCTTGCTGGGATGAACGAAGCATTTTTCTGCACGTCGCTTGCATATTTACCAGGAGTAAAGCACAGTCCTGCTGCACGCCACAACCCCTATTCCCCATTAAAAAGAGCAAAAGAGAGGAAAAAGAAAGAGAAAGAGAAAAAAGACGGTCTCATCCAGTCCTTCTCCCTGCCAGAGCATCCTCAGAAACCCTGCCTGAGCACACTGCACTAAATAATTAGGACACATGGGGGGACTAAAAGTAAAGAAAGAATAAAGCAGAGATTTGCTGCAACATTTCCACTTCGATGGAGTTGGAAACAAGACACAAGTTGCCTGTTCTGGAACTGAACGCGGCTGCAACCAGCAGCCTGGGATATGGCCAGGGAAGGAGGCGAGCGGGGAGGAAAACACAGACATCACCGTATGTTGGTGTTACAGTTTCAAGGTCGGACATGGAAAGGGAGAAGAGAGACGGGAGCTGCCTTTCAGCAGCAGGGAGAGCAGGAGCTGCCCGGGCAAGGGAGGACACAAAGAGCGAGGGGCCCCATCTGGGTACGGGTGAAGCAGGGGGCGTGGGGAGGCAGAGCCTCCAGGCTGATGCACTTGAAACAAGACGAAGCCACGTGCCAGGAGCATCCTGCGGGAAGCAGCCCAGGCCAGGCTGCCTGCCTCCAGACAAAGCCATCTCCTCCTCTAACATCACTCACAGCGCACACAGCTCAGCCAAACATCTCACAGAAAGCCAAGACACCAGAATCCAGAAGTGCGAGGTCCCTGGTACCGCAGCCACCCAACGTGGGGAGCCCAGGGCGAGGGCACAAGCTCTGCCGCGAGTCAGTGGTGCATCTTCGCCCTTCTTCGAAAGCTCTCGGAGGTATACACCCATGTACGTTCATCAAAGCGATGCGTCACCAAGACCGAAACGGCGTTATTTCAAAAATTAAGCTGAACTTGAACCTGAGAAGCAAGGGGACAGGACCAGACAATAAAGCAAGCATCTGACCGCAGCTGAGCTGCTCCCAGGTCCTGCTTGCACACAGAAACACAGGCAGCTCTGTGCCCCCTATAAAATATTTGTGCATCCTACATAATTTAGAAACCCATTAAATAACTTGACTCCCCTATTTTTTCATAGCAGCCAATTCCATGAATTTTGCATTGAATAAAAATTTAGCAATCATAGCGGTTGCTAATTTCTGTGCTGTGCTCAGAGCAGCCTTTCACTTCCCCATAATGATTTTAAAACATTATCCTGCTGTTTCCTTTTTTCTGTGCCTGGCATTGAAGAGCTCTGCAAAGTATTTGAATAGTGCTGCTCTGGAAAAAAAATAATCTGTAAGGGAGAAAAAATTAAATTCAATCATCACTTTACCCTCTGTGAACTGTGAAAGTCTTGGGAACATGAAAAGGTGCTTTCTAAAGGATGTTAAGCATTCAAAAGATTAGGCTGCAATGTGCAATTAAATGTGTTCCACAAACCTTTGTCAGAGCACCCAAAACCTCACTTCTGCATGAACTTCAAATCCTCCCACTGGGAGCTTGTTCAAGTGGTTTACTTTAAACCTGTACTTCAGATATTCCGTACCTTTCACTTTTATAATTCTTCAGCATATGCTAACACTGGCAGAGTTAATAGTAACTGACTAATTTTAAACCCTATGATTACTGGAGCTGATTTATATAGTAGCTTCACTTCACAATACTGTGAATCATGCACACAGTAATTGCCAAGTTCAATTTTAGCTCTGTCATACTGAAGCATTAGTTTTTATGCCTCAGCTGTTGCCTTCTCCATGCTGTAGAGGTAAGTTGATAATGCAGTAGGTTTTGCTGTTAAATATCATAATATTATGATACCCCATGTCAGATTCTTACAAGCTTTGTGAGCTGTGCATCATCTATTAACTAAATACTTTATTAAAGGACTGGTTTGAAAAGGCTCTATTCTAATTTAGCTCAGAACAGTGAATACTGGGAAAAAAAAAAAGAAAAAAAAAAAGAAAAAAAAACACATAATGATTTAATTCACCGCCAGAACTGACTTGGTGGAGAAAAACACAAAAAACACTCATCATCATCAAAGCTTGGTGGTGGGAGATGCAAATGGATTGAACCAGAGCCTGTTCAACCAGTACTGGGACCAGACAAGCCCCCACCTCCACCAGTGCACTCCGGATTAGCGCCCTTAAATCCTGCTGACCCCTCCTAAGGGTGAAAGGGGCCTGGCACCCCTCTAAGCACTGCCAGGAGCTGTTTTACCCCCAAAGCAGGTAACTTCATTATACAAAGCTGGGCATGACCAATAATCTCCTAACAGCACTTACACTCACTCATCTCTCCGGCTTCACGCTTAAAGATTTTATTTTATTTTTTAAATGAAATCTGTTCATATCGATTGTAACAAGCGTGGGGGAACCAGAACTGCCTCCTTTTCCCATTCACATGCGCTGTTGATGTTTAAGATCAGTCTTCTGGTAATGTGAGCTGAAGTCCCTGGCTGTCACGGAGGGCTTCAGGCCATCGAGGGATGCTCCAGGCACTGCCCATGGGATGGGGCCTGGGCACCACCTCTGTGCCAGGCAGGAATTCCCCTCCAGGTACGGCCAGGGCAGAGGAGTGTGTGCCCAGGGCTGGTGATTTTTGCAATCCTTTGAATGAAAGGAGCGCAATGCAACGGAAACATCGCCTGCCTTCACACTGACCTGTCTTCACCCCCAGGTGGAGGCAGAGACCCCAGCCCAGGCCACCACCTACACGCAGGGGACCGGGACCCCCGGCGATGGCACCGCTCAGGCTGCGGCCGGCCACTTGCCAGATGGGGGAGACTGGAGAATCGGAGAGTGGCTCCGGTTGGGAGGACCTCAAAGCCCACCCAGCTCCAACCCCCTGCCACGGGCAGGGACACCACCCACCGCATCAGGTTGCCCAGGGCCTCGTCCAACCTGGCCTGGAACACCCCCAGGGATGGGGCACCCACAGCTTCTCTGGGCAGCCTGTGCCAGGGCCTCACCGCCCTCTGAGTGACGAATTTCCTACTAACCTCTAGTCTAAATCTCCCCTCTTTTAGTTTTAAAACCATTCCCCTCATCCTGTCATTATCTATTTGAGTAAAAAGCTGCTCTCCATCTTTTTAGAAGCCCCCTTCAAGTACTGAAAGGCTGCACTGAGGTCCCCCCGGAGCCTTCTCCTCTCCAGGCTGAACAGCCCCAGCTCTCTCAGCCTTCCCTCACAGGAGAGGTGCTCCAGCCCTCTGGGCATCTTCGTGGCCTCCTCTGGACCCGCTCCAACAGCCCCACATCCTCTGGTGCTGGGGCCCCAAGTGCTCCAAGCGGAGATGGCCTCTCTCGGTTTATTCTTCCCAAATAAACACGGGACAGACGTGTTCCTGACAGAGCCACCGTCAGCACGGGTCTTGCTCCAGCTCTGGAGTTCACGTGTCAGCTACTCAGCAAAACCCATGCAGGCAGCAGTTACCGCTTCAGCAGCCACCTTTCTATTTACCCTCTCGTCATTGCCCCAGTGAGATGAGTGTGGAAGTGGACGAACTTCTTTTTCATAGTGTTTTCCCCCGGTTTTCCAAAAGGAAAGGCAATGAGGTGACGTGCTGAAGAGAAAACCTCCCGCAAGCCTGGAGCTGCTCGCGGAGCAGCGCCCGCCCCGCTTGCGGCCATTTCGGAGGAGGAGGCAGGACGTTTCACATGGGGAGAGAGAAAGGGGAAGGAAGAACGTGAACATTTCACCAAGCATGTAGTCACTGGGAGGAAGGAATAGGATTCATGAAATTTTCAGCTTTGGTGATTTTGGTAAAGCCATAAACCACGTGCCTTGTGAAGAATAAATCACAAGTGAATCAACCAGGGAATCTGGAGGTGGGACTGGTACTCTGACATCTGAAGCCCCCTTTTGCAGCCCACCAGGGGTGCCAGACCAGCCCCATTTCTTTTAGGGCCCCTTCTGAAGGCAGCACTGCTGGAAGGCCACGGCCTGATGTAAACTGCTGGTGGCTGCACCAGGCCCTGCGTAACGCGGCTGTAGCAGGCTGCTGGCATCTCCACCCCCAGGGACCTCCTGGAGCTAAAGGAGAGCCTAAAACCACGCTTTCTCACTTACATTTTCTTCAGGACCATCCTTGACCTGGTGTTTGCTCAGTACCTGGTAGAATCCATTCTGGCCAACTGGACCACACGCAGTTGCAGTAAGACCTCAGCTCAGTTTTTGCAGTTCCCTACATTCAGACAAAGCCTTGCACCCCCAGCAGCCCCAAGCAAAGCCAGCAGAGCTCCCCCTGCCTGTGCGGGGCTGGGACTCACCACGCGCTTGCCCGCCAAGCAGCTGGGCAGGGTTGCACCCTCCAGGCACCTCCCTGCCACGTCGGCAAGGGCTGGAGGAGCTCACTCAGCTCCCGTCACCAGCCAAGTCACTTCACGGCTTCACACCACCCCTCGCAGAGCTGTTTCCCACTGGGACAAGAGGCAACAGCAAAGGGGCCCTGCCGCATGCAGCAGAAACCCAGCCCAGCACCAGCAGCACACACCTTGCACCGAACCCGGTCAGGATCTAATCCCTCCTCCAGGATATCCGAGTCATTCCCACCTGTTTTACAACTGGAGATAATGAACCACCAACTGCAACGTGAAGCTCAAAATAAAACGGTGACACCTTTGCACAAAGAGATCTTGACTTCTCTTTTTAATGCTTTTAGTTGCTTTTAAAGTGTCACTCACTGCGCTGAAAACAAAACCAAACTAAAAATGGCCTCGTTACTGTACGGGAAAGGAAAAGAAGAAAGCAGGTGGCCTTGACTGCACGAGCCTCTTACCGCAGCATTATGTTACTAAACCGAATGTTTACACAGGTCTGAAAATTTGTTTGCAGTGAGCATGTAGACAGCAGTGCTACCAGATGTTGTTCTCCTAATATTTGCTATATTACATCATTGGATACCGCTGGAAAACCAACCTGTGCCAAACTCTCCGAGGCCTCGGCTTGCTGTGCATGCATCCGCAGCTCCAGAGAGCTGCCTCCTGGACACAGCTTGGACCTGGGTGCACAGACACCTCCCGTGGTCAGGGCTGTGCGTGCAGACAGGCTGCTGGGGGTGCAAGCCACCCCGCACCACCGGCAGCTATTTATGCAGTTACGGACACACAGAGCCGCGGCAGCGAGAACTTTCCCGCTTGTCCCACCACGAGATGTCACATTTAGGCAGAGTTAGAAAAAAAGGCAAAAACTAGAAAACCCCCAAATGCAAGCAAGAGTTGGTGCTTCCCCTCCTCGGGTTCATTGACCTGTATCAGGCTCCCTCGTCACAGCGCCCAGTGAGCTCCAGTGTTAGATACAAAAGTTTTAACCATTTTGCTGGGGCGAGATGCTGCTCCTCCTCCCCGGGGTGAGCAGAGGGAGGAGAGAAGGAAAGGAGCATAAAGAATTACATCAAAAAACGCATTTCCCACCCGGCCTGTGGAGACTTGCACTGCACGTCCCCACATCATGCTGTCAGCTAAAGCACCAGCCCCGCCGGGGCTTACCTGCTCCACTCCACACTCAACTATCGTAACCCCAAAGTGCTTTAAAACAATATTCCTCTTACTGAGATGTTACAACAACCATTGTTTTCATGTTTAAGCTAAGCAAATACAAAGGTAATTCTATTGTAAACAAACTGCCATCACCACAAGAAAATTCTCCTCCACCATATGGTAAACTTAACTGTACTTCTTGCTCTTCCTGGAGACATACTCATAGGCAAACACCAGCCTGTGCAGCAGCATGATGAAGAAACTGCAAGACACTGCCCTTAAAATCTTCTTGCTTAACGAAGTTAAGAAAGTTCTGTTTAATGTATATTTAATTTCGAGCTCTCTTTCTCCCTTTCTAGAAAAGCATAATTCCAATGACATTATTTCTAAATTACTCCCAAGCATTATGTTCTTGAAAGTACTCCCAGCTGTCTGTGACTTATCACTGGGCTTCCTTTTTCCTACCCATCCCACCAGCATCTCTAATGGTCTGGAGGAGACTGCAATTGCTGTTTACAGCCGTGTAAATCCAAAGCCACTCCAAGGAAGCAAACAGAGTTGTTCCAAGTGGTTATCGAGCACTTGCCATAAGCTTGTATGGTGGGGCCACCACGCCCTCAGATTCCCCAAGCTTCCAAGACAAGCTTTGCATGAGCACGTTGGCCTCTTTGGTCAAAAAGGCTTATGTGCCACTTTACATGCATCCCCGTGATTTTTAAACATCAGATTTGACGAGCAGCATGAAGATACCTGCTGCTCACAGGCTCGCTTTCTCTTCTGAAGCATCCTGAAGTTGCCAGCATGGCCACCACAGAGGTGGTTCCTCCGCAGGGAAGCTCGGAGCCGAGGTTTGTGGGTGGCATCGAGCCTCGAGACGGCCAAGCCGCTTCGCACAAGCACCCCCAGGGTCAGGGCTCCAAACAAGGCTCCAGGGCGTGCGTCATCTCTAAAAGCCCCAAATGCCAAAGTTGCATTGCGTGACGCTTTTCTCCTCTCTCTACCTCGCCAGCTTCTGCAGATGCTTTGGGCAGGGCATGTCTTCAGCAGCAACAACCCCACGGTGCGCTGCCCCAGTTTATAAAGCTCTTCTGTGGCAGAGGCCCCACAGCAGCACCCCCTGCGCTCCCAGCAGCTCCTCAAGAACTTCGTTTGACCATGCCCAGCGCAGAGATGCAGAAGTGACGTCTCTCATGATCTCTCACCAGAACCAGGACCGATGCTCAGTGCTGCTGCCTTGTGCTGGGCATGTCCCCACAAACACGGCGGAGTCGTGCTCCCTCCCGCAGCCCCAGCAGGATGCCCAGCATCGGGCACAGCAGTGCTGGGGTCAGTCACAGCACCAGTCCTCAGCCCAAATGGTGGCACCACGAGGCTTGATGCTCCTCGGAAGCCAGGCTTTTGGTGCTGGGGCACTGTGTAGAAGCACGCTCTGGAGTCTCTCCATCCCTGTGGTCATGCTGTGGGGTGCATCTAGAAGGCCCACCAGCTGCCAGAGGCTGCCATCATCATCCTCTTTAACCCTCAGCCCCACAGGCAGGACACCACGGAAGAAAAACCAACCAGAAACCAACCAACCAGCCAGGACACCAATGCAGCACCAGCTGGATCCAGCCACTGAACCCCAGTGCATAGCTGCACCCATTCCACGTCATCTCCAGGTCGAGAGATGGCATTTGGGGCTGACACTCAAGCAGCCAATGAGCACTGACAGCATCCTGCACACACGGATCCATCCACGGTGAACAACTCGTGGCCACGCCGCAGTGGACAGGCGCATCAGACCTCCTGCCAAGGAGCCAGCCCCTTGGCACTTTTACTCCGTGGCACTGTGGGTTAATTGGATGCTGCGACAGGAACAGATGTACAGCTATCTTCAGCATTCATCAGCCTGATAAAGGTTAATTCATTAGCCAGGAGAGACAAGTTCTGCCTTCATTTACACCTCCACAGAGTCACCAGCTTGGAGGAGGTTTCAGAAATGAAACCCGGGCAAATTTTATCAATGAATTCAAATCTTGAGCTAAATCAGGAGGAGGAATGGATTTACCCTAATCCCTTCCCAACATCCATCAGCATCACCTGCCAGTTCTGCAGGATTTAATCTCCCCCTAATCTCTCACAAACAGTGGAGTATGTGGGGAGGAGGCTGGGCACACAGCAATGGTGGTTTTCTCTCTCTCTTCAATTTTGGCTGCCAAATCACATTAAGAAGCACTTAGAAATTCATTAAGGTCTTTGCTAGCATCACTTCCCAGGTAAACAACCGGTTGCAACTGAGGGAGTGCACGCTCCCGAGGAGGTCCCATGCAATTTGGCACAGGGGACGAGGTCCCCATCTAGCACTTCTGTAGGAATCCAACATCTCCAGGAAGGTGCTCAGGAGCTCAAATCCCATCGGTTGGCTGGCAGCAAGCACAGGGACCACGCAGCCAGGCTTTGCCCCGCGGGCAGCAGCGGGGTGGAGACGCAATGATCCACATTAGGTGCTCGCGAGAAACCACGCACATAGCACCCGCCAACGCTGCTGCAAACCCAACAGCAGAAACAGAGACCCCAGCGCCAAGAACGAGCTCTGATGCATCGGTACCGCGCTCTAGAAACAGCTTAAATCCCAGCCCTGAGTGGCTTACGGGGTGTTTTCATGCCTCCCACTGAAAATGCCAGCAAGAAGGGGGATATTGGCTCAGATCGCTGTGGATAACGTGGCCGGTGGCTGTTCACCTCGGGGGGATGCTGAGCCAAGGCAACACGTGGCACAACGTGCCTGATGGCAGCGGAGTCAGTGCGGGCGCGAATCCCATCCGGCATGTGTAGGAGCCCCCGGAGCAGAGCGTTAGCTCGCGATTCTAGGTTTACATAACACCGCCAAGCGATTTTGGCAGAAACAATTGTTATTAGCAAGGGAAAGGAAGCATCAGGAACAGCCGGCAGAGCAAAGAGGCACCTCTTGCGGCAGCCCCCGGGCTACAGAAAAAAATAACACATGTAACAGAAGAAACACTTGGACAACAGGGAGGAAGAGAGGAAACCTCCCCAAAGGGAATTTGCAGCACAGATGAGCAGGGAATTAAAGCTTTCCCTTTTTCACCTCCCTCCCACCCGCTCGGACTACGCTATGTGCTTCGTTAAGGCGCTCCGCTCAAGCCTGCGCCACTTAAACACAGCAAAGGGAAAATGATCTCACACAGGGCCCTAAGCTGTGAGGTCTAAGCAGCTCCTGCTGAGCCGCCTCGGCCCCGTGGACTCCAATTGTGGAGCTCAGCGGTGCTCAGGCAAGGACACAACACACTTGTGGCCTGGCTCCGCTTCTGCATCGGGAGAAGCACCTCCACCTGCAGGAGCTGTGCTCGGAAAGGCTCAGCATCCAACCACGCAAGCTTCACGTTGTAAATTTAAAGCCAGTTCAGCCGGGATGGTGCTGGATTAGTACTATTTGACCTTGAGTTTATCTCCAAACAAGCACAGCACAAAGGAAGCTGGATCTCCCCGTTGGCTCCCCCAGGGTCTCCAGCTGTGGCCGAAGGGACAAGGCCACCAGTTTTGGGTGGCCCAGCTAGTCCCTGTCCATGCTACACTGCCACTGGGAGCAGCCAAGATGCGCACAGCCATGCTCAGAGGGCAGGATGTCAGCCACCAGCCCCATTTCACAGCACCCGAGGATCTCTGGTCCCTCAGTGCTCTGGCGCGGTGACCTAGTGGTGGGACAAGGCGTAACAGATCTTCAGAAACCTCCTCATCCCGCGTCCTTCCAGCTGTAACTGCACTAAGCAAAGAGGCAGCCTGCTCTTGAGACCTGGTTTTGCCAAGCAGAGGATCCCTCCCAGGCTGGCACCTTCCCCACACTCATGGCACGATGACAGTGACACAAGCCCTAGATCCAGGAGCTCGCTCTTCTTATCTCTGAGCGGGATTTTGGCATTCCCAACATGCTGCCCACGATTTCCAACTTTGGGAGCAAACAAGAAGCTCCAGATGAGTTTCAGAACATCATAAGATACCTCCACAAAACAAAAGGATGTTGATATCCACGTTTCCCAGATACCTGACTTTAAGCAGTGCTATTCAGCAGCCAGGAGCTAGATCTTTGGCTTCATATGGAGGACAGTTCTGGACAGGACATAAAATGAATCAAGCACAGTTCACAGCAGAAATGTTTCCACGATACACTTGGATTTGCTTGTTCTGCAACGATCTTATTTTGACAATGACTACCTCATCTTTACTTGTAGAGCCTCCCTGTATTTCTTGCAAAACCATACTCCCCGTCTGGCCAGGGAGCTTATAAAGTGCCCAACAGTTGTACCTGAAATCGGGCATGTTCAACATCACATTGTTTAGTGTGCAGCAGCTCACATTCAGGAAGGCAGCCCCTAGGTATCACCAACACCACGATGAAGATGGGCTTTCAGTCCAGCTGGACGTGGCTGGAATATTACAAAGGGACTTTGCGCGACTCCGGCACAGCCTGCAGCATCAGCAGTCACACACACGGGGTGGCATCGCGCTGCCACGCAAGCTGCACAGGGAGAAGCTGCACAGTTCTCTACTAGGCTGCCCTTGTTTCTAGCTCGTCACTTATTTCCTCTCAAACTCTCTCACTGTGACCTTTCCAGCCCCCAAAATGAAATGAAACCCTCCACTGCAATACAAATAGTAACACTTTTAGGGAAAGGATGCCGGAGGCGCCTCTGGAGTCCGTAACCTGGATGCCTGCTCCTGCAAGATGTGTTTCTAAATCTCAGTCAATATTGCTTGTTTTCTGAGGAAGGAGGCACCTCCCATTTTAGTAATTCTAACTAAAGCCCTTTTTATTGCAACCTTGCAATTTAGCATTGGACTGCAGCCGTCGCCAGCAGGATTCTCACTGTATCGGACCTGCATCCCAAGGCTTTTAGGTGGTGTGGGCTGGATGTAGATGTTTTTCTCTTCTGCCACCTCAGTAGTGGAAGGTGCCACTGGAATTATTTTAAATACACTTCCGGAGGTCCCTTCCAATCTATATTTTATGTTTTTAAACACATCTTTGTTTCATTTGTGCTCTCACATAAATTTGGTACCCCACTTCCACAGGTGACTGAAGTTACATATGGCGATCCCTACCAGGGTGTGCACCACCGCCCCCCCCCCAAAAAAAGAAGCTCACTACATGCCAACCACCTTACTTAAATTGCTGCAAGTTTATGAAGCTCAGCAGACCGTTTTGATAACATTTTTCCCCTCTCCAAAATCAAAGAGTGGAAAAAACTGTTTTAAAATTATTCTCAAAAAGCCTACACACTGGTCTGACTTAAATCAAGTAGTTAAAGACTCCACGCGTAGATTGGCACAGGCACGGCAGAACTCCCTCGTTTGCAAACAGACAGCCACCCACAATTAATTTGCCACCTTGACACAGAAATGCAGGTTGTCAATTAATAAAAAAGCACACGCCACTCGTCTTTGGTTCCCTTTGTGACCTGCAGCCTTTCCTTCTGGGCAGGCTTTTTATCTTAAGGGAAAACAAAACAACAAAAAAAAACACCTACCACTTAATAATGAAAACATGACTCTGGTTTTCTTGGCGTCTAATAAATGTTGTTCTCAGCTTTAGCAGATTTATCAGGTTTAAAACCACCATGTCGCCAACATCCGTCTGGGGTAGAGGAGACCAGACCATAATTCCAGCACAGGTTCCTAAATATACACAGATTGAAGCCCGGGTGACCTCACTGTCTGGCTGCAGGGTCAGATCCACGGCTCTGCTGGAAGGTTTTCCTTCTGCTTTCAAGGGCCGTTTGATCTTCAATCAACAATGCTTATCAGCAGTAAAGTCTGCCAGCCATTCCCCAAAGTTTGGTATTTTTAACAGCACATTCTTCTTCTCCTTTGAATGCTATTTAGAGACAAGATAACGCATCAGGGGAAAAAGTTGCCTCCCCGGGCTGAACGCCGACAAACAGGGCAGGATCCCACCAGGAGGCACAAACGCTTCCCCACCAGGAGGCACAAACGCTTCCCGGTGCTACAACAGACCCCAGCTTCTCTGGTTCACGTTTCCCCCCCGGCACAGCATTTCTGCTTTTTCTTCTTTGGGTGAAATCCAAGCACTTTCATCACCCACTGCATAAGCTGGGGCAGACCAAGATAATTCAATTAAGTGTCTCCATGCAAAATTCCCCATAAAAATTTCCTGAAGTCGTGTCTATGCTGTCCAAGCTTCTGTTCCGTTACGGGCCCTGGGGCACACGCTGCCCCCTTCTGATGCCAGGGGCTAGACACCAAGTTCCTGAGACTCCCTAAAAACGCATCTCCCGTGGGGCTGCTCCCGCAGGGCAGGCTCGCCCCGACCAGCGCGGTGCTCCCAGTGCCAATGAAAGATGAGAGACACAGAACACATTTAAACGGTTTTATTTTTTTTATTTTTTGACAAGGTTTACCTTTGTTTTAGGGTTCAGTAACCGATGAAACGGGAAGTCTTAATTCCACGCCTGGCTTGCATGGAACCCTTTCAGAGATGTTAAAGAGGAGCTCCACACCTCTGGGAGAAAGAAGCTTTTTGGGGAGCCTCGTGCTCCACATGCCCCTCTTCAGAGACCTGGGTCTTCTCAGTGCTCGGGGTGACCCGAAGCCTTCACAAGAACCCCCAAATCCCTCAGGTACCCCAAAATAACCCACTGCTTCTGGAAATGGAGGCCAAGAGCAGTTTTTGCCAGGCTAAACGGCCGAGCCACAACACAGCCCTTATCTTGCAGCTCCGACCACAAGCGCACGAGCGCGCAGGCTCCACCCTGCAAACAAAAGGGGATGCGGAGGAAGAGGATGGTTTGCTCTGAAGGGGAGAGCAGAGGAAGAGCGCGGTGTGCACGCAGACAGAGAAAGGGGACGGAGCCTCCGGATGAATCCAGACGGGAATGGAAACTCTGAGTCATCAGGCGGTTTTGTGGGAAGAAAACCTGCTAATGTGATCCAGCTAACCTGATAAAGGAGCGCTCCTCGCTCCCACCCCGCCTGGGAACAGGTCCCACCCCGCCACCTCCCTCTTCTGGCCCCTGCCAGGTTCGGAGCTCAACAGAAATGCAGAAAAATTGCACCATGAGAGCAAGGGGCCTGGTGCTTAAACCAACAGAAATATATATGTGTATGTATATATAAAAATCTCCATTTTAAACAGTTGTGCAACGCAGCCCCTGGTGACCAGGCTATAATTAGAGGTCAAGCAGCTGCCTCAGCCCCAGAGTCACCCCATTTCCTCCGATAAGGCTCCTCCGAAGCTGCGTGCAGCCACCAGCACCAGCCGACTCTCAAATCGTCTTTCCAGAATAACAATTACGGGTAGAGGGCCCTAATTTAACACTTAGCTAACAGACGCACTGGCCACAGAGCTGGGCTAAAATCGCGCAGTCGTCAGGAAGAGATTTAATTATATCTGCAGAGGTCAACCAATCTATGCACGAGATTACGGCGGAGGAGAGATTCTGTGGCATAATGCAAAGATTTCGCCTGCAGGCGACGCAGCAGCCAGTGCCATTTTTCAAAGAAGAAATGGCATCCATCAGGACAAAACTATCAGAAGGAAACAATAGAAAGAAGCAGGAGAGGGGGATGCGGATGTTTAAAATATTTAAACCTGGCCGCACGAGTGCAAAGCCAAGCAATTCTGCACAGTTTTCAAACACTTTTTTTTAGTAAAAAATAGTGTGATTAGGGTTTGTTTCAGTAAGTTTTGTTGCAAGATTCCCCCTCCCTGCTGCAGCTGAGCCATGCGTCCCCAGCATAAGCTTTAATCATATGAAAACGCATACGGAAAATCATGAAGGTAGAATATTTGAGTTCAAGCCTCCAATTAGGAGTCAATGGCACCAAAGCTGGAATCGTGCTAACACTTTACCCCGGCTTCAGAAATGCAGAATAAAATACAAGGAAGAGACTGGGAACATGGTATGCAACAGCTTCAGACAGAAGCTTTGCACTCTCTGGATGGAAAATTGTCAAGGAAAACACATTAGCAGTACAATAACTTAATTTTAATGTAGAGCTGTTAGGAAAACACAATTATATGCTTCATTTACACTGAAAGATATAACCCAACTTATGGTAAAAGCATTTAGAGCTCATTTTGTTAAACAAAAAAATAAATTAGTAGGATGAGCACAAAGGTAATAGGGGAAGTTCAGCACCGAGGGGAGATATCACACCCTGGGGCAGCAGGGTCCTCACCTCCTGCTCCCTACACCTGGTGGCAGAGCGGTGCCACACGAAGGCAGAACAAAACCTGAGTTTTTTCTTGAAATGCTGCAGAAATGCCACGATGACAACTGCCAGGCAAGGAGTTAGAGGCACCCGTCCTTCCAACCAGCTGCAGCAGAGCCCCACAAGAGCTCTGCAAGGGCTGCCGGCACCCTGCCTCCCACCACCAGGGCCAGCAGCAGCCCCGCACTGCATGACCACGGGATGCTCTGTCCCAAATACGAAGACAATATGATTTCCCAACAGAAACAGTTTCCCCATTACGGATGTATAAAGCCGATCCCCACGCCTGCTGCAAGCTCAGCGGTACAGACTAAGTCCAGAGCGATTCATGAATTTACACCATGGCTATGGATGCGTAACGTGCCACGATTTAAAGGACAATGTTTATAATTGATTTGAAGCATCATAAAAAGATCAAAGAAACTAGCGAGATTTTGATCCTGAATTTTCAGACTCTCGATGCTTGCTGTTCTATGGGGACTTTCATGGATCAGGCCCTTAACAGTGTTATTCACAACTAAGCCTTACAAACATGTTGCTGTACACAAGCCAGACTGGTCTTCAAAATATCTCAGTTATTCCAAGAACAACCAGATTAAAGCCTTCCTTCTGCGCTTACACATAGAACAACAATTTCTGTGAATGGACGGACATTCATTATTCAGCTCCGAATCCTGGACTTAAAGCCCAAGGCAAAATTAAGCTTCAAACGCTTTCTGTACTGCAAACCATCAAAGATTGCTCTGGAGAAAGCAGGGTCGTCCCACCAAGTGGCTCAAGCGCTGTTCAGAGGAAGCCCTTGCCCATACTCGGGACCTAAAATCCACATTTTGCAAATCAGCGGGAGCTGCCTGCCAAATGAGAATAAAATGGGCCCCAAATTAAAAGTTTGCAAGGCTTTGTTCCCCATCCAAAATCCTCCATCTCCAAAGAAAGATTTTCTACTTCAAAACCGGAGTTGGCTTAGAAAGTAAAGAGGAAAAGAATATATTTTATCTTCCAGCATGGCAAAGCAGTTCTGGAACAGAGAAAAAGGGACCGTGTTTATCGCTGCAATTTACAAGTTACAGTAAAAGTCAAACCAAAACAGAATGTTCCGCAGCGATGTATTCACTGCATTGACCCGGGCTCAGAGCAGCAGCTCGCATCCCATTTCTGAAGGGTTCTTAAAAGAAGAGAGCCTTGGTTGCAGATTAATACCCATCGCATGACTAGCGGATTTTAGTTATCCATAATTTATGACGGTGTATCGGCAAAATAGTTTCTCTCCGTTTATCAGCCGAAGAGGCAAGGCACGGGGGTGTTTGAAGCCGCAGAGCGACAGAGCCCTGTCAGAAAGATCCAGGACAGGTTTCGGCGGTGCTGTTGATTCCTGCAGATACGCTACAGGGTTAATGGCTCTCTGTTAGATGCCGGAGTTCCCCGAGGACCCCGGGCATTCCCAGTGTCACAGCAGCCCCCTCCTTCCACATAGATCCAGTATTCCCAGGCTGGGTCCTGCTCCTCCCCCCCATCAATCATGGCCCTAAGTAGAAATCTAGCATCGTGCTAACCAAGCTCGATCAACAAAACACCAGAAGCAACTAAGAATTTGTACTTAAATCTCTAAGAGGGAGATGTTGATTCACTCCCCAGATTTGCTCCACGTTTGCACAGGATCACTCCTCGCACACCGCAGCGCAGCAGTGCCGCACGCCCCTCGCCCAGGCAGGATCCCTGCTGCACGCCTCCCTCGCAAAAGTGATTTTGCCCAGGCTGAGAACAAAAACCTCTCTCTCATACTTAGGACCCACACCTAATTCAAGGCCTCAAAAATCCTTCCATGCTAATAATTCAGCTAGCATACTAGCTACTGTCGCTGCAGCTCTGGTAGGAGCAGGACGAGCCCCTACGTTAGTAGACTGCATGTTTTTTTTTTTGTTTTTTTTTTTTTTCCCCATGGTTTACTTCTTCTGAACCA
Source organism: Anser anser (assembly GCF_964211835.1). Classification (NCBI taxonomy): domain Eukaryota; kingdom Metazoa; phylum Chordata; class Aves; order Anseriformes; family Anatidae; genus Anser; species Anser anser. The sequence goes on from NC_139737.1 coordinate 11,695,838, forward strand.
CAAATGCAAAAGGTCTCTCTAGATTTGAAGTAGGAAAAATCTCCAACTTTTCCCAAAGCACCCGGAGGGATGTGAAGACATCCCGCCAGGGCCTGACGCTTACACGGTGCACAACCACGCCGCCTTGCCCTTGTAGCACCACCGCAGCACCCAGGCACCAGCCTGGCCCCAGCAAAGCTTCATCTCCCCAGGCAGGGAGCAGGAGGCAGATCTGCAGCTGGCACCAATGTCCCAGGAAAAAAAGGAGGTGCAAAAAGGGGTTTTAGACCCAGATTTAAAAGAGGAATCTGGAACAGAGGTAGGTGCACCAGACAGCTGATAGCCACGGCCGGTGTGGTTCTGATGAGGGCTCCTTTTGGAGATGGCATCACTTTGAGCTGAACCTCCCCAGCCCTTTCTGGCTGCTGCAGACGCACAACCTGACACTGAAATGGTCCCAACAAAAGAGTGGGGCCCGGATCCAGCCCACGGGAAGGGGCTGGCATCCTGGTGTGGAAAACGCTCACTGCTAGGTGCTCTAGGGAAGCTTTCACTCCGTTATCGCCTCCACGCACCAGGCTGAGCCTGGCACCCAGTACAATCCTAAAACTCCAGATGGGGAGCATCAGTCCTCCCTGCAGCAGCACCAGGCTCCGGGAAGTTTGGGGTTTGCTCCTCCTCCCACTCACCACGGCCTCCAGCAGGGCAGGATGCTCCACGGGGGTCACCCATGATGGAGACTTGGAAAGCCGGGGAGCCCTTCTGCCACCAGCATGCCCAGAGCATAAAAACGCCTCGTCAAATGCCGTCAGCAGGTGAAGAGGCTCCTTTCCACCCCACTTTCTATCCGGGGTGTGCAACCTTTCACCCCATGTCCCTGGGGTCGGACCCCAGCACACGCTGCAGGTAGGCACCGGCATTTTGGCTGCCCCTACGAGGGGAAATAAGGGCGGTGAGAGGAAAGGTGAAAATGCAACCCGTAGGGAGGCCTTGGCTGGATGCATACTCCCCATTTCATTATCCCTTGAAACGTCCCTCGTCCATTAAAAATGGAAATTCTGGCACTTAACAGGCACCTCCGTAGCTGCAAAGAGAAATCGCGGCTTGCCGCAGCGCGCAGATGAGATCGGAAATCTCACGGTAACAATATCACATTCAACAAGCACACGAAACAATTCTGTTAATGTCTCGGGATGCTCTGGGCTACAGCGCGGCTCCCTGCGAGCTCCCTGCCTTTGGGCAAAGCGCCTGCCGGCTCCGGGCAAGTTATTCACACGCAGTGACACTGCGCACACCCTCCCGGCGTTCCCTAAACAAACGAATAAACACAGCAGCCCATCGGGAGCAAAAAGCTGAACCCGAACAAGACAAGCACTTTAAATCAGAGGGCTTTGAAGCCCCTCCATAAACTCCGCCTCGCTCCCGCAGCATCGCCCCAGCTCGGCAGGGATCCTGCCGGCACGCTCCAGGGCCGAAAGCACTGCGCGGCGGTGCTGCTCTGCTCTTGGGATAGAGCAGAGCCCACGATTTCATACAGCCCTGTATGAGAACTTCCCAGTCTTCCACTTCACCCTCCCCTTCTCCGTGGAATTTTACAAGTGGAAATGTTTCGAGGCAGACGATGTCTTACTTAGCCCGGCTCCGGGCCAAGATGCCAGCACGGAGCAGGAGCGCAGGGGTAGGGACCGGCAGGAGTTTGTGGAGCTTCGCTGAAGGTCCCGCACGGCTCCGAGGATGCGCGTGTGCTCAGACAGCGCTTGCTGCAGCGGGCACGGGGTGAGAGCGTGCCGGTGGGCATATGCAGCCTGCAACGGCCCTACAAGCTCTCCGGAGCGAAGGCTGCAGGCACAGCAGGCGATACGGGCAGCACCACCGCCCCTCAGCACTGGGGCTGGGACTGCCAGACCTGCGCTCGGTCGAGAGAACAAAGTCAACCCGTTTCGTCTCTGGCTCCATTCCAGCAGCCTCATCCCACAGACAAACGTGCACCGCTGCGCATAAGCAAATGACATTTGATAACTCAGAAAAAGAGAAAGAAAAAAAAAAAAAAAAAGAGCACCCTGAATATCAGAAAAGGGTAAGTCGTTTCCTTTCTTCCTCCCGCTGTCTTAAGATCCTCTGTAGCAGTGACAACAGCAGCATCTGGTGGCAGTGGTCAGTACCTTGGGTGCTCCTCTCCAGTGTCCCATCCACCCGCACCAGCACCACGCGGACCCGTCTCCCGGCGTCCCGGCTGCGCTGGCTGGAGCCCCGGGGAGGAGGCTTCCTCCAGCCTCCCCGTGCGCGGCCCCGCGACGCCTCTCCTGCCACACGCGCGAGCAAGCACCCGCGGATCGATCGGGACTAATCCGGGACTAATCTCAGGGATTCAGGCCACGGATGAGCCCGCGCTCCCCAAGGCTCGGGCAGGAGATGCTGGGGGGACACCAGGACGGGGCAGCCCCATGCCACAGGCCTGCTCCAGTGCTGCCTGCCCGACCTCAGGGAGGAACACCGGAACGTAAACTCGACCACATTCACATCTCTAAACTTCCTGGGAAAATCGAGTTCCTAAAGCCTGCAGGATTTGGGGGTGGCCGCAGCTCACGGAGGCACAAGCTCGTGTGATCCCGGACCTCCGGCGTTCGCACACTTTACCGGCTGACGTCTCAGCGGCACGGATAACCTGCTCCCAGGGGGCCCGGCTCTCGTTAGTGTTTTGAGAGCATATTTAGCATTTTAAGAGCAACGGCAGTGATAATAAAACAGTTTGAAACTAGCAGTACGTGGATACAGAAGAAATCAATTTAAGTTGTTTCCTTTCAGGACAATCAAGCATCTCAAAATAAACGAGAACTATTAGGTTTACTCCGACTTAATAAATAGAGACAAATAACCCCAGTGACAGAGCACGGTTAAATACACATCCCGACGCATGAAGATGAATTCGCTGCAGCGGGGAAGCCACCCAGCTTTCCTCCTGCTTCTTCACAAAGAGTTCGATCCCGAAGTAGCACAGCAGCGAGATGAGCCGAGGGCACCCTCGCCCGCGGTCCCGCCGCAGGAGCCTTTCTCCCTTTATGAACTTTTTTCGGGGCCATTCCCGGGATTTGGCCCGCCAGGACGCAGGCACCGGGGGCTGAGGCCGGGACCCTCCCTCCGAGCGGCTCGGCGCCCTCCGGCTTTGTTGCTCTTCTCCTCGGCAGCCGGCCGGCGGTCCTGGCGGAGAACTCCGCATCCCCCCCGCCCAGCACCCTGGCCCCTTCCCTTCGCCTTCCCCCGGCTGAAGGATATTTCCTAGGGCTCCTCCAGCGCTCTCCATCGCCCCCCCCCCCGCCCCCCCCGCCGCGGATCCCTCTCGCGGCTGCGGGCAAAGGGAACCCGCGGCGCGGGGCGCGCAGGGAGCGCGGGGCCGGGGGCCAGCTCCGGGCCTCCCCCCCCCCCCGGCCCAGCCCCGCAGCCAGCGGCGGCCCCGCTCCCGCATACCCCGCTCCGAAAACCCCGCAAAGTGCCCGACAACAGCAGGCAGCCCGTGAACCGCTCCGAGAGAAACGCTCCCGGAGGGAAAACACGGACCAAACCCAATCGCTCCCAAACCGACGAAAGCAACCGCTCCCCCCCGCACCCCGCCCCGGCCGCCCCGCAGAGCCCCGCACGGCCCCGAGCGCTCCCCCCCCGGCGGTGCCGCCCGCAGCAGGCAGCGGCTCCGGGCGCCTCCTCCGCGGCGGCCCCGGGGCGAAGCGAAGCGGGCAGCAGCCGCCGCCGCTCTCCTCGCCGCTTCCCGGCCACTTTTAAAATTCCCTCCCGCCGCCGCCAGCACTTTTTCCACCCACCCGGCGAGAAGTTGCGGGACCTCGGCGGGACGCTCCGGAGCAGCCCCACGATCCCCGCGCGCGTGTGTGTGTGTGTGTGCGTGTCCCCCCCCCCCCCCCCAGCCTCATTCACCCCGACCCTTTACCTTGTTGCAGTGATAATAATCCAGCGGCCCCAAGCAGGGGGGGTCAGCGCCGGGCAGGGAACCCACGGCGGTGGGGGCGGAGGGGTAAAACCTAACGTCCATGCCGGGGCTGCGGGCGGCGGCAGGCGGGGGCTCCAGCGGGCATGGACCCGGCTGCGGCGGCGGCGGTGCCTCTGGCGCGGGGGGCGGGGAGAGGGCGGGAGGCGGCGGAGGCGGCGGCGGCGGCGGCGGGGGGGCGGGCGGCGGCCCCCGGCCCGCCCCGCTCCGCACCGCCCCGCTCCGGGGCCGCTATTGTTCGCGGCGGGGCCGGGCGGCGGCTTGCCCCCCCCCCCCTTCCCTTCCCCTCCCAGCCCCGCTGCCGGCCGGCGCTGGGACGGCTGGAAAAAAAAAAATAAAAGGGGTTGGAGCTGGGGGTTGTTCCCCTCTCGCCCCCCCCCCCCCCCGCAACGTCCCCTCCGAGGTGGGGGATTGGGGAGGAGGAGGCGCTGTAAAGGTGAGACCCCCCCCAACCGTGCCCAGTGGGGCTGGGGAGCTTTGGGAGCGCGGCCCGCTTGGAGCATCGCAGCCCTGCTGCCGGGCCGGGCGCGGGATGGTGCCCGCAGCCCTCCCCCGCCCCGACCCGCAGCCCTCGGGTGTCCCCTCCAAGCCCCCCCCGCAGAAGGACGCCTCCCGGCCCGGCTCGGCACGACCCCAAAGCGGAGAGCTCGCTCCCGAGAGCTCCGCGCTCCCTCCGGCCCACGAACCCCGCTCTCAGCCTCTGCCTCCAGCCTCGGCTCCCCGGGGCCCGGAGCCCGACGGCCGCCGGGCTCCCTTCTCTCCCCGCACCTCTCGGCCTGCCCGCCGGTGGAGGAGCGGCCACCCCCGGCCCAGCCGGCTCGCAGGGCCGGCCGGCCCCGGGACCCCAAACATCCCCCAGCAGGTCCCTTAGGAAACCAGCCCAGGGCAACCCAACATCGTCGGCTGAGCTCGTGCGGGATGGGATGCCGCTCCCAGAGACACCGAGTTGCCATAAGCCCTCCGTGAGCTCGCAGACGGCTAGGACAGAGCTGAAAGAGTCACTTTCGGGCAAATTATCAGTGGAAAAGGCTCCTTTTTATTTCGTTTAAACGTCATGACTAGCAAGACACAGTTGCAACTTGCACCCTGCAGGGCTCTGGGCAGCCCTGCTCTGTCTGTAGCTGGAAAACTGTGCTAAATAAATAAGAGGACTCTTCCACGAGGCTCCTTCACTGCAACAGCGTGGCTAACTCCTGCCAAATTCAGGAGTGGGGATGCAGGTTGGGATTTCGAGGGAATGCCAGCTCCAGGAATCCAGTGATTATGTAAAAATCACGGCTCTCATTTAAATTAAAAACAATATTTTAGCCGTCCTTATGGTGGAAAAAATTGATTTGAGGATAAAACTCGATTTGGGCACTAAAACTGCTTCACTTTTATTACTATTCTTCCAAACAGTATGATTTTCCTGAAGAAGCATTGGTCCTCCTGTGCCTGGCAGGTCGGTTTGCGGGAGTTCTCCACGAGGCAAACTGCTCCCAGGTCTCCTCCTGGTCAAAGGCGTGATGGGGACGCACGATGTTCTGTACAACCGCTTTGCTGACCTGCGTTCAGCTGATCCGCGCTTTTCCCAGTTTGCACACATCCAGAAAGGGCTGCCGTTCCTCTGTGTTTCAGCAAACACTGCTCAGTCATGTCAAATTCTGGGCTTCGTTATTTTTGTAAAACCCTCCCAAGTACGGTGACTAGTATATTATGAAGTATAAATAATTAAAACTAAATGAGAGTTGTCAAAATAATGGAACAAAGTGTATTTTATGATGCATTATTCTGGCTTGTTTATCCACAAAATTCAGTAATTAGTAAGCAGCCTCTGAGTCATTAGTATGAATTAGCAAGGTTTTACTGTATTATTATCTTTATTAATTATCATAATTATTATATTTCATATAGTGTAGAGACATTGCTAGCAGCTTTACAGTTAAGGTTGAATTGGCTTTTTCACTTAAAGCAGGATTAAATTCTGCTGTTTCCTAAGAAAATGAATGCATTTTGTCACCGAACTTGTGGCATCTCTCTGCAGATACAACCCGCTTTCTTTTCAGTCCCATTCAAACCATTTTAGCAGCTCGCCTTTTCCAAACGTTGCACCAGTTCCTTAATGTCTCCTCAGATCCTCGAAAGACGAGATTCACGACAATCACCCCTGTCAAAGTTTGCACATTCATCTGCCGTCAGTAGACCTCAAACAGAGACTGATTTGAAAACTCTGGCGTCACAAAGTGTTATTGCTATTAATATCCATAAATGCCTTTTTTTTTTCTCTCTATACCAAGGGAAGCTGGCAGAGGAGACGCTCTCCATCAAACACTCTCGCAGCTCACCTCGGGGACGTCTCCAGCGTTTCTGCTCCCCAGGCTGTCAGGACAAGACAACGCAGTAGAGCTGAGTGCCGGCTGGCTCCCCGGCGTGCCCCAGCCCGGGGGCCGGAGGGCGAGGTGCCGTCAGGTGTCTGCAGCCTCTGCAGTGCCCTGCCTGGCACCAGAAGCTCCTGCTGCACCACGGGCACCTGCCTGGGCTCACTGTGCCTTCAGGAAGCCTCCCTCCGACTTGTAGCTGCTGCTGAGTGCCTTCTTCAGCCTGTTTTTTCCCCATGTTTCAATATTTTTTGTCCATCTGAACAGTTTGGTGTCTGCTCAGCGGAGCTCACGTGAAGATAGGGACCTACCAGGAGATGCAGATTTGTCTGAACTTCTGCTTTCCTCTACCACTTCAGTGTCCCTATCTACCTAGGACCAGCATTACACAACCTCTCCCCGCCGAGGCAGACGGATTAACAGTGCAGAGCTGCTTCCTGGAGGGCGGATGACAAACCATGCATCCTTCCTGAAGAGCATGGGCTTGTCAGACGGCCCCAAAAGGACGGCAAATTGCAGCTACCAGAGCTGCCCCATCAAAGGAGCCGCCTTAGGTACGGCTTCCTCACTGATGGCTGTGGCCAGCAAATAGCGTAAAGGCAAGCGGTAGAACATCCTTGGACGAGGATGATCAGGCAGGGTGTGAAGATGGCTCTGATCAGGCAGGGTGTGCACACAGCAGATGTGGTCCTGCACTGTCACCCATGTCGGGGTTGCAGCGAGGAGCCCCTGTGCCCTGATCCTCTTTGGGATCTCTGTTGTCCACATGAGGGGGGAGTTGAATGAACTTAGTCACCTCCTAGGCTTTGCCTGTGGAGGGGAATTTCCCATACATGGGTTCAAATGCAGGTATCTGAATACTCTACTTATTGGTATCTGTCCTATCTCTGAGTCTTTCCCAGTGGGTCGGAAAGAACTCAGTCTCTCCTTTTCCATCAGCCCTGAGTCAGTGTTAGCAGAAAGCAAAATGAGCAACCCTGGAAATCCAGCTCTGCGGCAGCCATTGGAGCAGGGAGATGTTGGGCCTCATGAGAACGAGCTGGTTGTCCACCCATGATACCCAGGCAGGACAGGTCCCACATGCAGCCCCTGGAGGCCCAGCTCACTTTGCAGAAGATGCTACCACCCAAGCATCCGGAAAATAGGAAGTATTGCAGGGGTCAGCCCCAGCCCACGTGCCTGGCATTAGCAGCTACAAAACCCACAGGCATGGTTCAGGTCAGGCCTCGAGGTGTTCCTCCTGGGCTGGCTCAGCTCTGGAGAAGCCGGATGGCATCCTCCATGGGGAGTGCTGGGTGCCAGATTAGACAGGGGGTCGGGGGGTGGTGAGGCAGACCCACTGGAGCCCCAAACAGGGAAGCAGGAAAAACAAACCAACCAAACAAAAACAACAGAGCAATGACCTTGTGTTTGGGCCAAGCACCAAAAGACAAAATGGGTGTGCCAGGATGGCTGGAGGGAGAGCAGACCTAGCCATGATGCTCACAGCAGAGCTGAGCCTGACAGCAAAGCGCAGCAATTAAAAGACATGTTCTTTTCGTTCTTCTCACAACTGACTCCTCACCAAACCCAGAAGGTTTTTAGCTACTTTGGCCGGGTCATTGAAAGAGTAGCTGCAAACATGACAACTCACATTTCATGCCTAACGTTAGCACTGGAACAGAGAGAGCACAGGGTGATTATCTCAGCAATCCCATTTAAGCCACACTGACTCCTCACAAAGAAGAGAAAACTCTACAGTGAGTATTTCTAAATATTAGGCTAAACCTGAACAATCATAATTTCAAAGGCACCTTTTAGAAGCAGGAAAGTGACTGAATTTATTAGCTTCATTATTTGTTTCAGAGTAGTCCTCCAGCACCCACTGCTCTTTATAAAAGTATATTTTAATTCTTGACATACCATCTAAAATGCCTGCTGAAATTATTTTCTAAAGAATTTTGCACCATGCAGTTTATTGTTTTAAAATACTGGTATCAATTTTCCACTGTATTATGCAGCTATATGTTGACATTTTAGTCTCATCCCCAGTTTATATCTGAGAACTATTTAATTCAGAGCTATGCTCCTCATTTCTGCTGGGAAGTATATGGATCTCTAAATATTCAGTAGTTTCATTGGTCATAAAAATGCTGAACAAATGGATAAAACCAATTGCCAATAAACACAATGCAAATGTGTACATTAAAATGCAATGAAATTGGATTAATTAAATCCACATTGCATCTGGATTCACATGTAATACAGAACAAAATTAAATGCGGCTCGAGAGCTCCCTATTACTTTAAAATGGGTCTGATTGAAAGCGTGTTCATTTACCTGCGTGGGCTCTGGGTCAGGAACTGTGCCAGTAAATAATAACATCCACAATCTAGATAAGCTAGATTTGACCCACAAATCAAGGTTATGAATTTGGCATTTCATGTCATTTAAAATCTAATGTAAAATTGCATCTCTGCTAACAAAACAGATGGTATTAGGCCTTCTTTTTGGCATTGGGTTTTGGTACCTGTCCAAAAAATCTTCTTGACATCCTTTAAATGCAGCTATTTAACCACCTGTCACTTTGCTTTAGATGCCCATTGAATTTCTGACAGGAAAAACATTATTTTGTCTACACATTATTTCATGACACAAGAAACGTAGCACATATACAGCAAAGTTTACACATTGTGTGAAAATCTATTAAAAAAAAAAAAAAAAGGAGAGTTGTTACATGCTACTAAGGCAATTACTCCATAATTAATGTCATTGATAGGAGAAAACATTCCAGAAACCCAAATATGACAAAACAAAATGAGCTCAAACCCAGCAGAGAAGCAGTAAGGGTGCTCACACACCAGCTTACATTGTTCTGCCCAGGTGAAAATACTTGCTCTCCTGTCACATACCAGTTCGGCTGACGCTTATGAATGAATCATTTTCCACCAAAAAGCTCCATTAGCATGCACATGCTGAAGACAAAAGGTCCCAACAGTGTAAAACGCATCAGCGAGTTCCTTCTCATGGCCCACGCGGTGCAAGTTGCTGCGCACCGCCAGGCCTCGTGGTTCGGCCTCATGAAAGCCTTGAGGGTTTTACCCAAATGGAGCTGCGGGTGGGTGGGACCTCGTCTTTAGTTTTTTGGCACGGAAACGTAACAGAGCTGGAGGTAGACACGTTTCATTTGGGCCAAGCGTGCAGACATGGTTGTGCCTGGTGCTTAGCTGCTTGACTGTACGAAGAGATTCGAGGCACGAGCGCTCGCACGAGCCCTCCTCTCCCTCAGCTTTCGCAGTGAATCAGCCCCCTGCAGGGCCAGCCCAGGTCGGTGTCAATAATCTCTGTCTCACAGCACCACAGCGAGCCGGCCTCCGTTTGGGAGCTGCCTGATGGAGCAGGAGGATGTTTCACGTTTTGTCGGCAGCCTCATCCCCTCAGACACCGTATGTGTTGCTTCTGCCAGCCAGAAACTTCAGCACTTGAGGTGAGATCCCTAGCCTCACCTCCTTCACTCCATGCCAAAAGACACCCCTCATTTTTCCGAACATCAAGCGACCAACAGGCCCCTCCTCCAAGGCACGGGACAGCATTTTAGAAAATAAATTTACTCACCGACGCAGAGTTGCTTGGAAAGTCCTGGCCTCGGGCTCTGCAATCGCGCCTGTCCCGAGCCTGCCCAGGGCTTTGGGGGCTCTTTGGCTGTGTCTGGGGCCCGGTGTCCTTGGCTCGCAGCGTGTCCTCCTCCCGAGCACTGCTGCGTGGGAGGAGGAGGCAGTCTGAATGGTAAGTGCTTGCTTAAAGCTGACCTGTAAATTTGGGGCAGGGAGATAACAAAAGAGATCCTTGACACGGCTGCATAACGTGGCTGCATCTCCTCCACATGACGAGAGGAGCTCCGGCCCTGTCTCGGGGGGCTTTGAGCCAGCTCTGCCCAGCTCCCACCTCGGCACGCTGGCACGGCGAGCACTGGCACGCCATGCTGACGTTTATAATTCCTCCAGAAAAATGTAAGCTTTCCTCAGGCAAACTGTAAGCAAAGAAGTGAACCGTGTCCAGGAGTGTAAATACAGGCACTGTCTTGCACAGATGGACTTCCCAAATTTTACCCCAAAGGAGAAGAGAAGCCTGCAAGAAGCTTGCTCTGCTGCCACCAGGGGAAGATGTCCAAGGACAACCCAGGAGGCTGGGGAGGTGATGCCCAACTCCACCAGATACATTACCCTGCATGCGACAAAAAACAATTTGTCAGGGTCATATGCCACTTGTATAATTGAGGAAATTAATCCCAGGTGCCTCCCCAGCCACTGGCAGGAGTGCTACACCAGAGATTAATTTGGTTTCATATCTTTAATTTTACTGTGCAGCAGCTGAGAAGAAGCATTGCTTTTGATTTCAAGGATGTCACATACTGTGACCAACTTTAACAGTTTCTTCAATATTCTTCCTCCCAAAGTAAAGCAGTCATTTCTTATAACTGCATTTTGAATGAATGTCTCAGGCTCACGCTCTGAAAGTGATGCAATTGAATCATCTTGCTGGTTCATTTTGAGGGGTGAAGCCCACACTCCCCTCCTCTGCCCAGAAAATTAATCTTTCTGAGAGCATCTCTCTGACTCTTCAATGCAACAGAGTGATTTTTGTTTTATAAATGATCTCCTGAGCTTGGAATAGTTGGCTTCTTTCTCTAAACTTACTCAATATTTTGGCAGGGTGAGGGAGCTCCTGTATTCACCCTCAGCCCAGGGAGATTATCACCTAATCTTTAGATATTACGTCTTTAAAATGTTTTTCCTCGTATTCTCCCGCATGAACACACACTGCAGCCATATCTGAGAAACCCAAATATTACTGCCTTAAGAATCGGGGCTAGAAATACATCACAGCTTTCGCTTGCTATATTATACTTTCCTAATGGCAGAAAGTTACATTTTAAAAGACAAATATTAGCAATGGTTGGTGCATGTTATTAGCTGAGCCAGACAAATAATGGGTTTTCATTTCAGTGGCAGAACTGAAGACTCCAGCAATGCCAGGGAGGGTGTGGGGAATTATCATGGGTTAACCCCAAATCATCCTCTGTCTGAAACAAAACTTTCAGCTTGGTTTCAGGTTACTTGCTGCCCTTTATATGTTAAGATAATTACATCAGTCAGGAAACAGAGACCCTCTTTCAAAGCGAAACCCAAAAATGCCTCATTTTGAAAGTGTTGAAATGAGATATTTTGAGTATTTTCAACCTGTTCCTCCCACCTCTCTTTCTCCTGCAGAAACTAATTGCAAAATTAATACCGAAAGGGTTGTTAGGCATTGGAATGGGCTGCCCAGGGAAGTGGTTGAGTCACCAGCCCTGGAGGTCTTTAAAAGACGTTTAGATGTTGAGCTTAGTGATATGGTTTAGTGGAGGACTTGTTAGTGTTAGGTCAGAGGTTGGACTAGGTGAACTTGGAGGTCTCTTCCAACCTAGATGATTCTGTGATTCTGTGATACTAATCACAGGTTGTGTAACCCTCTGGGCTTTCTGACAAATTCAGTTTTTTGCAAAAAGCTACTTCCTCCCATCACTGTCCAAGGACAAGCCCTGCCGGCTCCAGCTGCAGAGACATTGGTTTTCAGCTCTGGACCTCCTGATGCAACACCCCAGACCATAACCCACACTCTTCCTCCTTTCTCAGCTTCCCCGATTCTTCCTCCCCTCCCCACGGTCACTGTCCTGATGTTGTTTCTGCCCCCATTGTCCCCCAGTGCTCCTTCGCCACAGTGCCTCCGACTCCTGCCCTTTCTCTTTGGTTTTCTGGACTTGGGCTTCATCTTAGCCAGCTTTTCTCCATGGCTATCCAAGACTTCTTCCTATTCTTATGTTACATCCTACCTGGAACTTTAATAAAAGGGAGCAGTATCTCAAGACTTGGCAGCTTTTTTTACTTTCCTAGGTTATGCAGGCCATTAGGAAACTCTTAGCAAACTTCATGCCAGCTTCTGCCATTTTACCTCCATTTTCCTCTACACAGTTAAAAATTGAGAAACTCAGCCCTCGAGCAAGGCAAACAAAACAAACTCAGTGTGGGCTCTGCAGGCTGAGCCACTCAGCACGTGTGCTAGAGCAACCAAAACCAACTTTCGGACTGGCAATCCCCACACTCTGCAACTCGCTTTCTGACCACTTCAACTTGCCAAAAGAATTTGCTGAGACACAGTATGGGGAGGACTTGTGGGGGAAGGCAGGCTATGGATGATGAAAATCAGGCTTTTAGATGGAAGTCAGGTTTAGGTTTAAAAGAAGTTAGGTTTAATGGCTTCCACTCAGCAAGCATGCATGTGCTGGTTGACACATACACATGCAAAACTGGTCCACACTGAAGTTCTGAAACACCCACGAGCTCCTGTTCCCACAGCTGCTGGAGGACATCGTGTGTGACCGCAGCAGGAGGAAGGAGGACTGACCCCATCCTGATATGCCAGGAGGAATTGCTGGGAGGGGGTGGCACATTGCACTGACACAACCTTTTTCCACCATCACACCAGGCTGTGGGCAATATATCACAGCAAGAAGTTCCCTGGGATCTCAGGATCTGCAGAAAGCAAGGTTTTTCCACATAGGATCACTATAACAAAACGCCAGATAAACAAAATACTTCAATATGGTCATGAGCTGGAGGTATAATGTCTTTTATTTTTTCCCCTGTTATTCTTGTATTTTTTGTTTGTTTGTTTTGTGTGTTTTGTTGTTGTTGTTGTTGCTTTAAGCAGATAAAATAGTTTCAGCAAATTAAATGCAAATAAAATCAAATCGAGACATTGTTTCCTGTGGATGCGTTGCTGCCTTCACCCACAGGCTCTGGGCTGGATGAGCCCCCCAGCTGTCACATCGTGTCCCAGGCCATGGTGTCAGACCAAGCACCACAATGCAGAGCAGAGCCCCCATCTCCCGGAAATTTGTGCTTTCCCCTGAAAGGGGGAGTCTCGAGATTTCAGACAAACCTCTGCCAGCTGACTGTGCAACTAAAGAAAACACTGATGTAATTCAATGAACAATGAGGAACCCAAACTTAGCACAATGATCATTCTGGCTTTGTTTTTGATTTCGGCAGCTCTGCACAACATTGATTACATTCACAGGGGCCGTGCTTGCTGAAACCAGGGGCTGCAAAGGAGCACATTCTTCCCTTGTATAAGAATATATCCCTACTCCATGTGAATGAGCAGCCTTTTGCAGGATGAAACCCACTCACACAGCACAATTATATCAAGTTTGAGCATGTGCAGCAGCTCTGCTTATTCTTTTTGCCCCTTTATGCAGAAGCTCAGCCCCAAACGATATTGAAAGGCACTGGGCTTGGACACAGCGCTGTGACAAGCGAGGGCTGTGGGAGCTGGAAGGGATGGAGAAACCTGCTCCATCCACTGAAATTCCAGTAGTGAAATCAGTCCTGGCCCAGGCTTCCCCCAGTCTGGTTTCTAGCACGAATTTCAGGATTTCTGCAAGCAGTACCCTTCAGCATAAAGGTTCTTGCATTTGTAGGCATTTGTGGTGTGAACTGTTGCAATGCTACTGAGCACAGCAGCAAACACTGGCCACTAAATCCATGTTAAAATCCAGCAAACAAAACCCAAAGTCAGTCTTCTCCAAGTTTTTGAATTTAGTACACACATATATATGTGTTTTTGTTTTCTTTTGTTTTGTTTTCCTGCAAGAAAATACTTTTCCCTCTCAGATTTTAACTGGGAGCTAAAATCAGCTGACAACATATCTTAAAATAATGTCATAAACCCAGTGTGAGTCTTTCCCTTGGCTGGCAAGACAGGGCTCCCAGCCTGTTGACCATCCTATTCCAAGAGCTTGTATCAATACCAGTCTATCAGCATACCAAAGGCATGGTAAAGAGGACTTGAGAATGATGGAATTCAGCTCTTTCAGCTGAATGCAAGTTTCTGAGATGGTGGTGTGGAACAACCACCCCAGTAACTGAATTGAGTGGCAAGAAATGAAATGACTGCAAATGAGAGAATAACACCACCAGCCTTACTTGCACAACCATGGCTCTAGCATCACATTTACTGGTCAGGAAAGATCCCAGAGCCATGCAGGTGGTTCTCCAAAAACATCAGCTCAGCAATCAGGGGTGGTCAAAAACATGACAAGAATGCCAGCGATTGTCAGGTGAGACAGAACAGAAAAATTCAGTTTGTGTCTAAATTCTTGCTGTGCCATCTTCTTAAGTACTGCAAGCAGTCCTAATGTCACCTTCCAGAAAGGATATGGAGGAACTGAAAAAATTAGGCAAGTTTAAGGCATTATCAGAGTAGTGAGCAGGTTTCACAGGGGGAGCAACTGTTAGGGTAGGTAAATACATCTAATTTTTGGCTGAGAGAAGAAACCATTGAGGGTGTTCTGATACAGACGTCTCAAACCATGAACAGTGTGGAGAAAGATGCTCAGGAACAACCATTTATTAGCTCTTATAATGGAAAAACCATTGGGACCTGAAGGAAATTATCCTAAAGAAAGTAGTTGTCCATCTCATAGGAAATTAAATTGAGGAATTCATTGCTATAGGGCGCTGTGGGAGCAAACATACAGGTGGGTTTAAAAGAGACAAGTCCTTGAAAGCAATTAGTAGTGATGACCTGAATATTTAACTTCGGGAACTCTCTACATTCATATTTCCCTAAATCTGAGATAATACCCTCGGGAGGTGTCATTCAATACAGGCTTTGTCTCTTTTACGCTTTCCTTAAGCAGTCACTGACTGTCACTGCCAGAGATAGGATGCTAGGTGACACGGATATTTAGGAAACATTTATGGCTTGAAAATCATGGAACCAGTAGGAAGAATGTAGCTGTTATGGGCCTTGACCACCGAAAGCAAACGAGATGATCAATTTCTGCAATTCTGGGTTCAGACTGAGAAGAAAACAGGAATTGAGTATTAAATGTGAGAAAGTGCTATTAAAAAAATACAATTTGTATTATTGTTGATGAATGTGGTTGTTGTTTATTGATAACATATTTGAGGAATATTTGAGGAATATTTACATTAGGCTAGTGACAGAGTTTACCCCAAAACATAAAACTTATTCATGCTCTGATTTTTTTGCTAAGCAGCAACAAGACCCTGTCAGTAATTTGTGAAGCAGCCTCCCAGCCGCACAGGCCAGGCAGAACCCCATCAACAGCATTTGGCTACACGATCCACTTCTGCAAACAGTGGGCCAGAGGTGTCTCCTGTGCACAAGCTTGTCTGTGTGGGGTTAGACAAGAGCAGAGCCTGCATCTCTGTGCAGAGTCATGTCTCTCATCCTGCTAAGCATCCCTGCACTGGGACTCTTGGCCAGGGACAGGGACCAACAGATTTAACTGAGGTTCAGGTCATGACCTGAACTGAGCACCGCTGGTACAGGATACCCGTCCTCTCTTCACCAGGGTATTTGGTATATATATATATATTTTTTTTTAAAAAATAAAAATTGCATCTTAATTAAAAATCTTTAAACAAGATCACACCCCTTATTTATTGACTGACAACTTCTATATTTATGTTAGAAATAGGCATGAAATAGGCATGGCTCAAGGTGTGAATTCTTTGTTTAGAGCTGCACAGCATTTGCTGGTTTAATCCTGATGTGCTGTCCTGAGCAATGGGTGTTTGCCTTGAAAGAGCAGTGCTTTGATGGGTAAGACAAGACCTCAGAAAGTTGAGCCATTAACTAATCTATAGATGGTTTCCTGACTGTGAGAATTCACTATCATAAAATAAATGAACAAAAAATGACATCTAAATTATACCTCTGATATTAAGAGCAGCTCTGCTTGCGTACAGCTTTTAAGTTGCAGAATAAACAGGGAGTGAACCAGGAGCCGTGCAAACCTTCCAGTTTTGCATTTACAGACCCGCAGATCTGAGACGAGACTTAAGTTGGGCATGTGGAGAAACGCAGAAATCTTTAGATTTGCATATACAATATTGAGATCATGAGAATGTCACATTTAAATGCAAAACTCACGTGGCTCATGAATAAAGCATGAATGGTGGCAAGACTGATTTATTCTCCCCCCCGCCCCCTTCCAATTGTCATCTCCCCCTTCCCCACCACTGAACAGACACTGATCTGCCGAGCAGACAATTCCTCCTTCCCTTCCCCAGGAAATGCATTGATAGATGAAGCTTGATAAGAAGCTGAAAGCTCATCCAAAACAAAAACATGTGCGTGTGTTTCTTGTTTATACTTGGCTAGGAAGTAAAGAAGCATCATTTCCTCTCTTTTTTTTCCCCCTCTTCTTTCTCAAGAGATACCTTAATACCATGGCAACAGCCTTCAACCCTTTTCTTGTATGACACAACCAGATTTGAAAAAGGTTAGCTGTGTGTTGTAATCAAATCCAGGCAGGTCAATCATGTAAAGAGATGACTTCCCATGCACTGTGGAATAATGAATGAACAGATCACAGAGGTCTCCCTTCCTTCCTTCCTCTCCTTCTCCCCTCACCATCTGAAGTGCCGGGGTATTAGCATTTTGTCTCTGGTGAATAAAATGGAAGTGAACATTTCCAAAGGTTGCAGGAAAACAGCGCTGGAGAGATGGAGAACTGGCGGGTATAACGACAAGAACAGGAAAGGTATCCGACATGGGCACATTCCTCGTTGCACCAGTAATGAATAGAGAGGTTGTATGTGCAAATCAAAACAGAAATGTGTTGATGCTGTGAAACATGCCATCTCACAAACTAAGCAGGTCCCCGCTTCCTCTTGCTACATGTGTATCATTCTCAGGCTTAAGATATCACTGCCAATTTCACGCTTTGAAAACAGCAATTCAGATCTCATTAACATCAGGACGTTGTTGGGTTTTTTTTTATGACACTTTCAGAAATCAGACATTTAGGACTCATCCAACTTATGGGAATGTATTTATTCTGACACAATTTGTTTGCAAAAAGATGTCTCTGGTCAGTGATGAAGTTTTGATTGAAACTGGGAACACTCAGCCCCAGCTACCTAAGCTCTGGATGAAGGATGGGAATATGGGATGGAGGGTAGGGGGGATGTACAGCTCTCCCCATATCCCCTGCTGAAGGATCTCTACATGGTAGACATAAAGCCTTCATCAATTTGGGGACTTGAAACTTAATTTTCCATACCCAGGGCTGGAAGTACTGGCCACTGACATTCAACCCCCAAATCAACCCTACCAAATACGAAGCTCTGTGGGAACAGCTGTGCCCAGCCCGCCCTGTTCCAGCAGCCCCACAGCCAGTCCCACAGCTGCTGCCTGCATCACTTGGCTCCGAGCTCCCAGCCAGCTGGTCAGAAGTATACTTTATCTAAGGTGCTTCATAGTTTAAGGGATTATGTGCTTATTCTGGGGTATGAGGGAGTCTCTGCCTTCTCCAGCGTTAGTAAACCCCGAAATACTCGCAAAGGACTCTTTGTTCTGATGCATGAACATTTGGGGAACGTTAGAAGGTTTTGTCAGGCAGATGTTTCTCACTGAGCTATACAATATTCTTACCACACATTTTTTGTCAACAAAGAACTCTGCAAGCTTTCCACGTGCACAAACCTGGTATTTGTCAGGGCAGTGCATCAATTTGCAGAGAGCTTTCAGCATGCGCGTTAGTGTCACCAACCCTTTGCTGCCTGCACCTGCAGCGTGGTGCCGCTAACACCTCCATTTGCAGCAGGAGACTGGATGAAGGCAGTGACTTGATGGCCAGAGCCACGCACACTGCAGCAAGCGGGCGAGATCCCATAGCAGTGGTCCCAGTGGTATCAGTGGACTGGTGGCAGTTTGGCAGAGTCCTGCTGCCACTTAAATAGGGCCAAGGGGGGCTCCAGTTGCCCCCGTGGCTGTTTCTCTTGTGAGCACTGCGTTATCAGTCCAAAGGCAGTGGGGTTGATCCATCAGGTGCTTGCAGACATTGATTTCAGGTTGGTGTCCAGCAGGGGACAGAGATGGGGAAAGCAGAACCCCAGAGGCCCCCCGCACCACCACTTCCAGGGCTAATATTTCCAGTGTACTTTTTTGTGTTAATCAACGTATCATGTTCTGCATGTAGATAATATGGCTGGGTGTTGGGATTGTACATTGTCACAGATGCTTTGTTTCACCCTAGAAATGGACTAAATAGTTACAGCATAATCAGGCAGGACCTTCACCTCCCTGGTTCCCTTCAAAACATATGTATTTAACTGCATCTGTATTGTATACATATGCTTTTTTATGATTTTGATTCAAGGATCTCCATCTGGATTGCTGACCCAGCTATTAGCTCTAGCGAAGTTGTACTTGCCAAGTTCGTTGTGTTAGACCAGTTTCTTCCAAATCCTTGGAAGAAACTTTTGAGATAATAATATAAACATATCTATCTGTTATTCCAGTGGGAATTACACTGAAAGACCACTGAATTTGAAAAGTCAAGTGTTCAAGTCTACTTGTGCGTCCTCAGTCAATCTCCCAGTGAGTACATAAGGGAAAGTTTGACCGCTAGTTAAAGCAGGTGATCTTTTAAGCATCTTAGAATGGTCTTGCTATAAAAGCAAGTAGCAACCTTAAAGCTAAGTTCACCTACAGCTTTCTCACCTACTGGAAACTTTCAAGACCTAATTTTGGCTTAACTTCAAATTACAAAGACGGCTTTGATCTCTGTTAGCTACTGTAGAAAGACAATACATAAAAGTAGAAATTTAGAGTGAAAGAAGAATCTTAGAAAAGTATGCGATACTATTCCAAGAGAAGGCCTTTTAGTTAATATGCTTTGTTCAATCTACAGTAGGAAAATATCTATGAAAATTGCAATATTAACCAATGCTTGAAATTGAAATTCATCATTTTATTTTGGAACAGCTTATCTTCCAGCACTGGATCCGAGTTCTGTGTCAGAAAAATTTTTATCATTCCTCCTCAGCAAAGGATAAGAATGGAGAGCGTAAGAGGGATTAGGATGAAACCATTGCTGGCTTGATAATGGCAGAGAGGTTTTTAAAGATTGACTTTGAAGTGAAAAATTAAGCAAACCTTTAGAAAAGATTTCTTCTTAATCAGAAATGGTGTATTTATAAGAGGCATCAAATGTAAACAACTGAAATAGCTAAATGCCAGGCTGAATGAATGTCATCCATCCCCAGTAACCTGGAAGCTGAGTTCATTTTTCTTAATTTACATCCTGAAATTAAGGGAAGCAAAGTAGAACTGCTCAGTACTGAGCAAACCTGGGCACTAAATGTTCTGGTGTCATTACTCCCATCCCATCACCATCCCATCTGAAGCAGCCAGCTGCAGCTTCTTTCAAGCTCCCTTCTCAAAGAAGTTATTATGGGAAAAGATGATTTTAGTCCAGTTTCCACAAGAAGCCGTTGGAGCTCACCACAGGCCCCAGACAGAAGAGTCTTCTATCTCTGAGGACCACTTCATTTCCAGGTGGGCACCAAAACTGCATGGGGCTTTCTCTAAAAATCACATCTGCTAACATGGTATGGCTCAAGGCACAAAGCCTCACACAGCCAGGCTGCTAGATGGGCTCGTGAACAGAGCTGCAGGGCTTGGCTGGACAGACGGACCCAATAGGTAGTGGTGCTGCTGAACATCTCCAGGAGATATACAACTGGATAGCTCAATCATACACAATTTGTTTTAGCCTCTAATTAGAAGTCCAAAGCTTCTTTCTTTAAATAAATATTTTCTAGCCCCAAATTATAGGCACACATTCTTAATTGCTCTGTATTAATGTCTTATGTGACTATTAACAGTAGCAGATAGAGCTCTGCACACTGGCAGGGGGAATTCTTTCAATCCCTACACTTCAGGGTTCAGGGAATAAACATTCATACTGTTCTTCAGAGACCTCTTCCCTTTCCATGGATTAAGTTAAAAAGTTATTACCTCAGCTCTGCACCCTTAAACTTACTACCCCTCCTCCCTCTTTTTTTTTTTTTTTTAACTACATATACCGGCCTGATTTTCCCTTCTGAGTGTTCTCAGACCTTGAACCCAAAAGGCACAAAAGAGCCCCAGAACAACAGAAAGCCAATAGCATGTACCTACCTGGTCTGCGAGAGAAAGAGTCACGCATATCTTGTAAAGCTGGAGAATGAGCCCCTCGTACGGCTGTACATTTTTTCCCCCTTTCTTTCGGACGATGAGGCCTTTTCAAAACACTGCTTGATAAAACCCCTCCCCTTACCTCACCCCACCACAGGACCACCATGCCACAGCCCCACTTGCAGGATGTCCCCACGGCCCATGACTGCACCCAGGGCTGGCTGCCCAGGGCTGTCACACAGCGACCATGCAGAGCCCCCTGCTCCCCAGCAGCAGGCGAAGGCTTTGGGTCGTACGGTGCCAAAATCTAGTTAAAAAACCCTTCTCGCTCTTTGCTTCCTGTTATGCCCCTCTGCTTAATCGTCTGTTGCCTTTTCAGTTCAGTTTGGTGCTTTTAGGAATTGCTCTATGTGATGAGCAGAGTTTAGTCCCTCGTACTTAATTAAAAAGATTTTGTCATTTCAGCTTTACTGCTTTCTCCCTGTTATGCCCACTTACAGCCAACAGTTGTTCCAGTTTTGCTTGAGGGATCATTGCTGGTCATGGGCAAGATCAAAATTAGTAGACGTAGGGAAGCACTTCGATATGCTTAATTTTAAGGGTTTGTTTATGTTGCACTGTTTTCAAGGAATTCTGTCATGAAAATCAGGTTCCATGTAAGATTGAAATCCTGGTCATGAGATCTAATGGGTGCAATACAGGAGGAGCTGACCGCAATCTTCTGAGAATAAATATCTCTCACATTTAAATACCAGGTGTCTTCTGAACTGATCTGGCCATGGTTTTGGGTGCAGTGTAGAAGTCCTTTGCTACTGCAGCTTGGCCTTTCCCATAGCCGGAGCTCATTTTAATTTATTTTCCTGAATTTTAACATACTGAATCCCTATTCAGCTTTGAAAGTAATTATTTTGTCAAAGCATAAGGTATTTTGAGACCTACTAACAGATGCTCTGCTGTTATTTCATATCCACCTACAGCACTGAAGCCTCTTAGGCATTAATGAGTACCGTCTCTGAAGGGGACTCGTAAGCAGCCATGTGGGAAGGAAACAATTTCCTAGGCTTGATCTCTCAATAAATGCAAAAATCATCCCTGGTATCTACTCCTCCCTTTGGGCTGACTTCATTCCCCTCTCATTTCCAAAGGATCACTGCATCAAAGATGTGAGAGAAGATCCGAACTAGGAGTGCTCGTTTCAAATTCAAGCCTAGGACAAATGAGCAGGATTTCCAGCAAGGTTAATGATAGCAGGAACCACAGACACCAAAGATGCCACTGCGCCTCATGCTTCAGTGAGCTCTGAGTCTTTTTGTATCCCCTGCAGCAGGGTGGATGGAGATACTTAACGCATGTTTGTGCTCTTTGATTTGTTTAGCAAACTTTGTTTTTCTCGTGGTTCCTCCAACCAAGGAAATCTGCTGATTGCCAGGTGCCCTTGTGGGACCAGCACTGATGTCACGGCTTGTGGGCACTGGAGGGCTAGACCATCTTTACTTGGAGCTGAGATCACAGAACAGTGTCATTCCCTCCCGTGGTTACCTCAGTGCAAGTCTCTGTGCAGTCACTAGCAAGGAATCTGGGTCCCTGCTCAGGATACAACTGCATTTTAATTGAACTAAGCTATGTCAAAGTAAGCCAGCCATCATATAATCACACTCCAGTCTTGCCCTGAAATAGCTAACGGAGTGATTCACAGCTCACGCTCCCAAGCAGAAAGGACAAAATGAATTTTTCCCTCATTTACAGAGTGAAGTTTTGGTACTTCAGTTTTTCAGAAATGATTTTCTGCATTCAGAAACTGCGGACAGCAAAGAGCCAGGTGAAGAGTGGGACATGGAAGTTCACACCGATCGCAGACCCTCTTAACCTCTTTCAGCACTTTTTGCTTCCTAATGCTCTGAGAAAGTTGCAGCTCAGGCTTATTATTTCCTTTCATTTGCACCTTTTACATTGATCTTAATTTTTCTTGTGTCTCCGATCGCAGAGCGCCATGCTTTGCTGCAAACACAGACAGTTCTGCCTAAAGGCCACGCGACCAATGCTCATTTATTTGGCAGAAGAGGGGAAGATGAAGGCAGGTGAGGCATCCTTGTTTGCTCGTGCCCTTTCTGTTAGCTTTCTAAGCATCTGCTGAGTCCTCTGTGATGGGCACAGACCAGGAGAGGAGCCTCTGACCTGGCAGCGCAGCGTGTCCCCTTTCCCCGATGTCACCCGAGCACTGAGCGCGGCGTTCCCCATGCTCGCTTGGCACAGCGGGAGCTGAAACACATCCTGGTGGTCCTAGGGCCAGCTCCCTGATTTCTGGGCCACCACATGGTGTGCCTCAGGCAAGGCTGGGTGCTCTTACTTTTAGGTGTAAATCCTGTTTCAGTTTCAAACTGCACCTCTCAGTTCCACTTCCATGGGTGCACTCAGAGGGGAAGCTTCTTCCAGAAGTAACTCAGTCCCCACATGTCGAACCCTACTGGGTGGGTGGCGCTGGCTTAAAAGCCCACCTGAAGCACACCAGGGTCATTCGGCATGGCTCCTTTGGGTGCCTCCTGACCGAGGGGTGATTGTCCCCGGAGGGGTGGCACCGGGGAGGAACCAGAGGGCTCCAAGATGACCTCGCCACCGGCAAAGCTCACCGCTGCTGCAGGGAGGTGTTGCAGAGCCCCGAGGCCATCATCCCTCCATCTCGGGCTGAGCAGGTGGGACCTGCCCTGCCTTCAAGCCTCGGTGGCATCGGTGCTGGGTCAGGCGTTTCATCGTGACGTGGTTGGTAAGGCAAACGCCACTAGGCTACATTTTCCTTCCAGTTTGAGGAATTGTCTGGATTCGACTCCCTCCTGCCCGCCTGCTCTCCCACAGAAACCAGGCAATTGTGATTCATCTCTTTTTAATGTACTTTCTGCTGCGGATTTCAATATGATTATCCCAGAGCTTTGGCCAACCACTTCTAGCCTGCATCCTTGGCCTTCTTCTTTCATGAAAGGCTGCTTTTAGCTCTTTGGCCTAGTTTTAACCCTCAAAGATAATCTCTCTGCAGCACTTGGCTTGTTGCCAGTAGGATTAAAATCTGCTGGGGTTATTTACTCTCTTAATGAAATGCAATATACCCAAGTATATCAGTTCTAATTAACACCCCGTCCGCAACATCTCTCCCTAGCTCTGATAATTATGAAAAAAATCCACCCTCTCGCAGTCACCCTGCCCATTAGAGAGGAAATGAATTTCGGTAGTTTTTCACTTTTATTACTTGCAAAGAGCGCTCTTCCCAAACTTCATGCTGGCTCACTCATCGTTCTCTAAGCTGAATTGCTGCCAGGAGTTGTCTGACACTTTTCAATTTTATTTAGGTTTTGGCTGAAATTTGGTTTGGATGAGGCTGGGAAGCTCAGCACACCCTTGGGCCACCAGCTGCAGGGTGGCATGGGCATGGTAGGTCAGCAGTGGTGGGTGTCCCAGGGAAGACGTGGGGGCTGACTTTGGTGTGCAGTGCGTCTGAACAGTCCTTGCCTCGGGGCTGGGGTGGGTGAAACCAGCCTGACACAGGGATGTGGGAAAAGGGCTCCAAGGATGCTTTGGCAAAGCCTAGAAACCCTGCCTTAACTTTTCACTGTCACAGCTGCTGATAGAACACTAATATATTAGTAATTTGGAGGAGAATAGCTCCAAATAAGCACTGTAGCCTCTCAGAAGCCCTCATCTGTGCTAGATTACGTCAAGGGCTCTTGAATTAAACAAATCTGAAGTTTCTAGGCCAAGCCATATTTGAGATATGACATGAAAAAGCATTAGGAGATGCTTCAAACACTCTGATTTACACTTTTTTTTTCTTTTTTTTTTTTCCCTAAGACCTATGTCTCAGAAACGGATTGCCTGATATGCCTCGGGTTTTGCCAAAAACCTCCCTCCTCTAGCTATATATCGCATGCATGCTGTCCAAAGCTGCACCCAGCCTTCATGCATGTCCCCAGCAGCTGGGCCAAAGCCAGCCATGGAAAGCTCACCATAAGCTTCAGCATGGCGAGTGGAGAGAATTGGGAGAGGGGGGTCTCTGCCAGGCCCCAACATTTCTCTCTTGGCACTTTATGAGAGCTGATCCCCCTGTTGCTGCAGAAGAGGATGTTGTTGCTAAGGTGCCAGAAAGAGAAGCATTTCTGATGACCTCCCTCCCAGGAGGGGTTTAGGGAGGTAGAAGAAAGCAGAGACTTTGGTCAAACACCCATGTTCCCGTGCACTTTTACTACAGCAATGAACTGCCAGCAGAGCCCTACAGACTGCTGTCACTCAGGAAAACAGTGGCATACAGAGACAGAGACAAAAACAAAAACAAACGAACAAAAACAAAACAAAACAAAACAAAAAAGAAAAAAAAGACAACCCCTATCGTGTCCATCAGTGACCTCTCCACACAAGGAAGGGCACGCTGCAGACTTATCCCTCTGCTGGGCCCTCCCCATGTCTCAGCACCAGCAGCAGCGGAGCTGGACTCGTTCCTTAGGAACATGGGGTGCCAGAGCCTGAGAAAGAGGAGAAATGGTGTTATGATAGCCCAAGGCCAAGTGCTGCACTTGTTCCAGGGTGACAAGTGCACACAGGCTGGGCTTCTGGCAGGGGCCAGGCAGTTGGGTGCTGTGGTAATTCAGCAGAACTTCAGCCTGGCTATTTATGGACAGAAATTATATCCAGAATCCAGGCTACAAACGTGTTTAAGTGCTCTTTGGGTATCTTCCAGGCAACGTCAGAAAATTCTGACTAGACAAAATCAAGATTTTTCAGGGGAGCGTGGCAGGATGCCCCACAGCAGAGAATGGGATTTCTGACAGAAAGCAGAGCCAGGCCGGGGCTGGGCAGGCCGCTGCTCGCAGGGAGAAGCTCCTCCAGGCCTGGGAGGGCGGCTTGCTGCTCCTCCGGGACATCACGGTGCCCCTCGACATTCAGTCCCGAGGGGATCAGCCCTGAAAGCTCCACCAGAGAGGTGAGTCTGAGGAGAGGGGGCGTTTCTGGCAGGACCATACCCTTGGACGACGGCTCCCACCTCACGTCAGGACTGCCACAGAAGGCTGGGTGGGGGAAATGAAAACAAAAATGAAATTAAATTCAGCCACTGTGTGAATGTTAGTGAGAGACCGCAGCTTTAGGAGAGGTGCTGCAAGATGCCCTTTTACTGCAACCCTATGGACTAAACAAACGTGAGTCATATAGCCCCGAACTGAGTCTCTGCCTTACAGAAACAATCTGCATGTATTTATGCATATCTCTGTGTGAAGAAGGGATGGGGAAGTGTTTTTAATTTGCTTTCTGAATTTTGAAGACCATATTTTTAATCTTTTCCTGGCAATACTGAGGCTCAGGTTTTTTTTGTTTTTTTTTTTTTATTAGAAGCAGAGACTGCTGGGCAGTCACCAACTGCAGGAGCCCCAGCTTCTGAGGAATACCCGTAATGGAGAAAACAACAATGCCATCGGAGATTATTTGCAATCATGCAGCCAGAGTGGGATTTCATTTGAGGCAGAATTCTAAACACATTCCAAATCAGGAGTATGTGAAAAACCTCGTGGTCCAGAAGAACTGATTTTCTCCTTCCCCTGTTAAATGCTTTCCTCAAATTCATCTTCCCTGATTTCTGGCACTGAGACAGTAGGGACCTTGGTGGGCTGGGAGCGCAGGCCAGGTGAGGAACCCACAGCATCTCAGCACTCAACAGAGAGGAGCAGCTGTAAGGGCAAAATCTCTGCGGTGCGGTGTCTTCCGCCAAAACCTTAAGATCTAATCTTCTGGGTAAAGTTTTCTGTAGGGTGGTGAAAGCCTTGGCGTTGTTGAGATATCTCTTGGAGCCATGCTCACAGGTTCTGTTCTGGGTCCAGCAAAAGAAAACTGGGCAACAGGGAGCACTGTCTCCAGCCATTGCTGTGCATTTTGCAAACACACCAAGCCTCAGGCATCAAATGGAGCATCCAGGCGGGCGTGTATGAAGCCATCGAATCAACTAGCGTATGCTTCCATGCCTTAAATTCACTTAATCCTCCTGAAATAAGCAAGGCAAAATTAGGCCTCAGAAGAGTACTTTGGGGCAAAGTATTTCAGCAGGGTATGCCACGATCAAGAGCAGCCTTGTAATGGAGGCGTGCGTACAGCACCTGCAGGGCTGCATGGCAGCCCTGAGCCCCTCACCTCCCCGCTCCTCAGGTCCAGATAATTACGTTACCCTAATTGCTGCCTTCTGCTCGCGAGTTATGAGAGGTGTTTACCCCAAAACAGGCAGCCGGGCAGGAGCACTGCATCCTAGGAGAGGGTTAACGCGGCGCGGGAGGCAGCATGCCCTCATGGGAATGGAATGTGTAGTGGTGTAAGTGGTGGTGCCCCAGAAGCCTTTGAGAGCCCACTGACTACTGCATGCTAACGATTGGTATTATTAAAGAACAATTGATGGCCTGTAACCAAACAACAGAAACTAATTACTGGAAAACTTTTATTGTCCTTTAATTACTGGGCCTCTTTGTCAATTAGCAAAAGAGAGAGAGAGGGGAGAGAGACAGACTTGCTTTAGAGCAACAATAAATTTTCTAAAACTACAGTCATCAGTAGCTGAAAAAGCGAGTCTATTAACACACAATATTAAGGCATGATATTTACTCTGGCTGCTAAACGTAGGTGCTTTTCTTCTGCAAAAGCGCAGAGCTCCAGGAATACTAATCAGGGCTTTCTTCCTGGGGCCCTGCTGCTGCCCGACACCACGGCTTTCCTTTTTCCGAGCAATTTTACCCCTTGACCAAGGGGTTCTTTCTGGAAGCCTCCTCTGGCAAGCTGGCCCTGTGCCCACCGTGCAGCATCGCAGCGGGAGGACAGGGGCGCAGAGCTCGCCGCTCGCCCCTGCCCTGCCTGCCCGCAGCACCGGGTCCACCAGGAGCCCGTGGCACGGTGGCCCTGGGACCCGCTGTCCCCAGCGGCCTGGCTGCTGCGAGGACCCTCGTGCCCACTGCTCCCTGCTCCTGCCTTGCTCACGCTATCCAAAAATAGGTTATTCAACCTTTTTTTTACTTTTTTTTTTTTTTCCCTCTCGTCCAATGCCAAATGAATTATTTCTGGGCACATTGTCATGAGTAGTTAACCTTCTCTGAGGAAGTCTGAACTACAGTTACCCCCCCAAAATGAATCACCATTTTTTTTCTGTCACTTGGCAAATAGCGTTCACCAATATAGCTTGACTTTCTCACATTAACCAGTTGCTGCCTGCTCCTGAGGAGGTGCCGTGGCTACGACCGCCCCTAGCATGGTGCGTGTCACCAGGGCACACATCCTGCTCTGCATCCTGGACCTCCTTTTGGGTCCCCTCTCCTACGTGGGGCTGTGGAACCAGACCTGGAGGCACTTTTCTCAGGGATGAGATGCTTCGCTTTGAACAAGAATTTCCAAATTCTTAGACGCTCCAGAAATTGGGATCCATCTTTTTTTTTCTTGTTTTTTTTTTTTCTTGTTTTTTTTTTTTCCTTGTTTCTTTCTTTTTTTCTTTTTTTTTCTTTTTTTTTTTCTTTTTTTCTTTGAACACCAAAGAGTTTTACAAAGTTTTACATCAGCTCCTCCGTGTGTGTTGACAGAGTCAGGGCCAGCAGTTATTGCAAGGAGTTAAATTACTCCCAAGAGTAACTGCTCTTAAAAGTAGCTTGCGAAAGAGCAAAGTACCAGCCTTTTATCATAAAACAAATATCACTTCAATTCGCAATGGCAAATAACAGGAGACGCCTGGTTTCCCGTAGCTGGCCTGCCGAGCCCATGCCCATGCTGCCAGGATCTGCTCCAAGAGGCAGAGTTTGTGGCTGTGCCAGGACAAGTGATGGAGAAGCAGCTCGTGAATTTGCCATGGCCTGTCTTGGTTTATGTTACTTGAATAGACTTGGGTTTTGTGCTATCGGAGAGAAATCCAGAATAGCTCCTGCAGGGATGGGGAATCCTGCACACCTATCCATCACAGCTGGTTTGCAAGCTTCGTGGACCCACAGAGCCTCCAGAGACAGCACAAAACAATAAGCTGGGAGGAAGAGGATGGTTTTTCTGGCAGAGGTCCCACGGGCTGCTGTGTGCAGAGCAGGGCAGGATGTGGGCATCAGCAGCACGTGGCTGCACAGCCCCGCAGGTATGGGGAAGAGCTCCCGGTGCCAGGTGGCTTTGTCTTCCCCCACACCTTCATCCCTCCTTTTTTCCTTCTTCTTGCAAGCCCTCACCGTCTCCTTCCCCATTTTCTTTCACTTTTCGAGCTATTATTTTTCCTTTTTCTTTTCCCCTCCCCTTCTTGCATAACACTCTTTCTCCTCCTGTTTTGTAATTTTTTTCACGTTCTGAGAAGAAGGGAAGGTGGAGGATGTCCCTTTGTCCCAATTTCCTGGCAGGACTGATTTGAGAGCTCCCATTCCAGAGAACTTCTCTGCGCTATACCTGCACCTGATGCTGGTACAGATGGAGGTGCACAGCCTCTGCAGCATGGGTGACCTTCTACAAGTAGGAAACTCTTTGCACTAGAGTACCTTCTGAGGAAATTGTACAAATAATGTTATCCAAACTAAGGGATAGGAAAAGTGGAAAAGGGTTGATGGACTCCCTGAAAGCTGGGAGGAATACTAAGAAAAAACACCTATGGAGGCAGCAAAAGTTACACAGAAACTGAACCTGAGTTTTGCCTCCCCAACTCCGTAGAGCCTGTGTCACGCTCAGTGCTAAGGGAGCTCTCCTCTGGGGGCAAAAGTGCCTCTTTGCCCCAGGCCAGTGCTGGCACAGCCTGACAGGAGGAGCTCTGATGGCAAAGAAAGCCCGGGACCATCCAGGCCAGGTGTGAGTGCTGCCAGCAGCTCCTGGCACTGCCATGGGGTGGGGGGAAGAGGGGGACACTGAGCAACCTGGGCTGGCTCCGTCCCTCCCTGGTTTGCTACACCTGCCTCTCCTCCAGCATTCATCAGGAATGCAGGTCGAAGCACTCCACCATGGACCCGTTTTACAAGTGGGGAAACTGAGGCACAGAGGCGCAGTGTCTTCCACAGCAGATTTGGGGATCCGATTCCGTCAGCTTCAGCACTGAGTATGGCACTGCTTACCTCACCCGGCCTTCTCTGTGAAGGTTACATTTCCAAATCATGCCTCCACCATCCCTGAGATGCGACCATGCCTCATGCAGGAGTACTTCAGCACGAGCCAAGGATTTGGGAGACCTAGGACCTATTTCCCACATTTCATGGTAAAAGGAACATGCTTCAGGACTTATTTCCCTGGCAGGGGAGTGTAGGTGGTGTGCCGGTGTGTCTGTGGAAGCATCTCTGGCAGTGCTGCTGTGCCTCCAGAAACTCAGCTGAGAGCATGGGGGCTGTGGGATGGGTGTTAAATGGCAGTGCAGGAAGAGACACGGGATGAAATGCTGGCTTTGGCTGGATCGTGTTTGGTTTGGGTACCCCTAAACACAGCATGGTCACTTTCAGGGATGAGCGGACACATGGGAGACTATCACTGTTAGGAAGCGATTAAAAAATTCATTTTTCTTCTTCTGGGGCTTTCTCTGGTGTTTTCTGGGGTTCTTTTGGCTGCGAGCATCAACAGCAATCACGTATCCTGCTCTGGCCACTGCTGTCCTGGCCCCCAGGGCCACCAGTGAAGGTGACAAGCCCCATCCTCCCTGCCCTCACTGCAGGGACGTGTGAACCTCACAGCTCGCCCTGCCCCACTTAGCACAGGTGGTTTTCTCAAAGAGCAGGAGGAGTAATTTCCTCCCACGGAGCTCAGTGGGAAAGGACAAAGCTGCATTTCTGGAGCTGCTCAGGGGCCGAGGAGCAAAGAGCAGCATGAGGCACTGCCGCGGTGGGGTGACCCCTTTTGGGCACCTGCCCCATGTCACGATGCTCCCCCCCCCACCGTGACATTTCGCAGAACCCCCTCTCCTGCAGACGTGATCACACGAGAGGCTCAAGTTTTGCTTGTAAAAACCAGACACTTTGTGCTTCTGCGACGCTTGTCTCTGCAGATACGAACACGACCTAGGAGCTCGAAACCAGAAGGAAAATAAGAAGGAGTCCCAATTAAAAATGAAAATCTCATGACAGTTTGGCCGGTTCTGTGGTTGGGAACCTCAGAATTTTTCAGCAGTTGGGGTTGGCAGCACTCTCAAATTACAGGGAATGACTTGCCTTTTTATAGAGTCTTTCATCTCGAGGATCCCAGCCTGCTTCACCAGCTACACCCAGAAATATCTCCAGCCCGGCACAGCAGCACACCTCTCCCCTCCACACCGCAAGGTGAGACAGGGCTGGCAGGGCACAGCTGCCCAAACGGCCAGAGGCTCCCTCCCAGCCAACCCTCAGCCCCCTGCTCTGTGTCACGGACCTTTGCTGACCAAACCCTGCTTTCAGAGGGGCTGCCAAAGCTGGGAAATGCAACCCAGCCCCACGAGATGGGGACACCCGGGTGACACGCGGGGGTGCTGCAGCGGGGGTCCTGCAGCCCTCCTGTTCCCTGGGCTCTGCACGTTGAGAGCTGTTCCCCAAATTGCTGCTTTGCCTGGACCCGGAGGACATCGCGTGTGCTCTGGTGCAGCCTTCTCACAGCAGACTTGATTTTTAGACTGCTCTGTCCCGTGCTTTCACAGTCACTGGATTTAAGCGTGAAAGCTGAGGGACACATGGATATGGATGGAACTTGTTTTAAATGCAAGCTCCATACAATAATGAACACAATTCACCAGACTTATTTATATAAAACTAGTTCATTATCTAATTAGACTACAATTTAATCTTAATTTTCATTGGAATTTATAACTATAGGAAATTACCAGAAACACACAAAATTCATTATGTCACGTAGTTAAATGTTTCAGAACCTGGGTGACTCCCCAGATACCAACCTGAGGCTGGCAGTTTGGGACACACACTTCTTACCATGTCCAAGGACATGAGAAACCTCCCCGGAAAGCGGGAAAGCAAAGATGCTAACTACTTCACACAAGAAGCTGGTTTCAGGTCAGCCTCCGAAAGGACTTTTCAAATAAATTTGTCAAGCTTGGGCAAGGAAGAACTACCCATTGCCAAATCCCAGCATGCAGCCCCATAAAGTCCTGCACCAGATCATTTTGAGATGCTGCTGATGTTAATCCACCCAGCACCGAGCTGGTTTGCTCCTGTCTCTTACGATGGCTGCAGTAGATGCTGGAGCAGGAATCCCATACAGAGTACAATAGTACAATAGACCTGCAGTATATAATTATCATGCTGTATCTGCTTTCATATCATAGGTATTTTTAGATGTGTCAGTTTGAAATCTAGGATTTAGTGCACAGAGCCTAATGGATTGTTCTTTCTTTCTCTCTCTTTTAATGTCAACTCTCAATATGCATGAAGCAGACATAAAAGCACTTTTGTGCAGGTGCTGTGAATCTCTTAGCACGGATGACAAGGGGAGATGGTTTTCTAGATTCATTGAGCTTCAGAGGAGACAGGGCTGGATGATCCAGCCTGAGCTCCTGCATAGCAATAGCTCAGGTGTCACCCACCGCCCCTCCACAAGCCAAGCAGCTCTGCACACCCCCTGAGAGGCACAAGGGGTGTCCCTTTTGGTGGCTTGTTCCTCCTGTGTGGGACCACGCTTCAAGCTTGCACAGGCTAGGAAGGAGAAGACGGAAAGGACTCCTGCTCTGTGCAGTCCTCCAAGGCCACCCAAATTCTTCATGGCTTAAATTCAGCAGCATCTCAACAGGAGCCAAGAGCAAGAGATGCCGTGGCCAGGTGACAAGAAGCCCTGCACACAGAGCTGTATCCAAAATCCTCCCACCTAGCATCAGATTTGGTCTCAGAGACTTCAAACGAAAGGCAGGTCTTCTCCAGTCTGTGGGCACTTAGCCCTGTCCAGAAGGCAAATCACAATGCAGCGCCAGGTATGCCCTGTCCCACTAGGTGCCGTTCTCTGAGGTTTTTTGTCAGGCACACCAGAAATGTGTTGCTTTGACAACCGACCTTGTGACAGTCCAATTGTCCGAATTGCACAGAGGCCACAGCCACTTTTACACCACTGATCCCCCACAGCACCCAGCCGGCGGGTCCAGGCTTCCCAGGGACCTCTGGAGGTTTAAGCACAGGAGCAAGTTCACTCAGCCCAAAGAAGCATCCCAGACCCAGCTGACCCCACTGACACGTCATACAGATTAGGTTCATACACCTCACCTTTCAGTGGAGCTTCTCCAAGCACTGCACATATCCTGCAGACCCAGCAGGCTCATCCCGGAGCGCCCTGGAGGCTCTGTGCAATGCGCTCTCTGCAGCCACGTCTGCCAGGACAGGCACACAAAGCCAAATACTCTCATTTATTCCTAATTGCACCAAAGATTACCACCAGGTAGACTCCTTATTTTACTGCCGTTTTATCTGGTTTCTCAGTTCAACCTCAGGTAGGAATCAGCCATGCTTTTTTTTTTTTTTTTTCCCCCATCTTACTATTTTTTAAACCAACTCAATATCAACACAGCTTCAGAGTAAATAAAGGGGCAGCTCTAACTGGCAATTGCAGTACCCAGCACACTGGCAATTTCTGATTGTGTGAATGATGCTCGGGGATCGTAGTAAAGGCATAATTGAGACAAAAAAGAAAATCCTTCCAAGAAATTTCTGCTTATTTTAGCTGTCACTACCATCTAACTGAAGCCGCTGTGGAAACCAGTAATTCATGGGAACGGATTTTCAAAGTCCCCCTATTCATGCGCTGCAGCCCAAGGTAAACAACTCCGCTCCGATAGCTAACCCCACCCTGTTTGAGGTTGAAGTGAAGCACTTTTTTCCAGCGCGTGGTATTTACTTAATAGCCACTATCGGGCTATTATGAGATCCCCCCCTCCACGCCCACGGCTGTGTGCTCCAGGTGCCCCCACCAGCCCCGCAGCCAGGAGGCACTGAGCAAACAAGCAAAGAAGGAGGTGGCCAGAGATAAGGTGGAGATGGGGGAGGGAGAAATTCGTGCTTAGCCATGGTGCGAGGACAGCAAACGATGGGAAACCAAAATGATCTGGAGCGAGTTGTGTGTGCGCAGGTCGGCTGCACTGAGGAGCGCTTTGGTTTGGCATGTCCTGGCTTTGGCCTGGGATGCACTTGGGTGAATTTGTGCTCCAGCACACTAGGAAGAGGCTTTTCTGGGGGGTGCTGGAGTGGGGAGAGTCCTGTGAGGACCTCCTGTGCTGCCTTTCATAGCAGGCTCTCCTGGCAGGGACAAGCACAGAGCCCAGGCTTTGGGTTTAGGACGGAGCTAATGTTGTTCAGCTACGAGGGGGACCAGAAACGGGGTCCTGAGCCCAGCAGCCTGCACCTGGGGGCTGGACCCAGCCCTGTGCCTCACCACCCACAGTCCTACCAGACCTGTGGTCGGGCATCAGATCCAGAGATGTACACCAGATGTGCCGTGTTAGTCATGATGCCAAGTGCATTCTTCTGGGGAGACAACAATACCGGTTGGTCTATTTTTAATTCAGCTCCTTGACAGAACATTTAGCTGTTCCTCTCAGAGAAGAATTTTGTAATGGGTTCCTATCATGTCAATTTGGAAAGCGTTCCAGCCTCCCACTACTGAGAAGTGTAAAACTATTGGCAACATATGGCATCCCCGTGGAGCTATTTAATTGTACAAAGGGCTGCCAAAAGATAAAAAGGGACTCAGAAAAAAAAATATAATAAAAATACTACAGCTCCATTCTTCCCCTTTCAGCATCTAACAGCAAAACAGCTTGCTAGATTTCCTAAATCCCCTCTCAAACAAAGCTGGCCTGCTGCTTCGGTGCTTAATAAGCTGGGACTCATGGCAAGACAGAGGCTCTGACCCCAGACCAGGATCTCTCACCTGGACGTGCCTCCGAGTAGACCCCAAGACACACCTTGCACAGGCTGTTTTTCAGGGCCTTAGGACATGTTGTTATTTAAGGACACTGATGTGCAAACAGACAAATGCCCTGGATCTCTTGCTGCCTGCTTCGCTACGGATTGCAGTCTCGGCTGGGACAGGGGCCTCACCTTCACCACTGCCCCCGAGCCTGGGTAATGCCTCCCCTGCTCCATGGAAACCTTGTGAGCAGAGGGAATGAGCCACCATCACGGGGACTTGGGGGCTGAAACTGCATGAAAATGTGGGTGTTGAAAGCACCTGTATTGGGTTAACAGTTTCTGGGCACAACGGGTGGGAGCTCCCCCTTACACAGGGGTGCAGCCCCCCAGGATGGATTCTCCCTACCCCAAACCTGCCAGTGCAGCGAGCAGGGCTGTGTCCTAGCCCCATACCAGAAGCTGCTGCTCTGTGCTGGTCACGGGGCCTTAAAGCTGGTGTGGGACACACCACCCAGGGGTGCACACCGGTGTCACGCTGCTGGGGGACACAGCCAGTGGTCAGGAGCACCACATCAGCCTCCCAGGCACGAGGCCTTGCTCCCTGCTTTCCCACTCAGCAGAGCACCACCTCCTACCCACCGATGTCACTAGACTTCAGGAGAAATAGTAATGCAGGGACGTTATATGAATCATATGTATAAAAAAGAATTTCAAGTAACTTGAATCCTTAACCTTCTCATGAAAAAGACAGCAAAGAAGCAAGAGAGCAAGCGAAAAACAAGCCCCATTTAGTTTAGTGAGAAGTTCAAGAGATTATTAATCTGCAACCATTCTCCTGAAAATGGAAATCCAACTTTAATTAATCCCCTAAAAGGGAGCATTGAGGATGACAGGCAGCAGGTATGTTCAAAACTCAGGTTAGGAGCGGATGGAGGCTGGAGGCCAAAACAGACATCCACAGAGAAGCAGGCAGCAAGAGATCCTATTATATCAGAAACTGGAAGTCCACAAGAAAATTTGCAGCACCACTGAAATGCCAGGAAAGGGAAGAGAGGAGAACGGCAGGGAAGCTGCATTATTCATCAGGAACAGCACGAGCCCCACACAGCCTTGGCCTGTTGGTGGGCAGAAAGGCCAAAGCTCCATCGGGGTTTTGTAAAGGGACATGAGAGGGAGTTTAAACAAGAAACAAGAAAAGAAGAAAAAAAAATAAAACCAACACATGAGGCAGAGAAGGTGTCAGCCAAAATCTCAGAAAGAAGAGGTGGAACTAGAGCCAAAAATAACCAGTCTGTCGCTGAAACCTCCCCCTGTACTGCAAACCTGGAGAGCCACAGACACAGACACGAAGAGCACAGCTCTTCGGGAGGAGCTCCTGCATC
This sequence comes from Anser anser, assembly GCF_964211835.1. NCBI lineage: Eukaryota > Metazoa > Chordata > Aves > Anseriformes > Anatidae > Anser > Anser anser. The sequence continues at coordinate 11,731,386 of NC_139737.1, forward strand.
CACCTGGGCTATGCCCAATCTACTGCTCTCAGATGGGGGAAAAAAACCACTCAGATGGATTTTCTGATAAGCTTTTTCCCGCATTTCTCAAAGTTGGTTTTGAGAAATAACGTTCTCCTGTTGCAGAGCTAAGGCAAGGAGCTGGCACAGGTCAAGGTGAGTCAAGATGAGTCCTCGTGCCCATCACAGCCCGGGGGTCAGCTGCCTCTCCTGGGGTCTCTCACAGCATCCCTGTGGACAGTGCCTCTGAGAGCATCCTTGCCCTCCCCTCCTCTCCTCTCTGGGGACATGCTGGTGCTTACTGGAGTGACTGGGAAAGCCCATGGGAAATCCTCCTCTTGTCCTTGTGGAAAACCCCAGCGCATCTTTTTGCCTGCTTTCTGCTTTTTAGTGTCTCCTGCCAATAAAGGAAGAAATAGCCTGACGGAGCTATAAATATCCCGACTGAGATAAAAGATATCTAAATCCCCATGACTTTCCTAAAATGATCCTAAGTCACTGGGGTGGTTTTGAAGAGGTTCTCCTGTGGTGCCAGCAGGGAAGTCAGGTTTGGCCTCTGCAGGAGGAAGAAAGCTTTAGTGCCTTGCTCCATGAAGGGCCATTGCGGTTCCCTTTGGCGTGCATTATTTATAGCAGGAATAGCAGTAAATTACTAGCTGATGAGCTCTCGGATTGAGTCTTTTTGTTGGCTCCCTCCTGCTAATGCAGCCTATGGAAAACTCAAATTTACAGAGGTGAGGTGGTGAGCTCTGTTATGGCCAGGACTTCCCTCTGCTTTTAACGAGACAGTTCTCTGGTGCTTATAATATGAATTGGAGCAAAAGGTGTCATTGTCAACGCTAAGCTGGTCTTTATCAGTTGTTGCACTTCATTATGGAAGGCTTTTATATTTTTGCCTGGAAAATAAGTAGATCTTGAAGATCAGATGGAAAAAAAATACTCAAGAAATTACATGTTTGTTTAATCTGAGGAGTTACAAAAACATCTGTTGAATGGAGTTACTCCCTTTTGTTATAGTAGGTTGGATCGTATCAGTGAAGAAATTATTTTACTCTGAAGGGAGATGAAAGTTTGAACAAAACTAGAACTCTGCTTGACCAAAAGCATTTAAAAAATTCTCTCTCTCCACCTTCCCTTTTGCATAAGATCTGACTTGTCTTTTCAATAACGGATTTATTTTGTTATTCTAACAACATCTTGCTTTGGATTGGATTCAGTGCTGGTAGCACCTTCAGTGAGGTCTGCAGCACATCCTTTGGCAGACACAAGCAGGGGGGGAGCCTTCTTCAACAGCCCTGGTTTACTTCAGCATCATGGTCGGACTGGGCACCCAAAATGTTCACCAGAAAGCATCCCCCCCCAGGCAAAATCAACAGCTGGAAAATCCTGGGCACCAGAAATTGCCAGCACCCATGTTTTTCTATTCAGGTACAGAAATGCAATGTTCCAGCTCTGTTGCTCCTCCTTGTACAGAGGGTGAGGACAGCTGGTGAGTTATACCCCATTTTCTGCAGAATATCTGAGCATGGAGCAAGACTACCAGGGTCTCTCCTATGCCCTTGACCTATCTTCAAATCCCTTCTCTATGGTCACTTTTGGCCCTTTGAAAGCTACCCTGAGACATGAGAAATCTGCAAGTAGAAGAAATGCAGATGAGATACCTCAGCTTTCTACAGAGGAGACTTTTAAAAATCAGACCTGAATTGTAGCATCAGCTCATTTAAACATTAACCAAACCACAAGGGGAAGGTTGCTAATTTCTTAGAAAAGTTTCTTGCTTCCTTTTTTCTTTGTTGGTGCTGTAAGACTTTGCTGTAGAGCGAGCAGATGAATGAAGTTGTTCTTATTATTACAGAGTAAGATGTCCTCAGGTGAGACCATGAGGTGACCATGAATCAAAACCACGGAATCAGAGGAATCAGAGAATGCTATGGCAGATGTTCCTGATGGCGGCCACGGATGGCCATGATGGAAGTGGGAGATCTGCAGGGAAGGGGTGGGAGCAGGAGGCAACCTCCAGAGTTCCTTGGGAAAGTGAAACCCACGTAGGGGGAGCTTCTGCCAGTGCTAGGAGGGATGGGAAGAGTCGGGACTTCTCTCTCCTAGAAGAGAGATTGCCAAGAGGCAGAGGGCCTGAAAGGGACAGAAGAAGAAACAAATCTTCAAACCCCTTCAGAGTGCAAAAACCGCAAGACTAAAACGAGACATGCCAAAAGTCAAGCTGAGTTACGACCTACAAATAAAACATGTAAAAAAAAAAAAAAAGTAAAAAATCTCAGGTCACACAGCCAAAAAATAAAACGAGAAGAAACATGGAGCTGCTGTACTGGGAGAAGGATGAAATAAAAGATAAATGTAGTTACAGCCAAAAAACTAAATGAGTACTTTGCTTCACTTTTCAATAAAGATGATGCTTCAGGACACAAGGGCAAAGAGATGATGGCTAATGGGCATAAGATTTATAAAAATGGAAATTTCAGCATCCAAGGTGAAAGCAAAACTGAAAGAGCTTTAATGCACTGAAGCCAGGGGGAACAAATAATCCAGCCCAGACTCCTGAAAGAACTGGCACATGAAATCATGAGTCCACTGTTAAGGATTTCTAATACATGAAGCGAGCAGGAGAGAATGGCAACCCCTGTTCTCCTGCTTAAAAAAGGAAATAAAGGACCCAGGCAACTAGAGACACTGAGAATATGCAAAGCTTGGAATAAATTTGCGAGGAGAGAATAATTAAAAACCTGAAGGTAAATGGAAAATAGGATCAAATATAACAAATAAAACACTTGGATGATCCTGACGAGGGAAGTAATAGGAACAGAATGAAATGTAATGGTACAAAGTGCAGAGCTGTGCACTCTGGGACTAATAACATGAATTTCTGTTTGAAGCTTGGGCTTCATCACTTGGAAATGACAGAAAAGGAAAGAAACTTGTTTCTGCTCATCTGTCACAGGGGGACGGTGAGCTGCCAGCACCGTGCAGCTCTGAGGAAGGCGAACGTGCTTGTCCCAGGCAATGTTTTCCCTCCAGGAATGGGTCAGTATCTGTGCCATGTTCCTGCCCAGGTGCGACCACATCCAGGAGGACATCCCACCACCCCTGCTGAAGAACAAGGAATGGAGGCTCAGAAGGGGCCAAATGGCCTGAGAGGAAAGGCTTGGAAGGTGTGATAGGAAAAAGCAATGGCCAAGGGACATGTGGCTACAATGAGGGAAAGGGAAATACACAGAGCAGAGAAAGGAAGATATTTGAGCTAAAGGACTAACCTGGAACAAGAACAAATGGAACGTGATGGCCATGAAAGTGTTTAGGGAGTTGTAAGATTTCTAAGAGCAGAGTTGTAATGATCTGGAAGTGTCCTGAAGATTAGGGCAAGGAGAAAGGTAAAACTGGCCTTGGAGAAGAGGCGGACACACTCCTGGTGGGCTACACAGTGTGGACGCTGGACGTCCTTCCTCATCCCAAGTCTTACAGCTTGGGAAGGGAACGTGAAACAAGTGGCTGGCAGGAGGTGATGGGTGGGGGTCCCAGCTCCTGCAGCCCACCCAGACGTGCCTTGAGCGCTTCACCTGGTGGTGGTCACGGTGCTCACCACCCAGATGCTGCAGTGTCTGGGCACATTCAAGCCCTTGCGGGCCTTCATGGTGACCTTCCTGATTCAAAGCACATAACCAAGACCTGAGCAGGGTTAGCTGAAGCAGGAGGCAGAACAGAGCCTTGATCTTTAAGTCGCAGGTGGGCCATTGATCAATAGAGGTGGGGACACCACGGCTGGACAGGCAGGATGAGGCCCTCATTGTGCTCCCACAGACTGAAGGCACACTGACTTTTCATCACTTGGAAGCAGGTCTGTGAAAAGTGCTCTTCTCCGTCACTGGAGCCACTCTTTAAATTCACTTGGATCACAGGGTAATTTTTCCACTCTGTTAAAGTTTTCTTTTGTAAGTGCCACTCCATGTCTCTTGATTTGATTTCCTTGTACCTTTTTTCATCCATTTTTAATAGGCTTCCAGATTTTTAATAGCTTTAGAGATTTCTTTTCTCCTTCATGTCTATGTTGTTGATTGTAAGACTGGCTTTTGGATCTCTTCTTTCTTTGATACCCCGCTTGCCTGGGCCGTCTTTGCACTTATCCTTTAAACATATTCTCAATGTACTTGGTTTACTTCATTGAGCATTTTTTGAAAGCGTTGCCTTTGCTTTTCCTCTCAACTCTGTTATCTGAATACATCTTAGGTAATTAATCAGCTCCCATTGATCTGAACATAAATTTCCAGATTTTTCAGACATTCATTACATGTGCTGAATAGATGTGAGAGTGGCTGGATGAGAGAATTCATACCTGACAAGCAGCCCATCCAGATCTGAGCTGTTCCTTCTCCTCAAGCTCCTCTCCTCTTTGAGTAGCTGGGTGGAGGAGGGACACTTTTCAGACAGCTGTGAGTGAGAAGTAAAAGTTCAGTATACGAATTCACCCCCTTAAGGGCTCTTCTCCCCTGCTCCTCTAGATGAGCAGCCATTTCTGAATTAAAACCTCAGGACCAGCTGGCCTGCTAGTTGCTGTTTATTGTTAACCCCACTCTCAGTTATAATGCATTTGGGTCCCACAGCACTGGTGCTGTGGGCACCAGTCTCCTTCTTTCACCCTGAATGCCAGACAGGTCCTACAGACCATCCTGCAGCTCCTTCTCTGTGCCCACAGAAGAACCAAGGACAGATAACAAAAACTCACATGAGATCCCAGTTAGAGTTCAAATACAGAGGCAGAGGAAATCATGCAGTAATCTTTGTCCCTCTGTGCCCACTGACATGGGGGAGCAGGCTGTAAACGAAATTAAAAAAACCTACGATTTACTGTATCATCGAAGAAAGTTTGCAGCCGCACAGCAAAGCTCTTACTGCAGCACATTAACATAAGGGGCTGAAGACGTATCTGCATAAGCCCAAGATTCAGCCGATGTAGGCTTGTCATCCAGCTATAACATACTGATAATATTATCCTCCTTTCCACCATCTTCAGCACTCCTGGAGGTGCAGGACTTCCCGACAAGTGGATTATGATTCATCCTCAGCTTCCACTCGCCTTGGCCAACTGCGGCCGCCGTTATCCCCAGTGGGATCCCACAGCCCGGTGGCACCAGGGTGGCTGGGTCTGCTGAAGCATTCCCGTGCCACCAGCACTGCACAGAGCGGCTCCACAGCAGGGAATGCTCTTCGTTAGGAGAACATTTCCTGCATATTTAAAGAGCTTTAAGTCCTACACGCATGTACGTCCCTGCGTTTCATTGCCAAAAATGCCATTAATAGGTTTGCTACTGCAACACAGGGCAGCCATAGCACTGCCTTGCTTCTTGGGCTTTATGTACACTCATGCTGTGAATAATGAGGAAAGTATTGTCAAAGTGAAAAGAAAAAAATACATGAATTGCACATCTTCCTGAGTGGGCAGGAATGGCAAAGGCCGTAGGTGGGGTATGGATCAGATAAACTATGGAGCATCTCATCCTTATCTCCCTGGCAAATCCAAGTGGAAAGTGTTTGCAAGGCAAAGAGCTCAATTTAATTAACTCTCTCTCTCTGTATATATACGTGTTTATATGTATACCAGCTAGTTTATCCCTCCACTTTGGTTTCAGCAGGGACATTTTCAGAGTAAACTGCAAACCAGCATGAATCAGGGTTCTTGAAACTGGGGCTGAATTAAAAAAAAAAAAATGCAGTTTAGCAACAAAAGGAACAAAGCCACTCCACATCAGCCCAGGATGGCCAGTACCACGTTGCAGAAGGACCATGTTTTTCAGTATTTAGTTTTGTGATGAGCTATATCACTTATTCATCTTCTCTTGATCCTTTTTTCTCTAGACATTGAATTTGCTCATGCAGTACAACTGCTTATCAGAAATCACTGTTGCAAACTGATTTCCTGTGGCAAGGGCCAAAGGTATTTTTATTTTAGTCAAATATTCTGTTCCACTAATTCATTCTGCTCAGCCACAAAACTTAAAAAAACCCTGATTTTTGTCCTACAACTACTCCAGAGAATGTGCAAATTAATATGATTTTCCAGTCTTCCTGCAGCTCTGTGCATTGCTTTTTGAAATGGCCTGTGCTTGGTGTCTGCATGAGAGTGATTTAATATTTAAGGGGAGTGGAGAGGATTTGAAGAATCCTTACAGCTGAGGAAGTTTGTGAAAAATCTCTTTTCTGGTTTAAAATGGATCAGAAATATGGATCCTGTGTATTACTGTGGACACAGTTTTTTCAGTGTTCAGACTTGGAGACAGTCTAGGAAAAATATCTCTTTTCTTTACGCAGCATGGATCTGATCCTGCAAGAGCCTAAACAACCATAAAAAGCCACTGAAAACAGTGGAAAGGTTCCCATGCATGGCAGCAAACAGGGTTTTCCATGCATTGGGGTGCGGAGACCAGATTGTTCAACATGCAAAACCAAACCATAAGGTACAAGCTTGGGGAAAATGCTTTTCAGGGCTTGATGGCAGGCGGTGGGTGGCTCTTGCTTCATAGCCATCTCCAGCTGAGCCTCACCCAGAGGAGCCCTTCCTGCCTTCTGCAGAGAGCATTGCAGAGCGTGGACAGGGAGAGCACCCTGCTCTGCCAACACCTTGCCCACCTCCCATGCCCTCTGTTCTGGTCTGGCTCTGCAGACGTACCCAGTTTTATTCCCTGGTCTCCATGTCTTCTAATGAGCTTAGCAAAAGCCCTCCACTGCATATGGTCAGATTGCAATTCTTAAATACTTGTAGCATGGGCAAATCAAACCCAATTTCCTGCAATACAAAGCCCTGCACTGCTCCCCAATGAGGGCTATTTTCCTGCCAAATTGCATCTTTCAAACCACAGCCAATTCAGCTGTAGAAAGCTGCCAAGAAAAAAAGGTCAGAAGGATTTAAAAAAAAAAAAAAAAAAAGAATTTCTCCTCTTTCCTGTATTCAAAAGGAGCTCTCCTAATTCTTCTAAAACTTTCAAAACAAGGGAGAAATCACTGCGGGGTAGGTGCTGATTATAGGCAATTTCAGCCCAAAGGACAACATTCTGCAAACCTATCGAGAGTATAGGAAAATAGCAATTTGTAATGGGGCCAGGGTTGGGAACACTTTCCGTCTACTCCTGTTTATGAAGAGTTGCTCCAGTGAAGTCAGTGGAATTGTGCAAGGGGAAGTAAAAATGGGATCTTCCTTACTGCAGTCATCGCTGCTATCTGCACAGTATTTTACATACATCAGTTTTATATGAAAGACTCTACCATGAGTACCTGCTTAGCAACATACTTTATGAAATAAGTATGCAGTAAATGGGAAGATGGGAAAAGCATCTCCTTTTTCTGTAGGGGGGAAAATGGCTGCACTGGAAGGTGATTTGAGCAAACAATAAAATATGAAGAAAGAGCAGAGTAATGGAAGACTTTAAGTACCTAGGCAGAGAGTGCAGGACATTAGGGAGAGAATGCTAGCTGGAAGCTTGTTTATGGGATTGGCATAAGATTGCTTTTTAACTTACTGTGTGTATCAGCTGAAAAGGAAGAGAGCTACGTGACTCATATTAAGTGCTGCGCTACATAGGTGATTGAAGACAAGCTGTACTCAGAGGGAAAACACGCTGCCAAGCACCCATGTCCATCGTGATAGGCTTAGATTAAGGGAAGATTTTGGAGCAGGAAACTTGGAGAACTTGCAATGTCTGCTGACAGGTGCTCTAGCAGCCAGCACAGAAAGCCAGCATGAAGGTTTAGGGTCTGATGAAATCGTAGTAAAAAGCTTTATAATCTAAAGCACCCAAAGAGATATAAACACCCAAGCCAGACAGATCATATTAGTGTGAAGGCAACTGTAGGGTTCAGGGCAGGTGAGGTAGGAGCCTCTCCATATACAGAAAATGTGAAGTTTATTGTTGGCTGAGGTGGGGGAAAGAAAAAAAAAAAAAACAAACTTACGAAAACCACTGAAGGCTCAGCCTAGACAGCTCTGCAGGCAGCGCAGTCCGAGATGACAGAGGCAGAAAGGTGACGGAGGAATCCATGTGGAAAGGGGTGAGGCACGAGAGGTGAGCAGGTGCTGCTGCCTGGGATTCGCTGCTGCAGGCTTGTGTTTTCAGATGTAGGAATGAGAAGGTCACCTCTCAGCGACAGGGATTCATTTTGCCAGAGCAAGGAGCCTGGATAAGCGGAGAGTAAAATATTAAAATGCTCTACCACAGCTCTTGAGCAGATAATTAGGCAATTAGTAGTATTAAAGGATGACAAAGCACCTGGCCTTGCTGAAGGACATTGCTGGTCCCAGGGCCAACAGCAAGGGTGAGGGAGGAGCTGCCAACTGTGGAAAAGCCTCCTGGAGGGTTCCCTATGTAGTGTTCTGGTATTAGCAGTGCACAGGACTGGTGCCTGAGTTGGTTTGATGGAGGATCAAGGGGAGGAACAGCAAGGGCAGGTGTGAATAACCCCCCCAGTGCAGGAGGACATCCATCCCTAAAGCAGAGATGCACGTGCATCCTTCAAAGCTGGAAACCAGGGACTTCTCCCAGCCATGGGTGGAGCAAGGTCTGGAGAGCCCTCTCTTGGGGCTTTTCTGTTCTCCAGACTCCTGCTGTCGCGGACGAGGGTAGGTGGCAGCAGGGGTTTGCAGCATGGTGCCAAGAGGAGGGGATGGGCCTCCGAGCAAGGAGGTCTCCACCAGTGGGACCTGCCTGGGCTGTTTGCCTGCATTTTTGTGAGGCTGCAACTAGATGATCTTTAAGGTCCCTTCCAGCCCAAACCATTCTATGATTCTATGATTTTTTTCTTGCCCCCTTTCTTAGCACAGCTTAACTCACAAATTTGGTTTACTTTTTGACTGCTCCTGCACACCAAGCAGATGTTTTCATTGCATTTTCACAGTGACAATGAGCTTTTATTGAGCAGTTACAGTCAATTTAGAACCCATTAATGGATGTGAATAGTTCAGATTGTCCCTTCCAATTTCCATTACTTTGCCTTTTATGCACCAAATTTGTTCAGCCACTACACTGCCCCATCGTGAAACTTGTGGCATTTCCTAAATGAGCTTTCAAGACTTGATCATTACATATTGTTTCATATTTATCCACAAATTTTCTTTTCACTGCCCGTGTATTAAAGTGAATGCTCAGGCATCTGGGCTATTAATAAATACACTTGATAACAATGGTCCTCGTGTGAACCATCAAGACATCACAGTATTAATAGCCTTTCCTTTTGGAGAAGGACTATTTATTCTTACCCTTTTCCTTTCTTCAGGCTGGATCTGATTGAATTGTTCATTGTGAGTAATCTCCTTGGAGAATAAAGTTCTTATTTCTCTGTGAAAATCATTCATTAATTCATCCTGTGAACTTTATGCAAAGAAACTCAGCCTTTTGCTTTCACTCCTTGCTCCTTATTACTCACTGGTGAGTCTTGGCTCACCTTTGTGCCGCTGTATGGCTCATCCTACGTAGCTGTATGATGAAATGATTAAGCAAAGAGTGACTGGTAGCCAGTAGCCAATATGTTTCTTCAGTGATTGAATCAGTCTTTTAGCAAAGACATGAAGCTTTAGTGGCCTGTGAACTTTGACAGACCAGTAGTTGTCTGCTTGTCATGAAAACCAACACGATGACTCGATGGGCAAGTGAGTGGCTGCTCTCAGCCTAGCACAGAAAATGTCTTTGGTATTTCCAAACCACAGCAGCAATCTTGAGACATTTTCTGTTATTTGCCAAGACAGTGTAAATCACAATGTTTTGGGGTGAGATTCAGCTCCCCACAAGAGGCCCGCAGTGTTGGTGATGGCTGAGCAGTGCCCAGACCTCCAGCTCGTCCTCTCCTTTGGGTGAGTTATTCTGTGGCCTTCTTTGTGTGTGCATCTGAAAGCATCTCTGCAGGGGCCTGGAAACGTTTCCATGGGTCTCTTACCAGCTGCAAACCTGGAAGAGCCCCAGAGGAGTGAACCCAGCCCAATGTGGGAGAAGATATTTTTCTGTAGGGAAATTTTAGCTAGACTTTTCCTTAAGTGGTGGGATAAAAAGAATAAGACGGGGTATCACTGGAATGCAGCACTTTTCCATGATTCCCTAAAGGTTCATGAAAAGGGTTGGGGAACCAATTTTGCCATTTTTTCCCCCACTTTCCAGAGCCTGGGCAGAACCAGGAGCACCTTGAAACCCTCTGATCAAAATGCAGCAGTTGCCATCCAGAAGTCAGTATCTGCTTCTGCACATTTCCTTAACACTCGCCCCCTTCCCTTCCAAAAAGGTGCCACATCAGTCACGCCGTTTGCCTGCCCATTGGTAAAGCCCATAGACTATTTCTTCTGACATTAGCTCTGTTGGTTATTGAGCGTGCTTTATGCAAAGGGTCTGGATAAAACAATCTGCCCCCAGCGTGTGAGGGGACCTGACAGCTCTCTCTCTGTTACAGTTTGTGCCTTTACGCTTTGTAATTTAGAGCACTGGTTGGTGGGGAATTTATTTGCAATCAATGAACTATAATTTCCTGAAGTGCCAAGAAAAGAAAGGTTAACTTAAGAGCATCTTGTATTTACTTGGATTGTTGCTGTCTGACACCACACAGGAGCAAAGACAAATAAAGAAACAACCTTAATTAACCACAGGTTAAGCACTGGGCTTACAGGCTTGAATTCCTGTGGCTTTTCAGCTCACACTCTGATAAATTATTATACCTCTTTAGACATAGATAGTAGTTTGGGATGATCAGCGTGCTCAGTCAAAGTGCCTTCAGGCTCCCAAACCTGACCATTTTGACCATGGTTCTCACAAAAGCCAATAAGTATGTCAGTGTTGATTCAGCAATAGAAAAGCTCAACATTTGTGTCCCTAAATTATATTACAAGACAAGGGGACAACTGTGAAGAACAAAGGAAAATATCCTAGTCATTCCAGTGGGAAGTAATCTAAGCACTTATTAGCCAGCACCCTCATGTGTAGATTCACCAATCAAAAATATGTCACAACTAATTTAAAATGTGCATCATCAACATCATTGTTATTATTATTTTGATTGCACCTAGGAATTTGATTAGAAGACAGCACCTCTGAAACGTACAGCATGACAGTAAAACAAGGGGAATAAAATAAGGAGTACAGACAGGAGGGAGTACAAGCAAACAAGTTGACTTTATGGGTGAATATGATAGACGGTGCTTATAGTGCACCCAGGACCTGTGGGTTGCTGCCAGGGGAAAGGAAAGTCTTCGGGGTGGATTTGCAGAATGGCAGTGAGGTGGTTTGAGGATATTCATGAAGACAACAACCCAGAGCAGACATCTCTGCCAGGTCTTGCAACAACCAGCTCAACAAGATCTTCCTTTTGCCAGTCAGAGATGCTCACCGTGGCTTGCTGAGCTGCACCCTCCTCGCTGTGCAGCTCCCTGGGGAAAATGGTGAATGTCAGGCAAGATCATCCAGGGTAGAGTGTTTTCTGACCATCATGCAAGAGCAAGTGTGAAGCCAGGAGAAAAATCAGGAGACCTTCTCTTCAAACCCCAGCCTTGGTCACAACCATGCACAGCTCCCAGTCCCAGCCTGTCCTGGATCTCTCTGCAGAAGAAGTCCTCACTTGGGCCTGGCAGTCAGGCAAAATAGTAGCTTCTGAGAGGTTAAAACTGTGGAATCCACTTTTTGCTGGGTTTGAACGTCCCCCCTCCACCCCTGTTTGTGGTAAAAAAGCTTTATATGGTGCTTCAACCCTTGCTCTTTCATGGGTACCAAATGCAAGTGCATCGTTCTAGAACAAAAAGGCACAGCCAACAGCAAGCAGGAGCTGGTTTATTATTTCAAGAATTTCATTCTCATTTTGAGGTAGGTGTAAGTCTAAATTTGCTGTTACGTAACAAACTGCATTTAAAAGCAATTGCTTTTGAAAATACACCATTGAACTTTGAAATTACTGTGATAATGCAGCCTAAGTCTGTGAATGCTCCAGTCTGGGAGGAAGCACAACAGCAGCTTTTGATGAGGACATGAATTTGTTATGACAGGCTAATTTTACAAATCCATGGCTGCCTTATGGCAAAATTATAAAGGTATATATTAGAAAAGCAAAGCCCAAGAACCAAGAAATGTATCATGTCACTAGTGAGAACATGTTCTCACGGAGTCAACTCCCACAGGTCAGTTCAAGGTAGTATCCAGCTGCCTTTGATAGCTCAGGGATCAAAATGTTGTGTACGCTGTGCTTGTTTAGACTGATGGGTGACTTCAGCTGTTTGGTACGTGTGTATGTGTCTGTGCACACTGCGATAGGAGCAGCCTCATGTAAATAGCAGAAGACAGATCTTTGGGAAAAGTGCAAGGGGAAGAAAAAAAAAAAAGAAATCAATCTACCAGACCCCCAAATAAAATCTTAAACAATAGAAATCCTGCCCAGGACCTTCCCGCTGCCTCTCTGTGCCTGAGCAGAGCTGACAGTGTGAGTTAGCATCAGAGTGGTGTAAGTGGTCTCCTAGAAATAATCTCATTGCAGATATCCTCCCTAATCCTCTGTTGGGAAGGGGCAGGAAGGCTTTTCTGGATAGGGTTGGGAGAGATGTCTGCCGAGGAGGAAGTAAGTAAAGAGGCAGGGAGGAGCATCTCAAACGGCAGCCTGGAAATGCAGGGACAAATCTGGCTGCCTGGAGAATCAGCGAACAGGGACCCAAACTGGAGGGTCTCTGCAGGGCTGGAAGAGACATCCTGATGGCACAGCTGGGGCACAGACAAGCCAGGGGCCCTGCAGCGAGAGTCCTGGCCAGCCTCACCGGGAAACAGGGACAGCAGAAAGGTGGAGAGCATGCAGGAGAGAGGACTCGCGTGGAGGTGACCTTATTGAGTGCTCCTTGGTCCTGTGAAGCTTTTGTGACCAAGGGTGCATCAAAAAACCTCTTAGCAACGTCTGCTGCAAAGGCGAGCAGAGCTGTTGAGTTTGAAGTGATCCACTGTGGATGGGAGCCAAGCTGCACTCAACTCCTCGCCACTAATTTTCGCAGCACCCTATGATCGAGTGGCCAAAGCAGCCCGGGTTGTGCTGCTGACAAAAGCTGTGAGGCTCAGATGGTGACTGGGGGAGCTATTACGGCGAGCTCACATCGCAGTGTCACTGCGTAAATCTCTCCAGCCTGTCACTGACGGAAGGGCCTGCGTGACAGGTGTCACCCATAAATCCCATTTAAATACATCCATTACAGCACACTGTATCACTCACAATCACCCATGAAATGTCTCTTTGGAGTCAAGAATCAGACAGGGGTGATTTAGGGCTGTTCTGCTCGTGCAGTGGGATTAGCTGGGTCTCGCAGCTGTTGGGATGCCCAGCGCCAGCCCAGGAGTGAGGAGGGGAGCAGCAAGCAGCTCCAGCAGCAGGTTTCCTGCGGCCTTTCCCGTGCGCAGCCGGAGCTGCTGCAGAACAAGTCTTTAAAAACTGGCCCCGGAGGCTTCAAAACTGGGTTCCCACGGGAATACACGTGTGATTGCTGCAGGTGCCTCACGTTGTGCCTCTCACTTTCGGTCATTATTTCCACCTTCGCGAGAGGAGCGCAAGCAGCTTCCCACGCACACCCCCAGGCAAATGTGCACCCTGACTCCCGCACAGGGGTGAGAGGTGAGACACGGACAGGATGAGGCCTGGTGCTGCTCAGCAAGTGGGTTTTCTAGTTTCTCCTGCACATGGAGCAGACAGTTTGAGACATCAGCCTGCTCCAAACAGAAAATTCGCTAAGGGTGTCTCTGTTCAACTCAGAATAACACAAGAAAATTTGTGAACTAAGTAGGGCAGCTCAAACAGGCAAATGCTCTTTGCGAGACAACGGTCCGATATTTAAGCCTTTGCCAGACAGGATCCGTGCTGATACAAGAGGCTGGGAGACATCCCCGATGAGCAACTTTCTTAGATACAGCTGGGTAAAAGCAGAGGAGGAGAGGTGACCACGTATCCTGTCTGCGGGCCTGTCTGGCAGCAGCAGGTTCAAAGGACGAGGAGCTGAGAGCAGTCCCCACACGACCGAAGCAGCCGGTGCATTCCTGGCCCTGATGAGAAGCTTCTGCCCTGAGCACCCTGCTGGTCTCCAGCCCAAGCACCAGAACTTCATTCCCCTGTAGCAACTTTTCTCGTTATCCACAGAAACATCCCATGCTTTTTAGAAACCTTCTGGCATTACGGCCTCGATAACATCTCTGGTGCTGAGATGAAATGAGCATTCATTTACAGGAGAGCAGCTGGGCCTGAGTCACAGGTTCAAGCAGCAGCAAAGGGTGGCCAACGTCGGTGTGAGGGTCGTGGGCTCAGCTCAGCCCAGCTTTGCCAGAAAGGCCACTCTACAGGAAAAGCTGTCACCATTTTTTTTTTTTGCCCGTGGAGCTCAGGATAAGCTCCTGGACAGGGATCGGATCACCCAGCCAGAAGCTGGGGGAGATGGGAGGGAATGTCAAGCAGTCACACGAGGAGAGGGTGTGGGCGACGTTAGGAGCAGGAGCACTGTCACTTTTAATGAGGAGGGTGATTATGTCCCAGCAGCTGCTTGCAGATTAGACGGAGGACTTGGTCGATCAGGGATAATTATGCCTCCCTGGAATGAGGAGATTTGCTGTTTTCTGGCAGGGAAAGGAGTGCTGGGCAGCTCTGTGCCAGTGTCCAGATTTGCCATCCCAGGGGGGAAGCCATCAGTATCTCTCTCCCCAACCCCAGCGGAGGAGGAGTCCTGTCCTCAAAGCTGCCCAAGAAAGATTTTATTACAATCCGTGGATTAAGCTGGTGTCCTGGTCGTCCTTAGCCCCGCAGCATGGCACAGAGGCATCCTGGCATCCAGGCAGCTCTCTGCGGGGTCCTGCATGGGGTACTTACAGTCTGTAAAACATCCCGACCGCAGTGCACCGGGACGATCTGTGGTGTAGGTCACGCATCTGCAGGAGCTGGTAACGGGTGAGAGCAACACCAAGCATTTCTGAAACGGCACCCAAAGGTGATTATTTTTTTCCCTATTAAATATGGAAAAATAGGGTATCCATTTAACAAAAAGCCTGGTGCCAGCAACAGTGGATTTGTTGAATGATTTACTCTAGGAAATAAAATATTCAGCTGAAAAACAAAAGTTTCTCAGAAGAAAAGCCATTCATTTTAGTTTCACCAGCAATGCAAACTGAGACAGTAATTATGGCATACTGAGAGCATTTCAGCTAGCTTTTATTAAAATCCTAACCCCGACTCTATAGGTAGCATGGAAGTGTAGAATGTGATCTTACTGGCTTAAAAGCTGTAAGCGTATCGGCTCATCTACTGCCAAAAACTGAATAGAAGGGATCTGTTAGATGTGCTTCCCAAGCACGTTATGGGTGATAGATGATCCATCTTTTTCTGCTTTAATTAAAAGAGGTTGCCTTGATGAGCTGGTTCCTGACCTGCGTGCAGTGCTGAGCTGGGTCCAGGCCCGTGGTCTGCAGGACGAGTGTGGCAGCGGTGCGGGTGGGAATGCCTCCCCATGGGGCCCTCCTCACTCCTCTCCCCTGGTCTGAATACGGCGATTATACAGAGGTTGTAATGGCAATCTCACCCGCAGAGCTGAGAACAGCCTAGGCACAGTGTTAACGTCTTTGTGGAAAAAGATCCTGCAAAAATTATTGCTCCGAGATGTTGAAAATCTTCCTAAGCTTGGCTTGAAAAAGCTGGAGGTGAATCCAGGCTTTTGCCAAGTGGCCTTGCTCTCGGTACAGGATGAACAGAGGAGCCTGAGTAGAAGACAGTACTTATGGGAGCACCTCTTCTCCCTCTCTCTTCTATCTGGCACCGGCGGTTAATAGAAAATTCTCCCTATTACAGAAATGTTCTCCTCCAGAAGCACAGTAGGTGGGGATGCAGACCCCGAGGAGGTGGCAGTGAGGAGCGAACCCAGCAGGGCACAAGAGAGCAGGTGTCCTGAGACAGGGCTGCTCTGGTGGCAGCATGTCTGGGTCCTCGTCCACCTCCCACAAATTTCTGAAGTGAGTGGGATAGTCATAAATTAGATGATAATGGTGAGTGTTTCTCTCTGCTCTGCGTGACACAGTGAGCTGACAGTTAGCTCAGGGACTTCTCCCATCCCTGTGCTGCTCACTGACCTTCCTGCCTGCTTCCCAGTGCACTTACGAAGCTGCAGGGAAGGTACCAGACTTCCTAGATGCACTTTCCTTGCATTGTAAAGGTGTAAGACCAGACCCTGATCCAGGTTTTGGTACACAAAGGACTCAGCAGAACTTATTGCCCCAGAGCACAGACCTTGCCCATTAGAGATGCCAAAGGAACGAGCCCAAGGCACGAGGTGAGCAGTCCTCTACAGGAGCTGGCCCTGCATCAGGCGCCCCAGATGTGGCTACACGAGGCACTTTGAAACGTTGCCAGATCACAGAACATACAACATAATGATACAATTCCTAAAAAGCAGGGCTAGGAGAGACTTCACAAAGTTGATCCCAAACAGGATCGTCTCCACTTATGTTCTTTCTAACAGGAGTCCACCTAACCTATTTCCTTTAAAACTCAGTGACGAACGCTCCCAACCACAACCAGTCCCACTGGGTGACCCTCCCAGTGCTTCACTACCCACGGAGCCGAAAGCCACTTTTCCTTACACCTTTACTACCTTACTGGCTCTTCCCAGAATAAGCAAAGCCTCCCCTTCACAGGCATGGAGAACAGATGGTTACTTTCCTGTTTGGAACTCATTTCCAAATTGAGGACATTTCCCCTACTTGTTTTCTCCCCATCAATAGGTTTACTCAGCTACAGGTGTGTGGCTTACCAACAGTCCAGAGATCAGTAGAAAGTAGTCTAAAAATAATAGAGAAAAACCACTTGAGGAGTCCCCTCCCTTACTCAGTATTGCACTGCCATGCAGATGACAAGTCTGTTAGTGCTGACTGGTAGGCGTAATTGGCAATGTCTCACTGAAATGCTTTTAATTGCAACACTCAAATTATGATTTTACAAAACAATACCATTTTGCTTATCTGAAAGCTAAGTATTTATTATTCTCTAACTGCCAAATATTAGCCAAGTACTAGCACACCCCTTGGATTTCTCTCTGAACGACTGGGTGATCTTTGCTAGCAACAGGCTAAGAAGTACAGGTGCAGGATAAATAATCTCAGATACATCTTTCCTGGAGCCTTTTTCCTCCCCTGCCTATTTGGGGTTTTCTCGTCTGGGCTCTCTCCTAGGTCCCATTCCTTCTGGGCTCCCCTGCACACGGAGAGGACACCTGGGGATCCACCAGTGCTGAGCCCAGCAGAGGAGCTGCTGCTGCTGCCGCCTCCCAGGTGCCCTTCTGTTTGAACATCTCAGTGTGACATCCCCCTGCAACATCTGCCTCCTTTGCACCAGCACCAAGCCTCACTCACCTTGCAATCCCCCATTTTTCCAGGTCTTTGCAGTAGTTGCTCATTTAGTCTGAAATATGTGGCCATTGTGCACTGCAGAAGCCCAGCTGTACTTCCTGCAATCTGCTGCAAGGATCTTTCGCCTTTTCTCTGCCCTAAGAGGTCAGGATGTCAGCTGCTGTTACCACCAAGTCTTTTAGAGCTGATGGATCGGAGAGAGAAAGGGCCCCAAAGCATCAACAGGTGGATGAACAGGAGTGCTGAGCCTGTGGTGCTACCGACAGAGAGGGACAGGGCCAATGCTGCCGCTTTGTGCTGCATCTAACCTGTTTTTTGTTTAGTTTAGTTTTGTTTTGTTTTTTCTGCCACACCTTGAAGGGGCCCTCTCTGTGCAGGTCAGGAAATGCGGGCTTTGAGAACAAGCAACCAAACTACTCAGTGCAGCTCACTGGCAGAGCCCTGCAATTCCAGCCCCTCACTGGCAAAGTTAATTTATTTTCTTCTGTCAGTGCATGTCAGATCCTTGATGACCCAGAAACACTGCAAGAGACACTAAGATTACTACAGCTTAGAAGAGGACTTTCTTTCCCCTGCAATTATATGACTCCTTATAAAATATTTTAAGCGGTTGGCACACAGTTTTGTGTACGGCAGTGACTGACTTTGGAGAGGGAAGGGACTGGGAGAAAGCAGAGTTTACGTTTGTGAGACTGCAGTGTGGGGGAGATGGAAAAACATGTGCTTTGCAAATTCCTCTTATTATGCTCAGTGAAATAAGCTCTTAGCCTCTTTGGCATATGACAAGAAATGCTCTGTTAGGAAACCATGGATGTATTTTCTGCCTCTGTAGCACACACATACACACAGACATAGAGAAGCAGCCTTTTTTTTTTTTTCAGCATTTTGTTGTATAAGTTTTGTGTTTTAGAGCAGAGGTGATACATCATCTTTTTTCTTCTACCCTTTAGCTACCAGACCAGCTACCAATTCTGCGAGATTAGATCTACAGCCAATATATATTGAGAAGACATCAACCTCTTGCAAGAGTGACCTAAATTACTGTTAATTGTAGTGGCAGGACTAAATAGCTGTCCTCGGTCTGTTTACAACTGTAGCAACAAACAGTTTGTTCTCAAGATAATGACAAACCGCTTATATTTGGTCTACAAAAGGACTGTTTGTTCCCTAAATACCTGCACCAGGATCTGGTTTGTGATTGAAAAACAAAATGTCTTTGTGACCAACCCCCAGCCTGCAGCTGCCCAGCTCTGGCCAGCACTGGGAAGCAGATCCAGGTCTCAGGCAGGGAATGGGGACCTGGAGCAAGCCCTGGGCATGTCACGGATGTCAATACACAGCCTCTTGAGCTCCTTGGAGATTTTTTCACAAATTTCTCAGGACTTTTAACCACTGGAGCAAGCCTGATCCCAGGATTCAGCTGCCTCTGAGATGCTGGCACCCCTGCACCAGAGGCTGGGTGGGAAGTGCAGCCCTTGTGAGCAGTGCCCCTCACTTGTCAGCACAACACACATCCCTGAGAGCTTCTGCAAAATCTTGCAAGATGGGTTATCCAAGAAGGCACCCGCTGAAACAAGCTGAAAGACAAGCTGATGCTCCACAATCTACCCGTAAACCACAACTGATCTGGAAACCCACCCTCTATCCTGTAGTGAAGACGTGAATAAAATGTCTCTTTCCGAAGCCAGTGTGATTCCTTGGTTTTGAAAGCAGCTAGTGACCCAAATGCTGATACATCCTGCCCTGGGTGAAAACCCCAGTCTGTGCCCATGTCTCACCTTTCCTGGATTGTTATCAAGCAGGAGAAAACCAACTTACAGAAAGAATGATTTTCTGGACTGGAGTCCCTTAGGCCTGTAATTCTTAATGCAGACTCAAAACTGAATTCACTGTCAGACATCTATGTGTATCTCTCAGACATGTATCAGAGACTGAGCAATTTATTGCAGCAGCAAAAATACATCTGCTCTGATTAGATGGAATAAAATAATGCCACAGAGATGGAAGTGAGTACTGAAAATCTTTAGCAATGTAGTTTTCAATCCCCTGCACGAATACACATGTGGGTATGAACTCCATTGCATTGTGCATGCAGATGACTCCAGTTTAATCTTTTCCAACCTGTGACACCCCCACAGGGGCCACGTTTTAAGTTCATGTCTGTGTGTGGGGCCACCTGGCAGGTGAGAATCTATAGCAGAGCTGGGGGCTGCCAGCTTCCAGATATCCTGGCAGTCCTTTTTCCCATGCTGAATGGCATCCTTAGGGTCTTCCTTAGCCACAGGGGAGTTCAGCGGAAATCTCAGGGATGACCCTTCCCCTCCACTTGTGCCCCATCCACATCTGCAGTCAGGCTGCAATTGCACCGCTTCTCCTTGCCCCAGACCCATAGGGGCTGTTGCCAGCAGCCCTGTGCTTTGCTGGCTTGCTCCTCGTGGCAGGCCTGCGGGTCTGTGTGGTCTACAAGGAGCTGGAAAATGTTCATGCACACTTGGGGCTTGGCACAGATGTCACTCCTGGGAGGTTGGGAAGTCATGGTGCTTGGTGCACGCAGCGCTACGGTGCGCATGGTGTGACGCTGGCTGCTGTGTTGGCAATTTCCTGGGTCTCAAAAGTCTCTGCAGGTCTCCCGACAAGCCCAGGGGAACTAGATTCTTCCTCTGGTGTCACCCGCAGGACGGCACATGAAGGCCAGCACTAGTGAGACCATCAGTCACCAGGCAAAGCTGCTCAGCTCCGTAAATAATGAGCTTCTGTGCTGCTTGGACTGCTCCAGGCTCGTGGAGCCTGGTTCCACCAGAGGTCTGCAGTGCTTCCTTAACACCAACTTGCCTTTGAGAGTGATTCACCTTGAAAAGTGAATATTTTATTTAGTGTCTTGTTCTGACCGGAGCGTTTCCTCCAACCTTGTAATCTGCAGCTCCCGTAATGCTCTAATGGCACCCGCTTACCCCGGCCGGCGGGACGGTGCCGGAGCAACCTGCCCTCTGGGACTATGAGCTCTCTGGGGCTCTCTGGGAACCCCTTGCTGCTGACTGCTGAACAGTGGGACTTCGTTCTGCTCACTGCAAAGTACAGGCTTACAGACCCCTCACCGCTGCCTGTAAAAAATCACTGCCTCATTCAGATCCAGCTATTTACACTTCTGTTGTTGGTTTTTTTTGTTTGTTTGTTTGTTTGTTTCCCCCCTAAAATTGCCTCTTTTGTAGGACAGAGCTTTCTTTTTCTCCTTGCTGCTGGGCTGTCCATATGCATCCTTCGCCAGGCTGCTCAGGTGCATTTCCTTCAAAAGCAGGAAAAGAATCATAGAAATAACCACCTTTAGTATCCCGACTAACCCTGCCTCTACTCCTGTGCGCCTGGCAGGAAAGGCTGAACCTGTTCTCATTCTGCTGGAACTGTATTTCCAATGCTGGCTGCAGCAGCCCAGATCTCTGCAGCTCCCCAGCAGAGCTACTGCAGTATTTAGGTCTCCAGCACATAGTCCTGTAATGAACAGTCAATATGTATTTAGGGCCCCTGCTTTCATTTCTTGGCTTCTACAAAAAATTTGGGTGCCTTGAATACAAAAACCTTGCAAGTGCACAGTTTGTCTTATTAAGAGGCATGCGGCAGTGGGTAGGACTAGCTGAGTTTAACATTTCTTTCCCAAGCCCTATTTTCACTGTGCTCAAAGGAAGTCCTTGCACTAGTTTTTGCACTGCTGGCCTTGCAGACCTGCATTTACCTCGCCCTGAGAAAGCAAGGTGGGGTTAAATGTGAAATTTAGAGTCAAATAATGCAAAGGGTAGTTCGGATGTTTGTGGGAGAGAGAGCACAGGCCATTGTGCTCTCACTGCCTCCGGAGCATCTTCAGCTTGAAATTTCCAGTCACTGCTGCATTCTCTGGCAGCCCAGACAGAAGAAGTACAGATAACATAATATGGCACAGTGCATCGTCTACTGGTCAGGAGTAGGAGGAATTGATTTCTGACTAATAAAGAAAATTCATTACCCGGACTGAATGAGTCACAAGGAAATGAAGGCTGCTGTAAAGGCAGAGGATGGACCTGTGCACCCTGTTGTTTTGGGTTTGCTTGGTTGCAGGAAAGGCCTGTCTGTACGGCAGCACAGTCTGCTCAGCTTTGGCCAGTGCTCTACAGCATGCCCAGAAGGATAGGTCTTTGGAGTAGCTGAGACTTCAGCACAGTTTGTCTTCCTTTCAGCAGACTCATACCCTCACACATTGCCATTGCTCTGCGAGGGCTGAAGGAAGTGTTTTACTTGCCAGGCAGAGCCAGCAGGCACATAGAGGGCAGGCTAAAGGAGGTGGCTCCTCAGGAGCAGGGGGATGCTGGAGAAATGATGCCTGCTGCTCCTTCACTCCAGGGTGTGCTCGCCTCTGTAGCAAGGCAGACCTCAGGTCTGCCCTCGGGTACATGAGATTAGATAATGATCTCATGCATGGGATCTCATGATGGGCTACGTCAGGTCCAGTTTTGGCCCCAGGTGAGGTTTTACTTCCTCAGCAGCCTTGTTGGAAGATGCTGCAGTGTGCGTCAGGGGCTTGGTGGCTGCAGCGTGGGGATTTCTGCATTCTGCAAGGCAGCGGCAGTGCGGTCTGAGCGACCGGAGCAGACCAGGGGGCTCCTCCATGCCCACAGCTCTGCAGTCTCCCAGGACCAGTGGAGCCTGGCTGCTCGAGGCAGGAGCATACATGGCCTGCTCATGGGGCATCGGTGTCCTTGCCTCCCTCCCAGGCAGGAGAGGCAAAACATTGTCAAGGGGCTGTGGGATTTTTGATCATCAGCATCATATTTAAATGTCTCTTCTCCTTGAAGACATCTTCCATGTCCCTCACTGCTATTTGTGTCAGGACTGATAGCATCTCCCGTGGCAGAGAACAGTATCTGCTTAGTTAAAAGCCTCCTTGTTTAGTCTTACAGCTGTCAATTAATCCCACGTTTTTGCTATTCAGACTAGCTGGTGGGCAGCGAAGTTTCCTGCTGCAATGAAAATTTGTTGTGAATAAGGGCTGGAAGGGGAACAGCATTAATATTTGACAGCAGTTAGTGCTGAGGGAGGCTTTGCACTTTGCAACTCCAGACCCACAGGGGTTTCTCAAACTAGCAGTAGTTTAACAGCATTTAAAGAGGCTGCTGCCACACACAGCCCTGCTGGGGTTGCTGCTGGCCCAGGCATGCTAGTGCTATCCACTGCTCAGCCTGAACCAGATTTTGGGACACGGGAAGAGTAAAAGCAGCCGATGAAATCTGGATGCTTTTTTTTTGCCCCCCGATTTACATTTTTTTTTGCTGCTGGCCACATCATCTCTCTCTCTCTCAGCGTCTGCTGATTTCTCTCCAGTTTGGAGGAGAAATCGGCCCCTTCCCAGCCCCAGCTTCTGGACTTGTGGAGTTGGGGACTGAAGAAATGGCAGTTCTCCTGCCAGTGGAGAGAGATCCAGGGTTTCACTCCAAAAGCCATTGTGAATAGGCAGGAATGCCTGTTTTGTCTTTCTGCAAGTTAAGTTTTTCACATCTCAGCTTGAAATTTCTTTGTAATTTTCTTCAGTTTTCTATATTTCAAACAGGAAGGGTCTGAAACCTGGCTGTGTCTTAAATTTTCCCTGTTCGGTCTGATCATTTTCTAGTAACAGGCATAATTTTCAAATCCTCATGCTTCTCTGCGGGGTTTTATAGCAAGACCTGTCCTAGTGAGTTTTGCGGGAGCCTGACATGTAAAGGTTCATTTTACCAGCTTTTGCATTATTTGAGATTGCTATTTTTTAGAAGGGAAAGTTTACATGATATATTGCCGTGAAGAAACTCTTCCATTTAAATCCGTGGTAACAGAGAGGCCGAGAAATGCCCATGGTCCTTTTTAAGACCATCAAGAGGGGCTCCCCTGTCCCCAAGACAAATGGATGAAAGGAATTGCACACAGCAAAAGTAAAACTGCACTTGCCTGCAGGTGCCCAGAGATTGGGTTTAGGTGCAGGATGCTGTTCTTGTGGCTTCCTCACCAGCAAAATTGGGTAAAAGGGGTTAAAATAGGAAGTATGCCATATTAAATGGATTTCAAGTTGTGGAAATAACATGGATTTGGACACTGTGAAGGTCTCTTGAGGGTGTTGGGATGGGACCAGGGAAGATGGGAGCAGGACTTGCATTCACATCAAGGTCAGCAGGTGTGCAGTGAAGGGGCTTATGACAAGTTTTGTGCTGACAGGGTAACAGTCACCATTTCCACTGGTAAGCCAGGCGTCTGCAGGGCTCAGCTACTTGTGGTGTGCATGCAAGGCCCCCACGCTGACTGTGGCTCCGAGCATGGAGCCAGCCAGGAGACAAAACTGCGTCTCAAGGGGCCACGGGTGCATTTGGTTCAGTGCTGGCCACAGGTGAGTGGCAGCAGGTGAGTAAGTGTGTTCTTGGTTTGCAGCCATGGAAAGTAAAGAGGAAAAATCCAGCCAGTGAGTATAGGAAGAAATCTTCATGGTGAAACTGAACGTTTTGTTTGGCCCAAAATAGCATCGTTCATTTCATTTTTTTCTTCATTTTTACAATGTTTTGAATAAAACTGCATTAACTTCAAATCATAAAAGGAATATGTTTTGTGTTTTTCAGAATTTGAAAAAGCTTTCATAACCATAATGAGTCTGAATGCATTTCATGTTTTTAGATACCTGCAATTTCTTCACCCAAATAAGGCTTTCTCTAAATACACTCACCAGTCGTGCTGCTGACAATGTAGTATTAAAAGCAAAAGAAAATACACAAAATGCCCCTACCAGCTACTCAAAAAGGTAGAAAACACAGAGGTGTGAAGCGAAACCCACCCAGTGTTTTAGTTCCTCTGTGAATGTCTGTGTAGGGCAGAGCTTGTCCCCAGCCCTGCACTCCAGCCAGCTCCACACCCCCAGAATGCCCCTTTTGCACTTACCCCAACCCTTTTAAACCATGCTGAGCTCAGGGCAGAGAAGGGGAAGTGTGAGCATGCTGTATTTGGGCTGGGACATGGGAAACCCACTCTGAAATCAGCCTGGGGACGGAGTTCCAGGGCCTCAGTTTCCCCCTTTTGGGAAGCAGAGGAGGTGGCTGCAGCCACCCGAGGAACCTGGGGCAAGGCTGTGCCTTGCAGGAGGAGTTTCCTTCCCATCACCTCATGGAAACTCCCTCCGGGAGACTCCTGAGGCCATGGCAGAGCAGCGGAGCCTCACGCTGCCTCCTCAGCCCGTGCCAGACATTCACACCGCCTTCACGCCCCCAGGATGGGAGCCCAGGGGCTGAGACAGCGCGTAGCAGACAGCAACAAGTGTGCGAAGCAGCCGCCCTCCTCCAGCAGTGCTCCTCTTGGCAGAGATACGGGAGCCCAAGGAAAGACCTTGGGAGACGAGCCACGGATTTATTTGGTCTGGAGGCAGCGATAGGCTGTTGGCTGCTGTGCGGTCTTTGATAAACCCAGGGATGCAAGCAGCCACGAGTTCGCTGAAGCCCCTGCCAGCAGCTGACACAGATGCTTTCTGGCACGGCAGCAGTGAGCGGTGACACTCATTTCATCGTATGTTTACCCACATGTCCCACACACACTGATATAGTCACCGCGATGGCCTCTGGCTCTGCCCTCGCAAACAACGAGCATCTGAATGGCTGTGCTTGCACACAGGTTTTGTAAACAGTGCTCTTCAAAGGCCTCTGTGCAGACCTTTCCCAGTGTCACTGGGACCCAAAGCATGGAAATATAGATTCTGTCTTTGCTATGGGAGAAGTCATGTGAAGGCTGGGCTTTGTGAGGGCCTAGTCTGAATCTGCTCCACGGAGTTTCTCCAGGAGTGGCTGAGCATTGCCGTGCCCAGGTGTTAGCTTCACATTTGCTGTTTCTACAAAGGATTTTTGCATTTTTCTCCCTTGTTTCCCAAGCCCTCCCTGCTGAACATACTCTCATTGCCAAGCAGCCCCAGCACGGTGCTCCTGCAGCCCCACAGCATGAAGACAACAAGCCAGCAGGGACCTTCTGGGCCCTGCAGGACTTCTCCCATCGCTCTGAAGCAGCAGGGCCCGGGCCAGCAGGCTGGGCGAGCAGGCGATGCTGGCTGTAGGCACCCAGGGCTGGAGGGTGTCCAGTGGGGATTTGGACCTGTGCTTTCCACACGTGTAGCTTCATGGTCTCCCAGAGCCAAGGCATGCTGTCTTTGGATCAGTTGCATGGCCAGCTTCGCTTTGTTCCACTTATAAATTATTGCTAGTCCCCATAGCTGTTGTCAGAGCTTCTCCATGTCTTGAGGAGATGTTGATTCACACACCAGCATGTCCAGGCTTAATTACGCTCATGTTCCCTTCCTTACATCCCTTCTCTTCTGCATGCACGGAGGCAGCTGTCCTGCTTTTGGTCAACTGCAAATGCACTTGTCCCATCTCCCCTGCTTTGTGCACCCTGTGCTAGCTCTGAGCTCAGGCTGCATTGAATTTCAAAAGTTTCCATCCCAACTTGAAATGGGTCCATGAGCTTGCTTCGTCTGAAGTCCTCTGTTCGCCTCTGCTGTCCTGTACCTGTAGCCCAGAGCCTTTGGGTGCCCAGTTGTCTGGGCTCAAGCCACACTGGCCTTTCATCGCTGGATAGGATTATTCTCCACCTTGCTTCCACCAGCCATAAAAAAATGGTGTATCACCAGCAAACTTGAGATCAAAACTGACAAGCAAGCTTTTTAGATGAGCCTGTTCTGCTGTATGTAATTAATGTGTCTTGTTTTCTTCATTTATATTTTATTTATATGCTTTTATGTATTGTGAGAATTTCCAAGAGGGTTTTCTTTTTATGAATTATGCTTTGTAAAACAGAAGAACTGATGTTGATGAAATAGTTATTATCAGCTAAAGACTGCTCTCCCAGACTGTGCCTGTCTTCCCACCGGCAATCTGTCACTCCTCAAACCGCACCAGCTCCCCCTGACCGACAGACGGACAGACAGGCAGCTCCTGCAAGGAGTCTCTGAGCCAGGAGGGGAAGGATAAAGCAGAGATGATGATGAAGGTGATTAAAAATAGAGAAAGATTCCTTCACCACAAATCACAGAGGGAAGTTTCAGAGAGGAATAGAGTGAAGCTAAAAAGATGTTGCCTAAGGGGGCTTTTACTGATTTCAGACAGTGTTGCTCAGCTTAGTTCACTCCAGTGAGTGGATGCACCAGGTTTTTAGGATGGAAGAAATAATTGCCAGTATGGGGGCTGGAGGTAGAATTTTTTATTCTTAATTTAGTACCCCCAAACATCCTTTCTGCAGTTAAGTCTTGGGAGCAGAAGAGTATCTGAGGGAGAAGATGATTGAAAATGGATCATTTAAAACCTAGTTCCCGTCCCTGTGTTGATTAAGAATCTGCCAAACTATTTCCCCAATGGGAATTTTGTCACTCTTTATGAGAACCCCCTGAAAAACATGGGTTTCAGCTGGGAGGATGGAGGTGGCCACCAAGGCTCGAGGGCAGAAGCAGCAAAGAGGAGCACAGAAGCTCTTTTAAGTCATTCACCCAAGAAAAATGAGAAACACCTCCCCCAGCTCAGCAGCATCCTTCCTGCTCGGTACTCGGCTCACTGGGACAGCCGTTCTCCCAGGGAAAACCCGAAGCCTCACTGCTGTGCTTCCAGGGCAAGGCAGCAAAGCGGGGTGGGAGCCAGCGTCCCCCTCCCAGGGCTGGGAACCCGGACTGAGCCTGAGCTGTGCCAGGAGCAGCGCTCGGAGGCCTGGGGTGAGCGAGCAGCAGCGAGGGTGGTTTATATCCAACCCCCGCCCATGAAGTGCTCTGAGAGGAGCCCAGACACACTGCGGCAGCCCAGGGCAGGGCAATGGAGAGCAGTCCCTGCAGACACCCCGAGGAAGGTGTTGTGCCGTGAGTCAGGCTGAAAACACCCCCTTTTAGGCACAGTTTTGTGTATCAGGTGCCCTTTACCGCATGTCTTCCGATGAGGCTACGCTCAAGAGACTCGGGCCCTCTGACAAGCTCCTGTGAGCGCCTGCTATCGAGATCGCTGCCTTGAATAATGCTCTAAATGTCACTGCCGGGGCAGGAAACCCAGCCATTCTGATACTGTTGCTTCTGTCCTGATGATTCACGTTGACATTTACATGACAAAATGAAGGGGGGAAAAGCTGCCGAATGTGTCGCAGCGCCTGTGGAGAGCTACACGGTAACATGATTCAAACCCGCAGAGCCCCAAAAACTCCCAGGAAATACCCTCAAAAGGCCAGAAGAGCTTGAGCAGGCTGCGGAGAGCTGCATCCCCTCCCTGCTTCATGAGGGGCGGGTTTTTTGCCCGTCGTGGACTCCCCAGAGCGGAGGATGCCAGCAGGCACCCAGCCTCCAAGACCACGGCGCCCTGCTGGCTGAGCCCTGCACCGAGAGGGGTGAAAGATCATCCCAGGAGATGTAGCACGTGGGATAGCGTTTGCCTTTTTAGGATGCTTTTCACTACGTTATTTTCTACGATCTATTGGGGTGACCCCCAAGCAGGCCGTAGGCAGACAAAGAGATTCAGGTTGGTTTAAAATATCTTTTGGGGAATGTTTTTTGAAAACTGGTGGACTTTCTACCCGTGACCCTATGAGACAGAGGTTGTATGACCATTTTATAACAGCTCTTATTGCCCAGCCTCCATTTATTGTCTTTCCAGTGAGATATCAATAACTTCCATTGGTGAAAAACACCTCCCTGGCCATGGCACGCACTGAACCTGTGCCCACAGGAGCTGCCTGCGGCTGCAGGCTGGGCAAATCCAGACTGCAACGAAGATGGTTTGCAGCAAAAAGCCAGGGGTGGTGGGGAAAGCAGCCCCACCAGCAAGCAGAGCGGAGCAAGGAAGCCGCCCATCTGCCCGGTACCTCCTGATCGTCCCTCAGCTGATGTCGGAATACAAGTGGTCGTATAATCCTGGGCTTCTGCTATTCAGAAATTGAAACTTATAAAATCTTCAGGCAGAAAGAAGGGTGGGTGAGCTCACCCAGCACTCAGGTAAATCAGCAAGGCATTGGAGGAAGAGGCCTCCACCAGCCTGGAGTCACACCATCAGGGGGCAAAGCCCACAGACCCCTCCCCAGCACCTCCCATCATGTCAGCAGCTCCTGCTTTGCTCTTTTATCAACCCAGCAATAAAGCATCTTCCTGACCCTTGGGTACTTCGGGGCTAGCAGGCAGTGAGGTCTCATCATGCCGTACATGAGGGGTTTAGCTCCTGTCTTACAGGTAGCGGCACTAAAATGTAACCACTGCATCACTGAGTCTTTCTTCTTATGAATTTAGGCCCCCGTCTTCATTCCTAGCTCTATATTTAGCATGTTGAGCAATCACAAACATATGAGTTCTTGTGCCATCTGCATCAGTTGTTCAAAAATAAGGCAAGTGAACGGCAAGCCATGCGGTACTCTAGGAAGAGGGATGCTTTTAGCACATTGTTGAGAGTCTTCCTTCTTCTGTTCATTTTTTTTTTCATTATTTATTTTGCTCTGAAAGAGGTATCCAAAGACACAGAAAGCTTTCATTCAGGCAGCAGGCCCAGCAATTTTATTTGTCAATATCTGGAGAGTGGCTGAAAGTGATGTATTTGCCACATACATGGTCCACTGCCTGATTAACTCAGAATGAAAACCACCCAAGCTTTGCACTGAAATCAGTTAGCAATACAATATCTCCAAAGATTGTGCAATTACTTTTATTTTTTTTTTCTGAATGGATGCCAATAACTGCAACTTTCACAGAAGATAAAGATCTTTTCTGCTTCATTACTTCTGAGATGGCACATTAGGATCAAATGTACCATCCTATTAAATAAAACTCCAGGAACACTATATATAGCACCATACCAAATGTGGTCTGCTAAGCAGCATTGATCAGATCAGCCCCGAATGCTGTTTACATGTTGAACAGTTAAAATATTCTTGCTATTAAAATGTATCCTCTTCTTGGTAAACCTGTGTGCACGTGTTGCATGCTGTGCTCACACAACTGCTACTTGTCCCCTCTGTGCTTTCAGCCTTCAAGCAGCCTGGCACAGCCTCTGGGGGGAGAAGAGGTGATGTTGTACCCCACTTAACCTCCTCGTGATGTGCACTGCTAATTATCACGGCCATACGTGTTTCACCAGTGCAGATCCTCTGTTGGCAAAAGCTGGGATGGGTGAAGAGGCTGTGTTCTTCCTGCGCCTGGAGAGGCTGAGGTCCTCTTGCCCTCGCGTGCATTGTAAGGAGTGTTATCGTGTAATATTTTTGTGGGTGAGGAACCGACAGCCACCTAAGAAGAGTGGGTCAGACTAAAGGCTTGGATCCCGGGTAGCAGCCTGGTCTTTCTCAGAACAGCAGAGGCCTACGAGTCATTTCTCTCAGCTTTACCACCCCAACCACATTCTTGTAGATCAGAGCCTGAATCTTATCCTGGTTTTGACCCACTAGAGCCCACCTTACTCTGGCAGGTTATGAGCACATCGCTGGGGGTCCTGAAACGACCCTGGCTTCACTCACTCAGAGACGGCCAGACACAGCCGTGGGGCAGCAGGGCCAGGAGGAACAGCGTTTAGACAGTCAGCAGGGTCTGGGCACGGACCAGGCTCACTCATCTCTCATACCTTGCTGCTTGTAGAGCGAGCAGAGAGAGCAGGCTCTGCCCTGCTGCACGGGGACTAGATCCTTGTCCCGGCACCTCGCCGGCCCTTGCTGCCTGCCGGGTTGGAGCACTGCAAGCTGGAGGTTAAAATATGGCTTGGGTTGTGTGAGCACTCACATCATTAAGGGGCAGATTCTGAAATGCAGAACCCCCACTCCCTGGAATTATATTCCAGTGCATACACAAATTAAGTAAAGGCACATTTGACTGGATGGGCATTTACATATTAATTGCTCTCTAATTGCACTAATTGTACACCCTCACAGATGTGCTATTGCACAAACAGGTTTTGCACATGGGTGTCAGGTGTCTGCTTTGTTTTGTAGCAAAGATGGCTTTAAATCAACAGGAATTATTGGTACCTCTCTTGCCAGCCCATGGCTTAGATCAGCAACTGTCCAAGATGTCTAGGAAGACCTTTTGAAGTGATTTTCCAGCTTCTGTCCTGAGTCACCCTGATTTCATGCCCTCAGGCTTGCAAGCCTTCCCTTCCTTTCCAGGTCATAAATACTTGTCTTGTATCAGGGAAACATTTGTTGCCATTAGGTACTAAGGGCACGGTGTAAAAGTCTAATGTCCTGGCTTTTATTTTTATATTGGAAACCAATCAAATAGTAAAAATGAATCTTGGATCAAGAAAAGTTTAGAAAATAGTAACCAGGAGTTAATGTGCCTCAATAACATCGTTTTTGTAGACTCGTTACCTCTTTATTTACCCTTCAAGATATTTGCTCCTGGTTTATAGCACAATATGTATTGAGGAGAGACATAAACTGGGCAGGGAAATGCCAATGAAATGAGAAAATAGAAAGTTAATGGTGAAACTAGAGTAGGCTAAATTAATTTACTGATTATATGACCATATCCCATCAGTAAGACATGAATTATTTTGTTTACAATCTTCAGGTTGTTGCCTGGCTCTGCTACCCTTCACTGTTTTCAATTTAAACTGCAGTGATTGTAAAGAGAAGAGAAAATAAACCAAATGTTCCCATTCCACTTATAAATTTTATGTTTATAATCTTGTAGCCATCCATGGAAACCATGCCTGTTATTCAAGTGCCTCGCCTCCCCAAGCTGAGCATAATTATTACTGATACATCTGGATGTTTAACTACCTACTACAGACTCTTGAATTCCTTCCAGATTTAAAATATCCATTAATACTGGAGTGGAGAAGAGTGGAGTCACAGGGGGAAGAAAAGAGGGGAGGGTTATGTCTATTACTTCAATTCTCCAAGGATTTATGACTTGCTTAGCACCACAGGGAGTAAAATACTGTTACCTAAGCTAGTGTCATTCAGTTAAAAGGATGCAATGTGCTTCTTTCCACATAATTTTACAAAGAGTTCTTCCTAATGAGCCATGCAGGTCTGCTCTAGCCTGGTGTCCGGTCAGGATGGAGATGCCCTACCATTGCCTAGCTCCCCCAGCCCAGGGGTGTCACTGGAGACACATCCCATGTACAGGATTGAACAGGCAGGTTTTTTAAGCCCTTTGAGTTAGGCTTTCACTGAAAACACCCATTTTTGTAGCAAGTAGATCACTCTACAAAAACACAGCTCATCGTTTCAGGCCTTGCAATGTGCCCTCCTTGCTCCAGTGCTAGCTCCTGGGCAAAGTCACTCCAGACCTGGCAGCTCACAAACTGCCCATGAAGATCCCAACAAACAAACAAAGAGATGTCATAAACGAATGGAGTTGCTTTTGAGCAACATCACTGCAGAAGTTGGTCCCTGAGTCGACAGTGATGTCTCTAATCAGGGAAGACCCAGCTTTTCAGCAGCATCTGTGAAGCCCCCCTCCAAGAGGTGCATCCCCAGGTGCAAGGTGTTCTGCTCAGCCCCTTTTGAAGGCAACCTGGAAGCCCCACATGGGAATTTGAGCTGTTTTGCAAAAATTGTTCTGCTTCCCCATGCTTCTTCACCATATCAGCTCCATTAAGGCTACCGTCCAGGCTTATTGATTACTTTCTAATCTCTGCCCTATTAAATTCACACATCCGTCTCACAGTTACATACGTGGCATCATTTACTCTGCAGCCATGCCCCATTAGTTCCTATTATGAAGAACACAATCGTGGTTGTGTTGTCACTGCCTCATTAACAGCAGGATGTACCTGATCCACGGCACGTCATGCTGGCCCATGTCCAGGCAGTGGATTCACCACAAAAAGCGAAAGGTGACTATTTGCCTGACACCCAGCGCTTGGATCACGATTTTCAAATGTTCTGTTTGTGAGCAACACTTAGGTACAGAGAGCCTCGGATCCTGCTCTGTGAAGCTATTATTTGCCTCCAGATAGAATGGGAAACAACTCTGATCATAGCTGTTACTTATAAGCTGCCAGACTGGAGGGATAAGTGAGATAAATTAAACTGTGAGAGCTTGCTTTCCAAGAAACAGTTCAGTATATTTGCTCACACATTTAAGTACGCACACAGCTTTTAGCCTGTAATCAAAGCATGGTAGCTGAACCAAAAGGATCATATTTATTACATCAGTTCAAACAGTAGGTACCCTGGAGTCATCTGCCAGTACAATCCCTCCTGCTTTTTCAGCACTCACCCACTGCCACTGCTACCTGAAGCAGGAGCCTGCAAGACAGTTGCATTTTGCTGCCCGCTAGACCTTATTGTAAATAGGACTTGATCAGACTCGATAAAACAAGCAACCAAAACCTTATTCCTTCACCACCTCCATCTCTTCCAGTCTCATAAAAATTTTCATTTGGCAGCCATGAGAGAGGATGCAACTGGTATTATATGAAAGGCGAGGTTTTTCTGCTCCTGTTCCCTGCAGTCTTTGATGGCGCTGTGAATGGAGCTTCTGAAATGCCTTCTAGAGCTACGTAATTTGTCTCCACATAAATGTATTTCAAATGCACATGGTTACCAGATGGAATGTCACATTCGGTGTATGAAGGGGACCAGATGAGTATGGAGAGGCTGCACAGGCCATGCATTGTGCTTCTGATATTAGTAGATTCCTTCTCTCAGAGGAAGTGGCCTGTAATGGGAAGTCCCATCTGTCACTAAAATACTTGTTGAAATTGAATGTTCAGATTGAGTGGTGTTTTTTTTTTTTCTTTTTTTCTTTTTCCCATGGATGGAAGTACTTTTGCCCCATAAACTATCCCTTTAGCTCTAATCCCGCAGTGGAGGTACACAAAAACCACAAGAACATTTGCTTTATTGTAATCACCAAAAGGGACAGTGCTTTGCTACTAGTGGTTACAAGTTTAAAAGGTGGAACAAGATCAACTTCACGTGACCTCGAAAACTTTCTTACAGGAGATATTGATGTGCTTGGTACTGAGATTTCTGTGGCTTTAATTTTTTAACTGAGATTCCCAAATCCTTCTGTGGAGCCTGCCCAAAATCAGTTAAATTGGAATGATCTTTAGCAAAAAAAACCAAGGACATATGAAGCTGAATGTTTAGAGCCAAAGGGGACTGAAGGTACACAAAGAGGACAGGAGTCTCGGGAGACTGCTATTAGTAAACAAAGCTAATATGAACATAAAACCTATTAACATTCTGGTTTAGATCAAAACTGTCATGCTGTGTGAACCCAACTAAAGTTTCTGAAGATTTTCTAGAAGCCAGAATTTTAATGTCTAAGGTAATCCTGAATTCAGTTTTTCCTTATTTCGGTTTCAGTTTTGAAGAGAAAAAATTGCTGCGAGCAGAAGGCCAACAACATCATAGCTGCGTCTGGAAATCCTGCTGGCAGGATTTGGTGAGGAAGAATTGTCATCTGTGAACCAGATCGGGCCATCCACCGTGAGCCTTTCCACCAGGTGTTGCTCAGCCCATTCAAGTCCCTGCTTTGACTTCTGCAGAGTTCCTCTAGCAAGCCAGCATCTCACTTGCCTGGCTTACAGCTGGGAGTTGAGTTCTCAGTGATCTTAATCAGCATCATCTCCTGACTCAGCAGCATTAACCCAAAGGGCCAAACAACAAGGGAAAAAGAAAGGTTAACTCAGTGAGACAGCAACAACTGACAAACAAGGCAAGATTGCCATCACCCACCAGTACAAGCTAATATTGGACTAGTCCCTGAAAGGGGTGGAAGGCTGTGGAGCTGTGCAGACACTGCTCTCTTGTACACCTTGGGGGCAGGATGGCCCCGTGCCCTCACAGACAGGCTGTTAGTGGGGCTCTGCCACCCAGCCCATAGGGAGCTCAGTCGTGACATGCTCCTTGCAGGTGGGACACCACAGCTACTGTGGGAAGGGTTTCAACCCATGCTGATGGTGCTGTCACCTTCCTCACCCCATCCTAGCAGTGCCTCGCTGCCTTTGCCATGCCTTCTCTCTGCTAGTACCTCAAATACGCTCTGCAGGGTCTGGTCCTGTAGGAAGGAGCCAGTGGCATGTAGGACTTCCCTTTCCAGAACAATTACCACTGGGTGGACAATCCCTTCCATTTCTTTGATTTCAGCTTCCCCGGTGTTGCCACCACAGGGGCTCTTTAGGGATTGGGCTGAGCACCCGAGACAGCTTCCTTCTGTCTTTGTCTGGAGGTACTGCATGCCCTCCTTGATTTTCCTGCCATTTGCTTTTCTTTGAGCACTCCGAGGCCCTAGGCACCCTCTGTTCCCCCAAGGATACTGTCACGGCCTTGCCTTCAGGGTGCCCACTTTCCTTCCTCACTGCTCAGTTGATGGGACAAGTTCCAAAACCCAAGCAAGATTGTCTCTGGTCTTGTCAACAACAAGTGATCCCAGATCACAGTTCATGCTCCAGATCACACTGCCAACTTGAGTTTTAAATATCATGGGATTTAAAAATATTTAAAAATGGCATTTCTCCTTTGCTGTCAGGTTGTCCAAGAATCACATTCTTAGAATCTGCTTGGTGATTGGAATGGCACTGAAAGAGAAAGATGAGATGAGTTAATAACACCTGATAAGCATCCTGGTAACAACAAAGACCCATCCAATCCTGAGTGCCAAAGCACTGTCTTCTCCCTGACCATTGCACCTCTCACCTGTGCTATCCGCTGGTTTGGAAAGGAGCTTCCCTCTCCCAAAGCAAGAAGGAGCTCTCATGTCCATATGTTCTCTGCAGCCTGGAATTCACAAGACAAGAGTGACCTTGGGTCAGGTGGCACTTTGTGCCATTTAGGACCTGATTCCAGGAGTCTCAGAGTACAGATGGTGAAAGAGCCTCAAAACACATGAAAACACAGACTGCAGATACCTTTTTCTCACCTTTACATTGCTGCCACATTGTAGTGGGAGGGAAATAGAGATAAGAATCTCTTTTGCGGTGATGAGCTGCTTTATAACCTGTTCAGGGACTGGATTCTGCACCTGAGTACAAGGGGCACAATCCCTCCCACCCCTGCAGCAATTCTCCTCCATGCTTCTTCCCTTTCCCTCCTTCCCCTGGAAGTGAAGCGTGGGGAGATAGGTCCAGCCTGGCCATGCCCAACCTTCTTGCTCATTTGCTTTCTGGGGGAAGATTACAAGAGAAGAGCTGCAGAAAAGAGCAGGGAAAAGCAGAATCTGTTCCAACAGTGCGTTCCTTCTGTGGAGTGAATGTGGATCCCTCCACAGCTGGCAGGGGTGATAGTCCTAAGAGGGCCCTTCGTGTCATCAGCTGCACCCATGCAGGTGAACCTTCAGTGGGAGAAGCAGCACGTGTCCTTTCCCAGGTACCTACAGGCCTGTCCATTAACCCATGTGGAAAGAAACCCTGGGCTGGGCTCAAGATTGGGGAGCCATCGTTTTCCAGGGAGGTCTGATAAACGCATCAGCTCCGGAAACTGCCGCGCGCAGAGAACTGTGACTTTCCGTTAAGTCAAGATTTCTGTGGCTAAAAGGCTGCTCTGTGAAGGTGCCGATTTCTTATTCCTATCGCGCCTACCCCTATTTCTGATGACTGTTTTCGTCTCAGACCAATACTGAAAAACCCTATTAATTAGTGATATCTGCATGTGCTGTTCTCGGCTGGTGCTAGCCAGGGTGTAACTTATTAACTGATTCTAGCAAAGTGAAAATCGGTGTGTGGGAAGTGAGCGCTTTATCACCAAATGACCTTTTCACTTGGTGCTGTGCTGCTTGCCTCAGCTCAATGCTTCAGTGCTGTCAAATGGCGCTCCAAGACCCATTGGCAGGGAAGAGGGAGGACGGGACGGCCTGTCCTGCCTGGGCCAGAGGGACTGCAAGGACTTATTTTACCTGTGGCAGCATGCCTGCCTGACAACACACCAACACACACTTCTTCTGACAGTGGGCCCAACAGCAGCAGTGAAGACCCCAGTGGGGTCCTTGGGCAAGCACTGCCCCGCAGCAGTAGGAGCTGAGAGCTGCGGTGTCTTGCCCAGCAGCAGGGAACACCCACTCCACACAGATGATGGAAGAGAAAGCCTTGAGTCCCAGCCAGATCATCAAAGGATGACCTGGGCTGGAGTGAGTCCCCCAAAGTCCTACAGGATTGGACTTTTTAAAAAGCATGAGGTTCAGCTCGTGATAAATACCAGTAGTGGGGAACCAACACTGAATCGTGCTTTATCTCCCCTTCACTATTGGAGGTCTGGTGCTGTAACACGTTCTCCCTGCAGAAACAGTTGTTTGAAACCAGCAGCCTTCATGCACACCTTTGAAATGGGAGCGCAAATCAGAACTATCCCTAGGAAGGCTGGAAAGCACTTGGGATTATCCATCATGTTTGCTTCAGTCTCTGTATAAGGCTTAGCAGGATTGGACCCCGTTCCTGTGAGTTCTGCTGACCTCCATGCAGGAAAACTGTATGCTAGCAGCTGAGGAAGCTGGGACAACAAATATGTTTACAGCAGAGACTTCAAAGCAAGGGCTGATTTACTTGAGCTAATTGCAAATCATCTTGTTCTACTGGGTCCAAGCATCCCAAGACCATCTTTCAAAGATATAAGCTGTGAAGATAACTTCGACTGACCTATTTGCAACTGCACTCTGCCATTTGCTGGGGTTGTGTCCCTGTATTGAGTTACATGCCCCATTAAAGCAGACAGCTCTTGTGTACCCTTTTTTCTTGCCACAGGTCTAGAAAGGAAAGATCATGGGCTTGCTGTTGTAAGAGAGCTCTCAGGGACTTCCGATAAGCCATGTGTTTCATTAGGGCATTTCTATTATTGTTCGTTTTCTCCCCCGTGTAAGCCCTTCTCAACATGACAAAATCTTTATTCACCCCTCTAAAGCAGTTGGTTTAGTCACTCAGTAAATATACCTCCTATCTTTTAAAACTATTTTTCTCCCCTATTTACCAGTCTCGCATTTTCTTTCAGAACTTCTGTGAATAAAATGGTGATTGTTAAAGGATGTTATCAAAATGAAACCAAATCTCCATCCTGGATTGAAGTGTTGATAAAGTAGTTTCCAAATGCCTTTGTTACCTCTGAGCATTTAGGGGCTCAGGTGCTGCACAGGGAAGGAGGTTTTCTACCACTTCCCAGCAGCCCAAGTCTTTGTGTAGGGAGGGCCTTCAGGGTCTGCAGCCAGCTCCCTCCAATGCCTCCCCATGGCAGTATCCTCTAAAACCTCCTCTAAAGCCTTGAGCTCACAGTCATGTTAGATTCAGCCTCCTTTAACACTGGGTTCCCAAGTTCTCCTAACTCAGACCCCATAAATCTGCATGCTGTACTGTTCTCCTGGAGAAACTGCTCCTCCCTAACACTCAGGAAACCTGCACAGGCACTTCAGAAGATCCCAGGGCACTGGTGCCTGCAAACACCTTGGGATCAGCCAGCTCTGAGATCAAATCTCAATGCACCCAAATCCTGTGCAAGTCCCTAGATGGTAGCAGAGGGGCTGTCTGGAGCACATCCCTTCTTATGGTTTGGACAGTGTTTTTCACCTTGGCAACTTGCTAATTCACAATTTCAGGGAGAGGCATGCCGAGATAATGAACTTAAGTGAGTGAGGAAATGGAAAGAGTAGGACAATTTTATGGGCTGTCTTCTATGTGCATTTTCCACCCAGCAGCTGAAGCACAGGCAACTCGTCTCTGCAATTTGTGGCACAGCTTGTAGACAATGCTCACGTGCCTATGCATGAGATGGGGCTGCTGGAGATGGTCTTGCAGCAGCAGGATGGGGTGGCCGTGTGAGTAGTCATGGGGAGCACACAGAGGGGGAAACTTTGTCTTTCCGAAAGAAGCAATGGCAAAATTTCATGATAATGCAGGCTTTCTAGCTTCATGGTGGGGCCCGTGCACAGCTTATTAGCAACTTTTTTGTACACAACAGACACCAGAGATACTTTCTCGAATCTGTGTGGGCTACTAGCTTGTGTTATTATTTTCCACTGTCTTTGCTCTCATTCACATTTTAAGCCTTTTCTCCTTTTTATGTGCTTGAGACCAGAATCCCACGCAAACATTTCAGAGCCCTGAAAAAAAAGTTTCAAACCCCTATTGTCTTCAAAGGTGCCTTTTATTGTGCTTTCCCACTACTTTAGGGAAGAAAATGTCCCTGGCTTAGGAACATTTTGTAGACACAAGTCGTGCCAATGGATGTTAATCCAACTCTCTTGAGCAATCTCTCCTGAGCACCTTGTCGAGCTGCAGGGAAACGCAATACCTCTTTGTTCCATTTTGCACCATTTGTTCCATTGCACAATCAGACGAGCAGAGCACACTCAAAAAGGAGACTGGTTTTGTCCCTTTCACTGATTCGGTTCTGGCTTCATGAAATTTTTAATTCTACTGTGAACCTTCAGAACACTGCTTCTCAGTATGCGCACCTGGTCCTTGTTCTTCCCTGCTCTGACCTCCTTATCTATTTCATTTCAAGGCTCCATAGACTTCCCTTACAGACTTACAGGCTTTGGAGGAAAGTAAAGAGTGGATGACTCGAGAGCAGGCCCCATCACTCATCCTTAGGCTTTCAGAATCCTATACAATGTTAGGGCTGCCTTTTGAGCTAGGACTCGTTGGCATGCAGATTGCAGACTGACTGAAACATCAACATTTCAAACACCGTGAATCTGAAATTCAGTTCATACAGTTTGGAATAGCTACAGCTTTATATTTTGTGATTCTATTTTTGATTTCTTACTAAAAGCCTTCATGATTACTGTACTTTCAACATTTGAAACCAAGGAATCTATTCGAAGACTTGCAAGATTTTTTCTTACATTTTCTCCGAAATAAGTTTTTACACACAGGAGTCATTGAAACTGACCCTCAGTCTCCACAAAGATTAATTTCTAACTTTAAAGAATATTTTGTTGAAAATATCTTTTCCCCTTCAAGGAGCCCAATGGAGTGAGGCAGGAAACACTGGTCCTTCCAAACTAAAAAGTCAGAAGGCAAAAATAATTAGAGTGACTTAAATTCCTGTTCTGTTTAAACCAGCATGACCCTATATTACCATTATCTTTTTTGTTGTTGTTGTTGTTAATGGGTGAAGGTGGATGCCCATTCAGATAGGACTTCAGTACCTATAAGAAATCCAAGCATATGGGCAGGGCTGATGGGGAAAGTCAGCGAGTGCATGGATCAGACCTCCTGCCCACACTGTGCTTCAGGAAGGGCTTCTTGTTCAGAGAACTGGATGATCCTTGTTGGAATCTCTTGGACTAAACCAAGAGGGATAAAGCCAACATAAGGTGAGACACTGCTCTGTGTTCATCCCAAGGCTGACTGCCTGCTTCATCTGACGCAATGCCCAGGTTCTCCATGTGCTCTGAAGGAAGCTACAATTTCATGTAGACCAGAGCAAAGCCTGGTGATCCCATCGCAGATGTGAACTCAGGCTGTTTTCCAGCCACTGTCAGTGACCTTAATCCAGAACAGAGTGGAAGGGTGGCATTTATGAGTACATCAAAACCTATGGAAAGAACTGAAAACAACATATTTCCTGCTCCAGGTCGTGACCTGCATCAGAAAACCTCCTTCCTGTGTTTTACACTCAATAGCTAATTTCACAGTCTTTGTCTCGGGCAGCACTGTCTGTTACAAGATAATATGCCGCTGCCTTTAGCTGCTGGAGGCTTCTGCGCTCACCCTGTGCACAGGTCCATGGCTATTGATTAACTCCAGAAAGATTTCTAATAACAGATGGAGAACTGCCTCCACCCCGTGCCCGAAGCGGGCCCTCTCCCCTGTGCGGAGGGAGTAGGCCTGCCCGCCATGGGGCCAGGCCCTGCCGGGGAGGCGTCGCTGCAGGGAGGACACAGGGAAGGGCGGCTGGAGGCTGCCACAGGGTTTGGTGGTGGGCAGAGGGATGCCCCCTGCCACCCCTGCCACCAAAGGCCTGAGGTGCACCTGAGAGGCCTGCCGGTCGCAGCTGCCGCTCACACAGAGGCAGGGGAAGCGGTAAGCAGCAGGGACCGGGCCCCATACGCAGCCCCATGGAGCCATCTGGGTCACCTGGTAAACCGGGACTGGTTAAGGAAAAAGAAAATAAAAGCTTTTTAATGCAGCCAAGTGCAAATTTATCCGGGAAGAAAAGAGTACAGAGCAAGCCTGGAAAAGAGGAGCTCCAAGCAGGATCTCCCCGAAGCCCACCCTCTTCAGAAGAGGCTCAGGGGGGGTCCTGCTGGCACGCTGTGGCACACAGGGCACCTCCAGCAGGTAGTGGAGGAGGGAGGAAGGGAGGTTGTGCTCTTATCTCTGGTCCTGGCACTGCTGACACGAGTGTGGCAGAACTCTGCAGAGCTCTGGCATCCATACTTTAGATCAGATGTTGAAATGTTCAGAAAACAGCCAAAGAAATCATGACAAGGCAGGACAAAAATGTCTTGAAGTGAAAAGTTTATAGAAATCTTTGTTTATCTTAGCAAAATGAACAATGAAAATCAACTTGATGACAGTGGTAAAGAGAAGTCTGGTATTAAAGAGCTTAAATGTCTGGCAGGGAAAGACAGGACAAGAGGCTGAAAGCTGAAGCTGGACCCTTTCAACTTAGAAACAAGGCACACATTTTCAGAAGAGCTGGTTGTTGGAATTACTGGGACAAACTCCCAAAGGAAGAGGTGTTCCTTCAGCTTTTGATGCCTTCAGGTGGAGCCTGGGGACCTTTGCAGAAGATACAAGTGGTCCAGAGGTAGTTGGACTGAA
Organism: Anser anser; assembly: GCF_964211835.1. Classification (NCBI taxonomy): domain Eukaryota; kingdom Metazoa; phylum Chordata; class Aves; order Anseriformes; family Anatidae; genus Anser; species Anser anser. Next base: position 11,772,436 of record NC_139737.1, read on the forward strand.
AGAGCTCAGCTCTCCAGCTGTCATGAAGACGGCCACCGCCACTCACAGCAGAGTGACTCAGGAAGAGGATCAGGGCTGGGAAGGTGGCACGGGGCTTGCACCTTCCTGGTAGCCCACCACAGAGAGGTTCTGATGTGGTGCCAAGCACGGTGGGATCCTTCATCCCGATCTTCATCCCAGATACGCACTGCCTCATCAGCAGAGAAGGGGAGCAGAGCAAGAACAAACAAAATGCGAGAAAGGGGTAAAAGCGCAGAAAGCAGGGGTGACAGAAAAGAGCAAGGGCTGAAAGGGAGAGGGACAAGGTGGTGCGGGAGAGCAGGCAGCACAGTGCAGGACCATCCCAGTGGCAGCCCAGCGCCAGTACTTTGGGTGCAACATCCCAGCATGAGCACACAGTGCTTTTGCAGCCCTGTCTGGTCCTGGCGGCTGCAGGCACCACTTCCCTGCTGCAGGTCCCTGGGAGGTTTCCCCTGCTGGTCCCCGGAGTGGGAGTGTGGCAGAGGCTGAGTCAGCCGCCCACCGCCTGGTTCGAGGGCTGGGTGAGACAGGGGCCATGTGAGGGGGCTGCTGGCACTGGAAATCCCTCTTTCTAGTTTTCATTTCCTCGTAGACACGGGCTGCCTCGCTCAGAAATGAAACTTAAAGACACGCCAGCACTGCCTGAAGTGCAGGGAGCTGTGATGCCAGGCCAGCAGGTGGTGGGTGAGTGCAATGTGGGCACAGCCCTGGGGAGCACATGGAGCTGGCTGAGCTCCCTCCCAGCTCTAAAGGAGCGGGCCAGCGTAGGGCAGAGGGGTCTAGGAGGGCTGGAGAGGTGATGCTAGAAGGGAAAGAGCTTTCCCTCTGCCTGCCACTGTAGAAGGTTGTGCTGGAGGGGGCAAGTCTATGGTCATTTTGAAGATGTTATGGATTTGGAGTAGCTTTTACAAGCCTGGAGTATGCCATGAGTGCTCCAGGCAGCTGCCTGCCTTGCCTGTGTTACATCAGGGCTGCCATGTCGTCTCCCATCACCCATACCAGGAAATGCAGCGTCTTGCTCTGCTTTGTTTCAAGGCAATATCATTCAGTCTTAGCCTCAATAATACATTGCAATGCTCCTTTCCCACAAGCAACTTCTGTCTACCAAAGGTTGTCTTCCTTGCCTAGTCAGAGCTAGGTGTGGAGACCATCTGGTAACCAGAGCCATGCTGGGTATGAGCGCTGCAAACCCAGGCATCCCTTACATGAGGCTGCTTGGTGTCCATAACAGGAACACTGGGAAAATGCAGAAAAGGAAGGCAGAGACGTCTAAATTCAAATGTCTATCTAAAGACAGAGGGAATAAAAGACAGATTTGGTGAAATAACTCATAGTTCATTTGTGTGGTGCTTTTTCCTGGTGGGGTAGGGGAGAGCTATGTTTTTACTGCTTAATCTCATAAGGAAGAACTTTTCTCTTAGTGCTGTTTATCATCATAGAGAATAATTTCTTTTGTAAAGCAAAGACAACATCTGTATTCCTTCTCTGTGCACTGCTCAAACAATAAAGCATTCAAAACATAAAACCAAAATGAGCAATGCACCAACACACTGAAATGTTGAGTCTTCAGGCAGCCTGAGCAGGAGTCCTGTGTCCCACTCACAATGTGATGCCCTGGTTTTCTTGCTAGCCATAGGCTTGAGACAACTTGCTAACAGAAGCAATAGGGCTGATCATGAGAAGAGAGGGGTTAAAACTAGAATTTATCAATGAGAAACAAGTGGAAATGCCTGTCTCATCCCAAATACATGCCAAAGACTGAAACACTCTTTTCTCTGTAAGAATCAGACAAAGCTCCACAGTATCACTGTGCACCCACTTTGAACTGGTTTCGATTTCCCGTGCGCCCCTGTTCGTTCAGAAAGAATGAAGACTAAAATAGTTGTCCGAGTGAACTCGAAGGGTCTTTACTAGATTAAACAGATCTACTGTTCAGAAATGAGCATTGTAATGGTGGAGCCATGAGGCAGGCAGAGGTATGGTGTTCAGTGGTGCTTCATAAATCTCGCCGATTTGTACAGTTAGCTTAAAATGAAAGCTGTAATTAAAAGCAAAGGAACAGCTAGTCCCGTTACAGACTAAATGATTAGATTAGATATTATGCCATATCTGATTATTAATGTGCAGGATAACTGCTTAGTAGCTCGCTATTTGTTCAGCAGGTTTTATTAATAGCACCATGGCAAATATTTCCCGTAACGCAGGTTCCTCGCACCAAAGTCAAATATGAAAAGTTGTACAGTTTTCCTTTTGTGGTTTCTTTCTGCCTGGTGATTTCCACATATTTTCTGCATTTTTTGCTCTCAGGTTTAGTCAATGTGACCCCAGGCCATGGCTTGGCTGGGTTTTTTGGCGGGGGGAGAGGAGCTCTCCCATTCCCGTAACTGCAGAGACACAAAACAGTCTGATTTCATTTTTCCCCTTACGTAAATGGAAGGTCCTGCTCCCTGTGACGCACGATCCTTGATTTCAAGAAGAAATATCTCCAAGGTCACCTGAGAGTGAAGAAGCCCATCCTAGCCCACCCCGGCCACCCACCACCAACAGGCAAGGGTAGACCATACGTTGAATTGAAGGTGTGAAACCCCAACCAAGAAGCACCACAAAAGCACCAAGCAAGGAGGAAGAGTGAGATGTGGAGAGGGCTGTATGCCTCCACGCAGCAGATGAGCAGCTGGCTGTGTTAGTTCAGTTTCAGTAACCTCAGAGTCAGCATTTCAGATGTCAGTAGTTTCCACTGACAGCAACTGAGCTCAGGACAAGTCAGTGAGGGACGCAAATAAATAGGGGTAAAAAATTATGCTTGATAGATGGAAAAGTCACATTAAAGAGAAAAGTGACCTAGATGAATTATTACTCCACCCAGCCCACTTTCCTCACGTAGACTGCCAAAAGAGGCCTTGCCCAAGAAAAGGCAGACAACTGACTTATGCTTGTCTGCTAAGACTTCACCACCACCCTGGTCCTCCAGCCATGCTTGGAGGGAGCGTTGCAGAGCCAGCAGTGCCTGGGGCAGGGCTGGCTGTGGCGAAGGAGCACCTTGTTCCTGCATCAGCGTTGACTTCCTCAGCCCTGTTCTGAGTTGGGCAGATATGGGCACAATTTCAAATAACAGTGTCTGACTGTGGGCAGCTCCAGGGCGGGCAGCAGTCATGGAAAGTCGCATCCTCATAGTTTGGGCTCAGATGCCTAAACTGAAGCAAAATGCCTTATTCATTGGGCAAATCCAGTGTTTGGGTCATGGCTTTCTGATCATCCACCTCCTTCTGGGAACTGCTCTGCTCAAGGCACAAGGCAATTTGCCAGGAAAAATCTGTCCTTCAGGTTGTGAGCTCTGACAAACCAACCCATCTGGATGGCTGCATTCAGAGAGTTCAAGGCAGGCACACACCTCCCTCCTTCCCTGACGCCAGCCAAGCAGGAGAGCCTTGCATGGCACCAGAGTAGTTGCATTGGCTGATAAAGAAGTTTTAAATTGATGAATCCCTAAACTATATGTCTGCAAGCTAATTGATGCTCAGGATAAGGAAGAGATGCTGTGGGAAGGACTCTCCACTTGCAACCTTATTACATGGAGCACCATGAGCCCTGGTGGGATCATCATCAGGGCCCCAGGGGGAGGTTTTCTGCTCAGGGCTGGCAGGTCCTCCCCATTGTCATTATTAAAACTTATTTTATTTTAAATGTCTGCCCAAAAGGAACCCAACAGAAAGTCTTACAGACTAGGAAAGAGATGCCATCAAGATGGTGTTGAGAATTCTTATCTCAGCTCCAGAGGATACCATAGCTTTATAGTCTCAGGCGTTCCTTTTTCCAGGAGCTGGCAGGCAGTTAGAGGCCTCATCCTATTTAAGTGTGCTCAGCCATGGCCACCCTCACAAACCTGGGGAGTGAAATACCATCGCCTGAGTTATCAGGGAGGGGGGTGGGAGTAGTTTAACAGGGAAAGGTGAAAAACAAAAACAAAACAAGTTGATAATCAAGGATGTCTATAATGAAGGACCTTGGATAAAAGCTTCTGATTCTCCACTGCCTCGCCTAGGGCTCTCTCTCCCAGCTATAGACCCAACTTTCTCCCCCACCACTGCAGGGGACAGATCTCCCCTTTGCACAGTCCCTTATTTATAGGCAGTATTTCCTCTGCATCCACTGTCAACGGAAATGTCCCAAATTGCTGCAGAACAGAGAAGCAGCCAGGGCCTGGCCAATACACTTTGCTCTCTTTGTCCTCCAGCAGATCCTCCCTTGCATAAGGGCCATCTGGAGACCGTAGGATGCTCCAGACTTCTCTGGTCCTTGCTACGCACAAGGGGCTAGAAGTGAGCTCTCTGCTCCTGTAGTGCTTTAAGCTACTACATAAACCTATGAAATAAAACCATGGGAAATAAAATGATAACTGTCTACCTTTGTTCCCCATCATTCTCTGCTTCACAGTGCTAACAACAACATACCTTGAGATCTTGGAAGGCTCCCAGCAAGAGATGTCATGATGTTTTTATTGCTGTTGTTTTCTGCAAGGGTGGGCAGTAGGCAATGAGAAGGACAGAAAACCAAGAGAAATGTATTTAAGTCTTAACTATACCATCCTGATCCTCTTTTTCTGAATTTCTTCGTGTTTTAAAGTCAGTGCCTGCACCTCCAAAAACTTGCTCTTTGAAGCTGGGTCTATATTATTAGTTGATACTCTAGATATGTTTCCAGATATGTTTTAAAACTCACCTCTCCCTGGGACTCCTTTCCCCAGGCTGTGTAAGGAGAAGAGTAATGAAGGTGCAGGTGTATCTTGCTGGAAGAATCATTTCTGTTAGTCCAGGGAGAGAGAACAGTTTCTAGCAATATTTCAGCTGAATGCAGGAGGAGCTGCTGGCTTCTCAGAATAGCAGGTGTGTCCCCTGAACAGCACAGGTTAAATGGTTTTCTTCCTACCAAGAAAGAAACCTCAGTCTTAATGAGGACCTCGCCAACTTGCATAGCTGTGCTAAGGTTCAGATTAATGCACAGAAACAGTTCTTGGGGTCTCAGCGTCCTTTTAATGTACTTGTGAGTCACACAGTGCTCGCCAAGGTTATATAGACTGGCAGTTCTCCTTCTTAGTGTGCCTGTGGGCTGAGTGCGTGTTTGTGAATTCCCTTGGCAGAGCAGGCTCTGAAAACCAGACCTGATGGACACTCCAGGACCATACATTAAATAGCAGCAGCCTCATGGCTGGGACATCCCAGAGACCTCTGATGGGCAGGTTTGAGTAAGGGCTGGACGGAGGGCTCAGTCCCCCTGAATCCGTTGGTTGCTGTACGTGATCCTAGTGCCCTCAGCTCGTACATCTTCAGATGTTCTTGGTTCTTGCGTGCTACCACCTGGGCAATAAGTGCCTAAAATATGCCCCTCTGCTTTATCTCTGCCTCGTGCGTCTCTGCACATCACTCAGGGCGCCCCATGGAGCTGGCAGAGCCATCTGGATGCTGAAATCGAGAGGAGAACAGGAACTGAAGGGGAGGTGAGACAATGCTGGTGCTAGGGGAAGCAGCAGGAGCACAGACTGGCGTGGCTTCTGCTCCTGCTCCCAAGTCTTGTCACCTCCACAAATGTAACAGAGGGATACGAGGGCTCCTCAATAACATTCAGTGTGGCTCCCACTCCTACAGTCCCTTCCCTTTCTTCCTTCCTATGCTATTTTACTTTAACCTCTCTTTGTGAGGCCTTCCCCAATCTCCTTTGTAATTGTGGCAACCTTTTGGCTAACTCTGAGCTCTCACTTTTCCCTTATCCATCCCTCTTCACTGAAGCTTTCAATTTCTCTCCCTGTTCTACCGTATGTTCTCAAATTACTTATTTCCTGTTTCTCCTTTTCCTACATCTTCAGGAGACCTGCCTTCTCCCTTCTTTACTTCTTCTAAGCCCATGGGGAGAGGAGCTGGAATCCTTCTTCCAGTGCATCAGTTCTTTTTTTCCTAAGTCCCGATCTCCTGAAACCTCCAAAAAGCCGGTGGTGACAACTGTGACTGTACAGGTACCTAGTGATGAGTTTTTATCAAGAGTGTCATGGACCTGTGGGAAGAAAATAGCCCAATGTGAGTCTCTGGTCCTAGACCACACCTGCAAGATGTGCAGTGGTTGGGTTTGTCCCCTCACCCCTTATTTATTTATTTATTTATTTATTTATTTTTAAGTAAAAAGCAGATCTTTTGGGGGTTTGCCTTGTTATCAGTCAATGAGATTAATCCGGAACCCACCTTTTGCCCCCACCCCTGCAGGAATCCAGGTTGCTTGCAATGACAAGCAAGTCTAATAAATAATTTGGATGGAGTCAGTGCATTTAGTCAAACAAATAACTTCATTCAAAGGGCAGAATGGATTTTGTCAAAAGCCTTTTTTCATTATGTCAAAATGAAGAAAAAATTGTGCAGCCCTTTCATTCTGTCACCGCAAAGGCATTTGTTCAAGCTTCTGGCTTTGCTTGATGTAAAAAATGTAGTTGTCAAGCCCCACACAGAGAATTGCTCTTCCCCACCCTGTTAGCACGAGCACATAACCCCTCACATCCACGCAGGGCTGAAGGGGGACATATCCTGTCTCTCCCCAGAAGCACTGCTCGGACGGGGCTCTGGCACGGAGAACCGCAGCAGGCCCATGGGGGAAGAACAAGCACTGCACCCTGAACCACGCTTCAAGAGCAAGCTCACAGCCTCGCTGCCTGCCACGGACATGAGCAAGAGGACTGTTTTGCAGAGGTCTCACTGCAGCATGCACGTGGATGTGGTTGGTGAAGGGGTGAAGCTGTCCTGGCCTCAAGGCCATGCCCCCTGTGCCCAGGATGGACACGGACAAAGGGCAGAGGCAGGTGAGGGTGCTGCACAGGAGGGAAGGAGACCTTGCTCAGAGGTAGCTCTGCCCCAGCCTCCCATCAGCATCCTGTGTTTGTGTTTCCCCTTCGTTTCTCCTGCCTGGATGGCGTGGTTGCATGCTCTGAGCAGTGCCTTCCAGGAATGGCTGTCCTTGCTCAACTGGAAGCACTTCTAGCAGGCATGGTGTTCAGCAGGGCTGTACCCTGAGCAAGCCCTTCTTTAGGCTGCAGACTCTCAGGACATGTATGCATATAACTCTTACACACATATATATATGTCTTTCCAAGTATGTGCAGGCACATATATCTATTCAGATTTTAGTTGCCATATCTATGAATTGTACATAAGCAAATGTACCAGCCGTAGCTTGATGGACATTTTTGTAGCACAAATAGTCCTAATTACAGCCCCACAAGTCTCCCATGAGTGACGGGCGGCAGGTTGTCTCATCAGCTCCGTGGAGAACCTGGGACACAGTGTCACTGACTTCTCCAAGACTGTGCTCCAAGCCGGTTGGGGGGCAGGAGCTGGGGTGCGCTCAGACCATCAGGCTATGCTGGGAAAGCACAAGCACTTGTGTAACTGGAATAAAGGTTGACTGTTTCTAGTGCTGAGGAAGACTCATTCCAGTCATCTTGGGCTTGTGCTCATCTGTCACTTCTGTATGCCACCTCTGATGACCAGCATGGCTCCAGGACTTCAAGGCAAGGCAGACCCTGCTGCTGGTTTTTCTGGAGATTCTGCTCATCTCTAGCCTTTCAGCCCTGGGGTGTGAGCAGAGAACAGTGCACTCACTGAGTGCCCAAAGGAAATTCAGACTTCCTGTATCTTTTTGAAAAATCCTTCTCTGCTTCATTGAAATCACTTTGTTAAGTTAAGCATATGCACATCAAACAAACATGTGAGCAAAAACTGGGAAGTGGGAAATATGGGTATTTTTGGCATGTCTTTCATCATATTTATTAAATTAATTAAAAAGAATACTAGAACCTATGGGCAAAATGCTGGACAATAAATCCAATTTTATTTACAGTCAAAGATGAGAGACAAAGGGAGGGTCTGACAAGCAGACCAGGACAATAGGTGATGGAGCGGTGTCATGGGCTATAGCTCCTGTGTTTCTTCTCAGACTAGCTGAAGCCATCCACGTGCACCGTCTTGGAGTTACATGAGTTGCAATTTACCCCATAAGTCTTACTCGCTGCAGTCAGTAGCCAAATTTCCAGCCTGACATTCAAAGCTAGAAGCCCTGCAGAGGTCTCTGTAGCAAAACCTACAGCTGCCCAGCTAAGCACAGCGAGTCTCAGGAATGGGGCAGGCACTGTACAGTTCCCTCCAGCAAAGAATGGGGCAACCAGAGGGTCATCACATCCAAAAGTACATGCAGAACTTGCCTATCTTTGTGCAATAGGTTCCTCCGACATAAAAGATGCTCACACATATGGCAATAGCCTAATGAGGCAGCTTACTCATAGCTGCTGGGGGAAAGAGAGAAGACATTAATACAACATGCTATTTTTATTTTTTGAGCGGTGCTCATTGCCATAGGGGACACGAAGAGCTCAGGAAGACATGTCACTGTATCGGATCAGTGCAAGATCATGCTACAGCATTTTTCCACCTCACCTGAAGGATCACCACCACCTTCAGCCTCCTCCATCATCTCACATCCCACACCAATGAGCAGCTCCAGACAACTGGCCCTTTCCTCCTAGCCCAAACTCACACCTCTCGACCTTTTCTTGGGCACCGTGGCTCTTGCACTCCAGCCTCTCTATGGCTGCTACAAAGGAGGTCAGTGCTGAGCCCTCCACGCTACAGGTGGTTGGGGCACAGGGAAGAGGGGGTCCACCGTGACTCATGGACACCCACCCACCCCCAAACCCCACAAGGTTCCTGCATCCATGGACAGAGGGACAGGAACTACTCCCCAGGCTGGGAACGGGGCATTTCACATCCTGACCAGAGAGCTTGGGGTGTGAGCATACAGCGCCGCACCTCCACGCTGCGCTACATCTACATACAACCACCAGGAGGATGGCAAAGCAGCCCTTCACTCAGATGCTGCGAAAGAATAATGAGTTCATTAGATACCAATTGATTGATAAAGAGGGATTTATTGAAAGGTCTAATGTGTGTAGCCAAAATTAGTTTGCCATGTAATTAACTAAAAATGACTTAAGCAATGCATTCTTAATTATTATCTTAGTACAGCCAACTTGTAAGAAATTTCAAGCATCTAATTGGCATTTGATAGAATAGCTATAGCAAGCTAATTAGGTACCAAATTATGGAATGCGCTAATTGATATTTAATAAGTATGTCAATTGGTATCTAACTAGCCAATATGTTATAGCTATCTTGGAATATGTCAATTAAGTGCCTAAAGATCTCTTTCAAGTAGATTATAAATGTAATCTATTAAGGATGTAATTTGCAACATTTTTTGATTGTGGATTGTAACTTATTTGCTTCCTGATGATGTTATTGCTGTTCGCAGGCTCATTCATACCACGCACGGAATTTTGCCTACATGAGCAACTTCGACAACCAGCATTTGTCTGGGCTCCACTCCTCTCTCCCTTACAGTGGTGTAAAGATGTGCGCTGCCTTCACAGGACCCAGAGGGGGATGTCCCAAATCTATTTACCAGCGCAACCCCCGCAGCTGAGCTTGATAGCGCTCGCATCGCATCCGTCAGTGGGGAACCAGGGGGAGCTGGGTGCCACCGAGGGCTGGTGGCATGGAGGGAGGCGAGGTGGGCAGCGCCAGCAGCCGTGGCACTGGCTCAGCTCCCAGCCCTTCAGCGCCTTCACCAGTACAAGCCAGGGGTGCTATCGGAGTCGGTGGCATTGCCCGAGTCTCAACCAGGTTCCCCACAGGTTGGTTTCCTTGGAGGTCATAAAAATTGCTGGTCTTGGGACAGGAACACGAGGGGGTGGGGTGTAAGAAGGAGCTTAATTTAAAGGGTAGGATGTACTGGGTACCTCTCAGGAGGCAGGCGTTGCACCTGGGGATGCCAGGCTAGCTCGCCAAGCTCCTAACGGGATTTACCTTTACTTGAACACTGCAGTCAGCCCAAATCCCCAGGGAATCTCACTAAAGAGTTAATTTAAAGCGCGGTGATGACTGTGGTTATTTTCTTTTGATTTCTTTGATACAAGTTGCCATTTACGCTATGCCTTCTGAGGTCTTTTCCCTAAAGCAATCCACACATCTCTTTGTATCATGTGTAAGTATAAGGCTTGTATTATGAGAGGTGCAGCACATAACATTAGTGTTGGAGCGATCTGAGCACTTTATCTTCATGAGTAAAGTACCCAGCTGCTCTTGAATTCAACTGAAAAAAAAATATGCTGCCACTCGTAACAGCAATACATTTTCAGTTACTAATAACAACTGTTGTCATGGAAACAGCTGGTCCAGCATGAATGTAAGGATTTGCTTTCAGGTCAGTGCTGTATTAGTCAGCAGCCTTTCAAAACCTCATCTCCCCGGCACAGAAGTCTCCTCTCCAATTTACTCTCTACAACACTTTTTCTCCATTGTGAATTACTCAAAATTAATTACATTTTATGACAATTGTGAGCAGATCCTTTTCAACTCTACTCTTTGTACAATTACTTGGAAATGTTTTATGGAGGCCAAAATAAAATTTCATAACTATACCCAGGTTCGAGAGTTCTTTTTTTTAAGCTTTTTTTTTTTTTTCCCCCCACAGAAACAGTGATAATAGTAATGGGCTGAATTGTGATTATGATCATTAGTAACAACAGAGCATTCAGTATACAGCTGGGCAAGCACTTGGCGTGAGCCTGGTTTCTGCACCCCTTTTTGGGGCTTTTCCCTGAGGAAGGCACTTTGAGATTATTGCTACCCACTTCTGGACTCAGGCTTCAAGAGTGTCAAATGCCCAGAGCTCCTGTTGATGCCAGGAGGAGCAAGAAGAGTTTCAGCCCTTTTTATTCTGCATTAAATGCTCTGCTGCTCCCACCGGAGATAAGCAGCCCTGTGCAAAGTGTGGGCACACCGAGCCTGGGAGCCCCCACACTCGGAGCTCCTTCGCACTCGAAGCTCCCTCCTACACAGGCATGTCCCTGCTGTTTCCTGAGAGGCAGAACAAAAATTGCATCTATTTTCTGCCCTACTGGCATAAAACTTGCTTGGAAATAACCCCAGACAGCAGTGCAGAATGAAGGGGCTGATGTTACTCCCGTCCATCGCCTGTGACTGTGCTCCACATTTCTCGTGCAGTGAGGAGCAGGGTTTGGTCCTTTTCCCTTCCCAGCCCTGCCCCATCCAGGTTCTGTCCTTGTTGATCCTTTCTCCATCTCCATGTGTTTCTCTTCTCATTAGTACTTTATTTTTCCTCATAGTCAGACCTGTCTCCTCCCTTTTCAGGACCATAGCTCTCCCAGTCAGAGTTTTAGTGACCACAGTTATTATTCAGTCTAAAAAGTGCTGAAAGTCACCCCATATTGGTCAGCTTTGATGACAACATCTTTCCGTTTTCTCTTGAGGCACCAAAATGCTCACCCTAGTTCAGAGCACAACTGGTGCTAGTCTCCCTCTGAGCAGCTCTGTGGGAAGGGGATGTCTCTGAAAAAGCTCCTGATTCCCTGCACCCCATCAGCACCTTGATGCTCCCTTCTGAGATGACCTTGTCTTCCTTCCTGTTTATAGTTTCCCATATAGCTCTTTCCCATGACTTCATCTCCTTCCTCCCTGCTTCATTTTCTACTGCCCTCTGCTTCACAATCCCCTCCTTTCCGTCCTTTAACACTTCACTCACTTTGTTTTCTTCCTCCCCACTGGTCCTAGCTGAAAGAAGGCTGAGTTGAGTGCAAAGAGATGACATTGGTCTTCATCTCCACATGATGACCCACCTGCTCACGTGCTCTCCAAGCCCCATCTTCCAAGGTAATTGAGTGGTCTGAGAGGAGCAGAGCATCCTAGGGAGTGTGAGGACCTGTGACATCAGCTGTTGTAATGTTTGATAGCATTTTTGCTCTGGGACCATGCTGGAAACCTCTGGTTCCAGCTGGAGGCAGGCTAGGCAGAAGCAGCAGTGCAAACATTGATCCTAGGTCTGATGCTCACTCATCCCCTCTGAGGCATGTTGAAGGAAAATTGCTTCTTCTTGTCTTGCAGAGAAACTCTGTAGGTGGACATGGTGGAAGACAGCAAGGGGGTGGTGGTTTGTGAAGGTGTTCTGACTAAAAAGGCAGAATACACCTTTGGGAGCGACTGACATTTTGGGGGAGCTGCAGATTTCAGTCTTTTGGCTCTTTGGCACTTTTTCAGTGCTTGTTGCAGTGGAGTGCCTACGGTGGGGACACATTCCTGTCTTGGAGGCTCACTGAACACAGTGCTGTCCTGAAGCTTCACTGGAGGGTACGTCCCAGCTCTTCAGGGAAGGAGGAAAGGAAAAGATGAAAGACCTCAGACAGAGCCTTTGTGATCTGGATTCAAACTGCAAAGGGAGGAAGGGCTTCAGCTGTCAGGGCCAGGCTACTGCCAGCAAAGAGGGGGCAGAAAGGTTGGGGCTGAAGGGAGCTGAGCTCTCAGCAAAGGCAACACAATGTTCAGCCCACGTACCTCCGCCTCGGAGGTCAGTCTCCAGGCCTGCCTCCTCCACACCTACCCCAGCAAGGCCGAGCGGTGGAGACAGTTTGTTTAACCTTGAGCGCTACGTACCAAATCAATACAGATAATGATAACGGAAAGGGAAGGAGCCTGGCAAAGACTGCTGAAGAAATGTTTGATTTCTCATTTCACTGAAAGTTCTGCTCACCCAGGTGGAACGCATAGTCTCACCGTTTGCCTATTAACCCGATCCTTATTGATTTATTCATGGGTGCTTTGAGGGGCTGGGGGTCCCTGTAGGTACTCCTCTTATATCTCAGGCTGCAGCTGCTGCATTGTCCGCACAAAACCAGGCTGTGTGCTAGGTAGATTAGACTAGATGTGTCGGGTCTGTTTTGATCTTGTTCTATTACCTGAACCACAGAAAGACATTCTGGTTCAGGGAGTCCCTCTGCACCCAGCAATCATCCCCCTCACTCCAGAAACTCTCCTCTTTGCACAAATCACCCAAGGAAATGTAGCACCCATACTGCGCCCCAAAGATTTCTTTCTTCTCTGCCTGAGCAGGACAGCCTCTTCCTCTCACTTGCAGATCAAGACAAATAAATGTGGGGCAAACAGGAATCATGGGATAACCTCCAAGCTTCACGTATTGCTTTACATTTTATAACATTTGACTCTTTGGGTCTCTGCTGAGAATATCTGGGAGGTGCTGCAGTGTCTGTGGTCAGCTCTGAGGGTCTCCACTTGCACGTTAAGAGGAACTGAGCTGGATCAGCACTTGCTCGGGTGCTCAGACACATCTGTGTGGTGGTGGAGGGCTGGGCCTCAGTTCAGGCCTCAGTTCTTCACACTGAGACTGCAGCTGGGGCGGGGGTTACAAGCCCAAGCTTTGGGCTCTTCGTACTGACGGTGGAGTCTGCCGAGGGGATCTCGTGTCCTGGCTCAGACCCAGCTCCAACAACCACCCTGTGGAAGCTGTCAGAGGGGCACGGCCTGGGCCACTCCTGCCAGCACCGCAGGAGGGCCACCAGCACGCAGCGCGTCCATGGCCTGCCCGGGGCCCCTTCATGTCACCGCTCAAGTGGAATACCCCTAGAACCATCAAATGGATCAGGTCGGAAGGGACCTTAAAGATCATCCGGTTCCAACCCCCTGCCCCTGTCATCCTCTCGAAGCCTACTGCAGCTTTGAAACTCTTCTGACAGGCCTTCAAGCAACGGATGGAAGCTGGTCCCAGCAGCAGTTTAATAAATTAAATTTAGAAGCTTAGAAAATCCTGCTCATTCCTATATTGTTTATCATTTACTCAGTGATTCTAAAGCCTTTATCCACCATACATGAAGTAATCTGATATAAAAAATCGTTAACTGAATCCCCAAAACAACCTCTTTGGAATTATGTAAGACACATCTCATAGTATCCCAAACCTCTTTTCACAGTCAAAAGCAGAATGAAAAACTCGCTTAGAAAACATATCCACCATGCCTTCTTTTCAGCTAGAAGACCTACATTTTGAAACCTAAGCTTATCGAGGACCTAAAATTAGAATATAAATATGACCTGTGTCCTGAGAGTGGTCCCAAAGGGCTGGGACACCCAGCCAGCCAGACTGGCCCATGTCGCCTCTCAGCAACCACCTGGGCAGCCTGTGCTGCACTGCAGGGTCTGTGACTTTGCTGTTGAGAAAAACCCTTCATGCTGGAGAAAGTACACATTTTATTCATAGCTCACTACTTTCTGCCTTTTTATTATTCCGTTATGTGCTCTGAAAAGCTTGAAAAATGTATCCTGGACAGAGTGCGGATGAAGTTTTGTTCTTACCAATGTATGGCATTGAAAAACAAGATGACAACAAATTGCGAGTTAAAAAAAAAAAAAAATCTTGGCTCTTATATAATGTACAGGATGCACTGAAATAAATGAGTGTTCAAAATTATAATGTCCTTATTCCCCAGGCCTGCTCTGCCGTGAAGCTGGACTTCTGGCGCAGGAGCTACATTTGCAGCTTGTTATGTATGCTGGAGTTTTTCCCTTCTCCTTTTTTGAATTTGTTTGCAGATTGTAATGGGACCCTTTCTGTTTCTTCCTCATATCCTCTGAATTGTTTTATAGGAGTGAAATGGAGGTTTTTGATATATTGAATATATTTAATATTTAAATTCTGAGAATTTGCAGGACAGAGCAGAGACTGCCTCTTGCGATAAGATACATTATTGTTGTGAAGAATTCCTTTAAGATTCCATCTTAATCATTCTGCTATTGAAATGGAAGAATAAAGTAATAAATGGTTTGAATAGACTTGATTAAAAAGAATAATTATATTGCTTGGATGGGTTAAATATATAAACTCTTTGTGGTTTTGCATTCTCTTAGCATGTGCCTGCTAGAACGAGTTTTTCTTTCCAATAAGAGCATGCGTTGCAAGTGGGACGGAGACGGGCCTTTTGGTGGGCAGGTTTTGGGTTCCCAGTCACCTCCTCAGGGCAAGGGGAGGACCTGTGGCACACAGCAGCCCGTGGCTGAAGCCAGTATTTCCCTGCACTGCTCCAGGGCCAAGTTTCTACCAGAGGTCTGTTATGACCTCTGGGAGGTGTGTCACCTCCCTTGGGACCTTCCCTCTTCCACTGACACTTTGGGGCAGACACTATCAGGATGTGCTACAAGGAGGAAAGACCCACGGTGCTCCCGTCTGCCTTGGGAAAGAAGCAACCCCAGGAATCAGGGTGAAAAAGACAGGTTTTGCGCTGCCCACGCGGCAATGCGCAGCCCCTGTGCACCTTCTGGCACGAGCAAGCAAGTGAATCACCATTTCCCAAAGGAAGCTGCTCTTCCAGTCCAAAAAGTCACCCCCAAAGTCTCCTTTTAACCCCCATGGCACTGGGTCTCCCCAGCTTTAGTCTTTGAAAATTGTTGCAGTGAAGTATTTGCTTCCAACCTACATTTCATTTTCTGCTCACGTCAGAGAGCGAATCTCTGCCTATCTCCCCCTTCCCCTGCAGATCTGATTGTAGATGCTATACTACTAAGGCTTCATTATTTTTACAAAAATCTACTCCAGTACAGTATGAAGTGTTATAAATAATTAAAGAAACACCGGAGTTGTCAAAATAAATGAACAAAGTACATTTTGAGATGCATGCTCTTGGCTTATTTGGGTTTGTTCAGTTGGCAGTTGAATCTGATAATTCAGTCCCTGGAAATACCCACCAGAAATGCAACCAGTGAGGTTCAGCGATGTCAGCTACCAACAAGGAGCATTTGTCTTTCCCCCAGAGTCATCTAGGAACAGGGGTGGACATCAAATAACATGTGCAAAACTCCAAGTGCCAGTTCCCTGGCTTATCCAGGGAAAGTGAGGACCCAAAATGCATCCAACCATGCATCCAGAAGTTAGCAAGACCTCCTGTATGGTCCGCTTTGTGTGATGCTAATGTTCCAAGTGAATGCCTCATTGCTCTGCACAATAAACCTTCTTCTCTCCATTCAACGCTCTTTTCCAGAAGGTCTTCTTTGTCTCCATGACGACAAATAAATTGCTTCTTGTTCACTGAAATCTGCTAAAAAGCTCGTTATTAAGCTAATGTGCCCAGGGTGGCAAGACAGGAGAGAAAGACAGTTGTGTTTCAGCCGAGGACGCTTCCTCCTTCATGGTCTCTGTCCCATGTGGACACCACTTCTCCGGGCTCTCTCAGTGTGACTGCTCGGAGCATGGCTTTCAAAGGTGCTCTGAAAAATTAAAGACATTTCAGAGCAAGGAGGAAAAGCTCTTGGGTGTGAGCCAAAGACACTGATATCTGCCTACTCACCCTTTCCATCTGCCTCTCTGTCGACTGCTGTATTCTTTCCGTGCCAGGCTTCGTGCTGTCCCCCAGCACGCAGACACCCGGCGTCCCCAGCACTGGTGCCGGTGCCACCACAGTCCCGCTCACCCCCCCACCAGTGTCCCCACAGCCTCCCCATACGGCACCGCGGGGGGAAACGCCGACAAGGGGAGAGGATAGGAAGCCAAGTGTGTGTCGGGGAGCTGCCTGCCAACCCGGCCGGCACCGTGCATGGGGGTGAGGACCTGGGCGGGCAGTGTTGCCCCTTTCGGAGGTCTCTGGTCTGCTGGAGGAGGGCCCTGAGAGCAGATGTGCAGTTCAGCAGGGCACGAGTGAAGCTCATGAAAATCCCCAGGAGCTGGTGTCTTCTCATGGGTTGCCCATACCATTTAGCATTTCAGGGTTAGCTTGTTTCTTTACCAACCACAGCGTTTTTTACCGGCTTTCTTGCTCTCCCCACAATCCAAAGTGCTAAAAGGTCCCGTGAGAGTAAATGTGAGAGCTTTCATGTGGTTACTGTCACTAGGGAAACCACTTCCTTGTGATTCACATGTTCTGTGAGCCTCTCCTCGTTTCTCTCTGCATTCAGAGAGGTAATATTGTGCTGGGGCATGTCGGGGGGATGGGGCCGGGAACAGGCAGCAGGAAGATGTATTAGCATGTGATTGATTGTAGGGGGTTGAAAAAACCTGAGCATCATGCCAGGGTGAGGTAGAGGTAATCATTAGGAGAGGGTAAGTATTCAAAACTAGCAAAAACAAAAATCAAACTGACTGTATGGGACTCAGAGTGACAGTCCCACAAAACAAATGAAAACAAACAAACAAAAAGCCTTTTTTCTCCTTCTGATGCTACTTTCCTTTTCTTTCCAACCTGATCACAACGGTTTGAGCTCACAATGAGAGGAGGCAGCAAAATTCAAACAGGTGGGCCAGGAGCAGGCTGCACAGGCACAGCGCTGTGGCTTCTACAGCGCAGGGGGCACCTGGGGCTGGTACCCCAGAAAGTAACAGCAGCGTGTTGGAGGAGCAGAAGAAACTCAGGATTTGAAGAATGTGCCTGAGTGCCCATGGATCTGAAGATCAGAGCCCAAGAACAAGACAGCCCCAGTTCTGCTGTGCATCTCAACCTCCAGGCGGTGACCAGGGCAAAGATCTGCTGAAAGCACTGCTTTCTTCCAACACAAGCAAGTGTTTTATTCTTGCCTGTCCAATAAATAAATAAATAAATATATGCATATATGTATATATATATACATATATATATATAAAATTTTTGATTTTAAGGGTTTTCTTTTCATGGAGATTGATTTTGATCCAAAACTGGTTTCCCAGTTATACGAGACTTCAACAAACGTATCCTTTTTCACAGGAAAATTGTGATTTAGGGTAGGCAAAGTGATGAAACATCTGAAAGCAGAGGGGTTCATGTCAACCCTCTTCTTGACCCATTGTAGGCAGGAACCTGGCTGAAGGAAAGCTGCCAGGCCTTCTAAGGAGCTCCCGTGCAGATCCCCCCAGGTGGGGATGTCCGTCCTGGAGTGGCATCATCCGTGTGCCTGCTCCATCCCTCGCTTCCCCTCCCAGTGCCCTGCTGAAACCAGATTCATGCTGACAAGGGTAGAGTGGGTTAGCATTCAGGTACCTTTCATAGCTGTAGAAGGTGGGTGCTTAAATCAAATGAAGATGAATATATCTGCTGACATATAATTGTTTTCTTTAGTAATTGCACTCAGGCCTCTTTACATCTGATCATTAATGCTGGGCGAGGATTGTTTGTGAAATGTCTTATTGTTTCTGATGAACCCTATGAAAAGTGACATTCTTGATTATTTTGCCATGCAGCGGATTACACCGGGTTTTACTGCTAAGCAGTATTGATGGACCTTGCGCTGTCTTTTACCGTTTAGCTGCTACCAATAAATCAGAACTGGGTTTGTCCTCCATGTGCTGAATCCTTTATCGAGCCCACGATGAGAAACGGGAGCCTTTGGTGCAGCAGCTTCCTGGGGCGTTTTCCTGCAGCGGCTGGGGCGAGGAGTGGGGCAGGGGCTGGACCTCGGCGCTGCCCCAGCATGGGGCTGAGGAGGGGGCCCTGAGCCCCCTTCTGGTGGGGGAGGACAGCTGGGGACAGCGGGTGGCCATGCCTCGGAGGTGACCGTCCTGTGGGGGACAGCGACAAGCTGGCGTGTGCTCCTCATACCCTCAGGGCCTCCAGGAGCAGGTAAGCAATCGGAGAGGGAGAGAGAGAAGAAACATGCATGCACGCCTCTCCCTCCCTCCCAGCCTAATTGAGCTAATTAATTTAGCGAAGACACAGTGCACCGTAATTTGCTTAATTCAGTCAGAAGATCCGCAGCAGCAGAAAGCCCTGCTGGTAAGGGCTGTGGTCCTGCCAGGGGCTGAGCGCCCTTGGGCAGCTGCACAGCCCCCGGGGGTCCCACTGGGCGCATCGGTGCCCATCGAGCATCAGCACTGCACCGTGCCTGGTCCATGTGCAGATACAGATAAAAACATTTAATATTCCTCGTGGCAGAGGCTGCAATTTCTAACCTGAACGAAGTCACTTGAAACCGAGCCTCTGATTGTCAAGAGCAGTTAAACTCTCATCTGCTGGCGCTTGTTTATTCCCCGCGCTAGGGTCCCTTTCCTGTTGTGATTAGAAAGCTCCTGGCAGAAGGGGTTTTGCACAGATCCCCCTCTTCCAGAGGCTGCCTTCCTGCCTTTCTTCCCTTTCTCTCTCTCTCAATGAAAATGTTGCTTGCTCGTCAAAAAAGTGTTTCTGGCTATGGATGAAGATGTAGAAACTGCCATAATAGGAGACCGAAGTGAGCAGGCAACCGCACGCTGATTAGAGACCATTAAAATCCCTTCTGCGACCAGCACCGGTGTAGGAAAACAAGAGGGACTTCTATGCTGAAATGGATTGCAAAATAAAAATTACATCTAGCTGAGGTCATTTCTTGCATGATGTATCTTGGGAAAAGAGGGGTTTCTCTTCTTTCCCTGAGATATTCAGAAATTCAAAATAAAAGCTTTTAGTTTAGGGGAGCGTCGAGGCAGAACAGCACAGACAGAACCTGAGAGCAGTGTTAATTTTGCCTTGATTTTTTCTTTCTCTCTATCTGACAATCTTTAGGAAAAAAATATCATGACATTTTTGTTTCCTTATTTGCTTGTCTTCTCGATATGTCAGGAAGCAGACAAGGTTATAACACAATCCCCGCTTTCAGCAAAAGACATACATTTACCATCCAAACAGGTTGGTTTTTCCCTTTTAATGTAAGCTATCACGTTTGCCCAAGTTATTACTGTAGATGTAGCAAGCTATATCTATTTTAATCAGCTTGTTTATGAGTATCCTTACATTTCCAAATTGCATGGGAGCTCTCTTGCTAAACATCCTTTTCTTTTTCAGGTAAGATAATTTCTAGGACAAAATGTCAGAAAGCTCAACACATCCCTTCAATTACTGCTGTACAGATTTTCTCTGAGCTTCTGGACAATAAGTAGCTTTCAGGGAAGCATTAAGTAGATTTGCCCTCAAGGGTTTGCATTTCAGTAGAGTGACAGTTATTTTTGTAAATACACACACACACAAAAAGGAAGAAAAGAAAAGAAGAGGAAAAAAAACACATACATAATGCCTTCCCCCATCCCCAGTAAAATAGACAGACATGGGCTAGACAACTGCTTATTATCTAGGAACCTTGAATCAGATAGGAAAACCAGAGTTTCTAATGTCTTCAAATGTCACAGCATTATGATTTATACCAGTACACAGTGTACCATGCTTCATTATAGAGAAGAAAAAAAAAATTGAATTACGGCTAATGTCTTCCCCCTTTTTTTGGAAGGCTTCGCTACTAGTCTGAGGATATAAAATACATCATTAGTTGTTTTTAAGCATGTCTCTAATGATGAACAAAATAATGGGGCATGAAACCCAGACTTAACAAAACAAAAATACAAAACACAGCATTTTACAGACTTTACGTAAACATAATGTGACAATGCACTTCCTTTCATTCTCTGCTATGACAGTTAATTCCAGACCAGGAAAACTGTCAAAAATGTTTAGTTCTGCTTGGGTTGAGTTAATTACAGGCCCTGGAGCTGTGTTGACTTTCTCCTGCTAATGGCACTGTGCTACAGGTAAAAATCCATTTGCAAGAATGTTTTCAGAGCTACAGATCTAATTTACTGAATATCAAATATTTATGCCATTGCAATTAAAGTGACAATGTTCCACCCCTCTTCACCATGCAAGCTTGGGCTTTTTAATAGAATTTATTATACAGTAAACATTTGGTAAAAAGTTTTGCTCGAGCTTATAATGTGAAAGCTTTGAATATTTTATTGATTTTATTTCTTTTGCACTCAATTCCTATCAACACTGGAACGTTATGAACTTCTGCAGCACGTAAAAGACCATTTTTTACTGTCAGAGCCCTGCAAGCATGCATGGAAAGGCTGGGGCTGAAGGACTGAGGCTTCGTTATCGCTGTAGTTTTTGCAGGGAGGAAGAGAAGGAACTGAGGAGGGACAAAGTGTCGGGGCCAGTCTGCCAAGACTGGGGAAGCACAAGGAATGCCATTTTTACA
This sequence comes from Anser anser, assembly GCF_964211835.1. Taxonomy (NCBI): domain Eukaryota; kingdom Metazoa; phylum Chordata; class Aves; order Anseriformes; family Anatidae; genus Anser; species Anser anser. Next base: position 11,793,312 of record NC_139737.1, read on the forward strand.
TTGACACAGGGGATGGGTAGGACCCTTGGGGACCTGCGCTGGTGGCACCGGATGCCCACAGACACCCAGGGACCCGCTCCTGGAGCCCCGAGGTTTTAACGAGCGCCTCGGGAGCCTGCGTGGCTAATGAGGCCTTTGGTGACAAACGGGAGAGTGGAGAGAGGGGAGAGGATTGCTTTCTCCTTTGCTGTTTTGTTTTGCTTTGTTTTATTTAACAGCAGAGATAAGGTTGCAAATTCTGCGCTTGGGGCACTTTGTGCAGCTCCTCTGGATTTACCAAGCCCTCCCCACCCTCACCAGGAGAACATCTGCCCACTGTTTGGCTCTATAAATCTGGTAGGTAACTGTTACTTTTTTCGTGTGACTTGGCGGCCATGAATTCATGTCAGCCCCTTTTGACCCTATTGATATCACCTGCCTTCATGAGGCAGGCAGCTCCAAAACCTCACTGTTTGCTGTGGGAAGCTGTTTTCTCTTGTTTTAACACTAAGCTCCCACCTGCTTTACCGAATTCCCCTTGCACCACTCTGCTCCTTCTTGCTCTCTGCACTGCTCCTTTAGCCAATTTACCTCATTTTTACATAATTCTCTTTCCAAAGCTGAACATCCACATAGCATGGTGGTTTCTAACACGCCAAGCCTGACCGAGCTGTGGTCACCCATGCAAGAGGGATGTCCCACAGGTACACGGTGAGTCCAGACCAAAATCAGCCCAGCATGGCTCCTCGCAGGTCATAGGGCTGCCTGCCCTAGGACACAGTTTCTATCACGTCCCAAAGTGCAATCTCTTCCTTTGGACCCAATGAGGCACTGACATGGTCGGTGTGTGGGTAGCTGACATTTCCCACTGTCGCTGCCTGGCCTAAATTTGCAGCTTTTCTCAGCCCACTTCTTGTTTCCTCACCACCGTTGTGACCGTAGTGCAGTCCTGCAGCACATTTTTATTGCTAGGGCTCAGGTTTTCCACCCACAGGGATTCTCTAGGGCTACTCTTTTCACCTAGCATTTTAATGCATGTTTTTTACAGGCCACCCTCCCACCTACCCTGGTTCCCTGCTGTGTCATTCCCATAATGCTGGTAACACAGCATGACCACGTTTCGTGGGTATCCTCCCTCAACCATGGCTGCTCGATGCCCGTTCAAGGGGGACTGGTGTGGATGCCAAGCAGTCTGGGCACCAATTTTAACAGCAGACCTCGGATGCTGGTGCAGGAGCTCGTGGAGGTTTTGCTATGGCTCTGCTGCTTCGTGTGGAAGTTGCTGGTCAGCTGTACCGCAGGCAGCCTCATTTCCCACATTCATTTATTGCAATCGTGCTGCTCTTGTCCCTGTTGGTCCTTCTGGAGATGCATTGAGCTGCAACCACCAAACAGAACATGTCATCTCCTCCACATCTAGTCCCTAGCCCAAATGTGCCCCAGGACCATGCATCCATGACCCATCACCCTGGCTCTGCGGTGACCAAGGTCCAGCCCAACCCTCCTGCCCTGACTCCTCCATTCCCACCTCTGCCAAATCTCTCCTCTGGGCACCTTCACACCAAGCCTCCTGCCTCCTGCCTGTCTCTCAGGCCTCATGTGGCATCACGGTGTCGCTGAGGATGCTGACGAAGTGGTCCGGGAAGCCAAGCCCCTGCCCAGCACCCCAAGGACAGCCTTATTCTTGCCAGCATCCCTGCTGGGGAGGGCAAGGAGTGAATGAAGCCAGGAAGATGTGAGATGAGTTGTGCTTGGGGCAAGCCAGGTGTGGTGGGACCCCGGGAAGGGGATGGGCGCAGGGCTGACAGAAGCCTTTCTGGGCAGTGAAAAATCTGGAAAATTGCTCCAAATGAAAGGGTCTGAAGATGGTTTGGTCGTTGGCAGTTCAAAGTTGCTGTGGATGCTGCTTCAAACACAGGCTGCTCAGGTGTAATGCTCGGCAGGTATTTGTACATCCCACCACCTCGCATCCCTGCCAGAGGCAGAGGGCAGCGCAGCCTCTGGGGAGAAGCAGGGGAAGAAAGGACATGAGGATCCCATCCTGGAAAACATCCTCCTCGTGGAGCCAAGCTCCGATGGATCTCAACCTGCTCCTGTAGACTTTGTGTTACTCATCAGGGTCACGAACTGCTCACTGCCACCCTACTGAGGAAGATGTCAACGTGGGACAGTCTGTCCCTCACGTCCAGGCTTGGAGGTGACTCAGGTAAAACCGGGGGAGAAGAAAATCTCACCTAACCATTACTGGGCCCCATGAAGTCTCTGTCAGCCTGGAGTCAGGTAGCCAGAGGTCAGGACATTTCTGTCTCTAGTAATACCATCGGGTAGCTGCAGGATGGTGCTAACCCCAGGACATCTCTGATGGGGCTTAGCAGAGGGCAGAGCAGCCATACCTACCTTACCCTTGGATCTTGCTTCCAGCCGTTCCCACACCAAAAAAAAACACGGCCCTGGGAAGCTGCTGAACCACCTGGTGCTGGCCACCACATCACAGGAGGAGCAGAGGAAACAGCATTCATTCCTAAGGCCAAGTGCTGATGTAGAAGTCACAAAAAGTGTCAGCTGTGATGCTTTTCCGCCTGAGCAGCCACCATATAGTTGTTAAAGATATTTGCAGGAAAGTGTGCCCAGAGCATGAGACGGGGATGTCCTTTCCCAGCCTGACCATGGGTTCGGACGGAGGAGAGGGTGCATAGGGTCTGCAGGGAAGGGGGTGGCAGTCTGGGAGCTGGGGAGGACTCCCAGGCCTGGAGCCTGCTGGAGCAATGAGCAGTGCCAGCAAATTTCCAAGATTTCTGGGCTTTAGCCCCAGCTTGGTTGTTCCCATAGCAGTCCTCCTGCTTGGGGATAAAAGCTTGGAATGGGCCTTATGGAGACACCAGGTCCCTGAAAGAAGGACTGGCTGATAAAGCAGCGCTGAACACTCCCTTACCCCTTGGTGTCCAAGCTTGCAGCAGAATGACCAGAGCCTCGTCAGGAGGCTGCCCTACCTTGCGTCTCTGCCTGGTCCTTGTGCTGCGAGGCCGGTTCCCGGAGAGTCCTCCTGAGCCACCGCAGGGAACAGCTCGTGTCCTGCCTTCATCACAGCCGTGTTTTCATGAAAGTTTAATACGTCTCTTATCTCTCCCTGGAAGTGAGCCGGCTCCTGGTGTCCTGCACGGAACAAAAGCCAGGTGCATGGCCAGATCCAGCCCTGCCTTCTGCCTGGGGCTGAGCTGGATGGCTGTGATGAAAGATCAGTGGTTAAATCCTGCCCGCCGGTGAGGAGGGATGTCATGAGGAGGCACCACACCGCTGCTTAAATAACCAGGGCCAAGGCCCGGGGGAGCTTCTCCGAGGTCTTGCCGTGCTTCAGGAAGCAGTAGGACTTAATGAAATCTTTCGTTTGTCAGTAAATGCCACTGTATGAAGTGTAATTAATGGATTTCCTAGAGCTGGATGTAGCCCAAACTGAAATGTAAGCACCCGGGGAGCTGGCCGGGAGCAGCGTCTTCTGCACCGCTTCATTACAGGGTCACTGCCAGAGCGGTGGGAGCTTTGCTGAGCCTCCCGCTGGGGAGGCACCTTGCCAGCTCCGAGACCTCCCCCAGCGATGCCATGGTTTCCGTGGCCGGAGGCAGGGAGCAGAGCATGCGGTGCAGGGGTTCGGGGCCGTGCGGCGCTGCCGGGCTGCAGGCAGAGCCCCGCGGTGGGGCTGGCGGCGTGCAGGGCGGCCGGGACGTCCCGGTCCGGTCACAGGGACTCCGGCGTGCTGTCAGCTCTGACACACAGGGACATTCGGGTGTTCTCCATGCCTGACAGGTTGTCCATCTGGTCCCCCACGGGGTCTGGTCTCACCTGTGGGCGGTGGGAGGGCGTGGAGGATTTCCTCCCCTTCTGTCAGGCTTTCAGCAGGGAGAGCCGGCTTCTCAGCACCGCAGGTCTCCAACAGCAACTTTTTGCTGCCTGTTTTCTCTTTTCGCCGTGCCCCAGCACCTCACCTCGGCAGCCTCCATCTGTTTGAAGGGTGGCCTTGAGAAGAGCTTGCCCTTCTCTGGGGAAGGGTGTCCTCCCAGCACAGCCCCACTTCTCCGTTTGGGGAACCGAGCATCAGTAACTCCCATCCCTGTGGAGATGGAGCCCCAGTTATTCTACTACAAAAATCCTCAGTGATGGTCAGCAAATGGCCAGAAGTGGGCAAGAGACAAAGGCAGACCCAGGCGCAAGTCTCCGTAACCTGCTGTATCCCCAGATGAGGACGTGCCTCCTCCGCAGCATTCTTCAAAGGACCCAAAGCCCATTATGAGAAACAATCAGCAGCAGATTTTAATAGATGCATTTTGCACTCAGCTGTCACCATCTGCGTTTCCCCATTAGAAATGCGGGATGAATGAGCTCCACAGCCACAGCTGCGAGGCTCTGGGAGGGACGGCAGCTCGCAGCCATCCCAGGGAGGATGCTCCCAGGCTTGGGGCATTGTCCTGTGTCCCCTGCCTACCTTGGCCACGGTGAGGGGACGGCACCTGCAGCGGGCTGGGGGACAGCCTGGGCAGGGACACCTCAGCTGGAGAGGGAGGTAAAGGGTGCAGGGGGTGCCCAGGCTGTGGACAGGGACATCAGATGAGCAGCCCCAAAACAGCCCCAAAGTTCGGCCAGGGGAAGAAGGTGATGTGGGTTGGAGATGCCCAGCCACGAGCAGACAGAGCCAGGGGAGATGGAGGAATCCGGCAGGAAGTGGGAGCCCACAAGCCAGTGGGATAATTACTTTTTTAATCAAGTCTTTTCAAAACATCTAATTTTATTACTTTATTCTTCCATTTCAATAGCAGAACGATTAAGATGGAATCTTAAAGGAATTCTTCACAACAGTAATAATGTCTCTTATCGCAAGAGGCAGTCTCTGTCTGCTCTGTCCTGCAAATTCACAGTATTTGAATATTAAATATATTCAATATATCAAAAAACTCCATTTCATTCCAAAAAAAAAAAAAGGGGGAAGAAAGAAAGAAAGAAAGAAAGAAAGAAAGAAAGAAAGAAAGAAAGAAAGAAAGAAAAGAAAAGAAATAAACATATAACATATGTTTTCCCCTGATGAAAAATAATAATAATAATAAAATAACACCCAACTCTTTTCCCCTCCAAAGTGGCTTCTCAGAGAGGGAGCAGGACAGCGGGGGCTGTGGGGTCACCGGGGTGCTCCCAAATACTGCGGGATGTGTTTTCCAGGCCCGTAAGTGGTGAAAGGAAAAGCCATTGTGCAAGTGGCCAGGGGAGGAGGGGGACACTCGTGGGGAAGGAGGAGTGTGTCTGCTGGGCAGTCCTGGGTTGTTTCTGGTAGCTCCGGGTTCCCTTTGCAAGCCCAGGCTGCTGGGCATGCAGACTGAATGGAAGGAGAAAAAAAAAAAAAGAAAAAGAAAAAAGAAAGAAAAAAAACCCACCTCACTTTGAAAAAGCGAACGAGGAAATAAGATAAAACATTGGAAATAAACACAGATGACCCTGAGCTACTGTCTCATTCCAAAAGCACGCCTGTAATTTCCTAGCTTGTTTTGGTTTGCTTTGCTTTGCTTTCCCTTGCTTTTTAAAGGAAAGAGGTGAAAACAAATTCCCCTCTGCCAAGCGTCCCTTGGGTGACCTGCCTCCCTGCCCCACCTCTGCCTGGGTCTGCCACGGGAGCAGGACCCCCAGCTCCGGCACCCCCTGTGGGGAGCAGCCCAGCCTGGGGAGGGGGCTGCTGCCCCCAGCCCTGCGGGACAGGACAGCTGCTGCCCCCAGCCCTGCAGAGAGGGCGCCAGGACCCACTGGCACCGGCCTCTTCCCCCGGGAGCCCAGGGGAGACCTTGGCCGGCCCCTCTGGGACCCGGCTCCAGGGGCACTGGGGGTGGTTTCAGCCCAAGCCGCAGTGGAAAGCGAAGGGGAAATGGCAATTTAGTGATCAGCTAAAGGCGGTTTAGGTGCTCGCCCCCTAAATCGTCCCCTCGGCTATTTCATAGCCGAGTCCCACATCAGGCCACCGCCAGCCCACACCCAGGGCACGGTGAGTTTCAGGTCTGACAAATGCCCTTCGGGGCCCCTTGCAGAGCACAGGACTACCAGCCGCTTCCTAATAGCTGGGATTAAGGACCTGAGGCTGGAATCACAGAATATCCTGAGTTGGAAGGGACCCACGAGGATCATCGAGTCCAACTCCTGGCACCGGGAGGCTTACCCAAAAATTCAGACCATATGACTAAGAGCACAGCCATATGGCTGCTGAAGGGCGAAGGATCCCACAGGTGCTGGCCTGCAGGAGCAACCCTCAGGACCGCCAGGTTTACTCCTGTGATGAGCTGTGGATGGGTTACCCACAAGGGTTTGGCAAGGCTTTGCTGTGCCTCAGTTTCCCCACCAGCAGGATGGCATTTTCACTTCTCCTTTGGGCACGACTTCCCTGGGCTGCTGGTGGGGGGCCCTTTGCCACAGGTCTCCAAAACTCCTCCCCAAACACAGCACGAACTGTGGAGGTGTGATGACCCAGGAAGAAATATCCCCTTTCAGCAGCTACCGCAACAAGCTGACCACAATATCATTTCATTTTTAGGGCTGAACAATGAATCTGGATTGGCTATTTAATGACCCAGTTCTGTATTCTGCACCCTCTGCGTCAACGCTGCCTTAAGACGAGTGATTTTGAATTGATGTCTATCTCTAATAGACTTTCCTCGGGCTCCCCTCACACTAGCTGCTGGTTGGAGATTAAAACCCACTCGAGCCTGCCCGGCAGCAGTTCATCAATGCCAGTTGTTTCATTAGTTGATGCAAACCCGCTTAAAATAAATTCTAATTAAAGCAGGAACTGAAACCGTACATTTTTGGAGCAGGGATGGCTCCTGCGCTGGTGCCACTCTCCTCCCCGCGCTCTGCTTCCAGGCCTGTTATTGCTCAGGCCCTGCCGTGTCGCTGGAGATGTGGTGCAGATGATGCTAAATAAACTGCGCTTTCATTAGAGTCTTGGGCAATCCAGCAGCAGATTGGGTCATTGGTTCCTCGAGCTTCCCTGTGCACGTGAGCGAGAGGGGGGGAAAGGAAGAGAGAAGGCAGAGCCACTCAGATGTCCTCTCCTCCCTAGTGCTGCTGCCTGAAAAAGGGATTTAAAGAAAAGTTTCTGCCCCAGACGTCAGGAGCCCGGTGTGTCCCTGGGCTGGGACAGGTGCCTGCAGCTGCTGTTAGAGCTGAGGCTGCTTTGCCCCCATTGCCCTCGGGGAGCTCCTGCTGGTGGTGCTGGCACACCTCACGGGTCACGGCCAGGAGCCGCACAGCAGCTTTTGCAGAAAGAAATCTTACATTTTTATTTTAAAGGTGCGTTTAAAAAAGAGCTGCATAAAGAAAAACCCTCCAGGAGGAAAGCCTTTCCAAAGCCAGCCTGCGATGCTGCCCCCAATAAAATGTCTCAGATGGGAATTTCTTCCCCTGGTTTCTCGGTCTGGGGCCTGTCCCTCTGCTGGGAGGGTGTCCCCATCCCACGGGAGACCCCACAAGGCACAGAGCTGGGACTGGCGGCCACTTCCACGGCCAGCACACCCACCAGAAATTCCCCTCGTGCTGACTGATGTGTTTGGGACACCGGGACGGGGACTTGTGCAGAGCCAGGCTGTTCAGTGTGTTCCCACAGACTGTGCCTGCAGACTTTCGGGGAAAGAAAGAGACAGAGAGGAACACTCTGATTTCATCAAAATCAGTTTTCCTGCCCAGGGAGCAGCTCCTAAGTCTCAGGAAGACGATTCTATTTAAACCACGGGATCATGTTGTAGCTACTTCTTATTTACCAGACTGGAAAGTTACATTAAGAAGTTATCACTTATCTTGCAGGAGAACAGATTAGGAGTGAAGGACCGTTCCCTGGTTTGCATACAGCTGCACTTCCCAGGTTACTAAAAAGACAATTGATGTACCAGTTCAGGAAGAAATATGATTTTCATTATGATATGCAGGCATCGGGGATTGTGTTCTAATGGTCCCCTGTCACCAGTGAAGAGCAAAATGGCCTGTGACCACTGTAATGGAAAAAAGGTTTCTGTGATATTTTGCATAGCATGGAGGGCTTTTTTTTTCTTCTTTTTTTTTCCTTGTATCATCCTGATGGCAACATTAAAGGGAACGGCACCTATTTTTGCTAGAAAATGATTTTTTTTTTGTCCCATAGTGAGAAATGTTTCTCCCATGTTTCTCCCCACTCACAGAAGTATATTTATATTTCAAAGTAATTTTCAGTTAACTATAAGACTAATTAGTGGGCCACCTTTACAGCAGTCTAGGGGGGCTCCTGGAGATCTTCTGTGCATGCACATTTATTTGGGCAGAAATAAGATGATTGCATGATGCTACCTGACGGCACCTCCCTTTTGGGAACCCTTCAAGCTCTTCTGACAGTGTGGTGGTGCCCAGGGGCTTGAGCCTCTAGGAAAGCATCAAAGGGCAAAAACCGATTCCCGCTGCTCACGCCTCCTTGGCTGGGTACCAGCATCAGCCGGGCTACAGACAGGAACGGGCAGATGGCTCACGCCACCCATGTGAACCAATAGCAGTAGTTGAGTATTGACTATTCCACGTGAATTATCCGGGAATAACTCCCAGAGAGAAAAAAATTCCCGACCGCATTTGTGGATTGCAGAAATTCTTAACAATTGGTAAGTTAAAGAATTCCACTATTAGCTTCAGGACAACAAGAAAGCTGTGGAAGATCTCTCAGTAAGTGATTTGCTGTGATTTTTTTCCCCATTTAATTACTTGACTGCTATAAAAACCAAACCAAGTTTCAAAGACAGATAACTCCAATTCCCTCCTCACTAGACAGCATGCAGCCCTTCCCATCCTGTGAACCTCCAGACAGCTGGGCTGAGCAGCTTTCCTTTAAACCCACCTAAGTTAAAGACAAACAATTTAGGTCCATTGATCTGGAGCTGCGGAGCCTCCTGTTTAAACTCGGGGAGATGGAAGAAGCCTAAAGCTAGTGCATAGGATTTTCTTTGCATTGCTTAGATTAAAGGACATGAGGATGAGTGGTGTGTGTGATGATCAAAAGATTTAACACACTCTGCACCTGTCACAGGTACGAGCTCAACTCCTTATAGATAAAAACAGAGTGGAGCTGGCATAGCATGAGAGACTTACAGGAAGGGATGTGCAGGGAGTATATTTTAAACAGGCTGAATATAGGATTAAATGCCAGTATTACATGATAGAATGCTAATTTTCCTTAATTAGGCCATTTCTAGCATGAAGTTCCCGTTGATCAGAGAACTCTAGCAGATAAAGAGGGGGATCAGGAATTGTCCTCATAGAAACATGAAAAAGTTTCTAAACACTGACTTGGGAAAAAAAAAAAAGAAAAAAAAACAGTAAATGGCTGTGTAGCTTAATGCCATTTGCACTGAGGCTCCTCAGCCTGACTAAAATGAAGGAAATGGAGGAAAAATTCCTATCCCAGGCAAACTTGCAAGCTGCAATACGAGAAGTGAACCTCCCTAAAAAGGAATCCTTTGTTAAGTGATCTCCTTATGCTAAATTTACATTTCTACATGCTCACGGCAAGTTAAACATAAATAAATTAAGTATAACAATTAGGCAATTAAACAACACCCAGATAAAGATGGAAACCGGCATGATGCCAAGGAACAGGCTGCTGGGAGATGCTAATTTTGCAATACCATTGTTTTTTATACTATTTCTTTCTCATCACACATGTCACATCAGGCTCACTGTCTTGTCACATCCGTGGTCCCCGTATCTATCAAAAGGCACTAACGGGGACGGGAAGGACGAGCTGGGAATGAGAGGAGGTGCAGGTGCAGCGCCTTGTGCTCAGACCATGGCCAGTGTTTTCCTTTTCTACTCAAGGACACTTGAATCAGTCCCGAAGTTTTTGTTTCTCTAAAAATTAACTCCTTAAATACCAAACCCTTAAATTCATTAGAATTAGAACTGGACACAGAACCCCTCTTAAAAGACATTTTTTTAAAGGAGTAAAATGCAGAAAGGGGCTGCGTGGGACACTGGCACAAAGCAGAGGACTTGGGCTGACCCAGCAGGCCACCTCCTGCCTGCATCTGCACGGACCACCCTGTATCATTGCCATTCTGTGCACAGGCACCCCATGGAGGGGCTCACAGAGACCTGGAGGCAACACCCGTACTTGGATTTTCAAGGTACTCCAGGAGAGTAAATGACTCATTGATGCCTTCTGGAAAACCCAGACCTGGCCTGCGGAGAAGGCTGTGGGTGTCGGGCAGAGAGCCCACCGGCACAGGCTGAAGGGGCGATCTGAGCAGCAACAGCGTGCTCAGCCTGTGCCCGGCTCCTCCCCACCCCAGGGTGCCCAAGGGCAACGTCTCTGCGTGGCAGCACACAGCAGCCCCTTCCCTCCTGCAGGGATCTCATTGCTGATCCCAGGCTGTGGATCCCAGCTCAGGAGGTGGCCGAGCCGTAAGCCACCACAATGAGGTTTCCCCGTTCTGGTTTCAGCAGGTGCTTCACCAAAGAAACGTATTTCAGGCAGAAATCCTGCCTCTGGTCAGTCCTTGATGCATGACTCCAAATTATAGCACTTTACAATCTGATCAGCACACACAAGCAAAGTGGCCAGATAATTTCTGCCTGGGTGTTGGCCTCCAACAAGCAAGTTCACAGCCCTCTGCAGAATCACAGAACCATCTAGGTTGGAAAAGACCTTCAAGATCACCGAGTCCAACCATCAACGTCCAAGATCACCAGCCATTACTAAACCACGTCCTGTAGTGCCACATCCACATGTCCCTTAAACACTTCCAGGCACGGGGACTCCACCACTTACTTCCCTGGACAGCCCCTTCCAGTGCTTGACCACCTTCCCTGTGAAGAAATTCTTCCTAATATCCAACCTAACCCCCTCAACCTGGCACAACCTGAGACCACTACAGGGTCATAAATAGATTATAGAAATATATATAGGTGATAGAAGCATCCCTCCTTCCCCATGCCCGACACTGGGAGGTGACACAGAAACAGCCACAGCTCTGCCGAGCCACTGCAAGCACCCGAGCACACATCACGGGCAGCCTTCATTGCTGGTAAATAAAGCCATCCCTCTGCTGGGCCTGGAAAGGGTTATTCTTCATAGAGAAAAAAGAATATTTAAGACTGCAAAACTTCCTTTGACAGGGCTGTCTTTTAATTACCCTGTGGAATGATAAAATCCCAGCACTGAAAATGTGTCTTTACAAATCTCTAGCTGGAGTAATTAGTCCCGTGCCTGGCTCTCCTGAGAGATTATTGCTGCCTTCTTTTCAGATTACTTACCCAAATAGAAGTGGAATCACTGCTATGTTTGACAGTGAGATATAAAATATCAGATAAAGCTGTTAAAATACTGTTTCACACGCTGCGTTTCTGCAGAGTAAGGAAGCATCTGCTCTCAGTATCAGCAGCAGAGCTGAGCAAAAAAAATCACAGCTGAGGGCTGAGAAGACGGATCTCACTTCTTTTTTTGTTCCTGGTCATTCCTGGAAGTAATCAAGAATTTAGTCATTATTCAAGTGACTCAAATGGCACAGTTTGCAGCTTGTGTCCATTTTAAGGCTCAAACATGCTCACAAGGTTTTAGGTCTGATGAGTCCTCAGCTATGGTCTGAGGAACTTGGCTGCAAATGCTTCTGAGACAAAAGCAAAGTTACTTGGGGGTGACACTGAACTCTGAGAAATCCAGGTTTTATAACACCCTGCGGAGGTGTTAGGTGGGTACCTCTGTAAAAGCGTGTCCCTTTATACTTACATATAGGGGATGCAAAATGCAGGTGGTGTCCCTTCTATCATACACCTAACGGCGTGAGCTCAGAAGGAAGTTTTCATTTGATATGGCACAGATCGATGGTCACATTTCCTTTAAGGAAATTTGGAAGCTCCTCTATTTTCCAGTGTCTGTTCACCTGGCCATGGTAAGACCTTGTAGTGTTAGGACAAGTCACCTCGAGGGCTGGGAGAACAGCCCTTGTAAGGGGGTAGCTGCTGGCTGGCTCTTGAAGCCATGAAATGAGGGAATCTTATAAAAATCTGGGTCAGAAGTGTGCTATGAAGGCCTCTTCTGCAACCTCTTGCTCCAAGCATGTCCATCTTGAACAGCTCGCTCAGGGCCTTGTTCAGCTGGGTTCTGAGTATCTCCGGGGTCAGAGACTCCCGTTTCCCTGGGACTCATTTCCAGCGCCTCAGCACCGCCTGGTGATAAAATCCTGCTGCCAGCTTCCCCTGCTGCACCTTGTGCCCATCGCCCCCGTCACGCCAGCGTCTTCCTCACCCTGCAAAGCCCCAAAATGGGCACAGCAATATGAAATAGTTGGGTTTCCCACACCGGGAGTCGAACCCGGGCTGCCTGGGTGAAAACCAGGAATCCTAACCGCTAGACCATGTGGGAGCTGTGGTGCTGGGCTGGGTGTCCGGCCCTGGGCCTACAGGGCCAGCTGGCCCCACTCCTGGGCCTGGAGCCCTGTGGCAACCCTAATACTGACCCCATCTTTTTCTTTCCTGCTGCATCTTTCCTGGGAAAATCACAGCCAAGTGGAAAAATAAATAAATAAGTGAATGAAAAAGCAACGTCTAGATTTCCTGGATCCAGCTGGGGCTCTGCTGGGACCCTCCTGCAGCTCCCCCTCAGCAACGTGCGGCCCCACGTTGGGACATGCAGGGACAGAGCTGGGGCAAGCCCGGTCCCAGGGGTGTGTTGGTGCTGTCCCCAGCGCCTGCCCACCGGCAGGATCTCGTGGATCTTCCCAGGGAGTTACGGTGCTGCCCAGCTGCAACGAGGTCCCACACGGGGCCACACGGTGTTACTAGCGATAATTGGTGGCAGAGCATCGCAGGAGCTAATTCCACCCAGCACGGAGGCACACTTCCCCTTTATTTTATTTGATTACACTTTTTTTTTGTTGTTTTTGCATGATTCCCTCCAGTAAGTAGCTCATAATTAACAGAGGATGAATAACATTTCTGCCACTCTGCGTATTAACTTTTCCCACAACAAATGAAAACATAATTGCCATCACGCAGCACCCTTATCTGAGGAAACACACTGCAGTTGGGATGATGGAGATTTACTGATAGGCACACGCACTTCAGCTACTTAGAGATGAAAACAAAACCTTTGTGACGGGCTGGGGCTGCTCTGCACGCTGAAGAGCTTCCTGCAGCACCTCCCAGCCCTCGCCCCCACTGCGGGCTTGCAGCCACGATGGCAGGGGACAGCTCCATGGAGCTCCTGTGGAGCAAAGGACAGGGTGAGGACACCCAGTAGGTTATCTGTGGGACACGGTCCCTCCTTCCCCTGCCCAGGGAGACCCTAAAACTGATGGCATGAGCAAGGTCTGAAGGGACCCCTCCCAGGAGCCTGGTATGGGCACGTCCTCCTAGCAGAGGAGATGCTGAGCAGGGCCAGACCAAAAGACTTGAATGACCAAAAGCTGCTTCCTTCATCTTTCAAAATAGTCAAAGTTTTCTGAGCTCATCCCAGCTGGAAGTATGGAGGAGCATCTGATGGAGGTGTGTGATGTTCACAGCATGCTCCCTTTGCTCTTCTAAAGCTCTTGTCCAGCATCAGGCAGGGCAGAATTCTTCATAGCCATTCCCAAACATCACACACCTTCCTCTTCCTCTTCTGCTGCTACTAAGCCTTGGAAAGGCTGGTCTTTGCTCACTTTTCCTTCCTTGGTAGCTTTAGGTGAAATACAGCCTCTTCACCCATGTCAGCTCTGCCCTGGCTGAACCTGAGGCCTCTCCAAGGACATTTATAAAGCTTCCCCAGAAGAGAACAACCTGGAGCATTTCTTGGTGTCCTGCTGTTCTTTTTTGCTCATTTAGCAGCCCAGGCTTCCCAATTGCTGTCATAATGCTGGTGTAGCATTGCAGACAAAATGTTCAGGGAGGATGTAATTGCCAGTTGCTTCATGTGTGGCCTACCAACTTATTATCTGAACTCCTTGAAAGTGGGTTCTCATCACAGAATAGGAGAAATGAGCTTCTGAGAACAGACCTGTCCTGGCTGTACTTTCTGAGCAAATGGGGGCACAGAATACAGACATGGCAGAAAATGCTGAACTGTACTGACGTGTTTCAGAAAAGAGCTTGATCACCCATGCAGTGGGTGTAATTAGTACTCATTAGAGCCACTTATCATACAGACGCTCCCAGAGGCCCTGCCAGGATTTCTGCTGGGCACTGAGCAAATCCATGGAGAGAGCCTCTCTGCTCCCAGGCTGTCTCAAAAGGAAATCTCCCAAGGGCACAGAACAAAGCTAGTGTTAAGGTGGATCTTGGTCGGCTCACCAATGTGACACACAACAGGGTTTCCTGGAGAAGCAGAAGACAGGAGCTGGTGTCATGGTGCTCCTTTGCTCCAGTTCTCCTCCAGACCCACTAGATTGATTGTTTGGCCTGGCAATTACCTATACCCAGGCCAAAAAAGTATTTCTTGTCACAAAAGCTGTTGGCCCCATTGTTCTACATCCAGTAGAGCATCCCCTCTGGGATCCCATCCCTTGTGCTCTACAAGGTAACCCTGGGCCCTTGGAGCAATTGTGGGTGAGTGGACAAAGACCCCCCAATATTCACATGAGATGATGCAAGCAGAAGAGTTGCAGTAGCCAGAAAACTGCACTGCAGCCTCAGAAAGCAGCAAACGGTTGATCCACGGGCACCTCTGCTCTGAGCTAGCTCATACCTGGCTCAGCAGCGAGGCTTATAAGGGCCTGCTGGAGGTCCTCTGCCACCACAGCTCGTGTCCTTCCAGCAGCATCCCACCATGCCTCCTGCAGGCGAGCTCTGCACACAGGGACGGCTCTTGCAGTTTCCCTGGACATCCAGGAAAATAACCACTCGTTTAACATTTTGGAAAATTTGTTGGAAGCCTGATGCCATCTCTCAAACAAGTCAGCTGCATGCTTTTCTACTCGTAGTTTTTAGGCTGGATTAGAAATAAACAGAAAGGTATCAAAATAAACTTCAGTGCTCTCAGCACTTTATTCCAGTGTGAGTGCACATACTGCAGGCTATGCCTCTGTGCAACGAAACCAAGCACATTGCCTTGGGAGGGTGCCTGCCAGCCCCCTACCAAAAGCTATTTCATTTTTATTTGTCAACCGCAAGTGATGAGCTGGAATCCAAATAAAACACAAATGAAAACCATCCCTCCCAAAGGGATTTACAGCCTTTCGAAGATTTAAAACAGATCTTCCAAAATGTTCTGAGGGCTGGGAGCTAAATAATTTTCTCCTCACATAAACTTTCAGGATTAACACGCTATTTTCAGCGTGGTCGCGGGCTGCGGAACAGCAGAGGGAGTGGCAGATCTTCAACGATAACCTTTCAATGCTGCAGGGGTACACCCTGTCCTCAGCAATTTGCATGTGGATCTCATCAAAAGGCTCCCACTGCATGTCAGTGAAGTGGCAGTCTCAGGACATGTCACAATAAAGTACTCTTCCTAATTAAAAGAGAGATCTCTATGCTTTTGGAATAATACAAGAGCACCTAAGAAGCCAGAAGCAAACAAGAAATTGTTCAAGATCTTTTGAAAATGAAGAATTCTCTTGATAAATAAATCTCTTAATGAAATACAAGCAATTAAACTAAAAGCCCTATCGAATACTGCTTGTCACTCCACACATTGACATTTAATTGAATTTTTTTCCATCCCCTGGTCCCTTTTCCCTGATAAACAAATTCATTCACAACGGATCAGGTTTCACTAACCCAGAAACCAGATGATAGTCAATCAACTAATTGACACAACAAAGACTTTTATATGAAAAAAAAAATATGTCTAATTAAAGCTCAAATGAAATTTAATGATACACAGACGTCTCATAATAATGAACAGTCTTCTTATATTAATTACTCCGTTTTTAACCCTTTCCCTTCTTCTGGTCACCTAAACTGTGAGAAGTATGATGGAAGCACAGGCAGGGCTGTTGGGCCCAACCAAGCATTCGCACCATCACAGCTGAGAGATGCTCCAGATAGAGCAGGATGTGCCTGGGTGACCCAATAGCCCTTTGCCCACACCTGGTTGAATCGACAAGGGCCATCACCACTTCTTCTTCCTCTTGACCTGCTGCCCTGGGCAGAGCAACTGTCCCTCTGCTTGCCCCATGCCCCCACGGTGCTCAGGCCTGGTGGTGTGGGGCTGGAAGGGGCGGCCCAGCTGGGTGGAGGGAGGGGGAGACCCTTTGCTCCCACTGCCCCCTCTCCCCATCCCACCCTCTGTCCCTTTCCCGATGTGTCTCAGCATCTAAACTGAAAAATGCAAGAGCTAAGTGGATAAAGGGAAGCACAGCAGGTATTTCGTCCCTAACTTACTTCAGATCTTTGAAAAAACGTGGGGAGGTGAGGACATGGTGCCCAGAGGGGTGGCAATGGTGCCTGGTGGGGCAGCAGCACACAGCCCTTGGCCAGAGGGAAGCTTCGCCCACATCTTTCCAGGGCTCAGTTTCTGGGTGCTCCCAAGACACATGCATTCAGTCCTGATCAAAGGAGGAGGGAAAAGCGTTCCAAAAATAATGAGCAGCCGTTTGACGAAGAGTCAAACAGAAGGAAGAGAGAAAAGCTCACCAAAGGGAATAAGAGTTACATTTCTTAAAATGTTTAATTGCTTGTGCAAGCTGAACCCACGAGAGATGTCAAGTGCCTTTTCCATTCCAGCTCTTTGCATGCAGTGCTCTGGCCCTTCTTGCTGCTCTTGGCTCTCTCATTAAGAAGTAGCTATTATTTTCACAATCATTTTCTAGTGCGCTTTGTACCATTAACGGAGCAAGCTGTTGTGAATGGTCATTTTGTTTGCAAGCAAGTTTGGACACAAACAGCATCCAGCTCTTTCACCAGCTGAAAACACACTGGGCTCCTCTCCGCACACGAGGGCTCAGATACCCGCAGAGCTTGTCAAGTGCCCAGGGCAATCCCGAAACACGCTGCTCGCTGGGGCATGCCGCTGCCGTGAGAACTCAATTATGCTAAACAAAAGCTAATAGGGCACCAGAGGGAAGAGGAAAGGGGAATTAGCAGCCCTGTCAGACTCCTCCAGGTAATTATGGTTTTTCTGTCTAAAAATTACAACTGCTCTGGAAATGCTGTTTTGTTATGCTGGTGCTTTTGGCACAAACATGAATGGAGAAGATTTGGTTCTGCAGAAAAACATTTATCTTCGAACAGGTTTGGCAAAGGTAAAATTACTGCAGAACTGATTGCCAGCAGGAAGAAATCAGCTTTTGGTTGTTGCCTGACCCATGAGACTTAAAGATACCTGAGCACACAGAGCCCTTAAATAGCTGGATGAAATCCTGCCTCACCATCCCAAAGGGGAAGTCCTCCATCTCCACCCCCTAAGGAGCTCAAAGCTGTGTAGCCTGGATAGGAAGTAAAAATGACACTGCTGAAGAGGAGAGAGTGATGATGCAGGGAGAGCATCCCTAGAAAGAGCCCACCAGCCTTTTTTCAGAGCCCTCGATAAGCAGGACAACTTGTCCTGGTCCCCACACACTATCAGCCCTCTCCAATGAGTCTCAGCCCCCCGTCCTAGCAGAGGTTCCTGGGCCCATCCATGATGTCCCCAGACGTGGCACTGGGACATGTCGGGAGGGGGGCTCAGGCTGCCAGGCAGAGACGTTCAGCCATGGCTGGTGGCTGAGCATGATGAGAGCCCCCCAGGAGTGTGCCAGAGGTGCCCAGCACTCAGGGATGCTCCTTCCAGCATCCTGGGGAGGTCCCTTGGGGAGGAAAATGCCAGCAACAGGGACTGCAGTGCTCGTCTGCGACACAGTTGAATTTTCCCTGGTATATTTAAACACGTTGCTTGGCATTCATGGAAGTGGCAGCCTGACAAATGCTAGTACTCTAAGGGTTAAGCTCTTTTAAATGTCTTGGGAGTTATTTGTAAAGCTATTACTTCTGAGTTTGTTAATAAATCAGGATTTAATACACCTGAGTTACATTATCTCCTGGTTCTAATGTATAAATCCTGTCACTAAACCTTCAGCCCCAAGTGCTGTGTGCTTTTAGTCTTAGATTTAGCTACCTGGTTTCTAAAACATTAGATTGTTTCACAAGTCAAGAGATGGATTTTTAAATCCTTCAAATCTCACAGCAAGTATACAAATCTGTGTCTGGAGTTACAAATCCGATCAGAAGGTTTGTAAATCCTACAAAAGATTTATCTGAAAAAGTTTTCATTTACAAATTCTTGCTTTGCCTTTGGGACACGTAAGTGACTTATTTACAAAGGAGGATTCGGCAGGCCTGCCGCCGTTTGGGTTGGATTGAGAAATCCCTCTCTTCCATCGTCACACGCAGCAGCGCTTGGCCTGAGGCTGTCGGTGACACCCCCACAGGGGGGTCCCCCAGCCGTGGACACGCCGGGTGTCGCTAGGCCCAGGCTGCCACCCCCCAGCAGTGGCCATTTCCCCCACAGTCAGCGCAAGCCTGGGCAAAGTCACCCAGAGCACAAACCCAGGTTTCTACCCCCAAAGCCAGGCTTCTTCCACCATGGCTTGGCTCTTGCGAGGTAGGGGCAGTCATGCAGATGAAGTCAGGCCAGGGGTGGACACGCAGGGTGTAAGAGCAGGCCTGCAGCAGGATTTCTGCTCGTGCATCCAGCCCATCTCAACCCCAAAGCAAAAAACCTCATGAATCAGGCAGGCTGGCAGAGTGGTATATCTCGCTTTGCAACTAAGTCAGTTCCCACAGCTCAGTCATTTCTGTAAGTGCTTGGATAAGCAGTATGCACCAACATAGGTAAAGGAAGCAGGAAGATCAGTTTGGGTTAGCTTAAATGCTAGAGTTTTTGTTTGTTTGTTTGTTTTCTGTGTTGCTTCCCTTTCTGGTTTCAGGCCCTCTCATTTGTCCTAGAAAACATTGTTAAGACAGGGACCTTGGATGACATGAAGACAAATACAAAATGAGAGGAAAAAAATGCAGGAAGGTTTTATCAAAGTAGATCACATTAGACTAATTTAATATAATTTCAATAGGAAAACAGACAGGAGCAGAGGAGCTAATCTGTCTAGGTTTAAACAAAATATTGCATACAGGGTCTGATGGGAAATTATTATTTCAATAGAGATTCTGGGAATGAAGACAGGAGTTACCAAGTGGATGTGGGTGCAGTTACAAGAGGTTGTGCGGAATGAAGTTCCCAGGCCAGAGAGCAGCACTAAGTGCTGCTGCTCAGGAGCAGGAGGAGCAGTGCACTCTGTCTCTGAGCTGTAGGAGACCAAATCCAGGGATGCTGGGAATGTTGGGGGTGCTGAGGATGCTGAGGATATTGGGGATGCTGGGGATACCGGGGATGCTGGGGATGCAGCCGCCCATGGTGCTGGCTACCCGTGTCCTGGGCTGTCTGAATACAGCAGCAATAAAGACCAGTCCATCTGCACCCCATCGTTCAGCTCCACAGCAATAAGGGTGGCCTAATACAACAGGGCATTTTTAATTATTGGATCACCAACAGCAAGTAAAAGACATATTAAACCTTCCAGGAACAGATGCAGCTTTAAACTTTGGCTTTAAATTAAAATAAAAAATAAAAAATAAATGCAAAAAGCTAGTTCAGTGCTGCTTCTCTGTGTGCTTGAAAATCCGAAATGTCTCTGCCGTCTCATACTGCTTCTGTTTGTCCATTCTTCCTGTCTCTGTTTTCATGTTTTCATTTTTCTATGGCTATGTGGAACACATTTCTCAGTTAAGTACTTGCTTTTGAGAGTTGTTGCCATAACAACCGTTTCATTCCACGATATGCACACTATCTCTGAAATACAGAATTTCTCCTTAAAGGAGCATGTGCCACACACATCAAAGAGGAATATGGACTCATTATTTTTACATTATTTTGTGGGCAAATAGATGTTTTCCAATACATTTTTTTTTCCTAACTGGATTTTCTTGTTCAGTGGAACTATGGCAGCTTTTTTTAAGCATTCCTATCTTATAGTATAATTTTTGCCTGAAACCCAGAGCATTAAGAGACAAGAATCTTTATTGTAGTTTCTTTTCTCCAAAGGTCTGAGGTAACTATGCTGCAGTTAATGCATTTAAAGCCCATCTTAATAGACAGAAGAATTATGTAAATAAAATCTATTAAAAATGCACAGCTCTTGAAGTAAAACCTCTACTGTACGAACTGGTGGTAATAGGAAAGAGGGGGCCGAGCACAGGGAGGTTTACTGCATTTTTCATCGTCTTGCTTTCAGTGGTCCCTGCAAGGCACATTACAGACGCAGCAGAACTGCAGCTCTTTCCAAAAAACTCCCCTGTCAAACTTTTTTGGGTCAGAAAGACCCAAAACCCAGAGTTTTGCAAAGCAGCAGGACCTCGCTGCAGGGGCTCCCATTGGCTCTCAGTGCAAATACGAGCCTCAGGCTGGCCAGGAGCCGTCTGGGCTTTGGGACAAGGGTTTGGGCAGAGGGCTTGGCTCTACCCTTGAGGTGTGTGCACCAGGGTCGTGGTGCTGGGTGTTTGCTGCCCCCAGGGATGCAGACATTTCTGCTTGGGGCAAGCCCCCTGCCAAGGGGAGCGGGGTTGAGCTGCGGGCTGAGCCACGACCAGCCGAGCTCACAGAGGGCTCTGCTATCAGGTGGTGCTGCTTGTGCTTGGATGAGACCATGGAGAGAGGCACGCTGAGATGTGCTGCTCAGACACAAGTCCTTGGCGCATGGTTTGGTCACTGACGAGGCACGAGGCTGTGAGCACCAGACTTAATTTTTACTTATTACATTAATTTCTAGCATTTTTTGGAAATTCACAGGCTTCAGACTACAAACTCAGGGAGATAATGGCCACAAGAGCAATGCAGGGCGTGCATCCTATGCCCTGTGCTAGAGGACCTGGGGCTGGTGGATGGCTCAAGCTCTGCAAGCAACATGCTATGGCCCAACCATTTGCCAGCTAACGTCCCCACCGGAGCCATGCCCATGTCACAGCCGCTCGCCGTGACAGTGCCATCAGCCCGCGTTACGATCACAGGGGGCAGCTCGACTGCAGCTCGTGCGGCATGGCCCAACAGCACAGTGAAGGCAGTGTTCCCCTGATCCCAAAGCCTTGCTGCTGTGCCACGGGCAGGATCAAGGAACTGCAGTTCACACCAGTCCGTATTTTAGGGTAGCCAAGCTGAAAATCCCAGCAGTGAAAGGATGCTGTAGCTAAAACTGCTGCCAGGATGGGAGCTCTTCAGAAGCAGGGAGACACCCAGGATGTACTGAAAAGGTGTTTTGCTCTGCAGGCAGTGGCTGCCATGGAGGGGAGGGCAGCCAGAAAGCACCTTTATTTCTGTCCTTGGCTGGGCCTGCTCCCAGCCCACTCAGGCAAAGATCAGGGATCTGCAACCCACAGCTAACTCAGGACAGGAGCAGCTTGCCAGCTCTGTGGTGAAACCTCCCAGGGTTTCTGTGAGGTCCCCGAGTGGGACAGGGGAGGGCTCCTGCCCATCCTTTAGGGTTCAGGAGCCCACTTGGTCCCTTGGGTGTGCAGAAGGTCCCGCAGACAGAAACCATCTCTGTCCGTCAGGTAAGCAGCAGCAGAAGTGCTGAGAGACCACTGGAGGGAGGCACCAAGAGGAGCAGTGGAAGTTCAATCAATTATAAGAAAACTTACATTTATAAAGGGACATTTCACAGGTCCTTCTGGCATGCAAGCCCTGTGTGTGTCTTCTAAATTTCTGCCTCCCTTGACCCACGGCATTTCTCCAGCTGTCTGCCAGGCTTAGAGACCTCTGTAAAGAGACCCCTGGAGACCTTTGCACAGCAGATACAGGATGAGAGGCAGGAGTTGGGCTGCTGGTCCTGTGTGCACCCCACAGATCACTCGCTCTGCAGGCAGTGCTCTGCAGCACCGTGTTCCTGGCAGCCAGCTCCCAGGGCCATGACCCTGCGTGGCTGCTGGACACCAGTGGAGACGCTGGTGTCCCTGGGTGCCCCATGGTGTCCTCCCCACCCCATCAGAGGCACAGCCACCTCCCCCAGCAGCCCGAGATGCAGCCACCTCCTCTGGCAGCTCACCAAGGGCTTCTTTGAACCCGCTGCCAACACGAACATTTCATTGATTTATTAATGAAGGGTGCTCAGAAACACATGTTTGGGAGCTCTATGGAATAGCCTTTAGCTTTTGATGATTACTCATGTTTTACATCAGACTGATGTTTTCTAGATGCATTTCAATCAATACAATAGCTTTTTTAGCACACATTACTGCTTGCCTTTGGCTAACCAACCATCACATTTCTTTTCAAGTGCCCATTTGCATCAGACGAACCCCAAAGATGCATCACATCTCCCTTGACTGTCACCTGAGCTTTGGCAAACACTCCCATTCAGGTTTCAAAATGCCCTGCACACTCCAGCTTCATTTCTGAGTGCTTCAGACAAGACGCTGGATGTGTTGTGTCATTCATGTCAGACAGGAATTCTCTGCACAACTTTCCTTGCCATGGCAGCATGAATATTCAAGCTTACTCTTTTCCCCAGCCTCATTGCTAGCCCACGCTGCAGTTTGGGGGTTAAGGCAGCTCAAGGAGGTAAGCCCAAGAAGTAAGCTGAAAGTAGGGGAAATATCTTGAGCAAGGATGTGCTGAGTTGCGTGCTGCTGTGGTTTCACTGCTTTTGGTGCCCACGGGGACCATTTCCAGGCCAGCTCAGATCCGGCCTCAGCAGCTGCTTTTGTCTCCTTCACTCGGCACAGGCATGGTAACCTCTGTTCTTTTACTGCATCCAAGGTCTTCATTGCAAAGTAACTGTTATGAGATCTGAATAACCTTTAGAAATTTAGTAACAATAAAGATATGGTTTTTGTTTTGCTTTTTTCCTACTTTGGATCGCTTCTTTGAATAACCACCAATCCTTAAGGTTTGCCATTATTGCAATATGTGGCAAACAGCTCAGCGTAATCGTCCTTTTGATCATCACTCAGATTAGTCAAGCCAAACCCAACCATCCTTGCCACCGACTATATTTTTAATGCTCCAGCTGCACTTTTATTGTTTGGGTCATTCTGTCCAAACCTGCAATTCCACTTCTCGCTGGAAGGGCACACAGCATTTTGCATGTTTTAAAGGACCGTTCTTTGTTGGTAGCAAAACACACTGTTAAATAACACAGCTGTTGTCTTCATTTGCTCAGTGGTAAAATGAAGGCAGAAGTTAATGCAGTGGAGGGAGGGGGAAGGGACCTTCTTCTGCTGATGCTGTGCGTTGTGGACCAAGTGTGTTGGGCACGTCCAGCATTTCCTTCGTTAGGTGGTGACTCTGGTGAACTCCTCCAGCCACAGCTCTGGAGCCTGTGGGCATATATTTAAACCCAGCAGCCCCCTGTCAGAGTGACAACAGCCCAAGGACGGTGGCATTCCTGCTTCTCCCTCCCACCTCCACTACATCCATCCCCACCACGGACCCCGGCCATCCAAGCCCGTGCGACCTGCTCCCACTGAGCTGCTGTTTTCTCTTTGGCTTCCAGAGAGAACGTGTTAACGCCTTACACCTGTGTAACACGTGCAGTGGGTGCGCTGTAAGGTGACCGTGGGGTAGGACTATGGTCAAACACTGACCTAAGCTGTGAGTGGTTTGAAATAATACCATAGAAAGTCTTGGCGACAGAAATACTCTTGCAGGGAGGCTGGACTGACGTGATGAGGCTGGATTAGGAGACTGTTGGCTCACCCATCGTGCAGTCTGTTCGTGTCATGTTTCCAGGCTTCTTCATCACCTTTGTCTCCAGCCTGTTGCTCTTCCCCAAGATTATATCAAAGGAGGAGAGCTCCACCTTTTCCTGCCTTTTTGAGCATCTTTCACAGGAAGCAGAGGAGTGTCAGTACCTGGTCTCAGGGCTCACCCAGAACATCTCTCTGCCTTGGTACCAGAGCTGAGCTTATGACTAGAACCAGTTCTTTCTCTAGGTTTTCCATGCAAGTTTTTCTTCAGACCCCAAGACAAGAGGAGGGTGAATATTCCTGCCTTCCCAGACTGCTCTGAAACAAGAGCCAGTGCTCCTCTTTACTCCACAGAGCTCCCAAGCATTCCCTGTGTCAGTGTCTCCATGGGATGCACTGTAGCAACCAGATGTTTGAGGACCTTAATCCTTGGAGATGCTTCTGCTGTGCAGGGATATTTGGGACCACAACCCTAACACGGGTGCATCCTTCTTCTCTGAGCCCAGTAAAGGTTTCTGGGGAGAGGGGTTCAAGCCGTGCTTCCACATGCATGGCACATGGGCAATACGGAGGATACGTTAAATATATTTTTACTCCATGAAGAAGGTGAAAAGAAAGACCACCTCCATTACTGGTGGGCTCTCAGCTTGGGCAGATCCTTCCTACCCACAGCCCCAGAGGTGCTGACCAGCAGAGGCATTCACCACTCGCTCTGGTGAGCTTCTTCCCCTGGTTTCTGCTGTGATGCAGCTGGTTCCTATGGGCCTTTTCTCCTGGAGTTGTTCTGGCCTCCACACGGGCTCTGGTTTCCTTTCCTCGGTCCGAGCTGCCCAGTGCTCCGTGCTGAGACAGAAAGAGCTGAGCGTTAGCAGCCCCTTCCTGCAGGCCAGGGCTGCCTGCTGCCTTCGTCGGCCTGGGGAGCTGCAAGGGGACAGGGCAGGGGCTGGAGGGGCTGCCTGTGCTGCAGAACCCGCCGTGCAAAGCGTCTCCTCCTTCGAGAGGCAACATGTCAAGCTCAACTGAAAACACTAAGCATAATTGCAGTTTGCTCTAGCAAAACACATCTTCAGCCGTCTGCAAGAAACATTTAAGCACTGAGTGCTCCCGATCTAAAGATTAGCACATTAGTGGGATCGCAGCCTCATCCCACTGCAGATGCGAGCTTTCCCACTGATTACAGTGGGTGGTTGAGGGCTGGCAGGGCTGGGAGTGGGAGCCCAGAGACCCCAGGGTGGGGTTAATGCATTTCTGGATGCAACGGGTGAGCAGCATGGGGTTGCAGTTCCTCCAAGGGGAACAGGATGACCAAGAAGGTCTCTCCAAGCCCAGAGCACTTGTCGTTGCCCTGCACACCACCAAAACCACTGACTTCAGTGGGAATGAGCTGGCCCACGAATTCCAAAAGCTCCTGCAAATCCAAGTAGGGGCTCTGTCAGCAGGGAGGACTGGGATGGCTATCAGCCACAGGGTTAGAGCTGGGAATAATGAGATAAGTTAAGAAAGGGAAAATGTGAGGTGAGTAGCAGGAAGCATTTCCCAGAGTGAGATCTAACATCTGTTGAAATAATCTCTCCAGGGAAACAGTGGCAGGTCCATCACTTTAGAAATTTAAACTAAATAAAGCACAAGGCAATGCAGAGGGAAAAGCTCATGCTGGATGGTGAATTACCTGGCAGTATTTCTCTCTCACTCCCACACTTTCCCTGGTGCCACACTACTGACACGGTGTCAGAAGAGCCCGGCGGTCCCGGGCAGCAGCAGTGCGGGGCAGGCATCACCCTTCCAGCACCTGCTGGCTCCAGCAAGGAGACTGCACCCGGCCGAGGACCGGCCCCGGGGGGTGAGCTGTTGAGTGAAAGATGCTCAGGGGCTGAGCTGATCTGTGAAAGGTCTGCCCAGCGAGAACTGTCTTTATTTCTCTGCTCCCAAGTTAAAAGAGCTCCTCTCAGCACGTAGTTGTGAAAAGCTGCCTCCTCCATCTCTGTCCCCTGAGAGTGCCAGCCCTCCTGCCTCCGTCCCTAAATGCGCTCCCTGGATGCAGGCACTGGGCACAGGACCAAAGGAGTCAGAAACTGAGCCCAGCTCCTGCCCAGCCCCACCGTCCTGCAGACGAGGGGTCTGGGCGAGGTCCCCATTTCAGCCCCAGTGACAACCCCTCCTGGCGCTGGTCTCAGGCTCTGTGCTGGTGCTGCTACCTGACGTTTTCCACTTCCAGCTCCTCTTGCAGAGGAACAGGAAAAAGCCATCTCCCTGGAGGCCAAGATGAGCACCGCTAAGCTTCCAGGTTCCTAGGAAGGTTAACACACGAATTATTTTACCTGCTGAACATGGAGCCTGAACCTATGTTTCCAACTATGGTGAAAACTCACTTTGACATTGTTTTTTTGTTGTTGTTGTTGCTGAAAATAAGACTGAACTGAGGGCAGGATGTTGTCTCTAACTAGGCTGAGATGACTAATTATTAAACTCATTTTCTAAAGGTTACCGTATACAGAAAAGCAATTATACAGATTAAAACAAGTTCAGAAACCTGATTCATTCTGAAACTATGGTAAACCCAAATCTTGTACTATTTCTGATTTTTAATGACCTCAGGAACATTTTATTTAACTTAGATGTCAGAGACAACTCCAAAATGAGAGACTAAATATATTTCATGCCCTTATTTTCCTAACACAGTGCAGTGCACGAATTCCCAGTGCCAATCCTGTCAGCAGATTCCAGCAGGCTGGATGCAGAGCGGTGCAGGGAGGGACAGTCCTGGCTAACCCCTACATGCCAGCACCGCTCCGGGACACCCAGCGGGGTCCAGCACCTTCCTGCGGTGCTGGTGCAACTCTGGGTGGGGTATGGGACCGTGCTTTGGGGGTGGAAAGCGAGGTGGGTCTGGTGATGTTTCTTCTCAGCGGTGCTCCCTGCCTGTCCTGCCAGTTTGCAGCTCCTGTGCTGGCTCCGTGCTCCTGGGTGGGCTGGGGGCAGCACAGGAGGGCAGAGGTCTGCACGTCCCACGTGGTGCTCTTGGGCATCTTTCCTCGGTGGGTCTCTGGAGGAGGATGAGGAGGGGAATGCCTGGTTGTCCCGTGCAGCTCTGTGCTCCCTCCACAACGCAGGAGCTCACAGGAACAGCACCGTGGCAGATCCTGCAAGAGGACAGACATTGGGCGAAGGCAGACGAACACCTCTGCGTGCTCCTCAGGCTGCCACCCTACCGCCACGTCGAGACAACATCCCTTTCTGCACCAGGAGAGGAGTGCAGGCTGACAAGGCCAGTCCTGCAGAGTGTGCCGGGGTGATGCCCTGCAGATCCCCTGGGACCCAGCAGATCTCCCCCGCAGCTGTGCCACCAGGCGTGAGGGGCCCAGCAGCGGCTCATGAAGCCTGACATTTCCCAGCTGGAATGTCCTGGGTTAAACAAACCGGGGTCACCTGGGGTCTCCAAAGCTCTAGGCAGCAGCAAGCCCCAGCTTGGCACAAGGAGAATGCTGGGTGGCTTACACCTACCTAACCCCACGCAGGTGGCTGTGGCACGGGGCTGTACTGCACCCCTGGCCTTCTCTGCCATCAGCTGCCCTGGGGCAGCCCAGTGAAGATGCCTATTTCTGAGTAAGCAGAATACTTTCTACCAAAGAGGTTGTGAATGGGAAGACAAAAACATTCCTAAGAGGAGGAAAGAAAACATTTTGGAAGCCTGGTCTCACAAAAATGAAAGCAGCTGAGCAATAAACAAGGTTTGATGTGATATCAGCTGTGAAGGAGGAGCTCCCCGAACATAGCTGCATTAAGGAGGCGATCACGCAGCACAGCACACATCCCAGTGCCGCCTGTGCCTCCCACCACCGACCTGGGACCCCAGGGGCCTGGGGCTGACAGGGAGCTCCAGCTCAGATGCGCTCATCACAGGACATGTTTTAAAAAGCTGCACGTTTCATCTGGAGAATTGGTTAAAAAAAAAAAAAGGTTGTGTTATTGCTTCAAAATGGACTTGTAGGGAGAAAGGTGCCTCGGTTTGCTGCTGGCGATGTCAGGATGAAAGCTGCTGCAGAACAACGTGAAACTCTCCATCTTAACGTAAGCCAAGGGTCACAATGGCCTCAGCAGCTGACTTTACTTTTTGGGGCCGCATTTAGGGCGCAGCCGGAGCAGCAGGCAGGCAGTTGTCTGCCCACCTCCAGCCTGGAGCTCCACTGCCGAGCACGGGTGGTGGGAAGGGATGGGGATGCTGCGGCAGGTCCCGAGCCCAGGCTCCGGCTGTGACAGCGCTCCAGGATCTCGCAAAAAGTTTCCAAGATTACACAGGACCCAAGGCTGGAAGGTTTTCCCCATCCCGACACGCTGCTAACGCCGGGCAGCCGCCTCCTGGGTCCCGGCCAGCACCCCCTGTGCAACGAGACCCCCTCCTGCAGGCAGCGTTGTCCTCCCAGCAGGCGGTTATCAATTAGCGCATCGGGCGCTGGATTTAAGGTGCACACTGGCCTCTAGTGGCGCACAGGCGAACCCTTTGCGATATAACTCGGTGGGTGGCAGCACGAATGGTACAGATAGCGTTGATACAGATATATACACATATATCCCTATATTTGTTCATTTATTTATGTATGGACACATATATGACATATTCTACGCATGTCATGCATAACTGCGATGCACCCTGGCATGCAATTTCTCTCACTGCCTGAACTGCAAGAGTTTCCTTTTGGCTAAACCCTGGAAAGGAGGATGTCAAAACTGGAAGCAATTTTGGCCTGAGCTTATAATGCTGAAACACAACACAACAAAACAAAACAAAACACACCTTTTTCTGTGAAATTCAGGACGAATAGCAGTGTGATGAGGTAGTATTTAATGTTTTCAGAGTGACAGTGGGAAGGAGAAGGAGAAGGAGAAGAAGGAGAAGGAGAAGGAGAAGGAGAAGGAGAAGGAGAAGGAGAAGGAGAAGGAGAAGGAGAAGGAGAAGGAGAAGGAGAAGGAGAAGGAGAAGGAGAAGGAGAAGGAGAAGGAGAAGGAGAAGGAGAAGGAGAAGGAGAAGGAGAAGGAGAAGGAGAAGGAGAAAGAGAAGGCTCTGGTGGGAGGGCATATTCAGAGCCCTCTCCTCACCCAGCACATCCTGGCTAGACAGGTCAAATTTCAATTTCCAAACACTAGGTTTTACTTCTTATTCTTTTTCTCCCCTATTAAATATTTCCAGACATTGGCATGAATTTCCTAATATTTTTGCCATGGAACTAAATTGGCAAAGATCCTTGGGCTCCCCTTCCGAGCTGGACTTTACGACTCATGGCCACACAGAGACGGCGCCGTGCTAAGACCTCCAAGCCCATCCCCATTGTTCTCACACTGAGTCCAAAGCCAGAACTGACCTCGTATCCCTAAACCTCTTCCTTGCAGTGTTTTCCTGACATTAAGCTAGTTTGGGGTGATTCCTGCAGAGATGCTGAGGCTCCCTCGGGTATTTGTTGGGCTCTTCTCCAGGGGAACACCCCGCCCCAGCCCCAACATCAGCTTGCAGCCAGGGACGTGGCAGCACCGGAGGCAGATTTGGGCACAAGTGCTCACTTCCCATGAGCCTGGACAATGCGAGCTGAAATGTGAGCAGGGGACACCATCTCAGGGCCAAACTTCCTCTGCACAACTTCTCCCCTTACCCGTGGTGTGACAAGGACAGCACACCCTGGGCAGCTCCATAACCCAGGGCGGTGCCGCCTTCCTTGCCATACCCAGCTGGTGCCAGGTCTGTGTTTGCTCTTTTTCTCCTGTTATTGTGCACACACTGAGATGTGCACTGGCCACCTCCTCCTCAATGCCCTGAGGTGGTGTTTTCAGAGTCCTTTGCCCTGTCCCCTGCTTTGCAGGACTGTCAAAAGAGTTAAACCCCCCGATCCCGGAGCTCTGCGCTAAATGTGTGCAAGGGTTTTTGGGGCTGGCATGATGGGGTCGGGGCTGAGCTCGAAGGCTTTGCCCAGCTCCTCTGGGGAGCTCACCAGCACCAGGCCCACCTGGCGGGGGGCTGAGGCACAGGACACATCCAGCAAGAAGAAATGTGGTGGATGTGGAGCAGGCAGGGCAGCTCTGGCCCTCTCCCAGACATTGCAGACCTCCCCCCATGGCAGGAACATCTCAGTGCCCTTCTGCTCCACAACGGGAGCTCAGGAGAGGTGATACAAGTCAAGCCTGAGAAATTAAAAGATATCTTTCAAACCACAGCACATTAGTCTGGATATCATTGTGCCAAGTAATTAACCTTATTAATCAAAGATGATAATAAACTTCATATGGTCTACCTCTAATTGCTGCTGCGAGGTATCTAGGTGAACATTTTTCGTATCTATGCATGCATCGGGCTTCTTCTCATCATCTTCTGGGTTCAAAGCCTTTAAACTACATCCAGATCACTTTGCGCTTTTCTCTGAAAACATCAGGACACAGAGGTGATGCAGAATAGAAAATGAATCTTGGTGGTGCCTGCCAGCTTGGATGCTTTAGGAATGAACCATTCTAGTTCACAAAAAGCTGCACTTTTGATGGACCAAAATTTTAAGATTCTGCTACCACCAGAGAGTTTTGTGCAAAAACATTCACCAAGCTCTACTGGATTTTTTCTTCAGCTGCATATGGATTTTTGGTACACTTACAGCTTCAGGAGCTGCAGCTATAAGAAAATTACTGGATGTCATGAAGATCACTGGACAGTTCAGGAATTCCAAGGACCAGGTATATCGACAGGTAGGATAGAGGGGCTGTTTGCCAAGGGGTTCATGCTCAAAACTCCTGTCACATCACCACGGTCCAAGGGCAAGCTGCAGTTCATCAGAAGGCGATCTGCCAAACCACTGAACCCCCTGAACAACACTAGAGACAGTGGATAAACATTTGTGGGTCTCTACAGTCTGGTGACTATTAAACTAGGCTTGAAGTATTTGTAATTCTAGCAGCCAAAGCTGGCAAAACTTGAGCTTCGCTCACCTCAACGCAGGGGTTTCCCCTTTATTGCCCCAGTCCCGACCTCCCTGCAAGGTGCTCGGAGAGGCTGTGGGTTTTGCTTCAAGGGCTGGGTGTTTGCTTCAAAAACGAGCTGAGCTGCAGCAGCCGTGCAGCCCCCGGCCCTGGGGACGTGAGGCTGGAGGGGACGCCCAGCGGGGCTCCATCCTGCAACGGGGTTTGGTAACCACACGTCGTTATGGGCAGAAACTCAGGGCAAAACGCTGGTCCCTGCGCTTGTCGGGACTTTGCGCCTCCAAGGCTTTGGGCAAGTTGGCTGGGAATTAGTCATTGGGTTTAAAAGCTCAGTGGGGGGCTGACAGACAGATGGCAGAAAGACAAATAGGCAGCTGGCACGACTGCAGCACTTTGTCACCTCGGAAAAGCAGAAAGAAAATGGGATGTGTGTTGTCCTGAGGCTTTTTAGAAAAGGCTTGATGCAGCCAGAGTGGTGGTGGGGAGCTGGACCAGGACCGCAGGGATCGGCAGCGCTCGAGAGGATGGAAAGAACAAGGACCGGAGAGCCAGACAGGTTATGGAATATGAAAGGCTTGGAAAAGCCAAAGAAATTGCTCTGGAAAAACCTGCAGGAGGTGCAGGGTAGACCATGGACTGGAGCAAACGGACACAAAAAGATTTCCTCTGGCTTCTTCATCCTGTGGGATGCCATCCTATGGGATGAGAAGCCAAAGTGAGACAGCCGCAGAGAGGGAAGGTAACAGCAGAGGACCTGACCCCAAATTAAATCTGCCTCCACAAAGTAGATTTGACCAGCTAGCGAGCCACACGTGTTGTCACAAATATTCCTACTTAGCGGCCAAGAAAAAAGTGAGCAGCAGTCCTTGATTCAAGCCCCGCAAGGACAGGTTTGTTGTTTTGTTTTTGCGTTGTTTTTTTTCTTTTTTTTTTTTCCCCCAGTGAAACAGGGCCAAAAAGCTGAAAATGTTTTGACTCCCATGGAAACATTTTGACTTCCCCCAGAGAAACTCCCATGCAGCGCCTGGGCATTATTTGAAACCTGCCGGCGTGCCTTTGTAGTTTGAGCTCACACGTGCAGGTGCCATCTCTAAACACAAGTGGGAAGGTTTTGCTTTGGAGACTTTGAACCATTTTTTTTTAATTTTTTATTTTTGTCAACTACCAAGTGAAACATTTTGTTTAAAAAATGCCTAAACACAATATTTTGACATTTTCAAAATGTTCTCCTGTTCCCTTTAGCCAAAACATGCTGCTATGTTCAAAGCAAATTTGCAGATCCCTTCAGCCCTCCCAAAACACCCGGGTTTTGCTGAATTTCACACTAACTGCCACTGGGCAAGGGGCAGGGAGGAGCGGGAGAGCCAAGACGGGGCTTTAGGAAGCAGGGAGAGGGAGAAACGAGGGGGGGCAGAGGTTTTTGGGGTGCTAGGAGAGTGGTGGGGAGAGGCTGGGAGGAGCGGGCGGGGGGCGAGGGGCTCCTGGTAGGGACGGAGGGAGCCTGGGAGCCAGGCAGCAACACGGATGCAGGGCAGTGGGGCTCAGGGGGGGGCACGGGGGGCAGAGGGGCTTGCCCCAAATGGGGCCAGACACAGAGGGGCTAAGACACAGCTCCGGTGCCCATCACCTGCGGGACAGCAGACAGCCGGTCCCTGCAGCCACACAGGCACCCGCGCTTTGTCGTGCACCCTGGGCTGTGAGCCCCTTTCTCATGGCGCACCCAAACTCGCAGCTTTCCCCTGGGAGGGAAAAAAGAAAAAAGAAGGGAGAAAAACAAAATAACCACATCTGAGAGGCTGTAGCGATGCTGCTTACCGGCAGCCGTGCCCTGCCACTGCCTGCGGCGCCGGCACAAAAACTGTGTCAGTGGCAGCAAGCCGCCCCGGGAAGGGTCCCCAGCGCTCCGGCCTGGAGCCCCTCCACGAGGAGGGATGGAGGTTCGGGAGCTCCAGGCTCAGCACGGCTGTCAGGGCTGGGTGGAAGCTCTCTGAAGTCCTCCCCGCCGGACCGGTGAGCCGAGCAGGGAGGCAAGCCTGCAGCCTGAGCTCGGGGGAGAGGTATCTGCAGAGCGTTCGCCCCGTTGGGTCCCATCCAAACTTGCTCCCGTGGCAAAGGGCCGAGCACGGTGCATGCTGTCGGCACAGTCAGCAGTGGGGTGACATCTCGGTATGCCTATATTTCCTGTTATTTTACCGGAGTTACATGTGGATTCAGAGGTGATTCACGGGGTTCGTGACCTTCTCAGATACTTCATTACTGGGGACACTGTGGGCGGCTGCTATAATTAGCAACTAATTTCTTGAATTCGGTAGCACGAGCATCACATCGCCCTCCCAAGCCAGTCGGCTGCATGCAGACCACGTGGCGGGTTGGCCAGAGGACACTGCATGCTTCACATCCCACCTCTAGTGTCCCTGCTTCACAGCATGGCTGTAGGGACACACGACAGGAGGGTGCTATGGGGCTGTAGGACCCCCGAAGGGCTCACATCCAGACCCACAACAACCCTTTCTAGCTCTGCTCTCATCACAGCTGGGGCTGTCCTGCCCCAACACACAGCACGCAGCAATGACGACCTACACGTGGCCAGCAGCCCCACGGCAAAGCAACCCCCAGAGATGGAGAGACCACGGAGAGGTGAAGTAAAACCAGAAGGCAAAAAAAAAAAAAAGAGTTTGGGGAAGATAATGGGGTATCCTTCTTAGTTTTGCAGCAACACCATTGGAAGACAATTTGGAAGTCCAAAATTTGGCTTGACTTCATCCCAGGATGGCTAACAAAGATGAACCAGACTGAGAGCTGCAAATAAAAGATGTGAAGTCTGCTGAAGTGTCTGAGTGAAGACGACCATCGTCTCTTGAAGCTTGGGGAAAACTCCCCATTGGCCAAGCCAGATCAAGGAGGCTCTGCAGGAGGCTCTCAGCCTTCCTCTGGTACAGATCGTGAGCCAAGATATGACCAGGTGGGTCCTCCTCAAAAGCATTAAAGTGACCCAGATTCCCAGAAAACGCAGAGCTGACCTCTAATCCCTTTACCACCCCTCTGGGGTCACCTGGTACCACCAGCGCCTCCCGTAGAACAAGGCAGGGGAGGGTGATCTCCCAGGGAGGCCCCAGCAGCTCCCCATCCCAACCATGCCACTCCTGGGCCAGCTTCCCCAACAGAAATTCTGGCCCAACAGTTTATCCTCACATCAACAGCACAAAGCTGCACAGATGGAGGATTTCAAGGGGAAATTATTTAGATAAGAGATTATCAGGTATACTTCGATGTCAGCTGAGCTTCTGGGCTTAATGCAGAATGATGGATCACCCATCCAAATACATATTATTTTCCCTGGAGGCACTGCCCTGCGAAATTTATTTCCCTCTGAAGGGCCTTGTAAATCATTTGTAACAAATAATCCACAGCATCGCCAAGCCCACATGCTCAAAAACCAGGAGTCATGTGTTAGGAGATTGGCCTAAAAATCATGAGATTTTTCTTTTCTAGCAGTTTAGGAGGTGGACCTTCCTCTGCTTTGTGACCCTTTCTTGTTCACTTGCCTATTTCTCAAGCTTTCCTCTTCACCCTCTAGTCCTGGCAGCGTATTCCCATATGTTAAATGCAACCTGGGGTCTACTTCATACCTCTTAACTCCCATACCTGGACCTTTCAAACATGAGCACCACCACGCTGCTTATTCATTGCTGCTCTCAAGGGGCTGGAGAACATGGTTTGCCCCAAAGCATTTGCCATCCAAACCCAGGCATCAAATCACTCCTGCCCCAAGTGTTCACCATGGCTTTGGTATCACCCTTCCCCATTACAGCTGCCGGACTTGCGGACCAGTGGTGGTCTCACGTCCCGCATGCACCTGAAGCGAGGAGAGCAGAAAGTTTCCTTGCCGAGGTGCTGCAAATGTTCAGCATTTCAATGGGCATCACCAGAGGATGCTTCGTGCTGAGCAAGGGCTGCAGCAGTTTGCTGCCCCTATCTGATCATCTCCCACGACTGGCCCTCGGCCCTATCTGATCCTGCAGTTATTGAAAACTCAGCTGGGTGTGACTGGGATCATTTTTCAGGGTTTTCATGTTGTTCTTTGACCACAGTGAAAATTAAAGAGCCAGGAACAGGAGAAAGCGCTGTACTTTCACTATGATACCTTCTGGTAATGAGATATTTATTAATGTTCATTTCTTCTTAAAGGAAACAAACCAAACCCAATCCCTTATCTCTCCCTCGGTGTTTAAGTTATGAGTAACACAGGAAGCTATTAAGCCATGAGACAGCAAATACACCCTGCTCAGGAGCCTGTGGGTGTAGGAGATACAGTGATAAAACCAAGATATATCTAATCACTCCCAGTTACCTTGAGCTTTCTGCAACTCTTGAAATGATGTAGGGATCTAAAGATGCTTTGTCTTCTTTATGAGAAAAGCAGCTGTGATTTAGCAGTTTAATCACTTTTGTCACAAAGAAATGCAAAACAAAACGCATCACCAGGATATATTTCTTTTCAAAGCCGTGTTTTGTTTCCCATCAGTAAAGAACAATTGTAACACCTAACGGTGGGTTGAGATAGATGCATGTTCAATAAAGCTGATACAGTGGCCAGGCTTAGATCAGCTCTCTGAAACTGCTGACCCACTGAGGGTTTAGTATTGATGGCCACGGCCAAAATCTACTGACTTTGGGTGCTCACCAGGTCTTGAGAGGCAGCTGGCTGACCTGAGGGTACTAGCCACAGTATGAGGAGCTGTCTCAGCACCGGGCAGGATTTGGTTCACAGGATTTTTTCAACCCATGTTGACTTCCAAACAGCCTTGTTCGACCTGCAGGACTCAAGCCATGCTGTTGCAGCTCTTGCCCTCACCGATGGTGCAGACGACCTGCGCTCCGGCAGGCTGGGCTCACTCCCACACTCTGGATATGCAAACCTCTCCCCGCTCTGCTAACAGGCACCAGGGTGTGAAGAGATGGGTTTCTGAAAAAGAGAATGCAGTGGAGTAATTATTTCCTTTGTCATTATAATCACACCCATGTGGTTCATTAGCAGGGCTGGAAACTTCACAGACCTCTGCCAAGGAAGCTGTGGGTCCCACCGAACCTCGTCAGCACCGCTCCTGCCCCAGCCCCAGCTCCCTTACCAAACAACATCCCAGCTGCCCGGCTCCAGCCCCAGCTCCCCACAAGCTTTGGGATTTTTTTCTTCCACCCCTTCCCACGTCTTCTTCCTTGCTGCGGCCCAGCTCTCCTGCTAGGTACCCAGGAAAGGGCCAGGAGCACCCATGGGAGCCCATCTCCCAGCCTTGGCCAATGCAGACAGGAGCTATGGAGTTTTTAACTGCTGAACTATTGCCGAGCCCCCTGCTGAGTGTATGTGCAATGTGGTTTCCCCAAAGGTTTGAGATACAGCCAAAGTGTGGTGTGTTTCCATAGGAAAAGCAAAACATCCCCACAGCAAAATGACTACCCCTTTCCAGGCTCCAAAGCCTCGCTGAAAATGCCCAAAGAAAGGGCCACCAGTTCATTATGATTTTGTAATGTATCTTTTAATCCTGTGCCTTAGAAATAGCAGCTCATAAGCTGCTGCCAGCCCCTTATACAGGATCCAAAAGCTTTGTTTCCTCAGTAGCCATTTTCAAAATCAATTTTGTATTTCATGTTTGCTGGCTTTGATGTACGACTGCATTTCCCTGTGTCAGGCCAGGGCAGTGCGATAAAAGGTCTCGGTGCAATGGTTGCTGGACACGTGTCCAGTGAGACTCGGGACAAAGACTGGAAGAGGGAAAAGTCTTTGCATGGCTTTTGATGAAAATTCATCCTCTGACTCTTCTCCTCAGTGGCCAGTGAGGGATTCCCACCTGGGCACTGGTCAGGTTGGCCATTGGTCCCCAAGTCATCCCTTGTAATAAGGGGACAATGGTCCCAAACCAGGTCCCTAAACACCCTGGTCCCTGCCGGAGCACACCTCTGAAGGACTGCAGCAAAGTTTGGAAATGAACAGCAAGGACTCTTGGAAATGAACAGCATGGCCTCTGCAGCCATGATGAGCTCATGGACGTGTTTCAGCTCAAGTCCATGTGAAGGAACAGTGATTTGCAAACAAATCATCCCCATTCTTCTTCACTCACTCCTACTCTCCTCATCACTGGTGATGTTTTCTGCAGCTGCACCAACGGGACATACCTATCTAAATAATTTGACCTTTTCATAAGTCCAGGTCAGGCAAGACAATTTGTGTGGTTGATGGTTACAAACAAAGCGGGTTATGGCACCAGCCCCCGCAATGCCACCATCCGGAGATGGTCTAAGCCACAGCTGGCCTCAGCAGCACACTGAGGTTGGAGGAGCTGGCAGCAGCCACGCTCTTAATGGAGTAAACATGCAAACCCAGAACTTTCTATTTTAGTAAGACGCAGCAAGGTGAAGCCAAATGGGAATTTCCTAATTACCCTGTTTTGAGGTTTTTGAAAGCATTACTCTATTTTGGAAAGCATGGATTTTTTACAACTGGATTTTTTTGTAACCTGTGATGTGCTAAGTTTTCTGAAATTTGTGTTGAAAGAGGTTTCTCTGGTCTGAGAAGACAATCTGGTTAAAATCAGAAACAAAATCACCATTGCTTAGAGGCTCTCATTATGGAGGCTGATGACCAAGTTTGAACTCACTTCTCCAGCAAAAGAGCATTTCCCTCTTTTTGTTAATGACACGGAGAGACTGGAGGCCCTCACCACAGCACGGGCCTCACAGGGGATTTGGGGAGCACCACACGAGGACCCCCTGGTTCCCGGTGGGTCTGGAAGGAGGCAGGAGACCCGCAGGAGGCACAGCCCCAGCCTGGCCACCGGCCATGCTGTGGCTGGAGCGGGCAAGTCGTGCTTCTCATGAGAAAAGTCAGAAAGCCACGTTTCCACCGCAGCCCATCACGGGAAGGTGTCTGATATCACACGGGTGCTGCAGGGCAGAATAACCGCTCCTCACCCCCCGCCCGCGGTGCTGCATGGAGCACGAGCACCTCTGATCTCTATCGCTGCCTCGCTTCGCTTCCCAGCGCCGCGCAGCAATGACAGCAGTTGTGAGATGAGCTGGCCAGGCTGCCCCAAGGCGCTGCTGCAGCTCTGGTGGTGGCAGGTGTGACACGGCTACGGGGCAGTGTAGGTGACACCAGCTTGCACCCAAAAAGTCCCAGCTCCAAGCCCTGTGGGGTGGCGGTGCAGCCCCGCACATCACGGTGCCTGGCTCTGGATGAGGCCCAGGCAGTGTGATGTGCCCCGAATTCCTTCTGCCTTGGGCAAGTACCAATGGTTCCTGTGAGACTGGCTTTTTTTCCTAAAATCTCAGCCCTGTGGGTCAGTTAAAATTCTCATCTGTCAGTAAAGGAAAATGTTACATTTCTAACATTGAGGGTAGCAAGAGAAAGTTGGACAAATTTCAGTCTTTGACCCTTCAAGACTCTGAAACAAGGAGACAAAGAGGACGAGCTCAAAAATTTTAAAACTTCATAATTTTGCAGCCCATTCCCTGATTTCAAAGTCCCGAAGCCTAAGGATCATTTATCATCAGCTCAAAATGGCCTGCTAGGAACTCTTGCAGAACACAGTTGGGGCTTTCTTTGACTACAGGTTATCAGATCCCTCCCTCAACTACAAAAGAAACCTCTCAGAGTGTTTTCCATTGGACTTTTTATTATTATTATTTCGGAGAGAAGGGGGAAGTTTCAGAATTTTGGACAGGTCATATTTTCCCCTTCCAGCTATGAAAACTGCTCTTTCACCTGAACACATGTATACAAATACAGAAAGTATATGTTGGTACAAGATACTACCCACAAAGGCTTGTTAGATAAAAATCTAGATAAGCAGCCAAGCTTAGTCAGCTGAATTTTAACTACATTTCACTAAGCTCACTACATTTTGAGAGTGAATGATACAAAAGATGTTCTCCAAAATGCCTTTAGAGCATCCAAGCATGGTTCAGTAAAGCCCTAACCCATTTCTAATGTTAAGCTTCACAGAGTTTTGACACATCATGAGAAAACAAGGAAGAGGAAGACAGGAAACGAGC
This sequence comes from Anser anser, assembly GCF_964211835.1. Classification (NCBI taxonomy): domain Eukaryota; kingdom Metazoa; phylum Chordata; class Aves; order Anseriformes; family Anatidae; genus Anser; species Anser anser. The sequence continues at coordinate 11,831,952 of NC_139737.1, forward strand.
CCCAAAAACTAGGTCTCATAATGAGCAAAAATCAATTCAGATCCGTTGGCAGAATCCAAAGAAACCTGGTCCCAAAACTGCAGTGTATTTTTGCAGTAGGCTGGTATGTTGTTGTCGTTATTTGCTTGTTGGTACTCACCCAACAAGCCTGAGAAATCACAACCAAAAACTTGAAAGACAGAAGCCACAGCGCTAATATGTTTGGCACAGAAAAACAGATGTGGCACAGGCTGAAATGGGGACTTCACGAACGCAACAACTGATCAGGTATAAATGCAGTGCACCCTCAAAGTGCTGCGGGAAGGTTCTGTGCACCGACTGCCCACAGTGTCCTCTGCCTGCTCTGAGATTCAGATCTCCGTGCCATAACGGAGGAGAAGCTGGGACGCCCCCTTGTACCACTGCTGGCTTCTTCACCGTACACAGCTAAACAAAATGGTTGGGCTCACCGTGGATGAGAAGCTCAGAGGCAAGCGGTGGTTCTGTCTTCTGCTCAGTCACGTCCAGAGCCACGGCCCACCTCCAGATGTCAGACCTTCTGCCGTGCCGACATCAACAGGAGCCTGCTTCTGTTTCAGTGGAGCTGGGAGGTCATGGCAGGGGGTTCTGCACGGCCCTTCACATTGCCAGCCCGTCATCTTCCCCTCGGGAAGTCTGTCTTTTCGAAGCTCACTGCCAATGTGCCACCTCACTGTCTCAAATTTGCTCTGCAGCTGGAGCTGGGAAGGATGCCTCAACGCATGCATTTTGTCTGAAGGGAAAGCAGAGCCAGCACTTGTCTTTGAGCCTCTCTAGCAGGCTCTAGGAAAAACATCAACAGAGTAGAAATAAATATCATCTTCAAATGAGAGAGGCAGGAGCCCTTCAGCCCAGTGACACCTGAGGATGCAGACAGCAGCAGCAGAACTGCCAGGAAAACAGGCCTCTTGAGACACAGAAACGATCAGACCACTCATAACAACAACAAATGCACGCAGTCTTCTTTAAAAATAATTTCCACGTTGACAATTCTGGTGGCTGCCTGAGCTCTCTGCAGTGCTGTGGCTGTCCCTCCGCACACAGACAGTGGCAGATCAGGCTTTCCCTGGGAGAAGAGAGCATCAGCAGGGCCTAGCAAGAGCAGTGATGCGCCCATGGGCCAGAACATGAAGAGCCCAATGGTCACTGCCAACACCCAAGAGCACAAGCGCTACTCCAAAGAGATACTAAGACCAACTGGAGCACCAGCACCCCTGTGTTACACATGCCAATCTCTTGTGCTTCAGAGGAAGCTAAAATAAACAGCAGTTGCCAAATCATCCTTCCATGAAAGAGTCTGCAGGCAACCAGCAGAGCCCAGGCCAGGCCCTGCCAGGGAAAGCATGCTCGATTTCTACCAATAATACCAAACTAACAACTGAAAACTGAAAGTTTTGTTTTTAAAGCGAACTTTTCATTCTTTCTGTTCTCTATAAGCCACCAAGTGTGGCAGAGAGCTGTCAACATAAACATCTTTGTGAGCAGCTCACTTTCTGGCTGGCACCTCTGTCCAAGCTGCTGCAGAAGTGGCCAATTCCGGGTGGGTTCTGGCCATCAAAAGCTGTCCTTGTCCACAGCTTTGCCAGGCAGCATGAAAAAAAAAACCTATGGGAGAGGCAATTTCGCTCCATTGAAACCTGTGACAAAACCCTGCAGACCTCAGCAGCGACAGGGCCTCCCTCTGCTCTGATGTCCACCTGCAAGCCACCCCACTCCCAAGCACCGCAGGGCCGTCGCTTCTGCTGATGAGCACTTACGGAGACAAATTGTGCTGTCTTCACGGTAATTTGAGCGTCACAAAATTAGCAGTTATTTAATATCAAAGTGATTTTCACAGAGAATACAACCAGGGAGGAGCTTCCTATTCACTCCTGTCAAAAAACAGGTCTAGCAACAGAAGGCAGCCATCGGGTTGCCACCTGACCAGCCGTACCGTGACATAACCGGTGTCGTGGCAATAAAGTAATTTTAGGTTGAAAGCAAAAACAGGAAATCAAAAAGGAGAAGAATGCTGGACAGAAATGGCTCCAGTCCCCAGGAACCCTGGGACAAAATTTGCATTTCCCCAGCTCCTACAGCAGTTCCAGATCCACCTGCCCTGGCTCCCCAGCCTCAGGCAGCATTACCTGCTCATGCACGTGGTCCTTGTCTCCTGCTTTGAAAAACAAACTTACCTTTGTTCTGACCTTTACCTAACAGCAGGAGCCCCCTTGTTCTGTGACAAGTTTCAGTGGATTTATTTTACACGGTCATAAACTAGGGAATAAAATGTCTCTGCGATCTCTCCATGTTTACAGACACGGAAGGATTTACTCATTGCTTCTTGGCAGCTGTAAACTCCATATTTTTTACCACATTCAACATGTGAATGTGAAAGCTGGGTGACTTTCCCAGACAAAAAAAAAAAAAAAAAAAGCGTTTTGAGCTTCTAGGTCAAAATCCCAGCTGCACTGGAGCTGATAACCAAACTGGATTTCCCAACCCTTTCCCACCATGCGTGGAGTAAGGCTGAATTTCTACAGTCTCAAGGCCCCTTTTTTTTTTATATCTTTGCTGACCACAGGCAGACCCACGCCTCTCCCTGATGGCCGTGTCATTTGGGAACATGATGAACTGATGTAGAAGGGAAATGCAGTCTGTCCTCTGCTCTGCCTATCTGCATTCTACAGACACCAATCAACTCAACATCTCTAAATCTTCGTGGTAAAAGAATATCAAAGCCACAATCCCTATGGGAAAATCCTAGCACTCAGATCAAGAAAATGAAACCTCATTCGCACAAGTTGGCAGCTTTGGACTTTATCAATGTCATGTAACACAGGTGCCATAAATCCCCACACTAAAAACCAAGACACATTGATGTTAACTCCATTTTATTTTTGCTTTCTCACTTGTCAAAATCCCAACAGTAAGCCAGACTTGCATAAGATATTCAATTCTATATGGAGCCATAGTTCTTTGTGAACACAGTACAAACAGCTCCTGCACGAGCCCGTTTGGAACAGGAGCCCTCACTGCATTAATTCTCTGCTTGCTGCCCACCAACAGCTTCTGCAACTACATGTCAGTTAAGTTAGTTAAGATAGTGAAAAAAGAAGCAAGGATGCGGAGATTTAAAGAAAATGAGCTGAAGCCGAAGCTGCACAGTGGAGTGCTGCAGCATCAGCTCACCTTTTCTCATCTTTTGCTGTCATTTCTAAATGCCGTCTCGGTGGGATGTTCTCTGTTCACCTGCCTGGGAGTGTGGAGCTGCGCAGCACTGTGACACCTTGCCAGTCACAGCTAGAGTTCAGATCCCAGATCTTTCTTTTTGAATTTGCAGCATGACTTGATATCACAGTGCCAAGAGGAAGGACAGAAACCTGGCAGCCTGTGAGTTTTCTGTCTTCTGTTTGGCCATATGTCTTCACTCTTTTATTATGTTAGTCAGGTGCTAAACAAATAAAATCAATTCTGAACTTATAAAAAGCAATTGGAAATGTCTAGTCTTTTATAGTGAAATCTCAACTGCAGCAGCCCACAGCACTTGGAGAAAAATCAATCATCGTTTCCATCCCGCTATGCGTGCTACTAAAATTAAGAATTGATGTTTGGTTGCAAAGGAAAATTATTTCAAGAGAACCACCTTAGCAACAGTTTTCAGTGTTCATAGAACTCCTGTTTATGTTTCTTCTCATAACAGACAAACTCCTACCTTCCACCCTGAATTATAAATATTAATGGTTGATCCTGATTTACATATAGTTTCCGTCTTAATGGGCATCAAAATTGCAAGCAGGGCAACAGCTCTACTTACAGTAATAGCAAGTAGTAAACAAGTCGTCATCCTGAAGATGTCATAAACCCTGTGTTAAACGCCCCTATAATTACGCTCTCCCCCACATCCAAATCAAACTTTGTATTATTTTGCCAGTGGCCTTTTCATAAAGACTGAATGCCTGATGAGCTGGAGACATCTGAAGAAGCACTTATCTCTGACGCAGCCTAAATATTTTAACGTGCTATGTCCATTTGAAAGCACCACTCCCCACATCTCCAATTTATGGCATGAAGGCCAATATAACTTGCATGATCTGAGGAAATATGCATACTACATTAATATTCCTCTAGTATATGCTACGGCCACATCAGAAAGCACCTATTCCTACAAGTAATTCTGTTTTACCAGCTGTATTTGTGTTTATTTACATGCAGGTGCTTGCCGCAGTGCCAGTTTATTCCAAGCAGAGGGGCCGTGCAGCATCTGCTGCCCAGGCTCTCCAACCCGGCCAGCCCCAGCACAACGCGCTGTTTCTGGAAATGGGAGCTGCTCCTTCCCGGCTCGCCACAGCCACTTTTTTCAGCCTCTGTATTGTGGAGCTTGTGGTGTAACAGCACATTCCCCTTGTTCCAGTGGGGCTTGCAGTGAAGCTGCAGCTGTGTCAGGAGACAGAACACCAAGGGTGCATGAGGAGATAGCTCCCTCTGCTTCCCAAATCTGCCCCAGGGTGCGCAGCAGCCAAAAGTACTCTCAGAAAACGAAGGTGATGGGCACTGCACTAAACGGGGCTTTTTCACAGCCAGCTCAGTTTCGATCCAGCTGGTTCTCCCAGCCACTGCCCATCGGTGTCCCTGGAGCAGGGAGAGTCTCATTTGCACCATCCTCTGCTCGTTTTGGTTATGGACACCCACTAGCCCTCACAGGTTTAGAGACAGAAAGCTCTTTTGTGATTGTCTGCTCAAATCTGTTATAGTTAGGATACAGCTATGCTTTTTCCACGAAAATATTTTCCAAACATTTAGTGTGGTGCATTGACTGATCACCAGGCTTCAGTTAGTGCCCATAATGTGGCACCCATGGAATTTACCTACCCAGTGGCCATGGTGGCAACATGCTCCTGCCTTCCCTGCTCTCCCTTTGAAGCTGGTGGAGACACGCACAGCTCTGTCCTCCTGTTTTTCTTTCAACTCACATGCTGTATCTGTTTGAAAAACAGTCAACTTTTAGAATTCAATAACTGACTTTGATAGAGAAATTACTGTTCCAGTATATGGTAAATGACAGTGGTCTAGAACACTGTTAAATTTAAGTCTGGAAAATGAACTTTAATAAAATGTGCTCCAATAATGTATTGTGACAGCTTTTAGTGAAATCAACTCCAATACTTTGATTCTCCCAGGAAGGCAGTGAGATAGATATACTCCAGCAGCCTTGAGCCATGGAATAAGAAAGCAGACAGCTTTGTGATAAATGGCCCTAGAAACCTAAATTACAGCTGCAGCAAACGAACAATATATCGAAATTACTCCGTGGCTTTTCGTTGCAGCCACCCGGCAGAGCCAAGGGCAGCGTGGCGGTACACGAGTGTGCACTGACACCTAGTGGGATAGCCCCGGGCGAGGAACCAGCCCCACACTGCCCTGGAGCCACCCTGCAGGGAAGGCTGTGCCCCAAGGAATTCGGTGCAGGAAGGCCCCTGGTTCCCAGTACCTCACCAGAATTTGCTGTGCAGCACTGCCTCGGGATAAAGACGTTTTATTTTGCTAAAGAACATCAACAACAGCCCTCTGCCTTGCTAAATGCTAGCATGAGGTGGCAAAGTGTTAGGTTGTGTCCCTTCTCCTGTGAGCAGGCTGGTTTGACTTTGCCTTCTACACGCTGCACCTTTGCCAGCCTAAGGCCTCTCCTCTCGCCTTCCTCCTTACTTCTGTTCTCCCTGCCAGGGTCCCACCTCGCTGCCCCCAGCCCTCAGGCACAGAGGGGGGAGAGAGGGAAGGATTTGTTGTGAATCAAAGGCTGACAATGTTGGAGCAGAGAGAGCTCTGCAACCCCGAAGAAGAGTCAAAGGATGTTAAATGTAACCTGTTGGTGCAGCAACAGCATGGTCCTGAACCATGTTAGCTAATCCCACTGGCACTGGGTGACCCACAGCAGCACCCTGAGGTGGAAGGGTGACACGGCCCCATTTTGAGGCATCTGAAGCCCCACACGACTCACAGAAAACAGGGTTTTAAGCAAGAGGCGGAAGAGTCTGGGGGCAGTTTGCCAGGAGGAGGACTGACAGACCACCAACAGCTGCTCTGTAAGATTTTTGCACCACTCCCAGCCTCCTTTCCAGGCAGAAAGAGGGACCAGCAGCACCTCCCCTCAGGGCAGCCATGACCTGTCCCAATGGTAATCACAGAATCCCAGAATGGCCGAGGTGGGAAGGGACCTCTGAAAATCATCTAATCCATCCCCCTGCCAGGCAGGATCACCTAGAGCACACTGCGCAGGATGGCATCCAGGCAGGGTGTGAATATTTCCAGAGAAGGAGACTGCACAGCCTCTCTGGGCAGCCTGTCCCAGTGCTCTGTCACTATCCCAGTAGAGAAGTGCCCCCTCGTATTGAGCCGGAACCTCCTGCTTGTGCCCGTTGCCCCCCGTCCTGTCGCTGGGCACAACTGAAGGCACACCGGCTCCATCCTCTCGCCACCCTTCCCCCCAGATATTGATGTACGCTGACGAGCTCCCCCCTCAGACCACGCGGCCGCCGGCCCCGGGGCGGCGCAGGGCGGCGGTGCCGAGCCGCGGCCGGGCGGAGCCCGCTGAGGCGCTGCCGGCGCAGGCGCTGCCCGCTCAGCCCGGCTCGGCTCGGCCCGGCCCGGCGCGGCGCGGCGCGGCCATGTCGCTGCTGCGGGGCCTCGGCTCCCTGCTGTGCCTCTGCGCCCTGCGGCTCCCGGGGCCGCCGGCGGGACCCGGTGCGGCCGCCCGGGGGCTGGACGTGGCTTCGTACCGGTGAGCGCGGGGCCGGGCGGCGGGCTGGGGGCGGGCGGCGGGGTAGGGGTAGGGGTAGGGGGGTGCGAGCAGGCTGAGCCGAGCCGAGCCGAGCCGAGCCGTGCTGTGCCGTGCCGCAGGGAGCGGGTGCGCGCCATGTTCTACCACGCCTACGAGCACTACCTGGAGAGCGCCTTCCCCTACGACGAGCTGCGGCCGCTGACCTGCGACGGGCAGGACACCTGGGGCAGGTAGGGGCCGCCGGGCTGGGCCCGGGGGGGCCGCCGCTGGGCCTCGCCTCAGCTCGGCCCTCTCCCCGCACAGCTTCTCCCTCACGCTGATCGATGCCCTGGACACGCTGCTGGTGAGTAGGAGCCGGCCCCGGCGGGCAGGAGGCCGGAGCTCGCTGCCCCGACACCTCCTTGCTCCGGTGTGAGGGCCTGCAGCGCTTCGGGATGGGGGGAAGCTGCTCGTGCGGTGTCAAGTGAAGATAACTCTTGCACAAAACCCTGAAACGAATCTAACGTTAGCCCCTAGCGTTAAATTCCACCGTTGTTTTCTTTGCTTTGGACGCTGAGCCTTGTTCTCTTGTGGCCCCGCTGCAGATTCTGGGAAACGTTTCGGAGTTCCAGAGAGTCGTCACCGTGCTGCAGGAAGGGCTGGATTTTGACATCGATGTCAATGCGTCCGTCTTCGAAACTAACATTCGAGGTGAGGTGTGGTTGTCCGTCGTGGTTGTGCTGCTTTACCTGTCTGTACAACTCTCAGGATTGTAGGCAGGGGTAACACAAGGTAGCGGTCCGAGGGAGTTTGTAATGCTGTGTAATACAGCATGTAAATGCACAGAAAAACACTAAACAAGTGTCACTTCCTTTTTGTCTTTGTCCTGCACCTTTCTGCTTCCTGCCTCAGTATAAACGGATGCAGATGTGGTGCTTTCAGTATTCTGGTGCCAAGCTTTAAGCTTTGGAACAGATGTATCTTTCTGCTGAAATGGTACAAATTTAATACTTTATTTTCTTTACGTGCTGTTTTGAATCAGAGATTATTAATTTCTTGCTTTAACTCTGTAAAATGAAAGTTGTCTTTTTTTTTTTTCTCCTTGAAAATCACAAAGACCTTTGCCTGCAGCGGGGAGGAATCTTGTACCCTATTGAGCACCTCACTGCTTTTGCACCATGCAACTCCAAAACACAGGCAGCGAACATAACAGTTATGCTTTTTTGTTTCTCCTTTCGGCTACTACTGAAACCGTTTTTGCAGCGCTGCAATTTCTTCCTGCTTGTTATGCAACAGCAAGCAAGGCTGTAAAAAGAATTAAAAACTCCCAGCTTCTGTCAATCACACTAAAATTCTTGACTCTGACCTAGGCATTTTCCCGTAAGGAATTAGGAAGGAATGCTGTATTACATTACAGAAACATGGTATTAAGCTGTCTGGAAGAAGTGAAACAGTTTCTCTCTTAGAGGTTCATGGTCAGTATACTTTTAGCTTGTTTTGATTGTCTGCAGAACAGTGGAGGTGTAGGAGGGCAAATAGGGTCTGATGTGCATATTCTAATAGAAGTAATATATCTGGGTACCTACTGCAAACAGACAGGAAGAAACAAATGATTCTTCTTCTGTGGCATATTGAATTATGCCATTAAAAATAAGCCATCTCACTTTTCTTCTCCATGAACATTGTCCCTGCATCACAATAAAATAAATCTGGTTTTGGATTTTGTTCCCCTCCCAAAGTGTTCTTTAATGGGCTTCTTGCTTGTCTTCCAGTGGTGGGTGGTCTCCTCTCTGCTCATCTGCTGTCGAAGAAGGCTGGCGTTGAAGTGGAAGTGGGATGGCCGTGCTCTGGACCTCTCCTGCGGATGGCAGAGGAAGCAGCTCGCAAACTCCTGCCAGGTGAGAACTTGTCTGTTTTGTGCTGCTGTGTTGTAGCTCCTGAGGTAACTGGTGCGTCTGAGGAAGATGGCACTGCCTGATGCGTAAGCTCACACAACAGTCCCATGTTCCATGAGCTCAAAGAATGTTCATCGTGTGGGAAAGCATCGTGTAAGCGCGTAACACCAGTTGTCTGCGTGCGTGCCAAGTGTTGTATGTGCTTCACACATCAATTTGTTAAATACTCATTGGGGGGAAATATATTTTATTTACATGATAAATAAGGGCTTTGAAATAACAGCTTGTAAAGACAAGACTGTCCCTCTGTGGGCTGCTGCTAGGATGTGTGCTCTGATAGCATGACACCATTTCCATGTCTGTTGTGAGCCCTGGGCTACCCCTGAGTAATTATGAGCTCAGTGTTTATATGCTGTTGACCAGCCTGTGCAGTTGTCTGTTTAATTGACTGCTCTGCTTGTGCTGGAAAAAAAGTAGGGCTGCAGTCACCTGCGCTGGGCAGGGGGGAAGAGATGGAAGATATCAGTAGCTTCCCAGGATTGCGTGTGTAGTTTGAGAAACCCCCTCCTCTGTCCCCTGCAGGATCACGCTGGACTTCTCATTTGCAGTTGCTGCAATTGCCCCATTTGTTACCACTGTAGGTGCGGGGGAATGCAAGGCACGGGTACCTGACAGCTTGTCAGGTGTAACAGTGGATGTGAACCGAAAACTTTGTTTCAGCTTTTCAGACTCCCACTGGGATGCCATATGGAACAGTGAACTTGCTGCACGGAGTAAACCCTGGGGAGACCCCAGTTACCTGCACTGCTGGGATTGGTACGTTTATAGTGGAATTTGCCACTTTAAGCCACCTTACTGGTGACCCGGTGTTTGAGGATGTTGCCAGGAAGGCTCTGAAGGCACTGTGGAAAAATCGCTCTGATATTGGACTGGTGAGTGAGGAAACAGACTCTGAACTTACAGGCTACTTTTTGTAAAGTTTTGAGGGATGCAGTTCCAAGTGTAAAAAGTACAAAGAGAGGAGACAGCACTGTGTTTGTTTATCTAGTTCTAATTGCTGGGCTGAAAGTTGTGTGTTTGACATTGTTCCGGAGCACCTGCAGCACGCACATCTCTGCTTTAGTGGTACAAACCAACATCATGCCATTGTTCTGTTCCATAACAGATGTGGCTGGGAGACAAATGTCTTGTACTGGGCAGTGCAGTTTTTGTAACAGCAGCCGTACAGGATTAAATAAAAGGTCTGTCTAATGCCTGCGTGACAGTGGCCTATGGAAGAAAATAAGAGCATAGCAAGTGTACCAGAATATTTCAGGCCTCTGCAGCTTTGGTGTTTGAGGGATATCCAGAGCTGGAAGTGTCAGCTCTGTGTTCACTGTCTTTCGATCAGTCTTCCATCAGTTGATGCACCTACCTGCTTTTAGAACTTATGTGAGCTAGGGCGCTGCATATGTGAGGTGAACAGATGTATTCATGCGCTATATAAAGAAGTGTTTCCTTCTGATTGCTTTGGGATCTGTTTATTTTTTGCCCCTGATTTTTTTTTTTTACTGAAAAGAAAATAAATTTTTGTTGTTTTGTGAGGTTTTTTCCATCTGTGCAAGGCAAGTAGCAATCGTGTGGTGAATTCTTCATCAGCTGGGCCTCTTTCCAGGCTGAAGAGTCCCAGGTGTGAAGGATCTATTTAAATATTAACATGGCAGCTGTCTCATGCCTCTGACAGCCTTGGCATCCTTTTCTTTATCTGTAGCTCTTCATTCTTCTCTATGCTTTTGTAATGTGGGAATGGGTACCAGACGCATCATGTTGAAAGAGTGGATTTTTACAGTAGCATAATGGCATTTTGTTTTGGCCAGTGCAGTGTTTACAGTGGAAGCGTAAAATCCCAGAGTGACTGTTTTCTATGGTTTGTACTTCTGTGGTACTGATGAAGATGTCTTGTACTAAAGAAAATGCTCATTGATATGATTATTCTGAGTCTGTTCCCCTGAAAAAGGTCAGGGGCTTCTTGTGTGGTGGTGGTATGGGAATTTCTTTAAATTATCATTTAGATGACAAGCTTTATTTTAACTTTAATTCCCTCTTTCCTTCTCTCCGCACTTTTTCCAGGTTGGTAACCACATCGATGTGGTAACTGCCAAATGGGTGGCCCAAGATGCTGGTATTGGGGCAGGAGTGGACTCCTACTTTGAATACCTTGTTAAAGGAGCCATTCTCCTGCAGGACGAGGAGCTGATGTCCATGTTCCTAGGTGAGCAGAGTTTTTTCTGTGTGAGGGGTCCCAGTAATGCCTCCTCGACTGCACCTGTAAAAGTTTCTTCTTCTCCCACTGTGTGGGACAGTGGGAGAATAAGAAAACTTGAATAGGTTCCATTAAGGACTGTTCCCAAAGTCTTTGTTTTAAGGGTTTGGAATGATCTGTGGTAACAGAATTATCACAGCACACATCCTGAGAAGGAAGAAAGTGTGAGACATTCATTTGACATGGCTCAAGTGAAACAGGGGCTTCTCTCATGCTTAAAAGATTTTTTTTTTTTTGGATTACCTACCCATCTATGCCTTTTTTTTCCTTCTAACAGAATATAACAAAGCCATCAAAAATTACACGAAGTTTGATGACTGGTACCTCTGGGTTCAGATGTACAAAGGAACAGTGTCCATGCCTGTTTTTCAGTCCCTGGAGGCTTACTGGCCAGGCCTACAGGTAAGAGCTGTCATACCAGGAGGCATGTAGTGATTTTTTTCATCTGTCTTAGGTCAACCTTTAAAATAAAAATTAGGAATACTGTGCTAGTTTAAAAGTTTGTTCCGATCTCTGATGAAATCTGCAGTATTCTTGAGTCTGTAAAAGAGCAAATGTTGACTCCATCTATGGTCTACTTAAAAAAAAAAAAGTCGTCATAACGTGACAAGAGAGCAGTTTTGTTGTAGCAAGCTCTACTGATAGTGGTCTCATAATCCAGATGGGAACCTAAAGGAAAAATGGAGCTCTTTTACCACCGCAACGTACATACTTTCTTTTTGTGAATGCTTTCCATCAAAATACACTTAGAGGTTTGCTTTCCCATCGGTGCTTGTGTTTGGTCTGGGACTTGGTTATCCCCACTGAAGCAGAGTGGATGTTGTGACTGACTAAGAAACTTAGACTGAAGAAACCGAGCTTTCCGTAAACTAAAAATCAAGGCGACTTCATGTTATCTCAGGTGTACAGAATGTGATCCAACAGAAAAGCAGCATGTAACTCCTCTTTGGTACTAGCTATTACTAAGGCATCATGCCTAAATACTAATCATACCATTCAGACTTCCTGAACAACCCATTTCACCACCCCTTGCTTTGACTATGGCAGTGTTATTGAATAAATTCTTATGTTGTTTCTTCTTCACCCTGATGTTCCTCCTCCTCCAGAGCCTAATAGGGGACGTAGATAATGCCATGCGGACCTTCCTCAACTATTACACTGTTTGGAAGCAGTTTGGTGGGCTGCCTGAGTTCTACAACATTCCCCAGGGCTATACAGTGGACAAGAGAGAAGGATATCCACTCAGGCCAGGTAAGCAGAAACGAAATAAAAAGGAACGTAGAGTTCTGCTTTTGCTCTGATGGTGAGGTCAGACGTTAACGATAACTGCCCTCCAAAAGCTCCTCCCCAGTTTTGCTTTGGCTTAGTTCCTAAATGTGTTTTACCAATGATTTCCATGGTCAAAGCGAAGTATCTTGGTTCCTATCATTCACAAAGGCACGGTTACCTATTAAAGGAAGCAAACACTAGTGTTACTATATAAAGGGGTCTTGTTAATGAGTTGTGTTCACAATGTAGGATTTGGCAAGTTTATGTTAGATTTTCTGGTAATGGGATGTTTTTAAAGTCATGTGAAATGTTACCGTGACTGTATCCTTTAGATTTAGGAAGTGAAAGTGAGTATGAGTAGACCACTGTAGTTCTTCTGAGTTCCTGAAATAAACTAATTCCAGTTACACTAGTAGAGTTCAATATGTAATTGGATTAATGTTGTCTGTGATACTGCAGTGAAATTATCCTTTTCCTGTTGTGCTTTTTTTTTCTGACAAAAGTTTCACACCTGATTATAGGCCAATAAAGCTTTGTAATGTGTGTAAATTGATTTTGTTTCTCTCTTTGAGTGTTAAGATGAAATGCACATTAGACACTTCCAGCAAAAATACTCACTAGTGTTAACAGCGTCCAAAAGAAATCATAAAGAAAACAGTGTATGTGTCACCTACATAGAGTATGTCCATATTGCTTGTTTTCATGGTGTTTTAGATACCCCTGTTTCAGAAGCTTAAGACACTGTTTAAAGATTATATTTGAGAGTTTGAGTTTTATATTTGTTATCCTTTCTAGAAGTATCTTTGTTTGCCAATTTCAACAACTGAATTCTCTCAGTTGCTCTGAGTTTCTCTGTTGCTCCTCTTCCCCTTCTTGAATGTGGGAGGGAGCATTATTCAGTCTTACCTGAGCTGATGAAACATTGTTAGAGTGATTTTCTTTGTAGCACATCCTCCGTAAAAGCTTGTGTTCTTTGAACCAGAGGAAAAGCAAGGCAAACCAGGCTACTTACCTGATTTTATTAAAATAGTATTGTTAAATGAATTCAAGGAGCATTTTTTCTTCACCATATGCATGGTTGATAATATATATGCTTGCAACTGGTTTTGGTTTTTGTTTTTTTCAGAGCTAATTGAGAGTGCAATGTATCTGTACCGTGCTACACGAGATCCCACGCTCTTAGAACTGGGAAGAGATGCAGTGGAGTCAATAGAGAAAATCAGCAAGGTGGACTGTGGATTTGCAACTGTAAGTGTGGCTGCTAAGTGTCAGCTTTTAGGTAGAAAGGCTTCTCATGAATGATGGTTTACCATTGAGTTAAATGATCACTTTGGCTGCAGTGTGGCTTCTTTTTTTCAAAGAAATCTTGTTTTCCTCTGAAGCTGTTTGGGTAATTACTGGTCATGTTTCTGGGAGTTAACTTCTCCTACAGCCTGAAAAGTGGGCCAAAATCTACACTTGACTGTCACACCAGCGCATTAAAACATGAGAAAGCATCAGAATCTTCTCTACTCTCCTGTATCTTGGTAGATACGAGGTGTCCCAGATTGGCAGGAAGGCTCATGTGCTCTGTAGAAATGCAGGGATTCTCTACCTGCCAGTTGTGTGATTCTGCTTTCCCGTTATACCTTGAAAATCTGATCAAGCGCAAGACATCTGCAGTAAGGGATTTCTTTAAAATCTGTTAATAAAAGATTTCAAACATGCTATCAAGCTCCCTTTTACAAAAAAAAAAAAAAGCTTATTAATATTGGGAAGGCCTTGTGATTTGGGAAGTAGGTAAAGCCTTCTCCTGACTTAGTCTAGTGACTAGGTACTGAAAATTATGCTAATTCAAAACGTAGGAAAAATTGTTGATGTACTTGCATACAATCACTTGAAATATGGAGTGAATTGATACCACACTGTGTTGTTTGACTTAAGTAAATTGCAAGCTGATCTTACTCTTTCCCTAAAGTTCATAGTTTCTTGAATTTGATATAACTGTAACCCACTGGTTCTCTTTTCCTATAGATCAAAGACTTGAGAGATCACAGACTGGATAATCGTATGGAATCCTTCTTTTTGGCTGAAACAGTGAAGTATTTGTATCTACTGTTTGACCCAGACAACTTCATTCACAACGATGGCTCGGTCTTTGATGTGGTGATCACACCATATGGGGAATGCGTCTTGAATGCTGGAGGGTACATCTTCAACACCGAAGCTCATCCCATCGACCCTGCTGCACTGCATTGCTGTAGGAAGCGGAAAGAAGAGCAGTGGGAGGTGGAAGACTTGATGCAGGAATTTTACTCGCTTAAGAAAAACAAGAAATTTACTTTAAAGCGAGCGTCTGAACATGGTGAAGGGGAAAGTACAAAAGATGCCACAGATGCCTCTTCAGGTGGAGAGAAAAGAACCTCTAAGAAGAGCTCACACTCCCTCTTGAGTTGCCCCAGTCAGTCTTTTAACTCTAAGCTTGCAGTACTGGGACAGGTCTTCCTAGACAACACCTGATCCTATTTTTATTGTCAGTTTAAATTATTGAACTTGATTCAGACTCTGGGAATATATTTTTATAGTTTCATAATGGAAAAAGTTGTACCTCACACTGAATTGTATGAAGTGAAGCAGCTTCCCATTAAATTCTGCTGCTGTTGGTTTGTAAAATGTGATTCAGACATCAGCTGTTAATGATGTAAAGTTGCTAGCCTCAATCCGACTGGTTGCCTGAATAACAAACACGTGTTCAGAAAGAAAGCCTCTCCAGGGTTGAGAGGTGCTGTGTTTAATTCATGGTGAGTTTGAAGTTTTACAGACTTATGCAGAGTTCACAGCTTACCCTGCCCCATAAAAGTGAGCCTAGGTGGCTCCCGGTTGTTAGGGAAGAAGCACAGGATTACTAGCTCTAGTTTTAATTCTGAGACTACAGGTCTCCTCTGTGATATGTTCTACTTTTATCATTGCCCTCTTTGTGAATATGTGGTTAGCCTGTGAGACCCATGATTAGTCAGGAAAACCTTGTGATTCATGAGGTGAAGGCTCAGATTTGTAGATCTGGCATGTCTGCCGAGCACGAAGGGTGGCGTGGTGAGAGGAAGGGACGTGTGACAAAGGAAACTGCTGGGTTCCTCCATATGTAGCATCAGCGTGGATCAGTGCTGCCCCCCTGAAACAGTAAACATCCAGGTAATGCATCTGCAAACCAAGCTGGAGCATGGACTAGCACAGGCTGATTTACCCTGTGGCGGAGCTTGCTCTCTTCTTACAGAACCTGATGGGCTTTTTCTATGAAGTTTCCCTATTTCCTTCCTCTTTTAAACTTCCCTTTGGGGGCTCACTCACATAACTCCACATCAGCCACCTCAGTCAATGAAGTAAGCCTCAGAGCATGCCTGCTGAGCTGTGTGTAGCACCTGTGAGAGTAAAATGGAAGGAGACTTGATTCAAACTGAAATGCAGCTTGCCCTTGATGCAGGAGACAGCTGAACACAAGTTCAGGAGCTGCTCCCTGCAAGAGGAAGTGAGAGAGCTGGTTTTGGTAATTCCTGTAATGGAAACCAAGCTGCATTTCCATCACTGCTGCAACAGGTGAAAAGCATGAAAACTTCTGGCATTCAGCTGACTTGGCAAACCGAAACTATTGTTCGTGTCTGCTTTCAACAGGTGCATGCAATGATGAGAGAGCAAACTCAGTAGTGTTGTGAAGAGGTTTTTCTTCTTTAAAGAGAATTAAAAAGGGGCAGAAAAATGATGGTCTTTCTCCACGCCTGCTGGATGGCAAGCAGCCCGGAGCAAGCACAGAGAAGCCAGAATCTGGCAGAGAAGCTCCAAGCTGGCAGTTTGAAGAGAATGTATGGATAGCTAGTAAGAGGGTATCTGGTGGCCTTACAGAAGCTTTTGCATAGATTAGTACTTAGACAACCAGGAAAGTCCTGTGCCTCCCTGTGTGCAAGCCACTGCTGCCTCACTGCTGTATGCGTTACAGCTGTTTCTTGTGCGTCTTTAAAATGCACCCCTGGCAGCCTAGGAATGTTTGGTTTTGCATCTAACACTGTTTTTTTTTCCTCCTCTGTGTTGTCTATTACAATGCCGTCAGTCTGACATGGCTCTGTGAGGTGTGTTGTAGCCTCTTATCCTGTACCTAGCCCACTCAGATAAGTAAATCCATCTGGCCAGTGAAATACTGAAATGGAACTGAGCCAGGGCCCAGTCTTTGCTGGTGCGGCAGGATTACTGCTTTGAGGAGCTACTCTTGTTGTCTCTAGCAGCACTGGTGCTATAAAGTTAGATAAAACCTGAACTCCTACACCGAGGATGGAAATCCTGTTGCAGTTATGAGTAAACTACAGTAAGAGGCATTTCCATCTGCGGACAGACAGAAGATGTATTGGATGCATTGGTAACTTCTACAGTCCCTTCTAGTTGTGTGCTTTTCAGCCGATAGGACAGCTGTCCTAGAAATACTGCATGCAAGTGTTGCAGGCAGGTACTGAGAGTGGAGCACCCTAAAACATTGTTAGACAAAGATGGAGCTTTGCTTGTGGCTCCTCATTGTAACCACAAGGTTATATTTTTTTTCTTTTCCAGCTGTTCGTATCTCTCACTATTCACTGCCCAGCTTGTAGAACAACAAAATACAGGTGTTCAACAGCTTCACTCAGTGCTCAGTCCTGATTCTCAGCATTGCCCCACCCTGAGGAACATGAAGGACTTACAGGATAGGCTGCAGATTACCAACGCAGTAGATGTGTGGTAACAGTGGAATTTTGGTACCCTCACCTAAGAGGCTCCATGGCAGAAGCAGGGGCTAATAGCCTTAGGAGGTAAGATCTTTCCTCAGCACAGCTGCAGCTGAAAGAATTAATCTGTCCATAGATGTTGTTCTACTGTGAGAAATTAGGTCTTGATTAGCGTTACAGGACAGATGAGTTAGAATAATACAACCTCAATTTTGGCATGCTCCAGTTTGGAGTGACTACCATCTTAGTAAAACTTTATTTAACAAAAAGTTCTCTGATGTGGTTTCGTAGGATCCTCAGTAAACCTTTTCTTTAACTGGAAAACTGACTTGGCCTAGCTGCTGGAAGGCAGGCAGCGTGCTCAAACCTTGCTGACGTGCAAGTTGTACTATTTCGTAGGCAGGGTGATGAAGGACAGATGTTTGGAAATCCCTCCCTAAGGGATGGCAGGATGAAATGGCTGGTGTCTCACTGTCCCACTAGAGGTCAGATTCCATTCCCTGTATGCGTAGCTTGAGAGGTTCTGCGCTTAGTGAGAGCCGGAATCAGAAATAATATCACAAGACAGTTAAAAAAAGAAGAAAGATGCGGCTTGTAGTGTCCTGCTGCCTTTCCTTCCACGAGCCTTATGATGAAGGACATCTGTGAGAAGAGATGGCAGGTCTGTTTTGGCATATTCCAGCTGGAGGGAGAGCTCCAGTCAAGCAATATGGTGCGCACTTGGTCACGTTAGCAGAACGTGGAGGAGTTTTGTCAGGAATCCAAAATGAGATGTGCATGAAACACAGATGGGTAGTGGCAATTCTGGATGGCTTCCAAGTGAGGCAGGTCAGAACTCAGAAGGTCCCACCTACAGTGCATACTCCTGGCAGCTGTTGAAAGCTGGAAGGAAACTGCGGATTTCGTTGAGCTGTGAAAGACAGCACAGACACCAAATTTAGCATTTGTTTTTGATGTTGCCCTTGTAATTGTCTTATTATTTTTCTCCACTGTAGGCAGCCTGCAAAGCTTAAGACCAGATTTTTCAAGGTATTTTGAAAGGAATTGTTTGGATTTGGAGGGGCTAAGGATGTGGCAGGATTGATGAAAGGTCAGAGAAGCATCTTGTGAAAGACTATTTTAGTGGAGCTAACGAAGGAGAAGATGGAGGAAAATGAGTCAGACCTTCGCATGGATTCCTGGCAAATGGCAAAAACATACGTTCGTTTAAAAAAAAAAGGAAGGGGGAAGGGATGTAGGGGAAGCAGTAAGAAAGTGGACTGAGAGCTGCATTTTTTATCTATGAAGCAGCGGGAGTTAGGTAGTAGGTGAAAAGATGATTGTGCTTGCATTTCTTCAAATGCAGTGCTCAGTGGTTTTCTGTGAACAGCAATTCATGTAAAGAGCAAGTCATCCATTAGCAGATCGTGCATTTTACCTATAAGTGTGATCAACAGCAGGCCCATGGGTTACTCATGTTGGTGACTAGTGAGGTAAGATGTGATGCTGTAAAACTATAAAATACCTCACCTGGATCTCACACCACTGGTCAGACAATGCTGTTAAGCAATATATTAATCCCTGGTGTCTTTACTTTCTATTGTTCTTTGTACACCAAGGGCAAGTTAAAATGGAACATTGCAATCCTTGCTGTCTTACAAGAACCCCATCTGCGCTGCTTTGCTGGGCAGGAGACAGTAGTAAAAGTCTAGGAGAGACCGAAGGAAGCAAAGGAGGGCAGCTGCCAGTGATCTTGGGGACTGTAATAAGGAGCCGCTGTCTGTATATGTGTCAAGAACATGCTTTCAAGTGTCTGCAAAGTGCTGTGACCTCTGGCTTGTTTTTGCTTGCTTTGTTAACCCTCAAGTATTTCATAGAATGATAGAATGGGACCTCAAAGACCATGTAGTTCCAACCCCCTGCCATGGGCAGGAATGTCACCCACTAGATCTGGTTTGCCAGGGCCCCATCCAGTCTGGCCCTGAACACCCCCAGGGACGGGGCACCCACAGCCTCTCTGGGCAGCCTGTGCCAGGGCCTCACCGCCCTCAGAGTAAAGAACCTCTTCCTAACACCCAATCTAAATCTCCCCTCTTTCAGTTTAAAACCATTCCCCCTCGTCCTATTGTTATCTACACAAGTAAAGAGTCCCTCTCCATCCCTTTATCTTGCACCTGGTTAGCAGCATGTGCGAATCCAACTTTTTCCCTTTTCTTCCAGGGGCAGAGCAGCTTTGTCACGAAGGCCTGTCTTACGGTCTGGGCTCTTCCACTTGCCATATTGTACTTGAGTCAAGAAGCTCCTGGGGTGATGCACTATGGATTTCCGTTCTGTGTCTGAATTGCTCCCCTCAGCTAGCAGTAGGGAAGCATGTGGGTATTTTAACGGAAATAACCATGTTATTGTAACACGGCCAGGCTGTTTCTGATATTACTTTCTTCATAGGGACTGTTCTTCATGTGCTTATGTAAGAAGGATATTAGATTGTTAGAAAGAAATGTATCAAAACAGGACCCTCGTAAGTTTTAGTCAGGTTTCTTTTCGTAGGATTGCAGCTGAAGTAACAGCTTTACAGGGTGTGGAGCGGCTGTGGTGAAAAAGGTGCGATTCCCCCATCCTGACTGCTCTGGGTGCCGTGCGGAAGGGAGGAGGGCTGACAAGCAGCCCGCACGATGCGAGCCAGGGAAGACCTTGGCTGAGCAGACGAGGTTATCTGCGGCTGGGCTTGCCTGATGTTACTTAGGGCCAGCTTCCCCGGTGCTTGCCACGGTTTCCCCGCGGCTCCAGCCCGGCGGGCCGGGACTACATTTCCCAGCACCCCCCGCGGCGCCGCCCCTTCCCCCTTCGGCGGCCCGCGCGGGGGCGCTGCGGAGCGCGCCTCGCGCCGCTGGGTCCGCGGCGGGGGGAGGGGGCGCTTCCTGTTTGTCTCGGCCGAGCGGGGCAGCGCCATGGCGGCGGCGGCGGCAGCGGGGGGCGGCCCGGGGCCCGGCGGCGGGGGGGGAGGGAGCCGCCGAGGAGCGCCCACCACCAACATCCTGGCGCAGCTCCGCCGCGGGCAGCTCAGCGGCCGCGGCCTCACGAGGGGGGCGCAGGTACCGGGAGGGGGAGGCCCGGTGTGGAGGGCGGGCGGGCGGGCGGGGGGAGGTCCGGCGGGGCCTGGCGGAGCTCGGGGTGCGGGGTCCGGCGGCGCTCTGGCGGTACGAAGGGGGGGGCGGGGGGCTTGGTGGGCCCCCCCCCGAGGCTACCGGGGGCTTGGTGGGCCCCCCCCGAGGCTACCGGGCACTCCCCGAGGCTACCGCCCCCACCCCCGAGGCAGCGGCTGCAGAGCGGCCTCCCCCGGCCCCCCCCGTGGCGGCCCCGACCCGGTGAACGAGGGGCGGCCTCGCAGCCCCCCCCCACCGGGCCGTGAGGGAGGCCCCTCGCTGCCCGCCCGGGCCGTGAGGCGGTGGGGCCGGGGGAGCCGTGCCCTGCTCTACCGGAGCCGTTTGTGGCCCGGTTGGCACCGGGGGTGGGGGGCAGCTCGTCCTGCAAACCGAGCCGAGCGCACCGGGAAAACGCGAGCCGTGTGTGCGGGCCGAGGGGAGCCTCCTGAGGGAGGGCTCCGCAGCGGCCGAGGGTTCGTGCTGGTGGTTTTCCACGAAGCCGTTCCAGGGCTGTTGGAAATCGTCATCTTTCCCAGCTGATGCTGTTGGGAAATACCGAGGAGTGAAATCAGCTCGGCTTCTAGCATAGGTTGCTTTTTGGAGAAGCTGCCGGTGGGTACTGGCCTCGGCTCTTCTTATGAGGAACAGCTGGCACTTATTTTAAAGATTGAACGTGAAACCGGTGCAAAGAATTGGAACCTGGAGCATGGGATAAAGAATTTACATTTTGGTGGTGATTCATTGAGCTAAAGTATTATAAAAGGGTTGAAATTTAATTTAAAAAAAAAAAGGATTTATTTATGTAGTTTTCATTAGTACAGACAACAGAGTATTTTTCTTGATTAATGAGGATTCTGAGCAATTTCTACAAGAAGACTCGCTCACCTAAATAAGCGCCCGTACCCATAAGTGAGGTAGGTAAAAGAGCAGGGGGTGATTTTTAACTGCTCTTTTTGCCCCGGTTGTACCACTCGCTCAGATACTGCTTTGGTAAATACTTCAGAAAAAGCAAATCATCTGCTTGAATTTGACCCTGTAACTCTCAGTTTTTTAGGAAGCTTTTTCTTGGGATTGTCTCAGGAATGTATTTTGCAGGGCAGGCTGACGCAGCGGCATGTTGTCTCACTACCGTGCCTGCCCACCTCTGTGGGCTCGCTTGCTCGCTCCCATAGCGATTTAAGTCAAATAAACCCATAACAATGTCGTGTGCCAGCGTAACGCGTTGGGCCGCTGCGTTCGCTCCAGGCTTTGTTTTGCTCGGGAAGCACAGTGGTGCTGGGTTTTAATTCGGGGCTTTTGTGAATTGTTCGAAACAACTGCTGAAGCAAACGGCAGGGCTTTCACAGAAATCAAGGAAACTTCTGCCCGCTCTGCCCTCCTTCTCATAAGGCCTTGGTTTGGGGCGGATTTTGTTGCTTTCTTGGTTTGCTTTGTAAATTTCAGTGTCGCTATGCTGCACTGAGAGAAGCTTGGACACCTTGGGCTCCCAGTGCTTCGTAAGTTCTGTAGGAATGCATTTTTAAATCACTGAGGGGAAAAAATCAACTCCTTGAACGATTTTCAACTTTGTAAATTGTCTATGTCCTGTTACCTTGAAGCAGTTTTTTGTTTGTAGAAGGTCTAAATATAAAACACTTTGACGTAATTTTTAAAGAAGTACGAGGCAGGTTGGGGTACTTTCTTCTTTGAAGTTTTATTTTTATCAAGATGTTAACAGTTTTCCTTCTGTTGACTCCTCAGTAGCAGCGTGGAGCCCTTGCTTAAGTTTCTCAGCTCATTTGTTCCTGAAAAGCACGAGAGCAGATCAAGTTTCCATGCTGCCGTGTTGGGGTCTCCAAGAACAAGTCAGGAGAATGTCCTTCCAGTTCGTCGTACTGTTCTTTGTAGGGAAGTTCTGAGTCACAAGCTGCACGAACTGCACCCCTGGCATCCTGTGAGGAGGAGAAACTCTTCAAAATCTTCGGAGAGATTGGGAAACACCAGTCTGTGTCGTGGCGCTGCCATCCGAGTCCTGTTCTCCCACCATACTGTCACTATTTTAGCATCTGGTCTTTGAGAGGCAATTAGTACTCTTCTGTAGGCAACAGTACTGATTGTTTTCCAGTGAAGCTCGGAGTACTAACTTCAGGTGATCTCAAAATCAATTTTTTGAGGGAAGTGGGGGCTTACCCTCGACACAGTAAGGATAGTTCTCGACAGGCCTGTATCGGAACATTCATTGGTCTGATCTTAGAAGGACACAAAAATAGTTTGGACAACAACAGCCACCTGAACGTCTGGCAGTTTTGAAGCCAGCTAAACCTCTAAAATCTGCATCTTTGTCATGTGTTCCTGCTGTGCTCACCTACCCGAAGTCACGGCTTTCTTGTCGGTTGGTCTGTCAGCGTTAGGGCTAAGAAGGCTGATGGATAAAACACGTTTTAGTGGACGTTGCCATTATCTGTTCGTATATCCATTTTAGCTGTATTGCTAGCATCAGCGGCTGCCCTGGATGTAAGCATCAATCACTGGTATCAGATTGTGTAACCTTGTGCTGAGCGCAGAGCAAGTGAAAGAGGCTTTTCAGATACCGGTAAACTAGGAGTGGGCCAACTTCCCAGAAGTGACACGCATTTTCTAATAAGGAAAAACACTGCTTGTGAGCTGGCTGGCCTGGCACAGCTGTGCTGCGCGCACTGCACTGTAAGACGTGGTGGGGTTTATGCCGCTGTTCTGTGAAGGCAAAGGAACATTTTGGTTCACCTGGTCGAGCTCAAAGCAGGACTTCATCCCTGTGGCAAGAGGGCACAAACTTCATCTGCTGCAAGCCGACTGCGAAAAGCACATATGTGACATGAAACCAGGAGATGTTTAGGTGCAGCTATGTGAATCCCTGTGGAGAAGTAGTATAATGACGGATTAGCCAGAGATTTGCTGGCAAATTAGCATGCTTCTGGTGCAGCCCCAGGAGCAGGTCACCAGCGCTGGTCTCTCAGGATTGCCAAGGCTTAGCTGAAACAGTCAGAATGGAAAAAGAGTCCATTTTTCCAGCTGTATTTCATGATCTGCTATTCCTAGGCGTAGATGCTTCCCTTAGCAGCGTAGTCCCTAACCACTCTGAAAGATCTCTCTGTGAAAGGAAAACATTTTCCGCCTCATCGTTCAGATTTCCAACTCCTACCACCATAAAGTATCAGTTGTATGGAGTAGTTTCTCTCCAAGTCCGAGAAAATACTTAGTTTTCTAATCGATTTTTGTTTCTTCCTGACAACAACAACAGCAAACATTCACGTGAATATAATCCACTTTAGTAGCTCTAATTGTATGGGTCTTAGCAGGCTTATGGCTCTTGAGGAGAGGACAGCTAGCTGGTATTGAAATCCTGGACACGCTTTTTATGTAACGGGGACAGGAGCTCTGTCTTACACTGGAAATGTTCAAAAGTGCTAGTGTTAGACTTCGGTAATGTTATTTTGATTGACTGGAGACTAGTGGGAAGAGAACTGTTGCAGATGTGATAGTTCCTTGCTTTGGTGTTTTTGTAGCTATCCTTAAGATTTTTATTTTTTTAAAAAGCAGCTTAGCACTCTAAGGAAAGAGTGATCACCGAAAAGTTAATATAATTTTACATACTTGTTGATTTATTTTTCTCTGAGCGTAAGATCGTCAGAACAACACCAGCAGCCTAGCCAGGAAATTCTGCAGTGGTTCTGAAGAACTGCTGCTGCTGGTCTGCTCCGGAGCTGCTCTGCTCGCAGGACTGTGGCTCTCTGGGATTTGCAGACCTGTTCTGTCTCGGTAGGCCAGCTCTTCCTGCAGTGCCAGCGAGTGGCACACGTCTTGGGGGTTGCAGGGATGCTTACACCTGGCTAGCAGCTGCAACAGGGCTTGTCCTGGGGCACGGTGCCACCGGGTTCATCCCCTGCTTTTGGGGTGGCCGGAGAAAGGCCTTTAGAGAAGCGGTGGTGATGGGAAGCTTGAGCCGTGCTTTGAGGGATCTTGGAGCTGGCGGGAGGCTGGGAGCGGGGGGTTCTTCTGTGGATTTTCACGGTGTTAATTCCACCTGCAGAGGGTTTCTTTTTGGAAATAAGCGTGGGGCCTCTTACTTGTTCTTATTTGGAGCGTTGTGCAAAAGACCCGGCAGGTAACTGGCAGCAGTCACTGTCCTGCAGCTGCGGGGTGACCACTTGCAGGTGCAGATTCACCACTTCTGCCTTAAAACACTTCGAGAATCGCTGCGTCAGCCTGCAGTTGTATTCCTGTGTGCTGTTAACGTGAAAATGGGGGTGGGGGCTGCTGTGGTTCTAGGCTTCTCTGCGAAACGTCATGTGAGGAAAGAGACGGCGTAGCCAAACGCATGGTTTTTTTAGTGACTGGGAAGGAAAATATAATAAAGAACTGAGATGACTGGGCAGTCCCCGAAATACTGAATAATCATGTTCCTGGCAGTGCGTCAGAGACAACTTCCTCAGTTATTAATGTTCCGAGGAAAATTAAATATTTAATTGCACAAATACTAGTTTCCTGTTTTTATAAAGGTGCAGCCCAAAAGGCTTGATGGAAAGGGATAGAAAGGCTTTGATTTTTGTTGAAAATACAGAGGCCACGCGCTTGCATGTTTCTTGGGATCCATAATCTTACGCCTCATTTCCTCGTAAACTTGCAGAACTTTTGAACGCGCTTCACAAGTGATCAGGAAGAATACTGGGAATGGAAATTCTGCTTTTTTTTCCTTAGAGAACTTCTGATCTTAACTTGATGCACAATAGCAACAACAAAAGAATTTAAAAAATTACGAATTATGTGCCTCAGCTTGAAAATCTGTCCCAGAACGAATGCTGTAGCAGTGCAGAGGATGCCTGGACACCTGGGTGAACTTTTTTTCCTTTTCAGAGATCAGCCTCGCAGAAGACACTGTTAGAACGCTCTCCTGTAGTGAGTGTTGAGTAAGACAGTGATGTTTTTGAAGGGTAAAACGTGAAATCAAGACAAGATTTTATTAGAAAACTGTTACCCTCCCTCTGGAGAGCAAAGGGGCTGGCTCACAGTGCTTCTGGAGCTGTTGTCGCGGGCTCCTCGGCCTTCGGTTCGTCAGCATCTGCGGGAGGGCATGGATGTGTCCCTGACCACAGCTCAGAAACGCGGCGGAGGCCAGGTTAGCAAAAATAAGGGCTTCTTTTGTAGGATGGTGAAGATCGTTGGAAAAGAGGAACACAAACAGAAGGGAAAATTGTTGCTGGAAGGGGAAGCAGTCACAACTTGGAGAGACCTTAGGCTGGTAACAAAAGTTTGAGCACGTGGTGCAGCTCTGTGCGTGTGCGAGGGCGCTGGCACGAAGCAGCAAGTGCTGTAGGTGGGGGTGAGAGGAAGGCATGGATTTAGGTAAATTTTAACGTGGAGCTGCATATGGCTTGGTGAAGGTTTAAGCGTTGTCTGTTATACTTGTTGACCATTAGGAACTGCTCGTGGATGCTGGATTTGCCTTAATCCTAATGGATAAAGGATTTCTAACACAGGAGGGGTAAAAGGAAATTTAAGAGTGGTGCACTCATCTACGGTCTCTATGTTGAGTACTTTTTATACTTCGAGGAAACATTACGCACAACAATCAGGTTGAACTGTGGTATTCCTGCTGTAGCTGTCGGGCTCTGGAATAAACCCCTGGAGGTGCTGGGCTGCAGCCCTGTGGGAGAGGCTGAAGAGAAAAGGCTCTGTGTGCTCTACCTGCAGGCACGGGTGGACGTGCCGACCATTTCAGCTCCGTGCTTGAATCCTCTCGGCAGTCGGATCCCTCGTGCCCTCCCAGTGCGCCCATGCTGGCTTCAGCAGCGTGGGGTGGCTGGGGTGCATCCGCCTGGCGGGGAACCTCCGGTGTCCAGCCAGCTCGGTGCAGGCACTTTCGGGTGCTTGACGTGAGGTGGTTTGGCAGCTGGGTGCTCAGGCTTGTGCCGGTGCGTGCCGCTTCGTCCCGGAGGCTGCCCGGAACAAAAACCGCTCCGAGAGCTGGGGCTCTGAGCTGGGATGAGTTACAGCAGGCTTCTGGGAAACGTGCGCTGCCCGGGTGTTGGTACCGGTTTGGTGAACTGTGCGTGGGTGGCAGGGAAGTTTTGATGTTGTTTCTTTTGTTTTCCCAGTAATTGATACTTTGCCGTCTCTTCCCACTGCCGGTAAGGCCTGACAGCTCATAGCCCCGGCCCCCGGCCTCGAGTAAACCTTTTACTTTAACCGATGCCGCTTCCAGCTGGGCTTCTGCAACCTCCTCTTCGTGCTAGCTGGGACCTAACTTCATGGGCTTTGTGTGCAGCTTTGTGTGCAGGATCTCCGAGGTTTTCTCCACGGCTACTCGGTGAGCGAAGAAAAGTCCTGAAATACCGGTGTTGGATTGGGCTTATTCCACTCGGGTGAGACCAAAAAAACGGAGAGAGGAGGGGGCCCCAAAAGACCCGCTGCCAATTCGATGCGTGCTCGCTGCCGTCTGCCCAACAGGAGAGCAAGAGGGAGACCAGCTCCGCTTGTAAATGAAAAATGGTGACTCACTGCTCTTACAGAACTCACGAGATGCAGATCTTAACCAAGATGGTTGCAGGGAAAGAGAGCTCCATCCCATTTAATTGAATTTGAATCCCTCCGCAGAATCCAAAGTCTTTCCGCTGGCAAATGCCGCCCCGCCACAATGGAAATACTCCGAGCCAGGGCAGCCTCATAAGGACCACAGGCTGGAGCTTGCAACGAAACCAAAGACGGGCATTAAATCAAGAGAAAGAAAGAAAAGCTTTTTTTTTTTTTTTTTTTGAAAGCAGTTACAAGGAGATGAGAGCAAGGAAACGTTTACTTCAGTCTTTCAGAATTTCACGTCTGGAAGTTTTCTGCAGACCAGCACAGGCGGCTGCGTATCAGAGGCCAGGATGGGGAGAGGAAGCCCTGCTGGTACAGAAGTGAGGACGGAGATGGGTTCTGCCCCAAACCAACACGTGTGTGTGTGTGTGATTACCAAATGCAGCATGAAGCCCAGGGCAAAGTGAAGCACAGAACAGCACTTAAGGGCTTTTGGCCTGTTCTGAGAGCACTTGGATGCTGAACTCTGCGCTGCGCCGCTGGAACCTCAGGCTGCAGCCTGCTCGCGTCATCGCTGCCTGTGGTATCTCCCACATCGGCTGGAGCCAGATAGTTGGATCCTGTCCCTGGCATTTTGCTACGTGTTCTTTGCACTTTACCCAGCAATTAATTGGGTTCCTCCTGCAGCTCGTGGGGTTGGGGTTGTGTGCTCCTCCCGTGGCGGAGACGGGGTGGTGGCAGAGCTCCTCGCCCTTTCTGCGCTGGGTGTTACAGGGAGAACTGGGGATTGGTGACTTCAAAGAGGCTGATCCATTACTCACAGTCCAAATAATGCGAAGCCATTTCGACTTTCTGGTTTTCTCCTGCCATTTCTTGTAAGGGCGGCCTCCGCAGAAGGAATTCTGCCACATTCTCCAGCGATGTTGGTTGATGACTCTTACTCCAAAGTCAGAAATTAGAGAAAAGTTTAAAACTGAAGAGAGTGTTACATGCCAGGCTTGCTTGTATTGCTTCAGTCACTCCTTGTAGCAAGAAAAACTGGTGCTTACGAACCTTGAAATTCTTAAAGTACAAATTTGAGTATTTCATCAGGAAAAGAGCCCTAAGGATCTGGGAAGCAAGGACGGGAGAGGACCCGTAGGAACTAGTGTCAGTCTGAGGTTTTTCATGTGCTTGCATCAGTTTTCTGGCCTTCCCGTACGCTGTCTTACAAGCAGAGAAAAGGGTTAAATTCTCAGTCAGAAATGGGAGGATATTTGCATATAATTGTCTAATTGGAACCGAATGGCCCATCCCTTTGGAATGGTACGCTGAGGTGTAGCTGAGAAGGATGTCTTGGCTGAAACAATAAGGAAGGCGATTTCCTGGCTGTTAACTATTAACAATGAGCATTAAAGCAGGCTGGAAGGAAACAATGCGGGTTAACTGACCCAGAGTGAGAGCAGCTGAGAAGCGTGGGTCTAGGAGCGAGGAAAAATTCACCAGTGTGGCACTGAAGTAAGGTCTTGCTGGCCTGAGGATTGGCTTTTTTTTTATTTTTTAATTTTTATTTTTATTTGAAAGGTATATAAAATTTTGTAAAACCAGCCAGAGGTCTTGCTGGCTTATTGTTGCTGGTTATTGTTGTCTCCTCTCCTCTTCTCTACAAGGATAAATCCTCACTTCAGGTTTGTCTCAGTACCTCCAGTGAAGTAACGTTAAGCAGAGGGGCTAAATTCTGGTTCACGTTAACTGGACCGGGGACTTGATGAAGAGTTCCTCCTTCGGAGCACCCGCTGGAATTAACCTGCAGTGTTCAGCCTTTGCAACGCCTGCTGTAGATTTTTCAGTGCTCTAAGCAGAGTATTCACTAGTCTTGTGCTGCTACTTCGTTTGTTCAGGTGTAAAATACTGTGGAGGAGGAAGAAAATCGGAGGACGTTTGCAAACACTGCAGTAAGAAATGCTAAGGTGTTGTTGGTGATCGCAGCCTGCTTCCCAGGGGTAACGGCGGTGCTGTTCTGCCGGTGCAGCTGTCGGTCTGCAGTTACCAGCAGCCCAGGGCTGCAGAGGGACTTCTCACTGGGGTGTTGATACATTCCTCAGGAGTGCTTGTACATCTTCGTGGTTTGGGCCATTGCTAGGACCAGCAGTGGCTTCAGGGATTTGACCGAGGAAATGCTCATTACTGGTTGAACGTAACGAGTAATGAAGTCTTTCTGTCTTCAGTGCGTGCTCTCTGCTTCAGT
Source organism: Anser anser (assembly GCF_964211835.1). Classification (NCBI taxonomy): domain Eukaryota; kingdom Metazoa; phylum Chordata; class Aves; order Anseriformes; family Anatidae; genus Anser; species Anser anser. Next base: position 11,860,779 of record NC_139737.1, read on the forward strand.
CCAGTGTTGTTTGCGATAGTGTCAAGGTCCCCAGTTTCCTTCTTCAGTGACCTGTCAATCAGAGGTACACTAGTGGAATTATTTAGAGATTATTATGTTTCCATAATAACTAATAACTAAGTATATATTTGAATAAGTAAGTATTTGAAGTGATAACATCTGCTTTAAGCCCTGTCCCACACGAGATACGTCGACCATCTGTAAAATTCTGCTGCTACCAGTCCTGGATAGATTGCTGTTTGGGAAGAGGTGCTGCATTTTCTGATGGTACAGACTACGACATGTGATTGTCTGTGATATTCCAATATTGGAATTATGGGCAGGTTGTTTTCCTGGGTGTTATGCACTGGACATGTGGGAATTATATTCGTCCTTTGTTGCAGATCACAGAGGCCTTGTTAAAGGAAAGAGATAAACAAGCAAAATGGAATGGGATTCCCTTACTGTTGCAAAAGCTGTACGAGCATAGCCACCCAAACAGCGACTTCTCCCAGTGCCAAAGCATCTTAAAGGTATTGCCTGCTGTGTTCTGGAATGGGGTGGTTTTTTTGTTGTTAACTTTCTTTAAAGGCTAGTATGATGATACACTGTGACTTTTGAAAGTGTTTGCATGATAGTACCTGTGAACTGGATGCGAATAATAGCTAGGAATGTGTGTAATTGATTAGTCACTAGATCACATGGATAGTCTGAGAAAGTTGTGTTTATACTGATGAATAGTTTTCTCTATGAATCATTTCTTTTGTTTGTATTTTTAAACTGCATACAGGAAATTTCTCCACTTCTCTCGATGGAAGCCATGGCATTTGTTACAGAAGATAGAAAAGCTGCTCAAGAGTCCACTTTCCCAAATACGTACACCTTTGATTTGTTTGGAGGAGTTGATGTAAGTGTGGCTGGTTGTGTTTTTGTTTGGTTTTGTTGCTTTTTTTTTTGCTTTTTTTTTTCTCTTTTTTCAGAGATACCAGGGCATTTCTGTATGGTAGTCATGCAGTTGCTAAATCTGTAAATGACACCTTTGAGACTCGTGAAGTTTCTAAATGCAAGCTACAGAAGCATTTTACTGATTTGATGTTAGTAATTACAGTTGTGCCTATTTGAGTTGTTCAAAATGTGAAAAAGGTGTATTTTCCAATGTATTACATCATCAAAAGCAAAATACTGTTTTTTATGTTGTAAATTTGATTGTTTCTTCAGGTAGCCTGCTTGTAACTTGAGAGACGAGACCTCTAGGGTCTTCAACAGTTTCAAATGATTTCTAGTTGAAAGGTTAAATACTACAGTCACTACTAAAGCACCAAGAATGACACTGAAGGGAATGTCTTTGTTTTTAAGCATACTAGTACACTCCTGGCAAGGTTGTCTCTTTATTTCTGCCATGCAATGCGCGCTGCTTCATCTATGGAAAAATTTTTAAGCAGGGCTGCTAGGTTTATGTGTAGATGTTTTGGCAATTTATCTCCTTGTTTATCTGTTGTAGTTTGGCATTACAAATATATCCAAGTTTGCTCAATTTTATTGTGACAGACACTAGGATCTTTCCTTAGAAATGTATGATTTGTGTTTTTCAGGCAACTGATGAACTTCAGTTTTGTTTTGTCTAGCAGTCTTTGCTACTTCTCTCTTGTTACGCTTAATGGGCCTTTATTTCAACAAGACATCTATTTAGGATATGTTATTTTGAAAATAACACTAGCTTAGTTGCTGGAATCATGTCATTTGAGGACAACATTCTTCAGCTACCCAAACAATTTAGAACGTAGTATGAAAATGCTTAAAAACAATACTTTTTATTTTTAAACAGAAAAAGTGATGCTTTCTATTAAAGTGTTTTTACCATAAAAATGCACTGAAAAAGGCCTTGTTTCATATTTAAATGTGTATGTATATTTGTTTTTTTGATAGTTAAGGGGAGTGATTTGGTGGTTTGTTTTTTTTGTTTGGTTGTTTTTTTGTTTTTCTTTTTAGCTTTCTTGGGTAACAGTCAGCTTTCTGACTATAACAATAGATACCTGGTTCCTAATTACCTGGTACTGTGGTGAGAGATTTGGCTGGTCCAAGTGGGTTTAATCTGGTTAAAGGTAGTGTTAGAAGGTAGCGGTAGGTGCTTTTGAAAGTCCTACTTTAGGACCTGAAAGGCAGTTAGTCTGATCTACTAGTTCTGTGTGTGCCACGTACTGATTCTGTGTTGGGATATTTCAAACCATGAAGTATCAGTAACTTCGGAAGACACTAGACTTGCAGTGTACTCCATAGCATCACACTAGAATGTGTGATAGCATGTTTGTGTAGATACTTTCAGATTCAGACAGCCTTTACATCAAAGAAGAACAAAAGCACATTTGTGCATCATCCCTTTATATGAATTATTGTAAAATACTGCCTGAGAGTACGCGAGCATGTCAATTAATACATGAGCTTTAGGGACTTTGGACATGAATGTGACCCATTTCAAGAAATGAGATCTCGTAACTCCATTTCTGTGGTTTTTTTTTTGTTTTGTTTTTTCTCTGGGTAAGTGAGGCACCCTCTTACCTATGCTCTCTCTGCCTTTGGCCTCTTGCACTTCTTGCTGCATATTGTCGCAGTTTCAGTAGGATGGCTGAAGAAAGCCCTCTCCAAGGATTGTCTGACACCACTGCAGTCCAGTCTCTGGAGTGTATGTGCGAAGCATACCAGTGCTCAAGGATAAGATGATAACTATGTGGTGGATTATAGTACTGAAAAAGAAAGAGATAGGGTATGCTTCTGTGGCAGGATAGAAGAGATCTATACTGCAGCCACTCTTAAAAGACACACTGCTTGCAGTAGATGTTCTTTCCCAGAAGAAGAGCAGGTGGCCTGCATCCCAAGTGTTTATGGATATCTTTGTGTGCTTATCTCGGATACCTGGCCTTGAGGTGTGCATTCTCCTCCTAAAAATTAAGCTGTTAATATGAGCACTACATTAGTGCTGCTGTCATTTTGCTACCCTATTAATTCAACAGTTGCTCTAACAAACACTGAAAAATATATTTTCCTCTTTCAAGTTGAAATATATTTTGAAATCCAGCAAGATTTAGGAAGAGCCCTTTCAAAATCTGCATTTCTTTGCAGATTATTGCTAAAGATTCATTATTTTGGGAAATGCGTGATAGTCATCCTTGATGTTATCTGGATATGTGTGAAAATACATTCTTTGCAGACTCGTGCTTAAAAACTTGCCGGTGGGAGCCTATTTTATACGTATGTTATTCTTTCTGCAGGGTAAATACAACTATTTTTTGGGAATGTAATTTTGACACCACCGGGTTTTTGATTGTAAAATTCCCATCATTCATCTTAGTGACTTCAACAAAGATGGGTCTAAGTTTGAATTTGTCACTGACAAATTAACTATTTATTTGTGTCCCAATGATTATTCCCTTAATTCTTTATCTATTGTTTTACAGCTTTTAGTAGAAATTCTCATGAGACCAACCCTTATGACACAAAAGAAGAAACAAAAAAGTAAGTAAATAGATCTGCTCGTTTTTTTTCCATTTTTGCCTTTTACCCTTTAGTTATTCTATTATATCTAAGGAGTTATTCTATTTTTCTGTTGCTCTTTTCCTTCTATACCACGGATTTCATGTTCCAAAGTGAATCATTGGTTTCTTTATTCTCTGTAGTAGTGATTCATGTTGAGAATTAGGGTAGTAACCTGCTGCAAAATCAGGAGTATTCATGCTGTCAGCATAACTTTTCTCAATGCAGCAAATCTGTAGTCACTTGAAACTTCATCTTACTGTGGCTATAGCTACTGTTAACAATTATTAACAATAAGCCACAAAGCATTGTTTATGTAATAGGAGTTATAGAGATTGTGAGATAATGAAAAATATGCTGTTTTCCTGACCAAGTCACAGTGACTAGTAATTTCCAAATTGCCGTAAAGAGAACTTGCTAATGGGGAGCAGTAGCTTCAGGTCAGCTTTCCTGCTGGAGCAGCTTCAGTTTAGTGTTTCCATTTCTCTTGTCTGTGATTCTGTTGACTCCCTGCAACTCTCCTGAGGAAAGAAAATGTCATGGTATGCGCCGTGGTCCCTGCCCACCAGCCAGGGAACTTCAAAGGTGAAGTAACTTGAACTTGAGCTAGAGGCAGCTGTTCTATGCCCATATGTTTTTTAAATATTAAAATGCTGGAATAAATCAGATTGAAAGCTTTTCTACCAATTCCTGATGCTGCCTGGAGAAAAACACATGGACTAAAGACTGACTTCTTTTCACGTTTAATAATTGGAACTAATTTGTCTCTTATAGCATTTTTTCCATATTGATGAATTTTGAGTTGATTTATGACTTCTTTCCTTCTCTAAAATACTGTTTACAAACCCTGTAATTTTCTGTGCGTGACTAAGAAGTGTGCTAGACCTCAGGTACGTCTCCATCTGCAGTCCTAGGCAGTGGTAGTTCTGGAAGAAAGCAAGCAAACAGAGCAGTTACAGAGTAATTTACTGTGTTTTTTATCTGCAAGACGTTTGCAGGTATGATCCAAGTCAGTAGTTAGCCTGAAATTCTCACTCAGTTTATAGCTATTCATGTCACTACTGTGGATGTTACTGAGCAACATTACTTGTCAAGATAAGACTAGTGAATGTCTGTTTTCTTCTTTGCAGTAAGCGATGACCTCATCAAGGACTGTTTAAGCATACTGTACAACACGTGTATATGTGTAAGTGCAACTGCTATGAAAATGCGTTCTGGCTAGACCAGTGCATCTGCTGTTTTTCATTTGATGTGATTGTTTTATACTTGACAAGACAACAGACAGACTCTTTTAAACATAATTTAAACTTACTCTGAATCTTTTCATTAGAATTCCTTTAGTTAAATATAGGACCACCCTGTATTTTGGATCATTGTTCAAATAATTTGTGTCGTCTTAGGTACGTTGTTAAGCTTAATCTCTCTTGTTTGGATCTTTGTGTGTCCGTGTTCCCATAGGAAATCCATGTCAGCATTTGTTGTATTCAGGCTTAAAATTTGAAACTAGAAATGGATTCCTACAGTCTAACCCAAGCTACAGCTCATCTTGTTCAGTAACAGTGCTCGCAAGCTCTTTAAGTTTGATCCTGCAAATTCTTTGTATGTTGAATCAGTCCAGTTGCGCATTGATGGCAGATCAGTGCCAGCTATTGAAATAGCTTCAGAATTTTAATGGAGAGCTAGAAGGGCATGCCTCTGATTATGCTTACAGGGAACATCCTCAGCATTGTTTAGTTAATCACACAGTTTATTAGGTCATAACCTAGGGAGCATTGTTTAATGGAAAAAAAAACAAGATGATAGTCACTGGACTGGAGCTCTTCCAAAGACATCAACCTTATCTGGAGAGTTTGAGTACTAAGTATCTGTGTACAGATGGGAAGGAGAACAGAGGGAGCACCACCGCCTGCTTGACTTAATAGGATTTTATTTTTTTCCTTAAACTAGAGGTAATGCAACTTCTGCAAACTGTGATTATTGTAATAGTGAAGGAACAAGTTTGCATTTTTTTGGATTAGCTGCTGTTTGATTGATTCACTTTATTATTACCACTCATTTGAATGAGAACTGTTCAGGATCACAGAGGTCTTCTGTGTGCAACATAAACTGTTCTTATGTTTATCTGTAAATATTTAGGAAGTATGTAAGCTAGTCTATTTCTGTGAGCAGTGGTGATAGGTCAGTCACAATAGCCAACTTTGCAAGCACTGAGGATGTAGTTTAAGTTACATTTAATTCCAGAAAAGACTGTCCGTGCTATCAGCAGAGATCAGAGCATGAAAGCTAGCATTACTTAACTCTGTGATGAACCCAAAACTCATGCCTTAGTGTGCTGTAGCATGGCTGATGTGTTCATCACTGAATTCATTAAGGCTGATGCTTTATTCTGGTTGCTTGAAGTCTGCCCAGCTGAGAGGAATGCTAACAGTTAAGGAGGAATCTGGGGACTGCATTTGCATATTATGAAATGGAGCTGATTATAATTTGTATGGGAAACTAGAGGCAAGCCTCTCTGACATGTTTCCAGGCATTCAGTGTTTACTCTTGATTTAAGCAAGTAAACGACTTGCCTTGAGTGAAGGCTCTCATCCTGGAGCCTGTAGTTTTTGCAAGCCTCTTGTTGACTTCAAGCGAGGATTGGAGTTACATTTGGTCACTATAAACACAATGTTTTCAGGAACGGAGGATTTGATAATACATCATCTTAAAACTGTTGTGCATGTGCCTGTAGCATGATGTGTCAAGGTGGGCCCTGACTCTGTGCGCTTCTTGTTGCTTTCTAGACGGAAGGAGTCACAAGGCGACTGGCAGAAAGAAACGACTTTGTGCTGTTCCTGTTTACACTGATGACAAACAAAAAGACATTCCTGCAAACTGCAACACTCATTGAAGATATCTTGGGAGTAAAAAAGGTTTGTTAACTGGTTTCTTATTTTTGCATGGCTTTTCAGGCCAGTGGAGAAAATACAGCTGTTTCTGTGAAGGGTTGCTGAAAATAATTCTCAAAGCTAGCATTCTCACTTCTTGTAGCTTCTTTGAAGCATGCCTGTTTACACTGATCATTAGCTTTAATCACAGATCAGACAGAAGCCAAACTATGTATGTGGTATCATATTTGTAATGCTTTTGCGTAGCTTGCAGAGGATGATGGGGGGAGTGGATACGTAGCTCATTATTAAATCATGGCCAATATTTCAAATAAAGAAAATGGAACTCATCCAAATTCATCTTTTTAGTCCTTTCCTTTTGATTACGTTCCAGATATTTCAGTAGTCTTGCAGACATCCAGAAAGCTTCCTGTGCTTCTTTCCCTTACCTTGGGTTTTGTTATCTCCCTGAGATTACTTGAGGTTGTTTGCTGTAGGCAGGGGGAACAGACAATGAGGTCTTCTGTGTGAGCTGGGTTTTTGAACTTGTACTGAAAACCTTGCTGATGTCATTACAGCGTAGTACCCTAATGTGGTGCAAAGAAAACTTCAGAGGTGGAACCCTGGGAAAATTGTCAACAAAATGTATCAACAAAATGTACATTATGTGGAGAGGGTCAGGGTCTTGTAGCTAGCTTGTCACTGTTTTTTTCAGAGTAAAGTCGAGGATATTGCACTTCTAAAGAAGTAAACAAGCTTAGTTTATCTGAATGTAAATAACAAATTTTGAAAATAATTTTTATATCTTTTAATGAACAAGACTGAGGGAGGGAAATCTAGGAGCCTGTTCTCATCTGTAAGCTTCTAAGAAACTACAGGCAGAAGCGGAAAACTCAGATTTGAAACTTTAAATGCAAATGGTCTGTTAAATGATTAAAAAAAAAAAAAAGGCCCCCAAATTTGACTTAAATGCAGAGCCCTTAAAGTCTTTAAAGGATAGATATATATGCTTCTGGAATTAATAAACATAAATGACACCAGTTGTAAAGTAACAGCTGTTTTCAGAGTTCATTTGCCACTGCTTGTGTGCTTCTGTTTTACTAACATTGAAATAACACAGATCTCACCACAGAGAAGCTGTAGATGAAGCTTTCAGGCTGTGTTGTACCTTCTCCTATTGAACATCATGCACAACTTAGATTACATTGCCTCTTTCAGGAAATGATACAACTGGATGATATACCCAATCTTGCAAGCCTTGTGTCTAGTTTTGATCAGCAGCAGCTTGCAAATTTCTGCAGGATCCTCGCTGTCACAATTTCTGAACTTGACACAGGAAGTGATGACAAGCACACGCTGCTTGCCAAAAATGCTCAGCAGAAAAAAAACTTGGGACCTTCTCGAGCTGAAGTTAATCAAGGTAACTGTTACATTGTGAACAAATGCAGAATAATCACAATAATGTAAAATTTCCCTCTTCTCAACCTTAGATCTATAATGTGTGTTTTTAGCAGTTACTGTAAGCATTCTGTCTTACAAAGCGTTTGTCTTCAGTTTCTTTGAGCAATTCCTGGAGACAGTCTCTGTTAATGAAACTTCCTAGCTTTCAGTTTCAGATGCAGTTAGTAGTTAGGTGAGTTGAGTCAGTCATTTCAGCAATCTTTGATCAGCTGAATGGCTTAAAATAATTGGATTTGTTTTCTATTGCTTGGTTGCTTCCATGGCCTTCCCTTTAGCAGCTCTCAGTAATTTCATGTCCTCCTTAACATACGAGTTCCTGAACTAAATCTCTACAACCATCACAGTTGCTGTCAGAGTAGTTCCTTCTCTGATTTTTATCGGGCATTGTCATGAGCAGGATGTCTGTCTATCAACAAGAAAAGTATGTTTGTTAGTCACTTGTCTACCCTTACCATGCTAGCCTTTGAAATCTGTGGGTCTAATCTAAACTTTAACTGTGGGCAGAGTGCAGATTTTCTTATTTTTCCAAGTACAGACGCAGGAGCCTTGCTCAGATGCAGAAGTCCTAAATTCATACTCAACCTTCTAGGCAAGACATTAAATTAAAATACCATCAAAGGTGGAATCTGCTGTTTTCAGCTCTTGATATACTGAAAATCTTTTGAGCTTCTGAAGCAGACATTTGCATAGGTCCAGGTCACACCATTTCAAGATGCACAAAAAGGGGTTTTGGAGCTGTTTTTCCCGTCTTCTAATGTTCTGTATTAGCCATGAAGAAGAAAGCTCTGTTCACAACCACTGCCAGCTATAGAGCATCCAAGTGAAAGATGGGTAGAATAATATGGCAGGTGGAAGCTGAGAAACTTTAAAGGGGGGTGGTGGTGTATTGTCTTCTGCCTTGCGATCACCAGAGCTTGCTTGTAAAGAGCAATGCACAAGTATGTCTAGGTGTGGGTACAAAGTTTAATTTAAATTAGTTGAACTGAATAAGCTTGGACCCTGTAGAGCTGAACTTGGCTGAGCAAATGTTTAACTGACCATTTTCTGTTTGCACAGTCAGAGACTGTATCTAAGACTGAAAAGCATATTCCATTTAAAAATCTTTATTAGGGAGTTTATTCTTTCCAAGATGGTAATAGTGGGCAGAATCACAGCTTTTTTACATAGTGTTCATGGCTAAATTCTTTGTCCTTTTGTACGTTATGTTGCGAGTATGAAGACTTAGCCGTATATTTACCTCAGTGTGACTTGACTTCTTTGCCCAGAGAGGTTGTGGATGCCCCATCGCTGGAGGTGTTCAAGACCAGTCTGGATGAGGCCCTGGGCAACCTGATGTAGTGGGTGGCGTCCCTGCCCATTGCAGGGGGTTGGAACTGGATGATCATTGAGGTCCCTTCCAACCCAAGCTGTTTTATGATATAATAAACAGGTCCTGTAATTAAGTCATTCTGTGAAAACTTTAGGACAAAATGCATGTACTAGCACACACTAAGCCACCCAGAGATTTTGCAGATCAGTGACTTCTGTCCTTGAACTGCTGTTTCTGAAGGTGCAGTTCACAACAATTACAACGCTCTAACTTGGAGCTGCCATCATGTGCTCCCCTCCTATTCTACTTTCTGATGAACTAGTTTGGGAAACAAATACTTAAAATGCGAAGAGCTTTCCAGCCAGCTACAGAAGTGGGCTAGTTCAGTTTGCTATGAGGCAAACACCGCAGGAGGCAAAATGAAGGAGGTGGCATCACACACAGAAAGGAGGAGGGTGGAGCTGGCCCTTTCAAGGGCTGCTGCTTTATTTCTGCCTGCTTAATTTTCAGCCAGATCGGTTTCTTGATATTGACTCACTATGGGTTAGAAAACAGCAGTGTCAGCGAAAGGGAATTGTCCAGAAACAAGCAGTTAGAATGGGTAGAATTGTTTTTTTATCCAGTGTAAGTCCAACGTAGACCAGTTTAGTGCTGATGGAATTATGCCTAGCGTATGTACGCTCTCTCCCAGTTCTTAAGAGGAGAGCGTACCAACTACTTCAATCTTTGGATCTTTTTAACTAGATAGAATTTGTTCATGTGTACTTTTCTGTATTTCTAATGTAGGTATTTTGGTACCTGTCAGTAGAGAGGTTTTAATGACTGTTGTTGGTGATCCTGAGTCATAATATAATTTTTCTTTTTCAGCTACGCTTCTGAATATTCCAGGCTTCATTGAGCGATTATGCAAACTGGCAACACGGAAGGTATCTGAAACAAGGGGTACTTCCAGCTTCCTTCAGGAGTTAGAAGAATGGTATACCTGGCTGGACAATGCGCTTGTGCTTGATGCACTGATGAGAGTGGCAAATGAAGAGGCAGAGCAGAGCAGTACAGGTATCTGGCTTGCATTCCTCTAGCCACCATTAACAGTGCATATTTTATTTTCTTCAGTATTTGTCATTTGTTGCTTTTCCTTTCAACCAGTATTGATTCCACATTTCTTGCATGCAAGACTGCCATATCAGCATTTAGGTCTGCCTCTGTTTTGTTCTCATGTAGCACTGATTAATTTTCACGAGCTGAAGCTAGCAAAAGGAAAAGAAGTGTTCCAAGGTAAACTGTGCCCTTTGTATGGCTAGATAACGCTTACTTATAATGCTTACTTGTAACACTACATCCTTAGAATTAGTCTTCCCCCAGAGTGACAAGAACACGTCTGAGGTAAGTGACTTTACCAGAATTTGCTCTAAAACTTAGGCTGATGGAATTTATTCCATATACTTCATACCAAGGAAGTGACCCCTTCTTTAAAAAGGAAAGGTTGTTCCAGAGGAGTGTATGGAAGTGTTAATACAAACTTAGGAAAAAGCTTTAAAGCAAGTGCCTGGTTTGTTTTTTTCACCCTTCAATATTACAAAATTGCAATGTATGTTTTACTTAATTCAAAGCACTAAATAACGGAATGAAAATTATCCCCAAAATTTGATAGCTAAATCTTTGTTTTTTACTTCTTTAGAAGTTTTCTTCTTTATCCATCTTTGTTAGTTTTGCAGAAACTATTTTAAAAAATTGAAAGTGCACAAAAAATGAAGTATATGCTCCAACAGCATCTTGTACATACCTTTATACACCATCTTGGTGCAAACTGGAGACCGCTTAGTAGTCTGAAACAGAATTCACCAGGCAATTTCGCAGAGGTGCAACGTGCCCTGTTGCAGCTCTTGACCCACAAAATCAGTTAGCAAGCAAACCTAGACATACTTTCCCAGAATACTGCCTCAGTCTCTAGTGGCTTGTGGCTTAGGGATTTATGAGTCAAAGGTAATGTCTATACTTTTTAGCCTTTGATGGTTTTGTTCCTCTGTGTTCTCGTCTGGTGACTGTTCCTTCCCATGGGTTTAAAAAGCATTTACACTGTCCTCTGGCAGGGCAGTTCGTGGCTTAGTTATGAATTGTGTAAAGAGCTAACTCCATTCTGAACTGCAACCTGCAGATTTCACTGTCCCCGTTTCTGTGTGTCACTCATGATTTCATCACATTTTCTACTTACAGTTGTGGCATGTTACATCCAATTTCTCCCTTTAGCAATGTAATAGGGCTATGAAAATACTTAACTGTGGCCTCCGTATGCTTGTATTGAGGTACAAAATGGAAGTAGGCGAATAATAAATGCTTCTGATAATCTCACACTTATTTTTATTACCTTTTCTGCCAAGTTCTTTCTGATGCAGTATTCTATTATTCATATTAGGTGATCCTAGTTATTTTATGTAGGTGATGCCATTTACCTTACTATAGAAAACTTAAATAGTTTTAAAAAATCAAACTTTATCTCTTCTAAAGTTCCAGCTATATTTTTCCTCTTCTCTTGCATTTAATTTAAATTGGTTATTTGTTGTATGCCAATAGTTTTAGTTGTGAAGAGGATTCAGGCAGACTTGCTGGTCTTACATCTGTGGTGTCTGAGTGTAAAAGTAATAACTGTAACGAATCCTTTCCTGTTGAAACTGCCTCAGGCTCACATCTTTGCCATCTTGTTCAGAGTCTTCTGATGAAAGTGGATTGGCCAACACCTCAACACGAACACAGCTTCCACAGTCTATGAAGATCATGCACGAGATTATGTATAAGCTGGAGGTGTTGTATGTTCTCTGTGTGTTGCTCATGGGGAGACAAAGGAATCAGGTGAGCATTTGCAAATGATCACACATGCAAAAGTTGATGATGTCTCTGTAAACCTAAGTGCTTATTAATTAGGTCATGGACAGAGAAACATGAAGGGCAAAGCTCAAGGCATAAAGCTGGACAAATCCTATCATTGCAGTGATGCACAAACAAATAGGCAGTGTTTTGTTGCTGAGAATGAGCCATTGGGCAGGACTTGTTCAGCACAGCTTGTGACAGCGTGGGGGTGGAGAGCTGCTGTGGAGCTGCTGCTGTGGTGCGAGATGGATGCAGAGCAACAAAAGCTAATGGCAGGCCTTGACCTGGTACATACGTGAAGGTACTCATGAGCTGCCCTAATCTGCAGCATTAAGTGACAGAAGTGCCTCATCCAGGAAGCCTCCTGGATCTGGTTTTGAGAAAGTGTGTGGCCATACCTGCGGGAGTTGCCTGGTAGGGTTTTCCTCCTCCTCCCAACATGCTGCTGACCTGCTTGGACAGAACCCCACCAGGCATTCCACTTGGGCTTCTTTCACTTTTGGAAGTCCTCTGGGGTCGTTTTTACACTGGTGACTTTTGTGGTACATTTCCGTGCCTCAGCCAAGTGAGCATGTCATTAAACTCTCAGCTGAGAGGATACACTTCAGTTTTGTCAGGACTAACTTTTCACTGCATAGAAATCCCACTCATCTGTTCCTTTTGCATTTCTTGCCTTTGAAGTGAAAAATTAATAATTTGTTCCCTACCTTACGTAACTTCTGGAGAACCAGTCACTGCAGCTTGGCTATAGTTGGGATTTAAACAGGTCAAAAGCATATTGTGAAGGGAAAGGAGAAGCAATCTGTTGGTGCAGTTTTGACAGATTTCCAGTGCTGGCAGTCTGCTCAGCTCAGCAGAGCAGCTTGGAATAGCTGGGTATTAGGATGCCCTAGAGACTGGGAGGATCACATTTTTTCAAGTTCTTGCAGGGTTGTTGTATTGGGCAAGAGTAGCTGTGTTTGGGGGCTGTTGCTTGAGCACATTCATCCTGAGCATTTTGTTCTTTGCTAGTAACCTCCCACCCTATAGGACTCACAAATACTCATTACAGGCAGTCCTTTAAATTTCTTAATCTGAATTCAAAGTAAAAGTGTGTTTGAAGTACAGTTTTGCAACATAACTAACCTGTTGACAGTAAACCTACAAATGGATACTTAGCATTAAAATTAAGTAGATTCTGTTTAATACTAGCCAGAGGAAGCTAGCAATTCTTGCAGAAACCACAATTGCTACCATAAGAAACTTTTATTCCTGTTGTTAGTCCTTTTAGGAGGAAAAAAAGGGTAAAACTGGCATGCAGTTCTCTTCTTCTCCAGGGTTCATTCAGGACTGGAGTTGAATTGTTGTGAGATTTAAAGTTACTCACTCCCAAATGTTTTTTGTCCAGAGTCAGGTCCTTTTGTAAAATCCACTGCTTCTGTTTGAACATAATAATATCCATCGTTCTTTATCTGCATTTCAGGAACTTGTGTGGCAGATGTAAATCTATTCCCCTTCTTGAGAGGAAGTCAGATTAAGAATCAGAACTGAGCTGTTCCTTGTTGAGCTGAGCTTCTGTAAGCAGGTAGTGGCAGTGTCTGCGACAGCACTCATACTGACAAGCATTTCAGCTGCTCTCTTTTTCTATCAGGAGATAAAAGCATAGGATCTGTAACATCAGTCTTCCAGTCTGAGCAGCCAAAGATCTTAATAGTTGAATATTGGAATAATTTTGTGCAGTTTCTAAAGGGCGTCACAAATCTGCTTCAGTCCGCTGTGGTAATCAATATAATGGTCTGACATTTGCTTGAAGCATGATGCAGCTTCCTAAACTAAACCTGCTGCTGGATGTTTACTCTAAATCCTTGGTTTGAACTTGACTGACTTGCGTAAATTGAAAACTGCTCACAGTGACTTGGCTCCTACCTGCTGCCATGTTGGGAATGATCACACCCTTGGGGATAAGTGGTGTGTCACTGCAGATCTCTGCCTCTGCTCCCTTCTCATTATGGTCACACCCTAAATTACTCTCCTCATACATTTTTCTAGGCTGTCTTGCATGTCTCTATTGTGACAGATAATCAGTTGTTTTACTTGCTCCTGCTACAGGGAGACAAACCGTGTACAGTAGAAGCTCGTAATAGCTTTAGGGGCGAGAAAGTAATAGAGCAATTTATGAGGCCGGGCAGCAACAGGGGAAAGAAAGGCAAAGGAGTTTGAAGGATGGGTATGGAGCAGGGATTGTCTTGGCATCCCTGGATGCAGTTGTTTAATGAGCTTGGGGTCATGGGGGGAGCATGATCCAAAGGCAGTGACTGTGACTCAGGAGCTTTGTCACGCAGCAGTCTGTCAGGGGAGAGCTTAAGAGTTCAGCAAACTAAAAGTAAACTGAATACATTTCAGATCAGGGAGGTGTCAATTGGATTGAGTGGTTCACGCTCTGTGTGGGAAGGAGCAGGTTCCCGAGCTAAAACAAGGAATGCAGAGAGCTCCTTCTGTAGCAGGGGACTGAGGCTTTCACAGACAGCTCACACACTTGGTTTCATCCTGTGGGGCTTGTGCCAAGCTGGCTGCTGAGGGATGGGACTGCAGGGGAGTGCTTTGTCCAGACATTCATAGAGTCACAGAACAGCTTGGGTTGGAAGGGACCTTAAAGACCATCAGTTCCACCCCCCTGCCACGGGCAGGGATGCCATCAGGTTGCCCAGGGCCTACGAGCTGCTTTCCTCAGAGCTGCTTCTGTTGGAGGCTTGTGACTGGATCAAAGGACTAGAAAGTGCCCTCAGATAAGGGAGTGCAGGACTCCAAGCTTCACAGTCTGTCAGGGTGGCTTGAGTGCGGTGGGAAGGAGCTGCGTGCTTCCTCCAATGCGATACTCACAGAGATGCCCAGAAGCAGGAATGTTTCCAGGTAGATGGGAAAGTTGGTGGCTGCAGCCAAAAGGAACACAGAAGCCCATCAGCTATGCTGCTAACAAGAATAAGAATGAAAAGCTGTAAAATAGTGCTGGCTTTAATACTTTTGATTCATTCAGGTACTTGAGGAAAACAGAGCAAAGTTGAGTGGTCTGCTTAAGTACTGCTAGTTAGGATGCTACATCTCAAGGACGGCCTAGCTTAATGTTTAGGTGACTTAATTTTAAGGAACATAGCCTTTACTGCATTGGGCAGGTGATTTTTACGGCTTGTTGGGCTTCACAGTCATGCATGATTTTCACTTACACTGCCTCTCAAGGGATGCTGCTTGTCATAGGCGTCCAACTGATGAGGATCCCATTTATATTTCTCATACTCCTCATCCTCCTAAGTGCTTACTTCAGAAGTATCAAAGCTTGGACTGTAGGTCCAAGCCGTTCACACCAGAATTATTAGCTCTGTAGTCTGTTTCAAATATGTTGAGGTTGTGTTACTGCTAGGCTCTGCTTTGCTAAGGACTCCTGCCTAGGTTACATGCACAAAAAGTGTATCAGTATTTTATGTTGTCTTCAAAGGGCTGCCTCGGCTTTAGCTGTGTGAACTAGAAGGGCAGAGGATGCTCAGTGGGTGACTGGCAGCAGAATGTTTGCAGCTTGGTTTTGTGATGGCACAGAAGTTGTGTGTGGATGTATTTTCAGTGCCTTACAAGTGATCGCCCAATTTCCAAAGCTTGTCCTAGAGTCAGAGTGGTTAATTCAAAAAGCAGCTCACAGTTTTCTCACAGAATGTGTTTCCTGTCCATGACCAACAGATTGAAGCTAATGATGCATCATGATCAGTATGCATGCTACCATGCACACATGCTATTCAATAAAGAATTGACTTTCTGTTGTCAGAGGATGATGTAGTTGTGCACATTTGTTTTCCAGACTGTTATATCTGTATTTGAGGCTGAAGCAAGCGAGTACTTCCTTCTCTTCTCTTCCAGGTTCATAAAATGATAGCGGAGTTCAGACTGATTCCTGGCCTCAATAATTTGTTTGACAAACTGATCTGGAGGAAGCATTCAGCATCAGCTCTTGTTCTGCATGGACACAATCAAAATTGTGACTGTAGCCCAGTGAGTAACTTTTTAAGTACTGTGTTGGATTTTGATGTTATTACGTAATAACTCTGAGGGATTGTACTGAGTAACTGAATGCCTTTATAAGTTAAGTGAGGTACAGTAGGACTCAGGTTTTTTGGTTTTTCTAATGCAAATTACTGTTTTCACTGAAGTCTTTATCTGTGGTTCATTCTAACAAGTTAGCAGAGGGCAATTTAGCCTCTCTCCAATCTCTCAGTTTGGGAGTTGTGAAAGGGGTAAATTTTTTTTGTCTCTGGAGGCAAAAGTGGAAAAAGACCAAAACTAACGAAATGATAGCTGCTGGGTCTAGCAAGGAGAGCCACAGAGCAAAAAACAAATTGCAAAGAGTTGCGTTGTTTTTGTTATTCAAAGCTAGATACCCTAAACCAGTAAGTATAGTGAGGATGGTTTTTTTGTCTTTGTGGTGAGAAGAAATTAACTGTTACATACATAGGCTTGCAAGTAGCCTCCTCTTCTGTTCTATTTTTGGGAAGCCTGCAAAGTGCACCCTTCTCCTTTTATGCAAGTCATTTGCTCTACTGTCCAAATGGGTTTGATTTGGATAGGTTTTCAATTCAGCTGTTTCATGTCAGCGTGGTAATTAATGATGGCCAAAAATACCAAAGCAGTTTTGTTGACCGTTATTCTCTCTTTTTTAGGACATTACTTTAAAGATACAGTTCTTGAGGCTTCTTCAGAGCTTTAGTGATCACCATGAGTGAGTATGAAAAGCTCCAGTAAATTGTGGCTCGGTGCTAGTTTGTCTGGTTGCAGTTACAGCAGGTCTCCTAGGCACGGTGCATGCTCTGTGAATGGAACATTGTACAGTCCTTAAACATTTGTTCAGATGTTATGTGCTTTCCAGCTCCTCTATGAAAAGGCTGTGCTCTCCAGTGGGCAAGTTTAATATGTCCACTGATGATTAAGACGAGCCTGTTTTGCTTAATGTTGAATTGACCTGAAACATTTATGTGATGAGTTACCACTTCGTGGCTGCAGGATGAAGGTGGCAGCTTCCATGATGCCGTTTCTCTCTTTTTCCTGAGAGTCGGTAGTGAGGCAGTGTGCTCATAAGAGGCTTTTTCCCTGTGTGTACACATTCAGGCTTAATTCAGAGTGGAACAAGCCAAAAAAAAGTCTGTTGAAAGATCAGGGCGAAAGACAGCACATCTGAAGTTAACCTGAAGAGGAAGATGCAGTTGCTGTCTAAATACCAGCAATGGAGGAAGACCTGATTAAGCCTGATTATGCAGTGGAAAATGTTAGGGGAACAATTATCTGGAAGCTAGGTTGGAAATAGGAAGAAAGGCTCTGTTTGCCTTCAGAAGGCATATTTGTGAAGCTTGATTCTGCCATAGTAGTTGAGGGGTGATGTAGGGTTTTTTTAAATGCCTCTACTCAAGAGACGTACCTCCTCTGATGCAGAGAGAATTGTTGCTGTAGTTTGACTTGCAGAATCGCATTTTGCGTTCTGTAAGTGTCCTGCTGCTCTAATTCAGCCCCGCAAGATGGTTTCATGTTCCTTAGCAAACCTCTGCATTTGAGGCGTATTGCACTAAATACGCATGTGCATATTCACTTCTTGCCTAGCTGGTGTTGTTTACAGCCAAGGGTAATATTTTTTATAGGATTTACCAAATCCCATTAAATTTTTTAGATATGCATATTGGAAGTGGCTGTCTTTTTGATTAGGGAATATTAGTTATAAGAGTGGGGAGCTGCTGAACATATTTTACATGCAAGGGGAAGGCTGACCTGTCGTAGATCCTTCATTGAAGACATTGTTTGCTGAGGAATCACTCCAGGTTTTCCAGTAGGATCTCTCTAGATTATGTTCTTACTGAAGTGACTACTACAAAGACGTCAGGCTTGTTTAAATAGAAAACAGCTTTCATCTGTAGTGTTTGAGCAGATGGAATGTGTGGAATCTGGTTAAGGTTTTTAAACAAGTGATTGCATAAACTCTATGAAATTACAGTCTGGTGGAGTTAGCTGAGAACACAATGGGAGTAAGTGCTTATATACTGGTACTGACTTCAGTAAAATTGTGAATAAGCTAAACTTGCAGAACTGTTCATGCATGGAGAGAAAGGCTGTGTTTTCATTACAGAGACCTGTTGATCCAGATCAAAAGAAACTTCACATGACACTTGTTGAGCGCTAATCTGGAAGATAGTGTTTGAAGCAAGAGGGCATCCTTGTCGCCTCTCTGGTCTAATAGCTTACCTTCTTTGTAGTTGCTGTGTTTTTGATGAATAGGTTCTACTTCGTACACCCTCACAGCCACCACTGCATCATATGCTCCCCTTGGTTTCTTGAAAATAAAACTTTGTTGGCTGATTCTGAGCAATTTGCAGTAGGAGGGCATTAAGGAAACATGCTGGAACTGGGGAAGGAGTTGGGCAATGGGAGCATCTGGAGTACGTTTCTACATTGTCAGACCTGTCCTGCTAAACTCTGGACACTTCATTTGTTCCACAGATAAACTCACTGGCTTTCATAAAGAAAAAAATATCTCTATTTGATAAATCATTTTACACAAATTCCTTGTTCTAATATCCGTTCCTGTTCTCTATATTTTATAAAGTCTTTAAATATTTCCAGAGTAAACAGTTTGCTTACAGTTTGCTTAAAGTAATATAATACTAGGAAGGCTGAGTACTCCTTTGCAGTTTCTTCTTTCTAACTGAGGCTAATTACTGATGAACAGCAAGATCACTATACGGCAGAGAAAAAGTGTTGGAAGCTGTGAAAAAGTTTGCTGTTTAAGTCTACTGAAACTCAGCAAACGCTGAGATTTTCAGGAACTTGTGCCATCTGGAAGCAAATATTTACAAAACAAACCATAAGATCCTGAACAGATCAGCAAAGAATAGGCATCTCAAAGCAGGTTGGTGTTGGCAAATTGTGTTTGGCAAATTTCAAAGACAGCTTACAAAACAGCAGCTAGTTGGCCTAGTTTGGGAGTGTGCTGTGGTAGAGGGGAGGTAGAGTGTGAAAGGCTGTGAGAGCTGGAGAGGTGAAAACTTACTGCCTAGTCCTGCAGCCCTTATAGGCCTGTGGCATTTCTTTTCATAGAGTTGCACACTTGTCTGCCTCTTGAATGGATTCATCATGTTTTTCTCCCCTACTCCCCAACTGTCTTGCTTTAGGAACAAATATCTCCTTTTAAACAGTCAAGAACTTAATGAGCTGAGTGCTATCTCCCATAAAGCCAACATCCCTGAAGTTGATGCAGTTGTCAACACCGACAGGTGAGTAGGGATACAGGATTTAAGGTCAGCAGCTTCTAGCATTGTGCAAACACTTACATTGGAGGTTTGGTGTCACCTATTTTGTTTGAGATCCCACGGTCCACAACACTTGCCTTAATTTCAGTAACGTGCTTCAGCAGGAAGTGTCTAGCTGGGTTTGTACAGTGTGGTCATTAGCAAATTTAAACTGTGTTGCGTTGTCTGAGTAAGGCCCTTTAAAAACAGAAGCAACTTAAAATGGGCATTTTGGTTTCATGGCCCAGACTTCATTATTATGTGCTCAGTCTTCCTGTTTGTCTGGCCTTTCTCACTACTAGCATTGCAGACACAGCTGGAAAGTAAACTGTGATCCCTCCAGTACATGAATTGCTGCTGTTAATAAATCTTAGGTTTTTTTGAGAAGCAGTGCACACACAATGTCCATTACAGGTCTGCATATTTTAAGAACAGCTAATAACTAGAATAAGCTAAATTAGGTTAATGTGTTAAAACTCCTTACAGAATCTCTAGTATTATATTTGATTATCTGTTCAATTGACTATTTTGATTTAATGAGCACTTTAATATACAACTCCGATGCACAGACCTCACAAAGTGAAAAATTTTGTTGAATTCAGTTGTCAGAATACTCCTAGATTACCAGCAGGGACTTGGTCTGCACAGAGCAGACTTAACTCACTTTGAAAGGGAATTCTCTGAGATTTCTAGATTATAACTATTATCATAATAATTTGCCTAATTGGTAAGAAATGGCATCCGTATTACTTGGATCGTTTCCTTCTAAGCACAGATACCTGCCTGACTTTGTCTGGAATAAGTTGAATAAGTACTTAAGGGGAAAAATTCACCCTGTTGTAAGTGCACAGAAAGGAAGTAGAACAAGGGTGTCAGCATCTTTGTCTGCCCTGCAGAACGCTCCCACTGGTAGAGCTAAGTCACAAAAGTTAATGAATATTCATGTTGTATATTTAATTCTAGTCATTAATTTATCATTCCAACCTCTGGAGAAGAGATTGGATTCGGTGTCCTACAAGGGGCAGTAGAAACAGCCCTTCCACTCATACTGTCACTTCTTCATGTGCCTTTAGGAGTCTTGTCTGTGATGGGAAGAGAGGTTTGTTGACCAGACTTCTTCAGGTCATGAAGAAGGAACCAGCTGAATCCTCCTTCAGGTAAGTTCATTTTACATTGCTGTGTGCTGTTTTGAGTTGATTGGAAGGTCAGTTTGTTTTCATACAGCTCACAACAGTTGAAAATGCTTGAAAACCATAAGCTGTGAAGAGCATGTGGCTTTGTTGCACTTGGCATTCTCCCTCACCTGCACTACCACTGTAGCCAAAGTTTGCATTGGACCTCATACCCAATACGGTCAGTGATTTTCTGCAGGATCAACAGATCTCTCTCCAGCTTCAGAATGGAATGAAACTGGTTAGGAAATTTGGTTAAAATTGTAGTTGTGATAAATTCCTACCCTTGCTCCAGAGTTAAAATGTCTTCTTCCATTTCTTAGGTTTTGGCAGGCAAGGGCAGTTGAAAGTTTTTTGCGAGGCACCACCTCCTATGCAGACCAGATGTTTCTGCTAAAGAGAGGACTACTGGAGGTAATGAAGTGCACATTCAGCTTCTTCTGTAACACATCTCTGTAGCAATCAAGAAAGATTTATCTGTAAAGAATTCAAAGGGGGGTAAAAATACAGTTTTTATCAGGCAATTTTTGAAAGGTATTTGTGAATTCTACTTGTGGCAACCAGGCGTGCATGGGGTGGCCCGCTCTATGGCCTGCATCATTGGGAAGTTAATTTCATAAAAGACTTGTCTGAATTGTTGTATTTAGTTCTGTTATTTAAGAACTAAACCTGCAGATTAGTGTTTGAAATAGTGATTAAATCAAAGTCTGTGCTGTATTTGGGCTAAACTGTGGCAATAACATGTTTTCCTCCCATGACAGCATATTCTCTACTGCATTGTTGATAGTGAGTGCAAATCACGGGATGTGCTTCAGAGTTACTTTGACCTTCTGGGAGA
Source organism: Anser anser (assembly GCF_964211835.1). Classification (NCBI taxonomy): domain Eukaryota; kingdom Metazoa; phylum Chordata; class Aves; order Anseriformes; family Anatidae; genus Anser; species Anser anser. The sequence continues at coordinate 11,882,087 of NC_139737.1, forward strand.
ACTGATGAAATTCAATATTGATGCATTCAAGAGGTTCAACAAGTACATCAACACAGATGAGAAGGTAAATATTTGTGTTGTCCCCAGCAGGTCAAATTACACCCTCTTATAACAAAATACAGCACTAGGAAACTCAGATTGGTTTGCTGCTTTTAGTGCATCTGTTGAGCCTGGTGCACAATAAACACAGAGGAGTGAGCTGCCAAAGTCTCTTCACAAGTGCGTATGTTGCTGCATACAATCGTGTTCTTAGAAGTGTTCCCAGCTGCTCTGAGTCAGCAAGTGCTGAGCTGTTCAGAAAATGTTGCCCGTTACATGATCACGCAGGTCCAAGGTCAGGGCTCAAAGATGGTAGAACAATTTGTGTGATATCACTTGGTTTGGGGTTAAGCTGATAGTTACAGAAACTCAGACAGGCTCCAAAAAGTGTTTCACTGGAGCTTCTTTAAAAAAGAGAGGGAGGGGGGCTGATTTGATGTACATGAGTTAAAACACTATTTAATATTTGATAATGTAAAATTATATACCTTTTCTTTGATATTATTTGAAGTTCTGAGCATTTTAAGATGTCATGGTTGACATAGTTACCTAGAAAACTGAGTTGTGCATGTACATCAAGAATGGGCAGCTCTCTCTGCAAAATGATTTCTTGTTTTTATGCACTTCTGTGTATGTAACATCAGCTGTTGGGAAGGTTTTGAATGGTCTCACGCTCTTGCTTACGATACGTTAATTTTTCTCTGGTTGCTGTCAGGTCTGGCAGATCTTGGAAAATAGTAGCAGAGATGCATTTCCAAGAAAGGTGTGTTTAATATCAGGTTGTTCTTTGGTGAACTGGCCTCACACATTCTAGAGAATCTATCTATATACTTCGTGATTTCTACCTTCTGATCTATAACTTCTTAAAATTTTGGGTTGGTAAGAATCCCTCACCGTATTCCTCCCCAGCACTACCTGATGTGCAAAGCAAGTGTAGGGAAATAGGGAGCTAGAGGAACTGCAGAGCCCAGCAGCCTTCTGTCTCATTTGTCTCTTTCAGAAGAAAGTGTGAAATCCTGATGTCATTGACATGACAGGGATAGCTTCATAATAGATTTTAGTAATGCCAGGACTGTCTTGGAGGTTTTTCTGATCTTTAACGTTTTTAAGGTACTTAACCGTAGGGATCCTTTGGACGGCCTTCAGTGCCAGTATTGGCTTCAGCCGGATGAGGCAGATCGGGAGTGTGTCTCTCCTGTTACTCTTGTTAGAGTTAATAAAAAATATCGAGCATATGTATTGGTGTGGTAAAGAAATGACCGGGTGTATTTTGGCATTCAGAACCTACCTTAGGTCTTGCTCTCCTTTTTGAAGGGAAGGGGAAATTGTGTGCATCAGCGTTTGCTTTTGTTGATGTGTGTGGTTTAGGTGTTGGTGCTCAAAATTCAGGGTGTGGTTTCTCCTGTAACCTTCAAGAACTGTGTTCTTCCAATGTTGGAATGCACTGAGTGCCCGACTCACCAAATCCTGTCTGTAGCTCCTCCTGCTCAGGTTCACTAGCCTGTTCCCCTTGTGCCAACGAGGTCATTGGTTAGTGCACCTCTTGGCCATACACATTCTGAAAATGTTATGAAATGCTGTTCCGTCAGGCCTTATTTCTTCTGAGTGCTCGTGTACAATGACTTTGCATTTTTTTAATGCGACACTATGAATTTCTTCTCTTTAGTTCCAGATATTTTTGAATCAGATCAACAGTTCATTGGTTGACTCGAACATGCTGGTTCGCTGCATTACACTGTCCCTGGACCGATTTGAGAATCAGTCTGATGCTAAAGGTAAAGAATAAGAAATGGCATGGGTATGTGGCTGTGATAATGCTCATTTTCACAGAATCGTAGAATATCCTGAGTTGGAAGGGACCCACAAGGAGTATCAAGTCCAACTCCAGGGTCCCCAAAGGACTACCCAAAAAAACAGACCATGTGTCAGAGAGCATTGTCCAAATGCTTCTTGAACTCAAATTTTAAGCCTGGGCTTTGAAAATTTTGGTATCAAACAGAAAAGGTCACCTTGCAGGTTTGTTCCTACAGCCTGAGCACCAATTCTTACTGCTGAGTTGCTTGGATCAATGTGTCTGAACTGTTAAGTACCTGATGATTGTCTTTTTCCTCTTGCTGCAGTTGCAGAAGTCCTATCAGAGTGCCGCCTGTTATCATATATGTCCCAGATGTCCATGAGAATGTCCTTTCTTTTCCGTCTCATTAATATTATTCATGTACAGACACTTACACAGGTAAAGAGCTGACAGTAACTTCGTTGTTATCTTGCTGGTACTGTGTACGGATGAACTGGGCTGGGAACAGGGAGGAACCTGGCTTCTCTGAGGAGACCCGTGTCCCTTCTTTCTTGATACAAATAGGAGCACTTCCTCTGCATGCTTACTGTGAGCACATTTTGTAAGGACATGTATACAACTGATATCTCAGGGTTTGTTGTTGTTGTTGTTTGACCTACTGTCATTTTTATTTTTAGGAAAACGTCAGTTGTTTGAACACAAGTTTAGTTATCCTAATGCTGGCCCGAAGGAAAGAAAAGCTACCTTTTTATCTGCGCACTTTGCAACAGATGGAATACACAGAAAAATATCCAGGTTTCATCCTGAACAACTTCCATAGTCTTCTGCGATTCTGGCAACAGCATTACCTCAACAAGGATAAAGACAGCACCTGCTTAGAAAATGTACGTGAACCTCTTACTGTAGCCAGAATCCACCATAGCAATATCTGTCTATTAGCCACCCAGCAAAAATGGGGTGGCAGGGTGCTGTGGGTCCTACAGCGCCTGGACCCTGGGTTGCAATGTTTGTGCCATGGTTTGCAGCGACCCTTCTGTGGCTTCCTGGGCTGCAGACAGGAGGAGATGATGCTGAGAGCGAAGTGGCTGCCGTTGCTGCGTTTCAGGGTGCTGTGCTTGCGTGCTGCAGTACTTGCTGTTTTCAGCTGCTGCTTGGCACTTGGAAGCGGCTAGTTGTCCTGGGTGCAAAGGCTTTGGGCAATCTGTGGTGTAGACTGAGACTGCCGGCACTTGGCTGTTGCAGGAGAGGCTTTTTGGCCTTAAAAGAATGACATAAGGGGGATGCGAGCAGGGACGCTGTCTTGTCTTTGTGTGCTGCCTAGGAGCGGGAGCTGCTGCCAGCACTGGCTTCAGCTGCGGCCCTGCAGTGTCCCAGTTTGTGTTTGGACAACAGAGGAGGAGTTTAGGCTTGTGTGTGTGCGCACTGCTCCCAGACGGCCTTGCCTGCCCACCCGTGCGGGTGGTGTTTGCCCTGGGTTGCTCCCAGCAGGGTTACGGCTGCCCCCGCTGCTGGGCGTCCCTGCCTGAAGCTGGGCAGTGCGAGGCTGGCAGGCTCGGCACCCTGCTCTGCTGCCCCGGGAGGGCAGGCTGGGTGGGAAAGTGCGTGGCTGGGGAAGTCAAGCTGAATAGGAAGCAATTTTCAGTTTTCTCTGCTGAATGCCTGTGAGATGTCTCTTCTGCTACATGGCAGTACCTGCTGAGCACGCTAACCGGTTTCTTCATCTCTTCCCGCAGAGCTCATGTATTAGTTTTACCTACTGGAAAGAGACTGTATCTATACTGCTCAGTCCGGACCGGACATCCCCCTGTGCCATAGTTAGCTACATCGACGAGGCATATATGGACATTGACAGAGACTTTTCTGAGGAGTAATTCTTCGCTCTGGCTTCTGATGGACAGCGCTTGGAGGGTACCTCGCAGCCCGTGGATTTTCAGGGATACGCTGTGTAGTGTGTGTGTGCGCGTGTGCGGCTTGGAACCGCTGACTGTTACTGCATTGTCAAAACCCCGGTCCCCATCTCTGATCTCTAACAGATGAGACTTTGAGAGCTCTCTGGGCAACACATTCAGGGATGTATCTTCCAGTTGTTCTGGGATAAAAAATAATCACCCGCAAAAACTGATCTTTTTTTTCCCCTCCTCCCACCCCCCTGCCCCGTTAAATGTGGCTGGTCAGAGCTCTTTGTGCTGACGGACGAGGATTCTCTGTACGTGCCAACTTAGTGATGGCTCCTTTTCATGGCTACCAGGACTAGCAAGTCGCAAAGCACAGAAATTGCCCTCCAAATGTGAGGTCCAAGGAGCCAGTCTGCTTGGGACCCTGACACACCAGCCACATGCAGAGCCACCACGAGGACTCCCTCCAGGTGCACCTCTTCTGTTGGGGTTTGGAATCGGGGGTTTAGGGTTGGTTAGTGTGTGTGTGTGTGCATGTGTGCGCGCGCGTGTGCGCTTTTAATTCCTGAGAGCCCTAGCTCCAGTCACCTCTTTCTCATCTACTTTTGGATCGTTTGGTACTAAATCTGTTCAGCCGCTGTCTGTGTGTTAGGAGAGAACCTCTGCTCCTGCTGTCCTTCCTGCAGATCCTTCCTCTCTGAAGGTGTTTCACAACGGTGCAGAGAACAGAGACATTTCAGCAGTGGTGGAATTGCAACAGGGGTTGGCTTTTTCACAGAGCACTAGCATTAAAATATACTAATTTTTTTAAACTTGGGGCTTGTCCCTTCTTGGATAACTAATTGGGTTTTAAAATACTTTTCAGGACCATTGCTCTTAATGCTAACCTGCTGTGCCTGGAAGTCTTATGTCAGTCTGCTTTCAGCCCTTAATATCAACACACACACATTAATCTTGAAGTGCAATATTTATTGGAAATGTCAGTTTTTCCTGGATCTGTTTTAATGAGAATGTGTTAAATGCTGGGAATAAACACTCCTAGTTGAAAGTAACTTTGCAGGATGTGTTGGGAAAGGGAGAAAGCAGGTTTTGGCGGTCACGATTGCCAGACCTGTGCACACCCTGCCTGCTCACTAACAGTGTGTTGCTCTAAGACAGTCACATTCCCAGGAATGAAATACAGCCTGAAGTCCTGAGCCACTGCATTTAAGTCAAAATGTATGAATCTTGCAGCTCCAGCTAAAAGGAAACCGGTTTTCTTTTTGAAACATGCATCTGAATTTTTTAAAATATCTGTTATTTGATGAGACAATTTGGCTTCAGCTCTCTCTAGGGTGTCCCCGAGCTGTAGCATTTTGTCTCTAATCCTTGCCCCGGAATGAAACCCCCTCTGAGGGGTCCCTGTGGTGGGGCCTGGATGAGCGGACGAGGCTTCCAGCCCCCAGTGCAGGACTTGCTCTCCAGCAGTCACCCCTCTCCTCTTGCTTATCTCACACTTCCATGTCCTGCTGCAGTCCTGCAGTCGGAACTCTGCTTGCAGGGTGCTCAGAGCTGCTGAGCTTGTGCATAAGCCTGGAGCCTCGCGGGAGCCCCTGGGGAGCCTTCGGTGTCCCAGGGGCTGAGTCCCTGGGGCAGGCTCTGCCCGGCTCTGGTGAGGGTCCCCAGTCACCCCCCTTGTGTCGGGGACCTCTTCCAGTGGCAGCTGCACCTCCCTGCTCTTCATCAGGTCACCCCCAGCCTGTCCCCTCCCTCCCCCCAGCTAATTTCTTTCTCATCTGTACTTTTTTGTTCTTGGGTATTTGTGTTTTTGGTGTATCTTTGCTTCTTCTTAACTGTAATAGATGTACACTTAAAATAAATGCTTCAAATTAAAAGGCTTTTAAGTTAAGGGATGCCTTTTCCATAGTCTAGTTAATTGGTGCATCCAGTGATTGCTGCTATGAACCTGCAGAGTCTCATTTACATCTCTGTATTTATGTAACGTACCGTTAAGGGCCAAGCTGTGGCTGTCCTTGGCTATGGGCCTGCGTGAGGCTGAGCTGAAATGACCCCAGCCTGCCTTCTAGCTCATGGGTCCCTCCTCCCCAGCATGGGAGCGCGGCCATTTACACTTGGTCCTGCATTTTGGGTCCTTGCCTGCTAGAGGCAGCTTGGCTTTGCTCTCACCTTCAGGCTTGTGCAGGAGGCTGAGCTGGCTGCCCGCAGAGGGCACGGGCAGGGAAACCGCGGCAGCTCTTCCAGGGAGGGAGCGCCCTGGGCTCCGCGGAAAGGCTCTGCCCACTGAGGGCACGGCCATGAGCACGCTGAGAGGCTGCTGCTGCGAGCTCATGTGTCCACGCCAGGTACCTTCAGCAGCTCTTCTGAGAGGGACCAGACCGCTCCGTCCTTGTTGTGTCTTATTTACGGAGCGCACAGGGAGGAAGGGTCCTGCGCGGGGCCGGGGGGCGCTCGCTGACCCCAGCCGAGGTGGCAGCAGCTCTGCCCAGGGACGGGGTGGAGGTGGGACCCCATCACTAACCTACAGCTGGAAGTCTGCACTATCCCCACGGATCGCTGAGGTGCGTGCTGCCCAGATTAATGCCAATTTACTAACTGCAAATAAACCTATTAAATGGAAACTTATTAAAGAAATTTATTTTAAAGAAACAAGTGGAGATGTCTTTCTTTGTAGGCATGTTGCCTAAGCAATCAGCAAGCCCTTTGCCCTACAGGACTGTATTTTACAGTCTCCCTGGGAGTAATGGGATTAATAAGGTCTGTTTTGCCCTCTGCCCCCGTGCCCCTACCCTGCCTTGGCTCTGGCCTGCCCTTGCTGAGAGTGGGGTGGAGAGTTCTGATGCGGGGAATGTGGGGGCTTTTCCCAAAGCCCAGCTGAAGCCCAGAGCAAACCAGCACCGCAGAGCAGGGCCCGGGGAGGCCTGTGTCCCTTCTGCCCCCGCCCGGCTGTGAAGCGTGTTCCCCAGAGACCCCAGCTCACCCATCCCTGCTCGCTGCAGCAGCCCCGGTACCCATCACAGACACAAAGGAGCCGCCCCGGCAGAGCTACGTTTATTCACTCAGAGCAAAGCTGGCAGTGGCTGTTGCAGCCATTGGCCTCCAAGGTGCAGCAGGTGGCTGGGGACAGGCAGGGCAGGCAGCCCGGCGCCTGCTACTCGTGCTGGTGGAAAACAGAAGGGTGTTGGCAGCACCGTGCAGCCGCTCCCCTGGCAGCAGTGGGGGGTGGGGGGGGTGGGGGTGGGCTGCAGCGCCGAGCCTTACCTTGGAGGTGATCGCCTCCCTGGTGCGGGCGCGCAGCTTGTTGACCTGCGTCTCGGCGATGTCAGCCCGCTCCTCAGCGTCATCCAGCTCGTGCTGCACCTTGCGGTACTTCACCAGGTTGGAGTTGGCTTGCTGCTCCTGGGGGGCCGTGGATGGGGTGAGGTGGGGGTGTGGGTTGCGCTCCCCACTCCAACCCCAGTGCCAGTCCTCCCAGGCAGCCCCGGGGAGGGCCAGCGCTGCCCGGCACTCCCGGAGGAGAGCTGAGCAGGGGACAAGCACTTACCGCCTCCTCGAACTGGCGCTTGTAGCTCTTGACCTTGCTCTGCAGCTTGTCAATCAGGTCCTGCATCCGTGTCAGGTTCTTCCGGTCTTCTTCAGTCTGCAAGTGCCCCCGACCCACTCAGCAGGACCCCACTGCTGGTGCGAGCCCCCTCGGCCCTGCTCGGGCTCCAGCTGCCCCAGTACCAGCAGTCCCAGCGGTGCCAGGGCCCTCTGCAGCCACCAAGCCCATGCCCTGTGGGCCGACCCCCGTGTGTCCCACCCTCAGCCAAGGAGGTGCCACCAAAAGGGGCGGAGGGACACAGAACCGGAGAGAAGCTGGAACAAGCCTGGCCCCTTGCCCTGCAGGCCCCAGCACCAAGCCCAGGGGCCGGACTGGGGGTTTTGGCTAACGTCAGGGGCTGAGAAAGGGGAGAGCTGGGCCCAGATGCCTGCGGGGCCTGAGCTGTACCCGGTGCTGCCGTACCTGGTAGGTCAGCTCCTTGATCCGCCGCTCGTACTTGCGAATGCCCTTCTGGGCTTCAGCCATCTTCTTCTGCTCCATGTCCAGCTCTCCCTCCAGCTCACGCACCTGCGGCAGGCAGAGGCCAGCTCACGCTCTGCTCCCCAGGCAGGGGCACCCAGTGCCAGCCCCAGCCACGGCCACGCCACTTTCCCAGCTGCAGCTGAGGCTGAGCCACCCCAGGCTTACAAGGCCCTGGGGCCTGCCCCTCACTGCGCAGCAGGAGGGATGGGGCAAATGCAGGGCCCTGCAAAGCCCAGTGTGACCTGGGGGGGCTGCCCCCTGCCTCCTTACCCTGGCTTCTAGCTTCTGGATCTGCTTCTTGCCCCCCTTGAGAGCAATCTGCTCTGCTTCGTCCAGGCGCATCTGCAGGTCCTTGATCGTCTGCTCCATGTTCTTCTTCATCCGCTCCAGGTGTGCACTTGTGTCCTGCTCCTTCTTCAGCTCCTCTGCCATCATGGCAGCCTGCAAGGCCGGGGCACAGACATCACCCTGAGGCCGGGCAGCCCTGCCAGACACAGGGACTCCACGGAGGAGCCCTGAGACCCTCCCCTCTCTGCCCAGCCCCCAGCCCTATGAAGGTGCTGGGCACCCTTGCACCACCATCCCCACCCCGCTCTCACATCCGTGATGGCCTTCTTCGCCTTCTCCTCGGCATTGCGGCACTCCTGCACGGCGTCCTCCACCTCGCTGCTCAGCTGGGAGATGTCGGTCTCCAGCTTCTTCTTTTGGTTGATCAGACCGGTGTTCTGCAGGCAGAGACAGGCAGTGCCATGAGGACCGGCCGTGCCAGACAGGCTCCTGGCTCTCGGGTGCGGGTGGGCAGCCCCTCACCTGTGAGTGGAGCAGGTTGACCCTCTCGGTGGCCTCCAGCAGCTCCTGCTCCGCCAGCTTCCTGCTCCTCTCGGCCTGCTCCAGCGCCGCCCGCAGCTCCTCCACCTCCGCCAGCAGCAGGTTGTTGCGGCGCTCCAGGGCGGCCGCCTGCTCCTTCAGGTCATCGTTTTGGCGCTGGGTGTCGTCCAGCTCGATTTGCAGGTCCTGCGGGGCAGCGTGGGGTCAGTGGGGACAGGGGGTGACAGGGGTGGCCCCGAGCTGGTGGCAGCAGGGCCAGCAGCAGCCCCTCCGCCCAACCTTGATCTGGGCCTGCAGCTGGCGGCCCAGTTTCTGGAACTCGGCGGCCTGGCGGTTGGCGTGGCTCAGCTGGATCTCCATCTCGTTCAGGTCTCCCTCCATTTTCTTCCTCAGCCGGACAGCCTCGTTCTTGGCCCGGGCCTCAGCGTCCAGCGTGGCCTGCATGGAGTCCATGGCCCGCTGGTGGTTGCGCCTGCAGGAGGGACAAAGCGTCAGCCCCCTCTGCCTGGGGACACCCGGCCCGGGGCAGCCGCGGGAAGATGTGCTTGTCCCATCGTGGCCGTGGTGCCAGCTCTGCCCCGCAGCGATGGCCCAGCCTGTCCCCTCTCCCCACACACCTCAGGTTCTCAAACTCCTCATCCTTCTCTGCCAGCTTCCTGTCCACGTCAGCCTTGATCTGGTTGAGCTCCAGCTGGATGCGCAGCGTCTTGCTCTCCTCGTGCTCCAGGGCTCCCTGCAGACAGCAGCAGCTGTGGGAAGGGGCCCCCGGGGAAGCTCTCCGGCCACCCGTCAGCCCCCAGCCCAGAGCTGCAGGGAGCCACCCCAGTGCCTTGCTGAGGTCGCGCAGCCCCCATGAGCAAGACCCGGGGAGCACCCTGGCTCTCAGGACTGTCACATCATCAGAGTGGTGCGAGTTGCTGCTCCAGCACCACCCCACTGGCACTGCAGGGTGGGTCAGGGGCTCTCAGGAGCAGCAAGCACCTGTGAGCATCGGTGGGAAGCACAGACCCACCTCGGCCTCCTCCAGCGCTGCCTGGATATCGCTCTTCTCACTCTCCAGGGCTTTCTTCAGCTTCTCCAGCTCATGGATGGTTTTGCCACTCATACTGATCTGGTCGGTCAGATCAGCGATTTCCTCTGGCAGGAGCAGAAGGTGTTTGGTCAGGAGCAAGTCTGCGGGGCCAGCCCCTCGCAGGATTTCCCTTAACCCCCACCCAGGCTGGGCCTACATCCCCCCAGCCCCTCCGGGAGCATCAGTCTGGGTGCTGAGGTTGTGCCTGGAGAATGGGCACCGGCCCCCTTTGCTAGGCTGTGCTGCACTCCCCTGCAGCCAGGGTGAAGGAGAGGGAGAGAAAGGGCACGGGAGAGGTGTGAGGAGCCAAGGAGACCCACTTGTCAAAGAGCAACACTCCCAAGGCAGTGACATGCCACAGCCACAGCCCTTGAAGCAAAACATACACCATTTGGAAACAACAGTCAGCTGTCACTGTCCGTCTGCCCAGAGCGTCCCCATCAAGAGGACAGGACCCGTGCTGGTTTCCTGGAGAGATGCAGTGCCTCACAGCCCAGCCCGAAGAAAATGGGCCACATGTGGCTTAGCACCAAGGTCTGTTCCCTGCCCAGAAGGACGCCCATCCCACCACACGTCTGGCTCTGGGCTGAGGACATGGGAGCCACAGGCTGCCCATGCCAGCAGGGCCCCGGGGAGCCTGCAGCCCAACAGGAGAGCCTTAGCCCAGCCCTACCCTGCAGGTTCTTGTTCTCCCTCTTGAGGGTTTCCAGGTTGTCCAGAGACTCCTCATAAGCATTCTTGAGCTTGAAGAGCTCTGTGCTCAGGCTGCGCGATTCCTTCTGTGATGCCTCCAGCTCTGCCTGGGTCTCCTCGTACTTCTGCTTCCACTCAGCCAGGATCCTGTCAAAGTTGCGCTGCTTCTTGTCCAGGGCAGCGCAGGCAGAGTTGGCTCGCTCCAGGTCCACCGAGAGGTCCTCAATCTCTGTCTGCAGCCTGTGCTTGGTCTTCTCCAGCGAGGAGCACTTGGCGTGGGCAGCCTCCACCGCCTCCTCCGCTTCCTGCAGCCGGATGGCCAGCTTCTTCCTGCAGCCAGCAGCAAGGGGTGAGCGCTCCCAGCCCCAACGCCAGCCCACCCTGCTGCTCTGAGGAGGGAAGGCCACGGCCTGCCCAAACAGCCTCAGATCTGGGAAAGATCCATCCTTGAATGGAAACCTGTCACCTGTAAGGAACCTACTCCTGGCATGAGACTTACTTGGCTTCCTCCAGCTCCTCTGTCCTCTGGATGGCATCTGTCTCGTACTTGGTTCTCCACTGGGCCACCTCTGCATTGGCCTTGGACAAGTTCCTCTGGAGCTCACTCTTGGCCTCCACCTCCTCCTCATACTGCTCACGCAGCAGGTCGCAGTCGTGGCGGGAGGCTTGCAGGGCATGGGCCAGGGCATTCTTGCTCTGAGGAAGGGACAGCTCATGAATGGAGCAGCTCCTGGATGTGCTGGGATGCAGGGGTGCTGGGGCAGCAGGGGAGGACTTTGTTTTCCCAAGGCTAGGGGCTTATGCATGTACTGTGTGTCCCACCTCGTCAGTACCAGAAGCTGGCTTACTGCCACAGGTGTACACGTGTCCCTTCCCCTGACATCTGCGTCACTTGGAGCCACTCAGATCAGCTGTGCCCCAGCAGCCTCACCTTGGTCTCCTCCTCTAGCTGCCTCTTGAGCTCCTCGATGTTCTGTGTGAACGAGGTCTTGCCGCGGCTCAGCTGGTTGATGAATGACTCCTTCTCCTCCAGCAGCCGACTCAGCTCCCCTGGGTTCAGACAGAGCCAAACAGCCACGTTGGGGCTGAGCAGCCACGCATGAGCCCGCGCACAGCTTGTGGCCTTCAGCTGTGTGGAGACCTCCAGCCCCCCGTTGTATCCCCAGTCAGGCAAGCTGGGGCTCATGGGCAGAGGCGTCCCTCTGCAGCTAAAGACGAAGGAAGACAGCCAGGAACCCTTCCTTCTGATGTCGGACATCACAGGACGTCCCGCCCAGCACCAGTCAAACCAGCATCACTGCAGAAGTCCCCCCCCTTGCCAAGCCACACGGCACCTGCAAGGCCTGGCCAGAGGCACAGCATGGACACCCCGCCCCCTCCCCGCCAGACGGAGCTCCCCCTGATATTTGCCCGTGGGAGAGGCAGGACAGCCTGCACAGCTGCACCACGGCTTCCTAACTCGGATGCCCCAGCACAGGAGCAGCCACACGACCCCCACCTACCGTTCTCTGTCTGCAGCCTGCCACGCTGCGTGCTCACATCAGTCAGCTGTCGCTGCAGCTCGTCCACTTTGGACTTGGCTTCGCTCAGCTGGTCCTCGTAGGTGCGGCACAGCTTCTCGGCATTGGCCTGCGTGCACCAAGCAAGGCCCACATGAGACCCAGCTCTGCCCCAAGGGGCTCAGTGACTGCATCCCCCTGGGACCTTGCTGCCCTGCTCAGCAAATCCCACGTGCACACGATGCAGAGAGGAGGAGCCCAGCAGAGCTCTCACGTCTCTGCTAGGCTCAGAGCAGGTCTCTGCAGTCACTCTCACAAGTAGTGTCTTCCCCAAATCCTTCAGACTTGACTAGGACAAGCAAAGCATCCTGCAAGCACGGCCACAGTGGCATGGGGACATGCTATACTTAGTGAGTAAGAGGGACGTGGCCATGGCAGAGAGGACAACAGCCCAAGGACACGGCCGTGCAGAACACACTGCAGCAAGTCGCACTGATGCCAGAGTCACAGCTACCTGTTCACAAAGGAGCTGAAGCTGCCCTTTACAGAGCTGGAACCCACCTTGTTCTTGGTGAGGTATTCGATGTTGGACGACAGGTCGTCCACCTCCATCTTCATCTCGCTCTTCTCCTTCTCCAGCTTCTGCTTGACGCGCTGCAGGTTGTCGATCTGCTCGCTCAGCTCCGCCACGCTGTCTGCGTGCTTCTTCCGCAGGGCGGCCGCTGTGGACTCGTGCTGCAGCGTCGCCTCCTCCAGGTCCCTCCGCAGCTTCAGGAATTCTGCTTCCCGCTTCTTGTTCATCTCCAGCTGTGCAGCCGTTGCTCCACCGGCCTCCTCCAGGCGCTCGCTCAGCTCCTCCAGCTCCCGTGACACTTCTGCCCGCTGCTTCTCCACCTTGGCTCTAGCAGCACGCTCAGCCTCCAGCTCCTCCTCCAGCTCCTCAATGCGGGCCTGGCAGAGACAGGATGAGGCAGATGCTCCAAGCACCAACTGAAGTTCCAGCATCTTTGCTCCCCACAACAGAGCAAGGCATCTCCTCTGATGCTGGGGAGCAGCAAGGCACTGGCCCAGATCAAATGCTTGGGCTGCTTTGGGATTCTCGGAGGCCGATATGCCCAGTGCCCCCTGGTAGCCTACTTCACTGAGCTTCTGCTCTCCTCTGTACCGTGCAATCCAGGCTGATATTAGCTTCCCATCACTGGGAAGCCTCCATGCAAACAGCCTGAATCTGAGCATCTGTCTCTGCTAGAAGGAAGCCCAACATACTAGATTTGGTCTGGAGACCTTGGGGACTGTGTTCATGATCTTAGTCTGGATAAAGAGCTACACCCCAGAAGCTGTTCCTCATGCTGGTGCTAGTGCTCACCTCATGAGTTCATTCTTTCATCTTTCTGTCCACCACATTTAGACTGAGGGCTTTCCTTCAACTAACATTGCCAGCTTTTTTCATAGTTCCACTGCTGAAGAGATGTCCCCATGCTCAGAGAGGAACCAGCCCATGCAGATTCCCCCCACACATTCTGTCTGATGAGAATTCAGGACTCCTGGGCTGTGAGAACACTTCCCACCATACCTGGAGCTCCTTGATCTTCTTCTGTAGCTGGGCCTCAATCACTTGCTGATCTTCAATCCTCGAATTCAGTTGACTCATTTCAAAGTCTTTCCTGTACGGAAAGAAGGCAGAGCCTCTGGTCAGACAAGCACTGTCCTGCCAAGACCCTCCAGGTCCTGAAGCCAGAGGAAGATTGTTCCTTGCACTGTGACGCCCAGATCCAGAGTCAAAACAAACTAACCCACACAGGAAAGTGGCCGCTGGGGTGAAGAGCAGTGCATGGACTGCTCTGAAGGAGGCTTGGAGTGGCCATACTGGCAGACAGCCTGGCTGAGTTTTTCCCTGTGATGTCCCTCGGTACTGTTCTACAGTTCCCCAGCTAGAACTGGACATGAGGTCCCAGCCCTGCATTAGGATCCTGCCAGACCAGTTCGTACAGAGGAAGCGCTATAGCACCATGATCTGTTCGTCTGTGCAGCTGAGTTCCTCAGGAGAGCAACTCCCACATCATCACTGCATAGTACCCCGAAAAACTAAGCCCATTTGCTTGGACTGCTCAAAGCCACATCCCAACACGCCCTGCAGAGAGCACGTGTCCGCTTGGTTTAGGAGCGGGCACTGGCCTGGCAGAGTAAGAACACAGCCCCACTACATGTCACTCACTCACTTTTTGAGTTTCTCCTCCAGCTGCTGTTTGTCATTCTCCAGATCCATTATAGACTCCTGTGTCAACTTCAGGTCTCCTTCAAGCTTCCTCTTAGCTCTTTCCAGGTCCATGCGGATTTTCTTTTCTTGTTCGAGAGAGCTTTCCAGCTGGAGAATGAAGGGAGACAGGCTAGGGAGGGAAAGGACCCCTGGTAGCCACTGACCTCCCCCTTGTCCATTGCTGTGGGAACTTCACCCAGCCCTGAGAGTCACCGCTGTTTCCCAGTTACTCCAGTTCCATTCCCTCAGCCCAGGACTGCTCTCCATGGGGTCCTCTGGACCATCTCGTGGTTCAGGGGAAGTTTGGCAATGGGGTTATTTATCACCTGGCCATATTCAACAGGGATCTAATAATGATCACACTTTCCAGATCCCACTCAGAGGCAGCCTTTGTGCTGGAGATCATCCTGGAGATGTGTGACTCAAACCTTTCCCACTTCACTGTCACTGGCCCATGACTCACATCATCCACTTGCTGTTCCAGTTTGACTTTGGCTTTGGTCAGTGTGTTGACCTTGTCTTCCTCAGCCTGCAGGTCATCCAGGGCCTGCTGATGGGCCTCCTGCAGTGCTTTCTTCTCTTTCGTCAGCTTGGCAATGATCTCATCCAGGGCAGCCATCTCTTCAATCAGGTTTTTAACCTAGATTAATGAGGTCAAAAATTGAGTGCATCTTCTCTGAGACAAGCGATGCAAAGCTAGTACAGCAGCCTGGCCCATGAAGGGCAGGAGTTCACGTTCAGCAACAGCTCGGCACCTCAGCAGCAGCCAGCTCCTCTCCACTTGGCCAGGCTTCTGCCAAAACCCCAAGTCACTTGCCAATACACAGAACCCTTTGCTCATTCCACTCCTGTGCAATAAGGCAGGACACTGGAGGGTTTTGCCCTCTCCCACACCTTTTTGCCCTCTGCCCAGCCTCACCTCCCTCACACCAGCAGCCTCGTCCCCAGCGATTCTCTTTTGTGCCCCCACAAGCACTGAGGCCCGTTGGCAATGAGGCTGTTCTCTACAGAAAGGGCTACTGACCTTGTTCTCCGTGGCATGCTTCTCCTTCTCCACCTTGGCCAGCGTGATCTCTAGGTCATCGATGTCTTTCTTGAGCTCTGCACACTCATCCTCCAGCTTGCGCTTCTTGGCAGTGAGGTCTGAGTTCATCTCCTCCTCATCCTCCAGACGCTCTGTAAGCTCCTTCACCTTGGCCTCCAGCTGGATCTTGGACTTGATCAGCAGGTCGCAGCGCTCCTCTGCATCCGCCAGGTTGTCTTGCTCCTGAGAAAGGCAAAGGAGAGTAAGTGCTCACCCACTGCCCCAAGAGCATACTGGCAGGATCAGTCACACTGTCCTGGCTAAGGGTCAAGCTCTCCTTGTGGAAGGGGCAGAGCAAACTCGAGGTTCGCAGGTGTATCAGAAGGAGATCCATGCAGGACCATGGGGCAACAAGTAACACTGACTGGGGTGAAGAGCTAATGGCAACCAAATCTTTCCAGAAGCAGGAAATACTGGACTGACACTTTGTGACACAGAAATGCCACCAGTTAGCCACAACTGAGAGAGCAAACATTCCCATCCCTCCCACCTCCATGTGAGAAGATCACCCTTTCCAGAGCCAGGGGACCATGAATTCCCATAGCAGCCCTAAGACAGCAAGTCTGTGATGTAGCTTCAGGTTTCCACTGAGACCGGCACTGCACTTCAAACAGATTGTGGCAATGAGTGGGCCTCAGAACTGCAAGAGGCTGAAGGAGGGATCTGGTGCTCTCTGCTCCTTCGTCCACCCATGGACCCTGCGCTGTCTGTATGCTGCCAGGCACACGGTGAGGCACTCACTGCTTGCAGCTGCAGAGCCAGGTCATTCTTCTCCTGGATCATGGAGACCTGCTTCTCTTCCAGCTCCTTCCTCTTAGCCTCTGACTTCTCCAGAGCCTCCTTCAGCTTCTGGAACTCCTCCTTCAGGTTGGACATTTCCTTCTCAGTCTGAGCAGATTTGAGTAAAGGCTTGATCTTGAAAAACAGCTTCATCCAGGACCAGTTCTTAACAGCATTGAAGGCCCGGATGTTCCACTGGATAGTGTAGAGGGCTTCTCTGCAGGGATACAAGCACAGCATCGTCATGGGTGCAGATTCCCATCCTCACTGCAGCAGAGCCCTAGCCTGTGCAGGATTTTGGAGATGGCTCTGTTCCCCACCAGCAGGACAAGTGGCAGAGAGTTGCATAAATGGCACACTGTCAGCACACTGTAGTGGCCTTGGTGGGATGAGTGGTGTGGCCTGGCTGCCACTTCTCCATCTGCATCCCACTGAATCCTCCCAGTGGAAACCAAATTTCCCCAGCCCAGATACAGGGACTCTCCCTGTCAGGCCTGTGCTGCACCCTGCAGGTCTGCCTCCATCCCCTCCATTCCCACCCACTGCCAGCCACAGGCAAGACCCACAAACCAAACCCACTAAAACAGAGGGAACAAGAAGAGGTGCTCACAAAGCTCTGTCTCCCCCTCAAAACTCTACCTCCTGCTGATGATCTTCTGATACTCAATGCGCATGAGGTGCCCACGGATCCTGGCCTGCAGCATGGTCAGGATCTTGGCCAGCCGCTCATCTCGCATCTCTTCCAGCAAGCCCAGCAAACCAGCCTTGAAAAACACCTGTAGGCAAGGGCATGAGAACAGAGTCAATGGCACAGAGGACAGAGAGCTCAGGGGTGACGTGACCTGTCAGACAGGTCTATAAAACGTGACCCAAAGCAGGGATATACAGAGCAGAAGGAATACGCCCTGCATGGGCAGACACCCACGCTCTGTACTGGTTGAAGATTCACCCACACAGGACACAGAAACAGCTGGGCACCAGATCTCCCAGCCCCATGCCCTTCCCCTCACATCGCCCGTCAGGGACTAGCCACTGTGTTGGATGATACAAGCTCAGGCAGCAGTGACCTTCTGCTCAGACCTGTTTCTGCCCAGCCTGCTTCTCCCCCTGCCCTCCTCAGTCCCTTCAGGGGCCACACTCAGCCCACAGAGCATCCAGAGCTTCAGCAGAGCTGTGGTCAGGCAGAGAGCAGGCTGGGCAGTGACAGCAAGCTGGGGTTGCAGAGAGACAGGAGCCACAAGGTCTCCCTCTTGAGGACAAGCAGTTTCCTGACCTCACCTTGGTGTGACCAAACTTGTACTGGGAGTGATCCAGCTCCAGGGAGCTCAGCAGTTTCTCTGTGGCCTTCCTGCTGTCCACAAACTTGTCATCTGGAATGGCTGCTGGGTTCAGGATACGGTAGCTGCAGGCACAGAGCACAGGGACGGCATGCAAGAGAACCCCGGCACAGAGCTGATGGCTCTGTCACTGTCCCCCGGGCCATGCCACTTCCCCTGGAAGCTGTCACTGCAGCATGTGCTGGAGCTCCAGGGTGAAGCATGGGCTTTACTGCAGAGCAGACCCCAGGGATCCCAGCCAGAACTTAGTCCCTGTACCCAAGGGGACCTATGCAGGAGGAGGTCACTGGCCTCACCTTGCCTGGGCCAGACCCAGCCCAAGCAGGGTGGATGGGTTCGGTCTGGGGAATGATAAGGATCCCAAGTGCAAAGGGAAATCAGAACCAGGATCAGAGGTCCTGAGCCTTTCCACCATCCACCTGCATCAGCCCTGCATGCAGCATCTTAAATATCAGCAACCCTGCTGTCTCATCAGGCCTGGCATCAAACTACCCCTGACTGGCACCCCAGAGCCAACAGCAGAGCTCTCCTGAGCTGCGCACACCCTGTGGTGGTGGCTCACAGCAGCCCTGCACAAGCTGAGGAGCAAGTCAGAGCCACGGCAGCCTGCTTCCCCCCAGAACACGTGCTGGCAGCTGGCGAGGGGAGAGGAGGCACTTACCGCTGCTTGAAGTCTGCGTAGAGGATCCTGTTGGGGAATCCCTTACGGCAGATGCGGATACCTTCGAGGACACCATTACACCGCAGCTGGTGCAGCACCAGGAAGGCATCCATGGCTCCTAGGGGGGAGAGCAGGGATGGAGCAGATGCTCAGCCCAAGCAGATGGGGAAGTGCTGCTGCACCATGGGCCTGAGCTCTGCAAACAGCCTCTGGTTTTGAGCAGGGGTGTTAACCTGTCTTGCAAGCCTATGATGAGCACCAGTGCTGCAGCCTAGGCCCCACAGGATGGAAGTTGGTCTGAAAGGTTCATCTGTGCCTGGTGCCAGACAAGCACAAGGCAGCCCAACTGCCAGTGCAGAGCCCAGCTGGGAGCCTGGCAAAACTCCTGTTCCCCAGTAAAAGAGACTGGCAAGGGCACAGTGGCTTCCACACAGAGATGGGGCCGGGGCTCAGCAGCAGCAGAACTGCTGCGAGGAAAGGCTTGGGGAGCTGGTGGGTGCAGGAGCTGGGCAGGACACCCTGCCAGCTGCTGTGCAGGGATGTCACCCGAGGGACCTGCCAGGGCACTCTCTTGTGCCATGCATACCTGGGGTCTTTGTCTCATTGGGGATGATGCAGCGGACAAAATGGGGCTGAGTGGAGCGCAGGTTGGTCATCAGCTTGTTAAGATTCTCCTGTAGGGCAGACATGGGGGATGAGGCATGAGGCGATGTCTCTGCCCCTACAACACTTCTCTCCAGCACCTTCCCCCCACGGGCAGGAGAGAGCAGACCCTGTGAGCCCCTTACCACCGCTCATGGGAGAGGAGGGATTTCCCCCTGCTTCGCTGCTCTCAGTGCTGTCCTGCTATCTGGACATCCCCTGCCCCATAGCAGCACCACTTCCGCCAAGGTGGGTGCAACAGCAGCAAGGACTGGGCTGGCAGCCGTGCCGATAGGCACCTGCTAGTTTTGCTATGCCAGAGAGGAGCCAGATGCTTTGCGAGTATTTGTAAGTAAAATTTGGCTACAGGGAAGAGCCAGGAACACAGGACTGAGCACATTTCTGGCATACACCTCTGCTGGTGTCCACCAGCCCTCCCTTCAGCACCCTGCAAGTCCAATGCTGGCATCCACACTGCCTGCAGCCCCCATCTCGTTGTGTTTTCCCTGTACCCCACAGTGCTGCCCATGCCCTTTGGCTGTGACAAGGCCCTGCGAAGCCAGCCTGGGCCTTCTGCATCCTGCCAGCCAGCTTTGTCCCAGGTCTGGCTCACGGGGGTTGCTCTGTGAACACCTGCTTCAAGGCCTGTGTGCCCTGGCTGGACTGTGGGATTGGGTCACTGGGATTAGAGCCCTGCAGAGCATCGTGATGGGCCCTGAATTCTGGGATGACTCCTGGCTCTGCCTTTTCTTGTGGAAAAGACATCTGCATCTCTGGTCTTTCGAGGCGGCCTTTCCCTCCTCAGAGGCTCAGCCTGTCCAGGACCAGCTCTGGAAAGCCTCAGTGTGGGGCAACTTCTCACCACAGGCACCTTCCCCAAGGTCTGTGACTTGTCCAGAAGGAAGAAAATCACATGCTTCCCTGGACAGGGCTGGGTCAGGGACCTTGCCCTCAGGAAACTCCTTGGCTACCAGAGCTGTCAGTGGACCTAACAGAAATGCTGCCCTCTTTGAACCATAAAGTTGTCACAGCAGGACTCGACTTTGGGCTCACAGACACCCCTGAGCTATTTTTCAGTTGCTTAAGCTCTGGGGTGGACAAATAACTTCTGTTTCGAGCATGGGATCAGGGGTGTGAGCTATCCTGAGCTGTCACATAGCCTTCCCTGAACAGGAGAACAGAGAGCCGCCTGCTCAGAGACCCATAAGATGCTCCTCCATTTTCTTCTGCCCAAAGGCTGGCCTTCCCGCCGACAAGAATGAGGAGAGAAGTAGCACAGACTTAAAGTGATGTTCATGTAATACATTATCTAAACATCACTACAAGTCTTAACTGCCGCTCTCTCAAAGGCGAAGGAGCTGCCGGGCAGCACAGGCATCACGCGGGCAGAAGCAGCACCAGCCCCAGCTCAAAGGGAGCCATCGCTCTCCCAGCCTGGAGCCTCATGTCCTTCCCTAGCAGCACGGGGACAAGGCCTCTGCCAGGATCAGAGCCAACCTTTGCCAGGGGCAAGAAGATATTCAGGAGTTTTTGCCTAGCCAAGACAACTCTCTGGAGGCTTTGGGGTTCTTCAAGGCCCAGGAGTTGGTGTGTAAGATACCCTGGAGTCTTGAAAGGGAAGTGGGATTGATACTGGGATGCTCTGAACATGCTTCCCTCGTGGGTTTGGATGAGGGTCTGGCTCTTACCTTGTGTAGCTGGGACACTGTTTGGAAGGAAGCTGCCTTCTTACGTTTCTCCTTGGTCCCTGGCTTGTGAGGTTCCTCTGTAGGGTTGAGATATTGATTAATTACATGACCAAACATGCAATTAATGACAAATAATTACATGTCAGCTTGCTTTGGAGGACTCAGGAGCACCTCCAAGCAAACCTGCAATGAAAATGTCAGTGAAATGCCCACAGCCCCTGCTCTCTGTAAAGTGGAGATGGTAGCACCACACTTCAGAGCAAAACCTTAGACTGCCAAAAACTCCTCCCACAGCACCCAGCTCTGGGTAACAGGACTGCCCTTCACACATCCCACGTTACCTCTGGCAGGGCCACCAGCACAGCACTGCACAGGCTCAGCCTGGTCTTGCCCACCCGCCTAAAGCCCCTAGGCCAGCACTGCTTATCCAGAGCCAATGTGGGTCTTGCCTTTGCCCAGGCTGCTAGGTGCAGGAATGCTGCACCCACAGCTGGGTGTGCATATGATAAGGCTTTGCTATAAAAGGAGGGAGGGAGGAACAGCTAGAGGGAGGATGAAGTTGTTCCTCACCTGAAGTGGAGCTCACATAGTTCTCGTAAAGGGAGGCCAGAAGCTTGTTTTGGGATTTTTGAAAGACGGACACCACTGTCTCATTCAGGGGGTCTTTGTTTTTGTCCAGCCACCCAATGATGTTGTAGGGCACCTGTCAGCAAACGAGAGAGGCAAAGGTAAGCACAGCTGTGCAGGAGGAGTGCGAGTGCTGCAGAAGAGCTGACAAGGGACGTACCACACCAGCATAGTGCACCAGCTCAAAGTGGGCCTCGTATTTCCGCTTTTTATCCGGACGGGGCTTCTGGAAGTTGGGTGATTTCCCAATGTGGTTGTCATAGAGCTTAGCTTTGAACGACATGTCAGAGGCTTTTGGGAACATGCACTCCTCTTCGAGGATGGATAGGATTCCCAGTGGCTGCAGGGAAAAGGTGGTATAAAGAGGTCTGAGTTCAGCGTTGCCAGATGCCATCCCAGAACGAGGGATTCTCTGTGCTCCTAGGCAAGGTGAGGCAAGGTCTAACCCAGGAGGTCATGTCCTCATTCAGACAAATAGTGCAGAACATCTACCACAGGGCAAGCTCTCACTGCTCCTCTGGTGTACCTCAGGCTTCACGGTCTGCTGCTGTTTTCCAGCCAGTCAGAGTGGGACTGGCCAGGCCTGCAAGACATGGGTCTTGCCCAGATCCATTCTATTGTAGGGGAGGCCCTCTCCTGTATCCTGGCAGGTGTGCCCCTTTCCAAAAAAGGATGGGTTTCCTCCATAAAAGGTTTCCAAAATTTAATACAAGCTGCTCTGAATCAGTAAACACCCCAATGAGAAGCAATGAGGGTGGGGAAGAGGGGGAAGAGATAACTGTTCTCTAGAGGAAAAGGCCCCACTAGGTGAGTAGGCCCCACAAGGCTCACCAGTGAGTAGGAACAGAATTTCCATGGTTTTACGAAGCCAAAATTTGTCTCAAAAAGGATCTAATGAGCTGCAGGTTCAGAGTTATAAATACAGGGAAAACAAAGTTGTGTACTTGCTACTGACTGGGGGAGGGACTTGCTTCATTTTTGGTAGCAGAGCACCTCTCACTGTTCCAGTCTTTGCAAACAAGCTGCCTACCAAAAATACCAATTTTGTGGCCTGGCTTATACTTTACCTTCTCAATCAGGTCGATGCAGGCCTGCAGGTCCAGGCCAAAGTCAATGAAGACCCATTCAATGCCTTCTTTCTTGTATTCTTCTTGCTCCAGAACAAACATGTGGTGGTTGAAGAATTGCTGCAACTTCTCGTTGGTGAAGTTGATACACAGCTGCTCAAAGCTGTTGAACTGCAAGAACAAAACCAACCTGCTTCAGCAGGAGGAGCTCCAGAGGTGAATGGAGTCATTGTGCTGCTTTGTCTGGGTGTGAAGAGCAATCTCTGCTAGGATCAGCTGGATTGCTACATGAACAAGTAGCCAGGAGCTCACTGGAGACGGGCCCACAGCAATGTTAGAACAGTAGTAGTGAGCTACTTGTTTATTCTAGACAAATGAATTCATGCAAGAGCTCTTTTTGTTATCAAGGCCAACAGTTTCCTGGAGGAGATAGAGCTGTCGGACACTAGGGGACCTAGCTGTCTCATTACAACATTCCCCTGATTGCAGAGGGCCCACAGAACTCACATCAAAGATCTCGAAGCCTGCAATGTCCAGTACTCCGATGAAGAACTGTCTGGCCAGCTTGGTGTCTAGGGTCTTGTTGATCCGAGTCACCAACCACTTGAACATACGATCATAGGTGGCTTTAGCCAGGGCTCCCACAGCATAGACAACCTGCCGAAGCAAAGAGAGACGAGGTCATGAGCACTCATGCTTCTCCCTGGTTTTGTAGGGAGTAGACTGCAGAAGAGAGCTCCTCTTAGTACGCAGAGGGGACAGACTGGCAGATCTAGGGAGTTCACGGTTGCCATATATGCTCAGAGATGAGCTTTCACATGCTCACCAGAATGTTTTTGTGCCCCTGGCCTTGTGAGCACTGAGACAGCCTCCAAGGTCTTGGGATACAGACTCAGTCCCAAGTGATACTGTCAGAAGCCTCGTGCATGGCTGGAGACTACACCTCACTGAGTTTGGACAGGACTCCAGTCCATAAGGTCCTCTTAAATTTTACTTGGGGATCAGCTTGGACCACCCGTGCCAGGTCTAGATTCCTAACTGTGATGTGGCCGACAGGATGCCTTTTTGCTGCATTCGAGTTTCCCACAAGATCAGTGATTTAGATGAGATTTCTACTGTCCAGAGCTGAACTCTTCATGGGATTGGGACTGACTCTGAAGAAGATCCACAGAATTTGGATTTCTTCTGGCTGTGATCCAGCCCACATTGCAAGGACACTGAACTGAAACTCCAGCCCTGGTTAACACTCAAAATTATCTGCCAGCCCTGCCACCAACTTTTGCAGCTACTAAAAGCCAGTAACTGTAGACTGGCACTCTGGAGTCTCTTCCCAAGCCCAAGAGAGTGAACTGAAGCACGATGCACCCTGCACAGAAAACATTACACAAAGGACCTGACCACAGAGGAGACACATACTGGTATGAGCAGGGAGCCTGTGTCCTGGCACACCCACCTGTTCCACATTCTGACCTTTGGTCACGTATTCATTGCCCACTTTCACACGAGGATGGAGCAACCCCTTGATGAGGTCAGCTGAGCTGATTCCCATGAGGTAGGCAGCTTTGTCAGCACCTGAAAAACAATTAGAAGGCATGAGGAAGCCAGCAAGTAAGCCATGAAAAAAATATATATTACCAGCTCTTCTGCTGATCAACACTAACTATATCATTTTATCCAGTTGCTTCATAGTCTGCTCCAGTCTCTGTATTGTGATTTCCTACTTTGGGTATCATATTTTACTTTTAAAGTCTGGACCTTCTGCCTGAGAAGTTAGAGTTTGTTGGAGATAGCCTTAACAGACCTGCTGCTCCCAGTACGGTTTCCAGTCTTCTTGATCTAGGAATCTCTGTGCATTTTCCAGTGGGAGCTTGGATTCCCATGCGGAAAATTTCAACTGATCAGATGAAAAGCGATTTTCTTGCTTATCTTTCATAGACTCTTTATAGTAGATTGTAGCAAGAAAAACAGCTCTGTAGGGAAATAATTTCTACTAGATCACAATTTTCTTTAATTACCAGGTAGCAGCAGAATCCTGTGTTCACATTCCTGGTGAGCAAGGGCATGAGAACACTGAACAAGGTGAAGTACTGGCAGGTTTCTCAACATCTGTCCAGCAAACAATCACAGCTCTGTGATGGGCTGTGGCTGAGACAGGTCTGATGCAAATGAGAACACCTACTTCTTGCAAGAGTCTGTCCCCAAAAATGCCTGCTTATAGACCAGCCCCTCTGTGTACCCAAAGTAGGTCCAAAGACCTACTGCTAGGGATCTGACTGCTGGGGATCGTGATCATGGACCTTCACAGACCAGGCCAGGGGTGTGATCACAGTCTGCTCTCAGAGAGTTTTGCATGTCAAGGCCAAACTGGGTGAATCTGGTATCATGGAGAAAATAAATAAATAAATAAATAAATAAAACTTACTTTCAGTGCCGTCAGCCTCTGCCTGCTCTTCCCGCTGCTTTTGCTTGAACTTCATGTTGCCAAAGTGCATGATGGCGCCCACTATTTTATAGGAGCCGTATTTCTCATCATTGCTGAAGCCCAAGATATCCATGGCATGCTGAGGAGAGACAAAGCAGCATAAACAGGACGAAGTCATGGATCTGAGATGAGGGTCGGTGCTCCTACTGCCTCCTAAGGTGCTCTCCCTATCCTGAGGCTCTACTGGCTGAGTGGGGCAGGATGCTCTAGTTGGTGGGTACCTAGCTGAGCAATCCTGCTCCACAGGAGTTCGAATGTGAGTTCAAGAGTTCAACTCTCATAAGATCCATTTGAAAAGAAAAAGACTAGCCTAGCATCCACAGCTAGGAAGTTTTCTGAGTTGAGGTCTAGGGACCGTATTTCTCATTTTCTCATGGAAGCTCTGTGAAGTGCTTATGCACTACAGGCTCTTCTTACTGCAGAGACTTCCTGTCCCTTCTGTGCCTGGGAGAGGCTGTTCACAGGGGATCAGTCACCCTGCCATTTCTTGTAGGCTCACAGCACATGCAGAGCAACTGCCAATGAACCAGAGGGAGCTCATAACTAATTTAGAGAAG
Organism: Anser anser; assembly: GCF_964211835.1. NCBI lineage: Eukaryota > Metazoa > Chordata > Aves > Anseriformes > Anatidae > Anser > Anser anser. Next base: position 11,907,153 of record NC_139737.1, read on the forward strand.
GACAGAGAAATGCCAGGACATGTCCTTATGAGTGTGGTTGTGAGGTCGTGCTCTCCCTAAGGCCCCTACTTCTAGTTCTGTGGCATGAAGGAAGCACACGTACATCTGTCGCCATGAGTTCCTCGCCATCATCCAGGTTGTCCACAGTTGTTACACCCTGAGAGCAGAAGTGGTAGTCGTAGGGGTTGAGGGAGAGCAGCAGCATATCTGTAGGGGGGAAGACGTGCAGGGGGTGAGGCCAGACAGAGATGAAGCTGGGTAAAAGAGGGGTACCACTGGATGTAGATGAAGAGGTAAGGCTGCAGTGGCCTCAACTAGATGGCACCAACCAGTGGGACAATCTCTGCAAGCCCAGGCAGGCCCTCATATGGGTCAATCCCTTCTGTGATGTTCCTCCTGCTTGCTATCTTGGGAGATGGCTTGGGTGTAGACTGATTTAGAAGTGGCCTTCCATGCCCTTGTGACCACCAGATAAGATTACTGCTCAGCACAGCTCTCCAGAACTACCTAATAAGGTATCGTACTGGAGCCAGCAGCAGGCTCAAGAGCCTGCAGCCAAAAGGCTGACCACCCCAGGGCATCGTGCCAGCCATCCTTCTGCAGTGGGCAAAGGTTTCCTGTGCACTCTGTGCAACCTGGCACCTGGAGGGCAGGGCTGCCCAGAGCACGAGAGTGGCCCCAGGGCAAAATCAGGGTCAGCTGAGACTGTCCTGGGGAACACATTCAGGATATGTCTGCCCTGCTCCCAGACAGTTGCAGAAAGGGCTTTAATTTTCAGACTGAAGTGACTGGTTTCTCAGTTTGTGAAGATAAAGGAGGCCAGACTAGACAACATCTTGAAATCCCTTCTACCCTGAATTATCCAACAATCCTACAGTCCTGCACAGCCATCAGAGCATTTGAGGGCCATACCTGCATGGTAAGCTGGGTTTGTTCAGCTCTGTGGAGAGCAGGACCCTGACAACAGAGCTTTTTCTGGCTATTTTCAAGCTGCCACACTGTAAAGGCTATGCTGCAGCTTTTGCTGCCTTACCTTGCAGCTCTGGTTTCTTCCCAGAGAGGATCTGGTAGTAGATGTGGTAGCTTCGCTCTTTGGGTTGCTGGAAAATCACTCTTGATTTTTCCAGAAGATCTAGAAGCAAATAGGGTAGAGGAGTTAAAGGAGGACTTGCTTTTCCCTGGAGCTGACCCAGCATCAGCAGAAATAGTGAGAAAGAAATCCCTCCCCGCTGCAGCTGGCACGTGTTACTCACAGATGTCGATGTCTGCAGAGGCCAGCTTCCCTGAGGGGCCAAAATGGATGCGGATGAACTTGCCCTGAAAACGTTTACAAGGAGGTAAGCACTGGGCTTGGCTACACAGGCACGATTCCAGGCAGCTCCTAGAAACCTCAGATAGCTACAGGACACTGGTAATTCCCCACTTCTTAGGTTTCTGCTGATACCAGGCAAATTACTGTGCTCAGTGAGGGATAGGTTGGTGAAGTTCTCTTGGTTGTAGTGTGCTGAGGGTCAGTCAGTATTGCCTAGGTCTTTAAACACTGGGTAGGCAGAAATTCTACTCACAGCAGATAAATCCCTGTCCCCAGGCCTGTTCCTCCTGCAGGGCAGTATGACACTGAGTCTGCCCACAACCTCCTGTCCATCGTGTGCTGGGCAACCTCAGCCCCTGAGCCCCTCCTTTCCTCTCAAGGCACACAAACAGCCATCAAAGCCACCTGTGGTCAATGAGCTCCACATCCCAGTGCAGACCCAGTCTGGGCTTAGCAAAAGGGCTGATACTGCTTGGAAGTGGCATGCCTGTCTGCCCCAACTCCAGCACTCCAAGCTGTGCTTTCTGGCCCCTCAGCTTTGGTCTTGTAAGGGACTTGGCTGCAGCCCCAGGCTGTGACACGGGCGATTCACACTGACCACCGCAGCACCCACTGCGTTGATTTAGCCAGCAGAAGCCTGGCCCTAGCAGTCCAACCCTACTAGAGGAAGAGCTAGGTGTCTGCTCTGCAGCTAGATATTCCACTGAACAAAAGCACTAATACCACAGATGATGCATTCAGTTACATAAACGCTGCACATCAGCACTCTGTCTTCGTACGACACTTACAAAACGCGAGGAGTTGTCATTTCTTATGGTTTTGGCATTGCCAAAAGCTTCCATAGCTGGGTTAGCCTCAATGATTTGATCTTCAAGGGTTCCCTGGAAAACAAAATCAAAGGATGTGTCAGCTCCCGCCCAGCTGGAGGGGATCTGTCACCAATGTTGCAGGGAAAGGGAGCATGAGGCTCCTTGTCCCGTCTGCGTGCTATGCTCATTAACTGTCTTTAGAGCCTGCTGCTTTTGAGGCCTCTCCTTTTCTCATGAGGGGATGCAGCTGGATTTAGGGGCAGAAGAGCTGGATTTTGCAGCAAAGTTCTCTCGGAGATTCTCCTTGCCTAAACTCACCTCTCTGCACAAGGTCCTTAGCCCCGTTCCTAGGCTGCTGCAACATGCAAACCAAGAGCAAGCACACATTGCCACCACAACAGTCGGAAGCATTTCAGGCTTTTTGCCAGGCATTTCCCCTTCCACCAAACCAAAGTCTTGGAGAGTTCCAATCACAGCAAATTGCAAATAATATTTGCAAATAATTGCAAATAATGCAGAAAAGAAGCTTGACTCCCTGTGCTAACAAAATGCACAGCAGGGCCACAGCGTGATGGGAACACATTGCTGGTCCCAGCTGGCGTCATCTTCTGAACTCTCTGGAGCTCTTTGGAGAAGATTTATCTCCCCAAGATTTATCTCCCCATAACCTTGTTTTTCTATTCATGTTTCATACACATAGCTCAAAGAGACAGAGACAGTCACCACCTAACACAGACAAAGCAGGAAAAGAATTAGAAAAGAGAGAAAGAGACTCCTGCCAAGCCACATGAAGGACAGTGGGGTCTGACAACTGCAGCAGAGTTTGGTAGCACAGGCACCTGCAGGACTTGTCAGGAGAGAGCCTTTCAGTGCCCGCTCCCTGACACCGGGATCACAGTGCCTTCCTGCTGGGCGTGAAACACCAGCTCTGGGCTTCCAAGGCTGGGGCCACAACTGGTCCCCACCTCTGCAGCTCCAGGCGTGTAAAGGGCAAAAGAAACAGGAAGCTGTTGTGAATCACGGCTTTACTAGCAAACCCTTTGATCTATTGTATTTAATTTTAATCTCATCAAAAATTGCCTGCAAGATGCCAGGGGGGCTGCCCCATGGGCCGCCCCAGAACCACAAGCTCAGTCCTCCAACTAGCTGGCTCTTAGTAATAGTTCTCCTGAGTGGCCTGAGCCTCATGTATTAACAAGCATCTCCCACCCAACAGGGCATGAATGCAGCTGGCCATGTGCATCAGCTGAAGCCACCCCTCAGTGTTGGATGGAGAAGCTGGGGGCCAAGGGCATTGAAGTGAGCTGCTGAAATGGCTGAGCCAAGACTGCTGCCCCACATTGGCATTCCCCGTTGTCCTGCTGTAGCTCTGGTGCAGCTGAACTTTGCCCTCAGCGTTAAAGATTAAGAGTCCGTAACACTTACCCCAGTTTTAGTGGCAATAGTTGCCTAGAGAAAAGAAAGAAAACTGTCTTTAGAATCTGGAAAAGCCAAGCAAGAACCACAAGAAGCATGGTCAGAAAAGCAGGACACGGCCATTTAGTGTCAAAAACGGTCCAAGAAAAAATGGGAGGATTAAATTTTTTAAGATATGCCAAAAAGTTGTTAAATAGATTAGCTCAAGAAAATGAAGAAATGCATCAAAAAGCAAGAACAGTTAAATCCAAACCCAAAGAAGAGTAAAGAAAATAATGCTGAAGTATGGCTTGTCTGATACCTAAAGCAGCCAGTTTGCTTCTGTAAGGGAAAAGCAGGCTGGAGCCTCAACGTGTCAAGAAGAAATAAGCAATTGCAAGAGCAGCTCAAAAATAACCAGCACCAAAGAAATGCAAGAATCAAAACAAAAGCAAGAAAAGCACAAGGTAGAAAAGGGTCAAGATGAACAAAAGAAAAAAATAAAAAGGATAAAAGGACGAAAAGCAAGGCTTAAAAGAGACAAGGTGGGTAATGGCAGCTTTACTCCATTTCTTTAACGGTCCTTAAGAAGATTTGTAGGGTGTGGAAGAAGGAAGAGAAGATGAAGAGGGCATCTAACGCACCTCTTCCAGGCTGCTCCATCTGAGCAGCCACTTAAAAAAACATCCATTCCCCCTTGAGCAAGATTGTTTCAAGCCTTGCTTGTTCAAAAGTCAGGGAAAAGCCAAGCCCTGGGTGGGTCAGACCAAAACACGCTTCCAAATGCAAAAAGTTGGGGGAAGAAAAAGAAAAAAACAAAAGTAAAAAGAAGAAGAAAGAGGGAAGGGGAAAAAAAGGGAAAAAAAAAAAAAAAGGAAGGAAGAAAACAGCAAGAATTTCTTTCAAAAGAGGGTCTTACTAATTTCTTGCCCGGTGTGTCGCCCAAGGCTGCGACAATGGCAAAGTACTGAATGACCCGCTTGGTGTTTACAGTCTTACCAGCACCAGATTCTCCGCTTAGAGTAACAGAAATACACAGATCAAGGACATGAGGCAAAGAACAGGCAAAAACACTTCAAACAGAGACCCTGCCAACCTGCCGGGGCTGCCCAGCCACCCCACGCATCATGCTAGGTAGGAGAAGCAGAGCACCAGGGAGAGACGGGGCTATCGACTTGCCATCCTGGGCAGCAGTTTTCGAGGCGAGGGCCTCTGCTGCGGGGCCACACGCAGCCAGCTGTCAGGGGGTGCCAGCAGACACCGAGGCGGTGCCGAGCTTTGTCTGGCGGGCACACAGCCCTCGCCCCAGGGCTTCAGCTGTCCCGGATCAGCGCGGGGCCGTGTGCTGGCTGGTTTCAGCACGCCCCGCTTTGTTGGGGGAGCTTGGAGACGGCCAGGGTGCTGCGGCGGGGCCGATCTTGCCCAGGCTGTGCCCACGCGGGGCCTGATGAGCATAGGGTCTGGCTGGCTGCACAGGCCCGGTGAGCTCATCCCTATAGATAGCCGCTCCCCTATTGTAATCCCAGATGACAAAGAGCGGGGGGAGCTGGGGAGCGCAGCGCCGCAGGACCAGAGCCAAGCATCTCTCCTCAGCCCCTGCGTTACCTAATTAGGCTATGGCCGAGGCTAAAAATGTCCGTGGCTCCTGGCAGCGGCCGGGGGTCCTTTAGAGTCCTTTATATAGCCCTTATCTATATGTCACTTGAAATTAACCTGGCCTACATCCTCCCACATCGCCCGCCACCCCTCCGCCTGCCGATGCCGCCATCTCCCTCCGGCCTCAGCCTCCATCTCCGCCCGCCATGGTCCAGGGACAGGCACCGGTGGGTGGACGGGGAGCCCGGCGGCAGCTGTTGGGGTGCGGGGCAGCCTGGCACTGTCACCTGGCGTGGGACGGGCTGACAGCTGCCGGGGGGTGTGTGAGGTGCCGGGGGCCCTGCTGAGGCAGGGGGTGCTGCTGGTGAGGGCAGCTGGATGGCGGCTGGGGGCGAGACGGGGGCAGGAGGCGCAGGGAGAGACTTACGTGATGAGCATGGACTGGTTCTCTCGGTCTGCAAGGGAAGGAGCAGGCAGTCAGTTGGGATGCCCGAGGGTTTCGCCCACTCCACCATTTTCACCCCCCAGGCTGGCGGCAGTGCCCCCCTCGTGCCTCAGCCTCCCCCCAGCCCCACAGCCGCCGCCTCAGCGCCCGCCATGGTGTCCGGCCAGGCCCTTACTGCGCAGCATGTCGTTGTAGGCGTTGTCGGCGATGGAGTAGATGTGAGGGGGGGCCTCGGAGCGCCGCTTCCCCTTGTAGGCTGCCACCACGGGCGCGGTGTAGACGGGTAGCCACTTGTAGGGGTTGATGGTGACGCAGAAGAGCCCCGAGTAGGTCTGCGGGCAGGAAGGGGGCAGCTGAGGCGCAGGGGAGCCCCAACACCCCTTCCCTTCATGGTGGGGCGAGGGTGGCGGGGTCCCCCCGGGCAGCGGTGGCTTACGTAGATCATCCAGTGGGAGTAGCGGCGCTTGAGGTTGTAGAGCACGGAGGCCTCGTTGAGGTGCGTCAGCATGGCCATGTCCTCAATCATGTCAAACTTGGGGGGGTTCATGGGCTGCAACTCGTCCTCCTTCACCACCCGCGTCTGCCAGAGCAGGGATGGGGGCGTTGGGCCTGGCGCCAGGGCACCTTTTCCCCAGACCAACAGGCTGCCCCCCATTTTGGGGTGGCAGGGTGGTGGCACCCCAGGCTGGGAGGAGCAGCCCCAAACCTGTCCCTCCCCAGGGACACAGCTGAGAAGGGCTCCAAGCCTGGGGGCACCAAGATGCCCCCCCCCAAACCTCCAACCCTTCATTGTCCCAGCTCCCCCATGGAGACATTCCCCTGCAGGTGCCTCCTTCTGCCCTCCCAGAGGTGCCACCAGGATGGCCACACACAGGACAGGGGAAATGGCACTGCACTGGCTCCGCGAGGTGCTCAGCACCCCTCAGCCCACCAGAGGGGTCTCTGGTTATTTGGGAAAACAGCTGAAATGAGACCCCACCACTTCTAGCTGGGTCTGTTTAATCCCATAAATCCAAGCCCTGAGAAACTATCGCCTCACATATCTGGATGGAAGGAGCTGGATTTAGCAAATGGGCTTGTTAATGCATATGAAACAAAATCTTTCAAAGAGATTTTTTTTTTTACAGGTATTGAGCATGTGATGTTAAAAGGTGTTAGGTGTTAAAAGCCAGAAAGTGAATAGAAGAACAAGGGTGGGGTTTCTCTCTTGAAACTGTTTCTGTTGGAGCCCTGGATCCAGTGGCAGCAGGTATAGCTAGAGATTTTGCAAATCCATGACAAATTTTAAAAAAATATTTCCAAGAGGGAACAGCAACAGGGTTTGGAAAATTTTTCGTTTGCATAATCTGAAGATCTCGAACCAGAGCATTTTAAACAGCAGAATAAACCTTTCAAATTGACACCCTCCTCCATAGTAAATTATCTTTCATGGAGGGAAATTTTTCTTTTTTTTCCCCCAATTTCAGACAAAAATCTTTTTAAAACCTTTACACTTTTCATAGGCAATTGCATACACTTAAATTGGGCAGACATGAGCACTTCTCAGTGTCATTAAGACTAGACAAGAAATAAAAACAACCACGTCTATCATTTACTGCCAGGTCAGCACCTTGTTCTTTTCCCCATTTTACACCAGCGCAAGTCTCTGCACAGCAGCAACGCTGCATGGGCATGCAACTCCCATAGCCGAGAAGGGAATATTAATTAAGCCCATTTGTGGCTATCAATAATGGATGTTATCTTGAGCAATACCAGCTGATGGCTGCCTGCTTTGCCTTCCCCCCACTGCTGCGGAGCTGGAGCTGCACCTCCCCAGCCCGCCAGCCTCAGCCCTGCTCCCCACGGCAGCGGTGGGAGCAGCCACTGGGCTGCGGGAGGGAGCACAGGGCTCAGAATCAGGCCCTCAGTGCCCAACACTACACTAGCATTTGGCTAAGAACAAATCTTCAGTCATGTTCACGCAGCAAGTGGCATGGTGATGGCTCCTGTACGGTTGTTCTTTGTCTGTTCCCCCAACAGCACCGCTGTCTCTGCTGCAATTTCAGGCTAAAACAAGCAGGACTTGGCTCCTTACCTCTGGTTTCAACCTTCGAGGTTAGCAAAGCAACAGTTCAGCAGCACAAGGGGCTGTGCTGGAGTCGGCCCGCTGTCCTGTCCACCCATCTCGCCCGGTAAACTGAGTTTGAAAGCAACCCCTCGGTGGGGGGATGTTGAACAGTTGGCATGCTCAGAAAGCCATTGGCCTATGTGTGCCAACACACCGCGGTGTGACAAACAGCACGGCCAGCCCTCAGGGGACAACTGACTGCTGAGCGTGGATGGGCTCTCAGGGAGAGCTTGGCTAGGTCCAGACGTGATCTTGTCCCGCGTATCCCCCCTCTGCACACACTTGCTGGCTCTCGGAAAAGGAAAGGTATTTTGCTTACTTGCTTATCTTTGGTTTCCACAGTGACTTTGCCACCGGTGCTTTCTTTGATTTCCACTTCAATGTAAGCTTCTTTCTCATCTGGGATCCAAGCACGCTTCTTTCCTAGAGGGTGGAAAAAGAAAGGAAAGGAAAGGAAAGGAAAGGAAAGGAAAGGAAAGGAAAGGAAAGGAAAGGAAAGGAAAGGAAAGGAAAGGAAAGGAAAGGAAAGGAAAGGAAAGGAAAGGAAAGGAAAGGAAAGGAAAGGAAAGGAAAGGAAAGGAAAGGAAAGGAAAGGAAAGGAAAGGAAAGGAAAGGAAAGGAAAGGAAAGGAAAGGAAAGGAAAGGAAAGGAAAGGAAAGGAAAGGAAAGGAAAGGAAAGGAAAGGAAAGGAAAGGAAAGGAAAGGAAAGGAAAGGAAAGGAAAGGAGGAAACATATTGAAAGTGTCAACTGAAAGCTGCATCAATGAAGTCTGATAACATGGCAGGACAGCGATTAATCCTTCCTACGCTCTTGGTCATAGGAGTGGGGATTTATTTGCCTTTTCCATGTTTGGCAGCTGTTTAATTTGCCTGTATCAACTTTTAGTGTGACAGAAGTCTGCTGCTTCCCATGTGCTTGCAGTCAAAGTCTAATAAAAAAGGAAGGTGAGAGGAAGAAAAAAAAAAAAAAACCCTCTCCTGGTTTGTAGTTTTGTAGTGCCCAGAAGTGTGGGATAGAGCGGGTTGCCTCACAGCAGGCTCTGCACACCTCCAAAATGAAAGGGAGCAGGAGAAGGCTTTGCCACCACCAGTCCCTCAGCCCATCTTCCCCAGCCCTTCTGCCCCTCAGGGCCAGGGGAAATGATGGGCCACCTCCTCCCACACCTCAGAAGAGAAGGGGACAGTCAGAAACCTTCTGAGATCCTCCTATCCTCTAGGGTGCTGGGGGCAATTCTGCAGCACCTGCAATGCCCCGGGGAGCAGCCCTGGGGAAGGGATGGGGAGAATCTCCAAGGAGAGCCATGGCCAAGGGTTCCTCTGGGGCTGTGCCTTGGGGCTTACCATCAAATGGAATTGTCTGAAGCTTCAGCTGCTCTGTGTAGCTTTTCCGGAGGTATTCAGCAGCCTCCCCAAACTCGCTCATGTCCAGCATAGACATCTTGCCCGGTTGGAGGAGGACTTGCCAACAGCAAAGGAAGAGTGAACAACACCTGAATGCTGAAAAGAGGGAAGGGGCAAGAAGTCAGTGCACAGAGAAGGCATCCACCGCTGGGCTGCTAACCCAGAGGAACAGTCACCAAAAGTCCTTTTAATTTTAGAGAGTGAGAGAAGACAGCGACAACAATACTAGCTAATAATAACCATAATAACAACACAATCACTGAACACTTCTCCTTCTGCTGCTATCAGTCTCGCACTGCAAGTCCCCGCTATGTGAGCCTGCATTGCCTTGGTATCAAAATCATTCACATTTAGGGCTTGACCAGAGATCATCAGCAGCACCCCTTTTCTTGATAAGCCCAGCTAAGAGCTATTCCAGCTCTGCAGACCTGCTGGAGCCCTGCTGCTCTGCACAAAGCCTCTGCAAAGACCCGTGTCCGTGCTGCAGAGCAATATTGCAGGACAATAAAAGCAAGAACGGAGGCATTATCCCTTGGAAGACCCCTTCTAGAGGACCGCGCTGACAGCTGCTTGGAAAGGCACTTTTATGACACTGCTTTCTAACATCCATCTAACGCAGTGTCCCGCGGCAGGACGCCGAAACGCCGCCGCTGTCACGAACGCGACCAGTGCTGCTAGCCGGCGAGTTGGCAAAGTGCACAAACCGTAGCAAAAATACTCTTGATTCGGGTCTGTCCCACCCTGTACCAGCAGTCAGCTCCTGTCTTCCAGGAACATCCGCCCTGCGGAGGTGAAGCGGGTTAGTAGCAGAGGAGAAGCGTGCACACAGCCATGCTCTTTCTTACTAACCTTGGTGATAGGACTGAGTGGCTGTGTGCGTGCCGCAAAGCCCCTTTTTATTGTGTCTGTCAAGGTCAGAGTGGGAAAAGATATGTCAGAAATTCCCATGTGTCATGTCCACACAGCTCCATTGGTGCTGCTGTCCCACTGCCCGGAGAGACACAAAAGGCAAACTTCGCTTTTATCTCCCTGCAAATGCAGCCTGGTTATTTTTACTCCTGTATTGTCAGGCGAGCACAAAGGCAGAACGAGGGACTGCAGCCCCGGGAGGCAGCACAGCTCCGTGAGCCTGCTCTGTCGGGAGTGCAGGTTCAAAATCTTTGCTTTCCGCCTTCCCAGGCTGGCACATCCAAATCTATGGCTCAGCTCTGGTCCAGGCTCTCCTCGCTGGACTGCCCGGGAGCAGGGAACCAGGGCAAGGACCTCGGGGTTGGCCCTTGATACCCCCTTGCCTTCTTCTCCACGGGCTTGGCTGGTTTGCCCAACCTCACTAGCTGCTTCCCATTTAACACCAAATGTCATGAATTTGCTTTTCTGGTTATAGGCAATGGAAATGCAATGGTTTTGCTGGAGGGACTGATTCTGGACGGGCTCTGCCCAGCACTAAACCCCTGGGTCCTGCTTCCTAAGCATGCTCACCTCAATGCAGGAGCTATGTCCATGGCTGAGACAGATGAAAAACCACTCTGTACAGAGAGACTTCTGGGTTTCCTCCACATCATTTTACCCAGTCTGACCCCAAAGAGTCCATGGACAACGTGGTGACCACCACTCAGAGCACAACTCCATCCCAGCAGCAGCACCATGAACTTTCTGAGATGGGAATGGGCCCGGTGGGAGCAGCACAACCCAACGGCTGTGTCACAGGAATTTCTGTGCCAGGCTCAAGGAAGAGCCATGTAGTTGCTGGCATCTCAAATGGTTTCTGCCCTCCTGGCTGGCACTGGCACTGCCCCCCAGAAGACCCCCACACCTCCTCCCAGCCGGCTCGCAGCTGGTCCCCTCTGCAGCCCAGCTCTGCTCCGTCCCAGGCACCTCACCCCCTGGGGAAGCAGGTGGGCCTCAGTGCAGACATGGGGGAAAGGAGCTGCAGCAGCCTCCAAAGCTGGAAATGAGTCTAACCAGAGCCAGGTGATGGGGGTGGTGCCTGGCCAGGAACAGCTGGCTGCTGCCCGCCTCCTCAGCTGGCGACACCTCGGTGCTGAGCTGCCTCTTGGCTGCCCAGTCCTGTGGTCATGTCCCGGGGACACAGAAATGACAACTGATCCCACCAAGGTGACTCTGGAGTGAAGCCTGGGAGGTTCGTGGGATGGAGGAGGACTCCAGACCTGCCCCCTGGGGTGTGAGCCCTGGTGGAGGGGATGGCTGGGCTCGGAGATGGGTCGGTACTGTCTTCACTGACTGCACAGTGTAATGTAAGGGCTTTGCGTGGTGCAATGTAAGGACTTTGCATGGTGCCAGTCTTCCCATGAATTAAAATGGAGATGAGGCTGTGGCCTGGTGCCCAAGGCATGTTGCTTTGTCACTAACAAGGTGACCTTGAGCCCATCAGGATGAAGCAGGCTGCAAGCCCCCATCTCCAAATACCATGTGGGCACTCCCCCACTAGGGTGGCCAGAAGTCCATGTCTTCATCCATCGGGATTTGAGAGCAGCTGCTGCAGAGCTGGACTCCACAGATGTGTCTACTCCATCTCCCCTGGGGAGACCATCAGGGGTCCTGAGACCCCACTTGGCTGTGGTGTCGCAGAGGTGTTCAACCTCGCCAAGATGGCAGAGTTGCAGTATCTGGAAGGACAACAGGCGGTGGTGGGCCACAGGTTCCTCTGAGGTCAGCCTGGTGGTCTTCTGCCTCTCCGTCCCAAGCTCGGAGTCGGGTTTCCACCCACGCCCTGGAGGGGCCCGAGGCCTGAGGCGGGTGCGGTGCCAAGTACCTTTGCCACGAGCACCCCGGCAGTGGGACGAGCGCTCGGGCAGGGCCTACCAGCTGGCCCGGCCTCGCACATTCTTCTCAGGGCACGTACCCACCCCGCGCTCTGCTCACCCCCTCCCTGCCTTATCTTTAAAGCGATTTTATTTTTGGAGATTCCTTCTGCAGTTCCTTCTGTTCGCCCTAGTTTCTCTCCCTCTTTGAAGGTGTTCCAGCAGGGTCCATCAAAGGCCGAGCAGATCTGTAGAAAGGGAAATGTGGAATGGTCACTCCGGCAGCTGCTGAAATGCACTTCCTTTGGGTTCGGGTGATTTCAGAACTGGCCTTTGTGATGTGGTTTTCAGGGTGGTAGGAAGCTCATCCTCCCATTCCTGGCCAGGCGTGAGCTGTGCCCTGCTCAGACAGGTGCAGCGCGGCACCCTCAGCGGGGCAGCGGCTGGAGAGGGCTCCGTGAACCTCCCACGGAACCCCACGGGCACGACGAGGAGCCCACGGCTGTAGCTGGAGCAGAGAGGACTTGCTTTAGGTGGCTATCGCCTGATGCCAAGTCTGCTCCGACATCCCACCAGCTCTCCACCACCACCCTCAGCACTGTGAGCATCTCCCCTGCCATCGAGGCACCCCGTTTCTTCCCCCTACAGCTCTCTGCTTGACGTATCGACATCCCGTGAGGTGGTAGGTGAGGATGGGGCTCCTTGGGCATGCCCTTGAGGGCTGGACAAGCCTCTCCCCATGGGCCAGGACACCACCAGCACCCAACTGTTTGGGTGTTTTGCAGTCAGATCAGCTCCTCATCAGTCCCAGAGAGCCAGGGGGTGCCAGGGGCTCGGCCACCCCCCTGTGACCTCCCTGCTGCTCCCCGACCCCGTGGGAGGAATGCTTCCCATTAGCAGGCTCTGATAAGTGGCAGGAAGGAGAATTACTCTCCCCGTCGGGCCATTCGCTAGAGGTTTCTTTCCACACTTAACATATCACTGCTATCAGCTCCCTGAAATGCACTGGAGGGGAGTGCGAAGGCGTCTGATTAGATAAAGACAATCTGCAGAGGGGCTATTTCAGGCATATTTCCATGCAGCAGGAATGTCTGCGTACAGGCGGAGGTGACAGCCCAGCGCTGCCACCCGCCAGCGTCCCTCTGGCTCAGCCTGGCCCCCGAGCCTGCGGCTGCGAGGCTCCCTCCAAAGCCTCTAAAACCCTGGCTGTGCTCCCTGCAAAGCACTTTTTCACCAAAAAGCCTTCAGGAATAATGCTGCTGCTTGCTGTAGCATGAGGCTTGGGCAGCATGAGCACACCAGAGCCTCTGGGCACTGTACTCCCACAGTGAGTGAAAGAAATGAATGTACAAAATGCATCCAAAATGAGGATCAGGACTGAGAATGTACCTGGAAGAGGCATGACATGGGAAATCAGGGGCTGGAATTAGTAAGCAACGTGCTGGGAAGGTCCCACTCAGGCAAAGAGACAGCAAGGTCACCTGGAGATGGGGAAAACTGGGGTGTTTTTATTTGTTTGCATTTAATTTCCCAGCTTTGAGGTTTTAGGGACGTTCTTCTCCAGAGGGATGGCCACTGGAAAGACCCAGCATCTGTTTAGGAACAAAGGTTGTAACAAACACTGCAAATATTACAGGAATGTGTGAGCCGACTTCAGTGAAGATGCTTGAGGTTTTGGCAATGCATTACAAAAAGAGATGAGAGAAAAGAGCCTCTCGCCCCACTCATTTGAACACTTAATAGCACCTCAATTGCAACTGGCTTGCCGGGACAGGCCCCGGCACACAGCAGCCTTTGGAAATGAAGCCCAAGAGCTGCCTTGGCCTTGATTTCCAAGGTGTTTCAGCACGGTGCGGGACAGGACACACACTGAGCCCACACCACCCAGCTGCTCCCAGAGCATCGGTCCCCGGGCCCAGCCCAGCCAAGCCCCCTGCTCTCTGCTCCTCGCACACCTCCCTGGCTAAACGGGAAGCTCAGTCAGAGCCATGGTGAGGAGATACCTGACAGAAGGGGCCATGCCAGGCTGGGACTTCAGCATTTGTCTCCTCAGCCTGGCAAAGGCCATGGCTCTGCCCTCCCGGTCCATTAACCCCGCACTGTGCTCGCTGCAGGCTCAGAGCTGCTCAGCCTGTCTTCTCCGCTGCGTTTGGTCGTCAAGCCTCCCACTTGATCAACCTCAGCTCAGCTCATGACAGGGGACAGCAGTTCGAGACGGAGAGGCGACAAACGTGGGATTTTCCCATGGGACCTGGTAGGCTTGGGCCTTCCTCAAGCCTGGCCGCCACCGAGGAGGGAGCAGTATCCCTGCGTGTCCCCACGCTGTGCCAGGAGACCTCCCCACGTCGCTGTGGCCCATCAGGCGGTCACAGCAAGGAGGTGGCTCACTCCTGGCTGCCCTGCCCAGGTGAGGGCAGCAGGAGATGGTGGCCACCACCCCAGGACTTCTCCTGTTTTGGCCGTGGATTCCAGGTTTCCAGTCACCAGCCTGGAAACACCCTGGTGGGCTGCCAGCTTGAGGACAGCAGTTTTCCTCTACAAGATGTTCTCTGTCCCCAGGCAAGACCCATGGGGCTTGGGCTCAGGGGCTACTCTCAGCACCCCCAGAGCAGCAGCTGAGCGGAACACAGCCTGTGCTACCCCATTTGTTACCGGATGGATGAAACAAACCTCCCAAAAAGCACCCCCAAGGAGCAAGTCCTGGTGTTGGAGGGACCCTGGCTCCATGCATGGCCAGCATGGTGGCTGTTGGCGCTGGGGAGCTGCTCCCCGCAGGCTGAGCCCAGCAGAAGTGGGTGAGCATCCGTGGCTGTGGAGCAGGGCAGAGTGCTGGGCCGTGTGTGTCCCCATCTGGGAGCTCGGGCGTCGCTCCGGGAAGCAAAAGCGCAGCCAAACTCAGGTGGAAGGCCCCAGCTTGGTTTTCCACCCGCTGGTCCCGCTGGCTCCCTCGCAGCCCGGCTCGGTGCTATTTATACCTCTCTCCACAGCACAAAAAGGCCTGGTGGAAAAGCTAAGGAAGTGAAATTACTTTGGGGAAGAAATGACACTACCCGTTTATAAATAACCCGGGTTTCATTGATCTTGTGGATGCTCCCTTGGCAGAGAGTCCAATGTCATCGCTCCAGTCATGCAGACAATACTTGGGCATTGTTTTATTCTCAGTTACAGCGAAAAGGACAGCACCAGCTGCCTCGCTATCTTTAGCCCATGAGAGCACCCTTCAATTGTTCTGCACTTCAAACAATAGGCACACGTGTGGGGGGTTTAAGATTGCTGGCCTTAGCAGAGCATTTCGCATTGAAACGCGGCCTCAGAGACAGTAGATTTCTTTCATACCCTTGCTGAAGCTGGCATTCATACGACAGAGAAGCCAGGGCGCAGGAGCTCTGCCTTGTTTTTCTCCTGCAGGACGGGCCAGCGAGGGGCTGGGCTCCCCGGGGAGCCCTCTGAGCTCTGCCCACAAAAATAGCCCTATTGTTCTGTCTTTATTTGGCTGGTGTCACACACCACATCAACCCCTCTGCTCGTGGGGTCAGGCCAGCAGCTCCGCTCCTACTCTATTGCAAAATGCATGTCAGCACCGGTGCTCAAGTGTCTCGAGATATGAGACCATCGGCCAAAGCCCTATGAACTCTCCCTGCAGCTGGAAGAGCAAAGCAGGATGTTTATTTTTGTTGGGTTTTTTTCCACTTTTCTTTTCCACGGGGTACCGGGGGGACCATGCGCGGAGGATGAGCGATGCTTTGAAGGCACGGCCGGGCGGCCAGGCACCCGTCCGGCAGCTGCGCTGTATCAAACGCCCACACGCACCGTGGCAGCGCGGCCGGCACACGGCCCGCACGCTCTGGGGGCTCGCACCCCGCGCACCCGGGACCTGGGCACGCCGCGGGCACCCCGGGGCAGGACGGGGCCACTGGGGTGGCCCTGCCGCTGGGGCTGCTCTGGAGGATGAGGAAAGCGGCAAAGCCTCCGAGCTGTTTATTCCCTCCCCGCTGATGCTGTGCTGAGCTTCTGCTGTCTGCACCCTGGGGGGCTGTTTCTGAGGGCGGCCGCGGCACCGACAGCCCCCTGAGCCCCCAGGCCCAGCGGCCGGGGGAAAGGTTTGCCGCCACAAAGCGCTTTTCCTCTCGGCCCCGCTCGCCTCTATTTTTAGCACGTGAAGACAACGGCCCAGCTGCTGTTGTTCGTCTGTTGTTGCGCGGAACGTGCCAGATGCTTCCCGAGCCTGCCGTGTCTTATCGGTAACCTCCCCCGAGCCGCCCTGCGCCCCCCCCCGACGCCGCAGGCCCTCCGGCCCTCCCCTTCCACACCCGCGACTGATTAATTAAGCCGATTAACGGCGTTAATTACGGCAGGGACCCACAGCTCCCGACCAAAGGGAAGAAAAAGGAAGAGCCCCAGGAGCAGGAGGGAGGCGAGGCCGCGGCCTCAGCCCCCACCTCACGCCGGCCTCCCCCACCCCCCCCGGGGCCTCCCCCCCCCCCCGAGGCCTCCGCGGCCGCACGGACCGGAGTGACGTCACGGCGTGACGTCATACCACCGTGACGCCAGCCCCGCCCCCGCCCCCCGGGCCCAGCGCGCGCGCACGCACTAAGCCCCGCCCCTCTCCCTCCGCCGGCTGCCAATCAGCGGGGCAGGAAGCGGCACGCGGCCAATCAGCGTCGGGTGGGGGCGGGGCGGGCAGGGAGCACTGGGAGCAGGTACGGGACGGGCGGGGCTGTGGTGGGAGGGGGTTCGGGGGGCTATGGGGGCTATGGGGCCTATAGGGGCTATGGGGGTACCGGGCGCAGGGGGCTGTGGGGTGCAGGGGGACCACCGGGGACCGTGGGACCACGGGGTCTGGGGGGGCTGCAGGGGACTGGGTGGGCTGTGGGGTGCAGGGGGGGGTTATGGTGGGGTTATGGGATCCTGTGGTCGCTATAGGGGCCTGGGTGGGCTATAGAGGGCAGGGGGGCTGTAGGGACTGCGGGGCCGTGGGGTCCGGGGGGGCTGTAGGGGACTGGGAGGGATATGGGGTGCATGGGGGCTCTAGGGGACTGTGGGGCCGTGGGGTGCAGGGGGCTACAGGGGGCTGGGTGGGCTACAGAGTGCAGGGCTCTGTGGGGTGCAGGGGGGCTGGGGGGGACTGTGGGGTCCTGGGGTCCGGGAGGGCTACAAGGGACTGAGTATGCCATGGGGTGCAGGGGGGCTATAGGGGGCTGTGGGGCCGTGGGGTGCAGGGGGGCTATAGGGGACTGTGGGGCTATAGAGTGCAGGGGGGCTGTAGGTGGCTTATGGGGCGCAAGTGGGCTGCAGGATGCCGGGGGTCTATAGGGGGCTGGGTGCAGTGGGCTGTGGGGTGCAAGGGGCCGTGCAGCCAGGGCAAGGGCTCTGTGGGGCACCGGGCAGGGCAGGCATTGCCGCTCCCTGCCCCCCGCGCTGGGACCCTGGGTTTGGGGCCGGCGGGCGTCCCCCCGCCAGCGGTGCGGGGCCGGCGGGTGACGCTGCCGTGCCCCAGCCATGGCGGGGCTGTGGGACGCGGCGCTGCGCGGTGAGGCGGCCGTGTGCCGGGCGGCCCTGGCGGCGGTGGATGCGGCGCTGCTGGAGGGCGTGCTGATGCGCACCGAGGCTGAGCCCAACACCTCCGACGTAAGCCTGGCCTCCCCCAGCCTCCCCCGGCCTCTCCTGGCCTCCCCCAGCCTCCAAACCCACGCAGCCTCATGCCGGGTGGGCCTCGGCTGGTTATGGGGGGACGGCCGGGATCGGGGTGGCACTGCCTCCGCTCCCCGCACAGGTGGTGAGCTACGCGCCCTTCACGCTGCTGCCCTCGGCCGTGCCCAGCGCCCTGTTCCGGCAAGCGTACGCCGTGCAGCAGGACTTCAACCTGCTGGTGGACGCCATCAGCCAGGACGGGGAGTTCCTGGAGCGCGCTCTGGCAAGGTAACGCTTTGTGCTTAACTGTGTTTAACGAGGTACGTTAATTGGGAAGTGTTTGTCACCCTCCAGGCGTCCCTGCCTTCCATCCGCCGCCGTCTTTTGAGCTGAGGGGTGCCGTGTGCGCTCCTGCCCTCGGCAGGCACCCTCTCCTTTCTGCTTTGTTTGTCCTCACGTAACTCCGTCAGTCTTGGGGTCTCCTTGGGCCAGCAGTTGTTTTTTTGGGGTCTCCTTGGGCCAGCAGTTCCTTTCGCTTTGCCAGTGTCTGAGCCTTGTGGCTTCTCGCTCAGGAGCGTACTAGCACCAGGGCTTTGAATTCAAGTTGCCTTAGGCTTCTTTGAGTCCCGGACTTAGGAGCCTGCTTTGGCCTCATTTTGCCTCTGCCGGTGGCCGGCCGACCCCCGTGAAGCGCTCGGCACCGCGGTGTGTGGGCTTTGGAGCCGGGCAGGTCGGGGCGATCCAGCGAAGCTCTTGTAGTCTGGTTCCTCTCCCGTATCCGCAGACTTCTGCTGTATTTCTTTTCTTTTGCTTGTCTCTTCTCTACCCTGCAAGCCGATGTCCCCTCTGCACAGAGGGGCTTTTCGAGGCGCTCGGTTACACCGCGGGGCTCGGCCTGGCCGCTGCCCCGCAGGCTGTGCTGGGGAACGTGCCCAGCAGGGCATCTGCTGGACTGATGTTCTCGTTCCCCCGGCGAGGGGGCTGACGTGGTCCTGCTGTTCCTCCAGCACTATCAAGGTTGATGACTTCACGGCCCGGCTCTTCAGGATCCACCTGCAGGTTCTGGAGGAAGGACTGGCGCAGGTAGCGCGCGGGGGCTCGTGGCTGCTTGGGACCCGCAGGGCACCGGGGCTGTGCCTGCCGCAGGCTCCACGAAGCCCCGCACCCCCAGGCTCGCCTTGTGTGGGTGTTGGTCAGTGCGAGAGCGGCCAGATCTGCCTCGGGAGGGTCTTGGTGCCTGGCCGCCGCACGGGCGTGTGGTCGGAGGCAGCAGGAGAACGGTGGGGCTGGCCCGGAGGTGGGCGCGGGTCCCACTTCACCCCTCCTCCCCGCCTCAGTCCGTGTTTTTAGGCATAAACCGCTCCGATTACATGTTCGACTGCGGGGCGCCCGGGGCACCAGCACTGAAGCAGATCGAGATAAACACCATCGCCGCCAGCTTCGGCGGCCTGGCCTCCCGCACTGCCGCTGTGCACGGGTGAGGGAGCGGCCGCGGCCCCGTGCCCCAGCCCAGCCCTGCGGGGCTGCCCACGGCCAGGCACTGGGAGCCGCTCTCGTTCCACAGGCGGGTGCTCAAGGAGCTGGGGATGGCCGAGGAGGCGTCGCGGCTGCTGCCCAACAACCCCTCCGAGGGGCTGGCGTCGGGCATTGCCAAGGCCTGGGAGCTGTACGGCTCGCGGAGGTGAGGAGCCCGTCTTGGCTTTACATCCATGCGTTGTGGACGGTGCCTGTCGGGGTAACGGCCCTGCGCAGAGCTCAGCTTCCTCCTGCCTTCCCCTCTGTGCACGTGCCCAGCGTGTGGCAATCACGCGGGATCCGTCCTGCTCCCCGTGCCAGCCCGTGGAAATGCTGGAGGAGGCTCGGGGGAGCCGTGCGGGAAGCCTGGATCACAGAGATCAGTGGGTGGGGGTCCCGGGGTCTCTGGGTTTAACGGTGTTCTGGGTGTCTCTTCTAGCGCTGTGGTGATGTTCCTGGTGGAGGAGGTCCAAAGGAATATCTTTGATCAGCGATGCGTGGAAAATGAGCTATGGAACAGGTAAAGCAGAGTCCGTCGGCTTCTTACATGGTCACCTACCCGAGGGTGAAGCCAGAACATGTCACGGTTTCCGAGGCTGTGAGGGGGCGCGCCTCGGTGGGTAACGGGGCAGCCTCTACCCTGGACTTCCCTCCGGGGTCTCTTCAGCCTTCCTTTGCCGGCCTCCCGCCTAGCCTCCGCGCCCACCTTCGTCTTCACCCGAACCTCCCAGAGCCCCTCGCTGGCTCTTTGCTGGAAGCACCGGCGGCCTCCAAAGCCTCTGGTGTCCGGGGCTGGTTCCTTGCTGATGGGGTCCCCACGCAGTCCCCAGAGCGCGCTGGGACTAGCAGTCCCGTGGGCCAGCCAGCAAGGAGCAGAGCGGGGGTAATGGGGTCCTGCTCGCTCTAGCTTGGGACTGGCCAGAGGGTCTTTCGCAAAAGCTTCGTTAACGGAGCTTCCAGCCCGCTGTGGAGGATCTGTGCAAAGTAAGCAGGTCTGTGGGGCGAAGGGCTGCAGAAGGGGGCGGTTGAGGAGCTCGAGCCCCGAGGCTGAGCCGGGGAGAACCCCGGCCCCACCAGCAGTGGGGTCTGCGGGGCCACACTGCCGCTGTGTGGAGGACGATAAAAGGCGCTCCCAGGGAGCACAACGCCTGCTGCTGCTGGCTGGGAAGCCGGCAGTGAGCGACTGCGTCCGGTAGGGATAAAAAAGCAGGCTGTTGGCTTCCAGCAGAAACGCTTCAGGAGGTGAAAGGGGAACGCAGGCGTTTCGGCACACGCTCTGCTTCCTGCGGCGTTTGGCCTGGGGATGCGGGTTGGGTGCGGGCAGCAGGAGCTGCTGTGACCCGCCTGCTCCGCGGGGTGCGTGCCGAGGTGCTTGGTGAAGGGGCAGCAGCTCCTTGCTGGTTCCACCTGAGATTTCCTCCTCGAGTGCCTCCGTGCCCAGCCTGGTGTGTGACCGTCCTGCTCCTCTTTTAGGAACATTCGGGTCATCAGGAAGCGCTTCCGAGACGTGTTTGAGAAGGGCTCCCTGGACGAAGCCAGGAGGCTGTATATGTGAGTATGAGCTGTGTGCGCGCCTGGCTCTGTGCTGGCACTCAGGGTTGTGCCTGGCAGCGTTCAGTCGCAGCCAGTGACAGTTCTGAGTGTAAATAGCGGTGTTCTGAGAATGTGCTGCTTCTCCGTGCTCCAGCCTGCTGCTGCTAATTCCCCTTAGAGCTGAATTGATTTTGTTTTCACTGTGCTAGGATTTTGCACACGCACATCAGTCCCTTACAGCTGGAAACCCCATTTCCCTCCTCCAAACCGCAGCCTCCTGAGCTCTGCATGGTCTCCTCTTCCTCCACGTACACGCAGCGAGAAACCCTGGCTCTTTCAGAGGTTTCCTCCAAGACGCTTCCTGTTGAGCCTCCACGTGATGCCCTGCCGGCAGCAGGGCTGGGTTACCCATGCTCAAGGAGGAAGCGCCGCGCGTCCTTGCGGCCTCCCTTGGCTCTGAGCGCGCTCAGGACCTCACCCCGCGGAGGGCTGCCTGTGCCGGCAGCTGATCCCAGGCGTGTCGCTCGTCCCGTTCCCAGGCTAACGTGCTTGGAGCCGCACGAGGAAGATTGGTTGCCTGCCAATGTTTTTCCTCTTGTTAGCTGTTTTTTTTTATTTTTTTTTCCATGCTCTGACCTTTGGCACCTCTGCCATGTTTAACGAACGAACGTTTGTCATCACCAGACAGTTAAGGGGAAAGTATCTGCAGATACTTCCTCCAGAGCATCCTGTCTCGCTGTGAATGCCGTTATGTCGTGCTGCCTGGCTGTGGCAGCGTCTGTGCTGCTTTCCCTGCCCGTGCTCCGCTGCTGAGGCTCGTGTGCGTGGTACCACGGCTGCCTGGCAGGCTGCTCTGGGGCAGGTTGCTGTGTCCTGCCTGGAATCGCCATCCAGGAAGGATCCCGTCCCCACCTCAGCTGCAAGAATGCAAGGCTACTAAAAAATGAGGTTCTCGCCTCCCTCCTGGGCTGGGTGCCTGAATTATTGAGACGTTGGTTAGGGCAGAGGCCTGGCGCCAGCTCCCCATGCCTCAGGCTGGTGCGCCCTCGAGGAGGAGCAGAGCAGCTCGGGAGGCCAAGCAGAAGGGGCAAACACCGTCTGAGCCCTGGCAGCCCCCTTGGTGGCTGCTGGCTCTGATGGCTGCTGCTTTCTGTTCCAGGGATGGCCAGGAGGTAGCAGTGGTGTACTACAGAGAGGGCTACGTGCCGAAAAACTACGATCAGCAGGTCAGCACCCACTGCTTGCTCCCAGAAGCTCTGTGGCAGTGCCAGAGGGTTTGGAACACCCTGTGGTCCTGCCCCAGGCGGGTCAGTCCCACCCAAGTGGCTTTGGGAAGCTGACACACCTTTGCTGCTCATGCAATGCTCCTGTAATAAGAAAAATGAGTGGATTTCTTCCCCAGTCACCATGCGTGTGGTCACCCCCCTGTCTGCAGCACTGAGTTGTGGCTGTGTGATACGGGTTAACACGGATTAGCGCCTGCTTAAAGAGTTTAGGCTTGAACTACAAATAATTTTCTGTCCTCGATTGTGCACTGGGACTATTGGCTGCAGGTGGTAATAACGCATGGCAGATTGTGCTGTTGGCTGAAAACACCAGCGCTGGACGAGCTGGGGAGGGGAGCGCAAGGGAAGGCAATGGAGCAGCCTGGCTGTGCTGCTCCCCGGGGCTGTGGCAGACCCACGTGTGCCGCTCTGTCTCCAGCACGCCATTGCCGTCCCTGCCAGGCAGGGCTTCTCTGTCTGTCAAAAACTGAAGAGGAAGGAGGAGAGAGAACCTGGCTCTGATGGGCCGGTCGCTCTCCCTCTCTCTCAGAACTGGGAGGCGCGGTTGCTGCTGGAGAGGTCGAGGGCAGTGAAGTGCCCCGACATCGCCACCCAGCTGGCCGGCACCAAGAAGGTGCAGCAGGAGCTGAGCCGGCCGGGGACCCTGGAGAAGCTGCTGCCCGGCCGCACCGAGGCCATTGCTCGCATCCGAGCCACGTTCGCCGGGCTCTACTCGCTGGACATGGTGAGCGGGGCGGGAGCGAGGGTGCAGGCGCTCTTGGCATGCGTGGCGCTCCTCCTTGGTTAAGAAACACGAGGGGCTTTGCTGTGGCCTCGGGAGCCTGGTGGTCCTGCTCACAGCAGGCCATCAAGGAGCTCCTGCTCCTCCCTGATGCATTGCTGTTGCCTTCTTTCCTGCCAGGGTGAAGAGGGTGACAAGATAGCTGCTACGGCTATCGCCAACCCCGACCAGTTTGTGCTGAAGCCGCAGCGGGAGGGCGGAGGTATGAGCTGCAGTGGGGTCTTGGTGTGGCTCAGGGCTCGGACAGCCTGTAGCTACTTTGGCCATGGGGACAGGTCACAGCGGGGAGGGAGCGCTGCTCCGGGTCCCAGACCTGGGGGGGAAACACGGGCAGCACGTGCAGAGCAAGCACTGCATCTGCTCGGGCTGCTGGGGCAAATGGCTGCTGCTGCGCTGGGGGGTGCCTGACCTGCCCATCCTGTGCTCAGGGAACAACCTCTATGGCGAGGAGCTCAGGCAGGTTCTGGAGAAGATCAAAGACAGCCCTGAAAGAACCTCCTACATCCTGATGGATAAGATACAGCCACAGCCAACAAGGAATTACTTGCTGAGGGCTCACAGTCCCCTAAAAGCATCCGAGTGCATCTCAGAGCTTGGTATCTTCGGTGTTTATGTCAGGTGAGAAATCAGCTTGTGGTACGGGGCGGTTCGTGTCCCTGCTGCAGGGGAACATCATCCCTCGGCTGCCTGAGCCCAGCAGCAGGGCAGGTGTCCCGGGGAAGGGACGGGACAGCAGTGGCTGTTCGGCCTCCGTACCTGCCAGCAGCTTTCTGAGCTCTGCATTCAGCCACAGAGCCGGTGGTTACTGGTGTGAACTGGAGTGTCCCATCCCTGGTTGCTGGGGGGGGCCTCTTGGGACTGCATGCCACTGTATGCTTTTCGGGCCAGCTCAGAAATCTTGTAAGGCTTAACGTGGTTGTGCCCAACCCTGAATAGCTGCCGCTTTTGTTTAAAACTCTCGGGCCCACAGAAATGTTTCCATAGGTTGTAGAGTGAAGCTCTCGTGCAATTTAAAACAAAAGCGCTCTGGCAGCACACGCAGCCCAACGTTGCTCGCGGGCAGAGCAATCCAGCTGCAGTGCCCCAGCCAAGAACGGGAACATGGCTCAAATTGTCCCGGGTGGTGGAAATGCCGTGGGCTTTCTGCTCCAGCGCTCTCCAGCTGCTCTCCTCTTTGCAGGCAGGGCAAGGAGCTGGTGATGAACGAGGCGGCCGGCCACCTCCTGCGGACGAAGGCAGTGGAGCACGCGGACGGTGGGGTGGCGGCCGGGGTGGCCGTGCTGGACACCCCCTACCTGGTGTGAACGCCGCGCTGTGCTGCGCCCAGGGCCGAGCTGCTTTCCTCAGGGTGCACTTACCGGGGGGGGACAGGCTGGGGCCGGCCCTGGGCTGTGCACGGGGTGGGGGGTGTCCCCTTGGGGTCTGCTGCAGGGCCAGAGGGTGGCCCTGCCCTGCCCCAAACTTGCGCTGGTCCCGGGTTCATGCCACACTGTCTGCAGGCACCGAAACCCAAAGCCCAGGGAAGGGGAGGAGGAAGGTGAAGGTGCGAGGAGCAGCCTTCAGCTGTGGGACGCGTGGCCCCTTGTGCCTCCCCTCCCTCTGCGTTGCTGCTTCCATGGCGAAGGTCGGAGACCAGCTCTGCCTGGCCCCGGCCCCTCCAGCCCTGGCTCAGGCGCTGCTGCTCGGATTTCCACCTTCCCCTGTGTCTGAGCATCTTCGTGGCTCCTGCGCAGCAGCCGGCTGCCCTGGTTTAACTTTGCCAAGCTTCCATCACAGCCAACACGTTCGCTTAGCTTCATTGTGGGACCATCACCGGTGGGGGGACGCATCTCTCCCTCCGGGTTGCCTGACTCAATGGGAACAGTGCGGGCGCTCCAGCCCCCAGGCTCGAGCCGCTCCCTCCAGCACACCCCTCTTCCCCCCCGGCCCTTCCTCAGCCGAGGAGGTGCCCTGGTAAAGCAGCCTGAGCTCTGCTGTGTCAGTGGCACCTGTAAAGCCACTGCTCCTGAGGACCGACCTCGCTGGCTGCGCGGCCACCCAGCTCTCGGGGTGCTTCCGTCAGTCACTAACCTAGCACTTTGCAGTGGTTCAGTTCTGTGGCTAATCCCACAACTCCCACGTCAGGGTTCATGTTGGGGGGGGCTGATTACCCCCAAACGGAGATTAAAACGTACGTTCAATCTGAACACGGGTCTGGGGGCAGTTCTGTCTGACAGGAGCCGTGGGAAGCGGGTGCCCAGCTCGTTGCAGGGTGCCCAGAGCATTGGGGTGAGGGCCTTTTGTGTCCTTGGGGTTACAGCTGGAGGAGTCTGTCACTGCCGGCTGTATTGTAGTGACCGGACGCACAGATGGGCACAGCTGCCCCCGGCTGGGTGGGCACCCAAGCAGCTGAGCTGTGCCTGAGGCTCCAGGTGAAGCTGTTGGGGCTGCTGGGGGCTCTGGGCCCTGCTCAGACAACCCCCATCTCCTCCCAGCAATTTTAGTCAAGGTGGTTGAACTCACTGCTGGGACTCCAGGGAGCTGATTCTGCTTGACATGACCCCTGCGAAGCCCAGTCTGATCCAAAAAGCCCTAGCGGCAGCTGTGAGCTCGCTGGAGCCCCTCAGCTTCTCGTTATCCTTCTGTTCTCCCACCTGGCAGGAGCCAGGCTCAGCCTTTAAGCAGCTCCTGGGCCAGGCCTGGCTTTTGGGCAGCTGCACAGCTGTGCACAGACCTTACACGAACCTTTATTGCAGGGGCAGTTTTTGCTCTGCTCGGTGCAAGTCTGCACAGCTCTGTGTTGGAGAGGTGTCCTGGCACCCAGCGCTGCAGCTCCAGCCCAGCACAAGCAGCTGCTGGCGTGGGGTGAATGCTCTCCAGGAGGAAACACCTTGGCCTGGGTCTGCGGGCGTGCGGTTTGCTGGAGCAATGCACAGCAAGAGCACGAGGTTAGCAGCAGCTGGGAGAGGCAGGATGCAAGCACTGGAGCTTCCCTGAGCTGCTGGAGGCAGCTGCCTGGGAAGGCTGAGCTGAAGGTGAGGCTGGGGACCGTGGTGCAGAGGCTGCTGCCTGTCACTGTGCCCAGGTGAAGCCCCAGGCTGCTGTGAGGGAGCAGCAGCTGTCAGCAGTGCCGCACCCCCTGGCTGCTCGCAGCACGTGCTTTCTCCTGGGCGTTGCTCCCGCACCCAGCCTGCATGCAGGGGCTGCTGACAGGCGGGTGGCACAGCCTCGTGCTTTCCCTGCACCTTGGTAGAGCGATGATGGCTGGAGACCCGTGAGAAGCCAAGGCTCAGGCTCCGGCCCTGGAGCTTCTGCCCTCTGCCCAGGGCAGGGGACAGCACAGCCAGCCCCAGCCTTCATCACCTACCCCTGTACAGCCCCGAGCCCAGGAGAGCTGCCAGGGGCCAGCCCTGGTGCAGGGCCCTGCCCCGCGATGCTCCTGGCTTCCAGGGCACTCCCTGCCTATGGCCCTGAGGTCCAAAGAGCACCCTCTGACCACACCAGCCTCCCCCCAGACCAGCACCTACAACCCCCACACATGCTCTAAGTCTGCTTCCATTTTGTTTCCTTGCATTTTATTCCATTTTGCATAGAATTCTAGCTGTCTCCAGCCAAAATTACGTAGCAGACCGATAGTAACATAGGAGGAGGGCAGATGTAGGAATTCTTGTCAAAGAGGTGGCACAGAGCAGTAGGTGGCACACGGGACACACGACTGACATTACAGATCACAGAACAAGTACCATGCCGGTGGGAGCAGCAGGTAAGAAATGAGGCTCCGACAACAGCCCTCAGAGCACCTGCAACACCCCTGAGCCTTGGAAGAGCCACCTCTTCCTTTCCAGCCCAGCCAAAAGTCAGCTCAGTTTACAGGCAGGGGTGGCATTTGCTAAACAGCTGTTGCAGCAAGATTTAAAGCCCATTTCTCCTTTGGTTTGAGTATAGGAATTCCAACAGCTCACGTGTGATTTCTTTACAGACAGTACAAGGAAGTAGCTCCCAGCTCAGCCCAGGGCTGGGGGTCAGTGTGAGCGATTTGAAGAGGAAATGCTAGCTGTGGCAGTACCCGGGTGATGCTCAGACTCGGGAGCTGGAGGTGTTTTCTCTCATCATCCTAAAGCCATGTCAGATTAAAGCAAAAGATGGCTTTAAACATTTTTTTTTCCCCTGATGAAAAATCACCTAGGACTGACACAGCCTTGTGAGCCTTGGGTTCTTTGCTGTAGCAGGGGTCACAGTGCACTGTAACCCAGACGTGGTTTGCTTGCAGTGGGATAGGTGCCTGGGGACAGCTTTGTGCCCCTGCCTGCTTTGGTATCAGCAGCACCCACCCCTGCCTGGGCTGTGCTGCCTCGGCCAGGCTGAGCCCACAGCTGGTGGCAGCAGCGCTCCATGGAGCATGTCTGATCACGCCCCCTTCCTCTGGCTCCTTATTTCCACAGCCAGAGCAAAGGAGCCAAGGCTGTGAAAAAATAAACCAGCTGACACCATGCCGTTAGACAGAGCAGATCTTGGTACAAGAGAGCTTTAACTCTCTTTATAAACTTTATAAAGTCCCCCTAAAGCACAGAGCTCCCTCAAGCCTTGCCTCACTCCCTTTCAGGCTAGGGGACCTCCACTAGCAACCAGCTTGGACAGTGGATGCAAGACTAAAACTCAGTTGTAGTTATGATGTGAAAGTGTTTTTAAGTCCTTCCTCAGCTCACAGCAGTCTGAAAAGAAAAGGAAGCTTACTCCGTATGTGGGCAGTAGCAGATGAACTTCCCTTGTCTGCCAGCGTTGAGTAACTCCAGTACCACTTCCCCTACAATCCCCCAGTTCCTCCCCACTGAGGGGAAGACACCAGGGCCCCTCAACTACATAAAGTTAATTATTAACACCCCATCTCCCCTCCCAAAAAGAACAAAAAAATAAATCAAGAACAAGGTGATGAAAAACAGAGGAGCACAAGTCCCTGCGTGAACGAGGCCGAACCTCAGGCGGACGATTCCCACCTGCGACACAACACGCGTGCTCCTCCAAAGCATGGGCACGCCCACGAGATGCTGCCTCTCCGGGGCCAGCCTTCCCTTCGTCTCTAATATTTGTACATTCGATTCAACAGGTGAAGGTTTCTTTCCCAGGGCAGACAGTGGTTATTTGAGGGACCTGCTCATCAGGATACCGCTGCTGCTTCAGCTCATGCTGCTACAGTTTAGTGTCGCATCTGCTGTTGAAAAGATGGTTTATGATGCCTGGGTTTGCCAAGGTGGAGATGTCCCCCACATCTCTGTCATTTTTGGCAATCTTCCTTAATATCCGTCGGGTGATCTTCCCTGTAGAAACAGCCACAAAAGGAAAGCAGGACTCAGGATCTCTTCAGCAGCCCTAGCAGAAGTCGGTGCCCAAACCCACAGCATCCCGCTTGCCCCGGGGTTTCTCCCCGTGGATCTGAGTAGCCTCAGACAAGCAGTTTCGGGATAATTCCCTTCCACTGGCAGGAACTGCTCAGTCCTCCCCAGCACAGTAACTGGACCCCTTACCTGACCGGGTTTTGGGCAGGCTGGGGGCATACTGGATGTAATCTGGCGTTGCTATCGGTCCAATTTTTTCCCGGACTAGGGAGAAAGAGGGGTGAAGGGAGAGAAAAAAATATTTTAATTGTAGGTGCAAGGAGATCCCACATATCCCTTTCAGGCAGGATGACTGAGCTCAGACACCCAGAGCACAGCTCCCAGGGGAGCCCGGCGCTCACACAGGGCAGGGCCCAGGGCTGCTGCACCCCAGCCTCAGAGCTGTGGGAAGGGGCAGCAAGGCCTGCAGTGCCAACAGGGGTGCAGCACATCTTCCCAAAGGCAGCAACACTCCTGTTTTCATTCCCTCAATTTTCAAGAGCCCTCTGTAATGGCCGTAGTAATCGCTGTTACCATTTTGACAGAGCACTGATTCACTACTGGATTGCTGCAGAGACGAAACTCCCGTGGATGCATTTCTTGCAGTCCTTTGTGGCAATGTAAGAGCTGCCTCGAGCCCAGAGCACAAACCACCAGAGCCCCACCCTAGGCGGGGAAGTATTTAACTACGGCAGTGGGGGACAGCGGACTGGATTTGAAACAGTTTGCATGAACCCCGTAACCTCAGTCTGCCCTGCTTTGCACACCCACAGCAGGAGCACGCTGGCCTGAGGACTGCACTACAGCTGATGTTCAAATGCTGCCTGCACCTCCCGGCTGCAGGAGACAGGCTTGCAAACGTGCCCCTTTCCCACCCAAAGTAACCAAGCAGCTCTGTGCAAGTCCCAACCCACCAGGGAGAGCCACGGGAGCCATGCCCACAGCTGCAAACAACAACCCGTTGGCCACCCCAGTCCTCGGCGCGGCCGCCAGCTCCCGAGAGGCAGAGATGGCATCACATGAGCAGCCAAAGGCCGGCAGAACTAATTTTAGTCTTTGCCAGCCGTGCTCTCTAATCAGAGGGGGCACCTTGTCACAGTTGTCCATGCTGCATTCCCCAGACCACACGCACCCTTAAGCGCCCAAGCCCTTAACCCCTCCACTGCCTACCCAGCACCGCCCTCCCTCTCCCTGCTACACAGCCTCCCAGACGTTTGGCTGTTCCTACCTTGTTTTTTCAGCTCATCTGCCAGGTTCTTGGTGAACTCGTGGCCATCCTTCAGGGTCACGAAGCAGTAGAGACATTCCCCTTTCAGGGGGTGTGGGTGGCTGACCACCGCAGCCTCAGAGACGGAGGCGTGCCCAAGCAAGGCTGACTCCACCTCCGCAGTGCTCAGCAAGTGGCCTGGAAGGAGAACGGCAGTGCTTCGCAGAGCTGCGTGGGGCTGGGGGCCTGCAGCCTCCCAGCAGCTGGCAGGAGGAGCTCTGCAAGCCCAAAAGGCCCCGAACTGGAGGTTTGAGAGGTCGGGTTCCTGTTCCTTGAGAAAACAGCTGGAGAAACTCATTTCAGCAGTGCAGTGGTTGGGCTGCCCCAGAAGGCTGCCAGGCATCACTCCCAGGAGGACAGGCTGCAGAGCAAGGCCACCTCCCCGGCTGTTCTCCCTCCCATCTTCAGGTTTCTTTCTTTAACAGGTCTGTGAATTGTCTCTGGCCGCAGGATTAAACAAAGCACAGGCTGAGAGGGAGCTGGATTTGGAGGGAAAACTGTCTCTGGGGACACAGCACTGAGCGGTTTGATGCAGCTTTGCTGTTAGCCCTACCTGGAGCTACAGCCTGGATCAGAGACTGCAAGGTCCTGCCCTCCCTGACTGAGATTCCCCGTGGCCCCACATGCTCCGACACAGAAGCACGTATGCTGGTTGAGGACCTCCTCTAAGAGATTACAGAAGGCTCCCTCCCTCCAGTGCACCGTGTCTGGAGGCATTAAACCACAGTCACCAAGTTTCAGGCTTGTCTGACTTGTGGACAGGTTGCTGGGCAGGCTCACAGAGGCAGAGCTGTCCCCCATAAAAGCAAGGTGGCTCTTTAACTAGCATCACAAAGCACACCGGCTCCCACTGAAGACAAAAGTTGTTCTTACCAGAAACATTCAACATGTCATCAATTCGCCCTGTGATCCAGTAATAGCCATCTTTATCTCTCCTGCAGCCTAAAAATAACCAGAAATGACAGCGTGAGGAAGCAGTGCCAGTCCTCAGAGCAACCGATAAGGGATCCTAAGGCCAGGGCACTGCAAGATTTTAATTGCTGTCCTCAGGCCTCTGCACCCACACGCCGCCCAGACCCCCTTACCGTCGCCTGTCACGTAGTACCCAGGGAACTTCTTGAAGTAGGTGGTTTCAAATTGCTGGTGGTTTCCATACAGCGTGCGCATTATTCCTGGCCAGGGCTGCTTAAATACCTACAAGGAGAAATGCAAACCTGAGTCAGTGGGAGCAAAACCAACTCTTAACCAAGCCAGCTCTCGGCCTCTGCTGTCGGTCAGTGTTTCTAAATCTAATTCAACCATCAGTGGCCAGCAAGTTCAGTTCCCACAATGCTCCAGGGCTTGTTGAGATTAACATAGCCCTTCTGCGGCTCCTGGGGACATGGAGGAAACCACCTCACTGAGGAGCTCTTCCAAAGGCTAAGGTAATACACGCTGCTTTCTACCTCCCCCAGGGATTTTATGAACTATTTCTTTTGTAAGGAGAGGGAAAATAACCTGGTCTTTCCAGTGCTGTGCAGCTACAGAGATGCTGCAGAGGCAGCCCTGAGCGATGACGCTCAGCTGCTGCCCTGTGCTAATCTATTGGGAAAGTCTCTCCACACTTGGCATAAGGAAAGGAGCGTGGCTGACAAGTTGTTCCCTTCCTCCTGCCTTGCCCGTGTGTGCAAGTGTTTTCATGGATCAGTTGAACAGCTTGTTCACAGCACAGAACTGCCAGTGAAGGGCAGCTCCTGCCACCCAAAGGGTGCCTTGTTTGGGTCCAGCGTAAGCAGAGAGGTGCTTACGGTACCGGGAACGTCCTGGAGCTGGTGGGGGCAGACAAGGGGAGGGTGGGGGAGATCAGCCCCTCTTTACCAGGTAGCCTTCTGCTTCTCCTTCCAGCTCTTCCCCCGACTCATTCACGATGGCAGGGACCACGCCGAAGAAGGGAAACGTCTGCCACGGGGACCAGACAGCAAGGAGACAGGCTGGTGAGCCCAGGCACTGTAACGTGCTAACTAGAGGGAGTGGGGATCCTTCCCTCCGGGGAGGAAGGGAAGTACTCACAGCAGAGCCTGGCTTCATGGGGGTGGCAGCAGGGAGAGACGTCAGCATGTGGCCACCCTGTAAAGGGAGGCAAAAAGGAATGAGTCTAGGTGATGCCAACCTGCTGGGGAGGATACAGCAGGGGACAGGGAGCCCATGTTTGGGCATAAAGCTTTGGAGATGCTGGAGAAAACAGAGAACAGGGTTCAGAGCAGACCTTGGCAGGGAACCTTTTGAGGTCTCCCCATGGACTCTCTGAGGCCCTGAGAGAGAAGGGGAACCAACACTTGCAGGCTACAAAAGCCACTATAGGAGTAAGCTCCTGGGCAAGCAAAACAACTAGTCCCCACAGCAGCACAGAAATATCACAGCAAACCTGCCGAGACACCCTGCTGCCTGCCGGAAGCACAAGGGAAAGAGAAGTCCCAGAGACACCCAGGTGAGGACTCACCGTCTCTGTCTGCCAGAACGTGTCCACAATGGGACACCTCTCTTCTCCCACCACACGGTAGTACCACAACCAGGCTTCAGGGTTGATGGGCTCCCCAACGGTCCCCAGCACCTTCAGAGTCTTCCTGCTGTGCCTGCAGAGAGGAGGGGGCTCGCAGGGGCTCAGCAGGCCACGGAGGGAAGCAGCTGTGAGCCTATGGCACTGCAGAGCCTGCAGGAATCCCTGGGCCTCCCTAACGTATCTGGGGTTCAGCCCCTTCTCTGCCCTCACCCGTGGGGGAAGAGGGGAAACCTCTGTGGTTTTGGTGTCTGCAAGATCCCACTTGGCTCTGCTCCTTCCCTTCCCTTGGCCAAGTTGCAGCACAGAGGGGCTATCGGCCCAGCTCACCTCCGTGAGCTTTGGGTGGGGAGCAGGGAAAAGCCGCAGCCTCCAAGCTGATCCGCAGCTTGGAAAAGAGAAAGAAGAGCCTGTTCTGGAGCGCCATGCTGAAGGGAGGGCTGGGGGCAAAGCAACACAGCCTGCAAGCTGCTGGGTTGAAGGCAAAAGGTCCTGGTTTGTTCAGAAAGCGCAGTGGGGAAGCCGCTGCTCCGAGAGGAAGCTACGCCAGAGCCAGGGGCCCCCATGCCAGCGGGGACTGACTCACTTTTTAACGGGCTCCTCCCCGTGCTTCATCAGCAGCCGGATGGCTGTGGGTGCTGTGTAGAACTTGGTCACCTTGTACTTGTCAACAATGCTCCACATTCGCCCGATGTCCGGGTAGGTGGGGACACCTTCAAACTAAGCGAGAGAGGGCAGTGACACAGCTGATCCTTGCTGCTCCCTCCCAGCGACCTGAGGCACCTTCTCGAGCACGAGCAGCTGAGAACAGCTGGACCCCAGCAGTGTCCTTAGAGGCATGCCAGGGGCACCATGCATGAAACCAGTCCAGCTCAGGACTCTTCGTACTGCTACCTCAGGATGGATTTAGCACCCTCCCGGTGCTGGTGTCCTAGCAATTGTCCCCCAAAACACCCTACCAGCAAGGGCAGCTGGGTGGCTCTCACAGTGATGTGGTCCCATCAGCCCAAATGACACTGCCTGTATCACATGGCGCAGGTGATCGGTCCGAACAGAGTGAGGGAACCACAACCAAAAGCACCCAGAACCCTACTAAGAAGGGTTCTCCCAGCATGACATTTCCCTGTTTGCATTTCCTCACGAGAGTCTCGGACACAGGCCTCTGGTTCCCGATTTGTACGCTGCCAAAGGAGATAGAGGCACAGGAATTAAATGCAGATTGCCAGATCCACCTCAGATGTCAATAACATCACTCCCTGGCTCCTGGTCCAGCTTTCACGTTAGTTTGCAGCAACCCTGGCACCCCAGTACACAAGGCCTGCATTTCTAAGGGAAAGAAACATGGGAACATTTGCAAAACTAACCACCCAGCCGCCACGCAGAGCCTAGCACTCCCCAGCACCACTGGGAAGCCACCCACATCTTCCCTGGGGACTGCCAGCTCTCTGTGCAGAGCACAGCGCACTGTGACGTGGCAGACAGCGCAGTGGGGCTTTGCACGAGGGAGAACAGCACGTCCTGCTGCATTACCACAGAGCAACGCAGGGATGCAGCTCAGCGCCACCACCTCTAATTCCTTGGAGTCGGGCCCCCAGAGGCTGCCCAGCACTTACTAACACGCTAGTCGCCCCGTTCGCCAGGGGTCCGTAGGTGAGGTAGGAATGGCCCGTTATCCACCCGATGTCAGCCGTGCACCAGTACACATCCTCAGGCTGGTAATCGAAGACGTACTTAAAGGAGGTGGCAGCATACAGCATGTATCCGCCCACGGTGTGCAGCACGCCCTGCGGGGAGAAGGCACAGCGCCGTCAGGGCGAGCTCCACCAAGGCCCCCATCCTCGCAGGCCGAGCTGAGCACCACTGGTCCCCTGAGCTCCAAGAGCAGCTGAGCAGGACAACCAGCAGAGCCCCTCCACAGCTCCTCTGCCCACCGGGGCCCCCCGGCACACCCCTCGCTGTTTCCCAGCACCGAGGGGTTGCTGTAACTCAGCATTACAGGCGAGGCATACCTTGGGTTTCCCCGTGGAGCCGCTGGTGTAGAGGATGAAGAGTTTGTCCTCCGAGTCACACCACTCGGGCTCGCACTCCGTGCTGACACCGCTCACCAGCTCATGCCACCACATGTCTGTGCCTGGATTCCAGGGGGTCTGAGAAAAGCACAAGATTAGGAACAGCCCTGGCCCGAAAAGCAGAGAGAGGGGACAAGGGGGCTGCAGCCCCAACCTCGTCACCCCTCTTGGCCCAGAGTACTCACAGCATGGCCTCTGCCCAGAGCTGCTTGCTGCAAACCGTGCATCGGAGCTGCAACTCCCACTCCGGCAGCTCCTTCCTCAGCCTGCAGCCAGCAAGGAAAACCTTTAAACGTTGTCTGGCTGCGAGACTTGAAGCGGATTTTCCGAACCATTGGCAACACAAACAAACCCCTCTCAGGAGTGGCCAGGAGAGGTGCTGCAGCTCCAGCTGCTCTGCGCTTCCGCAGCAAACAGGCCCTCTCCTGCCTCCGAGCTGCAGTCAGACAGCGAAGCAGCGAGCCTCAGCACACCGCGTACCCACTGGTGGGCCCCGGTCCCGGCCACCTGGCAGCGACCCCCATGGCAGCGCAACCCGAGACCAACAGAAACACATCAGGCTCATACCGTTTTGCCCTGCA
The DNA here is from genome assembly GCF_964211835.1 of Anser anser. NCBI lineage: Eukaryota > Metazoa > Chordata > Aves > Anseriformes > Anatidae > Anser > Anser anser. Next base: position 11,941,530 of record NC_139737.1, read on the forward strand.
GCCCAGAAAATCTGTTACATCCAGGTTTTAAGCTAGTTACCCTGAGGAGAAGTGACTGCTCTGACAGGGAAACACCCAGCAGCAGCTGCCCAAAGGTGCCAGAGCTGCAATGGGGCTACCAGCACCCATGGGTGATCGGCAGAGGTCACCCTGAGAGCCGCGCTGGCTGGCTCCGTCTCCGGGATGGCACGGTTCAATGCAAGACCCGAATCCACCTGACCTTCTCTCCTTTCCCTGGAGGAGCCTGGGGACAGCCGCGCGGGCAGCGCTCCTCAGCCTGAGAGCAGACCCCCACTTTGCGCACCTCCGCGAGGCCAGGCACGCTGACCCCGAGCCTCGCAGCACCAGGAGGCCAGCTCACAGCTGGGACACATCTCCGGGAAGAGCAAGGGTCCGTGGTGTGGGACAGCCCATGCACGGCCCCCAGGCTGCCCCTCGGACAAGACCGCCCCACGAGCGGACAGGGCTGGAAGGTGCCTTTGGTCCAAGAGGCAGAAACGCAAACAGGAGGACGTCACCCCAGCAAAGCAGGATGGAAACGTGGGTTAAGGGAACTTCTGGTCCTCAGCAGTGAGCTGGATCCCAGTGGCTCCGAGCTGCAGGCTGCACGAAGCAGCCTGAGGGCAGCAAGTGCCAGTGCTGCAAGTCTTGCACCCCAAAATCCCCTCGGCTGGAGCATCTCTGTGCAGAGAGCAGCCACGGGGTGGCACAGCGACTCTCTGCATCCCCAAAGCTGTGTGTGCACCGTTTGGAGGCGCTGGGATCCCACAGCCACATGGCAGTGGTGGTCAGCGTGCGGCTCCTGCGCACGTGGTGCAGGAACACCAGCTGCTCCGGCCCTTCGCTGACAGCACAGCATAGCTGAGGCCACTGGTAAAGCTCTCACAGATCCCCAGGGCACCTGTTTGGGTTTTCTTTACCTGGGAGAGAAGTTTCCACGCCTCCGGCGCATCAGCAAGCTCCCAGCAAGGCACCACGGCACACACTCCCAAGCTCAGCTCGCAGCGGCCCAGCAGTCACCTTCCGGCACCCCTCCCTCAAGGCCCCCTCAGCTTTAGCACCGCACTTCCACCGCCCCACGGAGCAGGTCAGAGCTGCAGCACAGCACGCAGCCCCTGGAACCAGGCCTGCCCGACAGCTCCCAAACCAGGGGGCCCAGCAGGACGTGCTGCCTCTCCCCGACCCAGTTAAGCTGTCAGGGTAAAAAGGAAGGAGACCCAGAGCTGAGGGATGGAGCAGAGACAAAGGTGCCTGCCGTCTGAGAGCTGCCCCGCACACCTGAGCTGGGCAAGCCGGGCTGCCCTGATCTAGGTAGGTTTTTAGGTAACTAGAGCTCGATGTAGCCAGGCCAGGAGCCAGCACTCTCCGGAGGCATCCCACTGGGGCAGTCAGCAAGGCCCTGGGGCGGCTGATGCTGAGGGCCCCCAGCAGAACTGGGGAACACCTGAGCCTCCAACAGCAGGCGGCGATGCTGATCAGTAACAGCCCATCCCAGCACGCAAGCCCGGGCTCTCAGGGTGCTCCAGCAGAGCACCCGTGCTGGCGGGCCTGCGCTTGCTTTACGTGGGGCCCTGAGGCTGCAGCTCCTCGGCCTGGACGAGCAGAGTCCGGGCCCTGGAGCCCCAGGCTTCCTGCCCCCAGCACACCGCCAGGGCCGGGGAGCTGCACGCGACTCCTGCCAGCCTTGCGACGAAGGGAAGCACATTGCGAGAACTGCTTTTAGAGGGAAAGGGGTAAAACGTCATCCCAGAGCTGGCAGCAAGTCCCAGTGGTTCTGCACTTCACCTTGCCAGCACGCTCATGTGCATTCAGGTGGCTTTACAGAAGCAGATTTGCTTCTGGCAGCAAAGTCGGTGCCGCTAACCCCAGGCTGTGCCGCACGGCCTTCGTGAAAGAAAACGAGGGGGCTGGACTGCTCCCGGTGAAGAGGAAACAGAAGGCAGGCAAGCAGCCCTGCACACACACACCTCCTCACCCTCTGCTTCTCCTTCCAGAGGCCGTCAGAGCCCCCGCAGTGCTCCGACCGCCCTCATTCATCGCTCCCGTGCCGCTGGGCAGAGGGAGGCAGAGCCCGGTGACTGCAGCCAAGCAGCGAGTGAGATCTATCGCTAACATGCAACTGCTGGCAACCCGATTAGGGGGGCACGTGTGGCCACGCAGAGCCGGAGCGGTTAGAAAGGTGGAGGGCTGGAGAGGGGAGGTGCTGAGGGGAGAAAGGCAGAGCTGTGCGTAAATACCTTGGGATGGAGTCTCTGTGAGCTCTCAGCCTTTTTTTCCTGTTAAAAATCCACAAAGAGGGTGTGAAAGTTGAGAAGCGGAGGATCCAGACCAGGCTTTGCAGGCAAGGAGTTGGAAAATCGGCCTGGCAGGCTGGAGAGGGCACGGCCCCAGCACCCAGGCCAGGAGAAGCGCTCTAAGCAGCACCCTTACCACTTCCATCACCTTCCCTAGGTACCCGTCACCTCCAGGCAGGTCTCAGGGCCAGCTGGGTACAGAAGCACAGGGCAGGCACGCAGCCCCCTGACAGCGTTACACAGGCAAACGAACAGTAAAAGTGCACTCACAGGGGAGGGCGATCTTTATTAAAGTGTCTGAACAAGAACAGCAGCAAGACCCAGAGGGTAACAACAGGCAGCCCTGCTCCTGCCTCCGCCGGGAGGCCGCTCAGTAGCCTCAGATCACCAAAAGCAGCAGCAGCGCGGGGGCTGGCTGCGCCGCAGCTTCCCAGCTGGGTAAGCACAACAAATGCCGGCCTGCTCCCGCCTTCCCACCCCTTTGCAGCTCCCCTCTCCTAGCGAGAGGAGGGGCAAGGCAGGCCAGCGTAATACGGCCAGGCTGGCAAACAGTGAGCGACACCCCAATAAAATCAACACAGCTGAACAAGCAAAGTCAACTGAAAGACACTTCATCTGCTGGGCTTGTGCCAGGGTGTGCAGGGACCTTCCCTTTGAAGGCAGAGCCCAAAGCTCAAACACGTCCCCCACCCACAGCCCATCTCTGGGCAAGCGCCAGCCTGCACGGGCCGTATCCCAGCACCTAGGGACAACTCGATGCACTGCTGTGAATTAATTACCAAACATTTAGGAATTGCCAAATATTTAGGGACAGAAGACAATGCCACGCGACACGGAGCACGCTGTTAGTGCTGGGTGGTGATGGGAGGATGAAGGCAGTACCTGGCTGCCAGGTGCAGCAGGGCTGAGCCCAGCCCCAGGAGCTCAGCAGGATGCCACGGCTCCTGACACCTTCTCCTCCTTCCACCCCCATCTAGCCACATGTCTCTGGCCCACATCCTTTCATCTGGTTTCAGTTGCGAGGGAAAGCCCCAGCCCCAACAGCTGACACAGTTCCTGTGCCAGCTACACAGTGACTGCATTATTCCCAGCTTACGATTGTTTCCGTGGGGCCTGGGCTCAGGCCCCAAGAACAAATCTTCTCTCTCCCGTTCCCACCGTCACAGCTACAGTGCAGGAAGTCATTGCTCCTTGCACAAAAGGGGAGATAGACACAGGATTAAAATGGGAGAGTCCTTCACTGGACAGAGGAAAGCACCATCTTGTCCTCGTCCTAGCAGCATCCAGCCTGGGGAAGCTGCGCCCTGCTGTGCTTTCAGGGATCCCGCAGGTTGGCGGCTAGTGATGGTGTTAAAGAAAGCTGCAGGGAAGGGATCTTGGGGAAGACAAAGGAACCCTTCTTCATACCACTCACAAAGCAACAACAGCAAGCAGGGAGAAAGCAGGAACAGGAGTCAGAAAACAGGAGCATCCAGGGGAGCTCTACAGTGGTTTCACACTGAGCGATTTGCTGGGCTCTGACTTACAGAAGACAAAACGCCCCCAGCCCCAGCCCCAAGGAGCATACCTGTACGTCCTGGCACAGCCTTTTGAGAGGGGGAGACTTGCTGCACGTCCCGTCCGCTGCTATCTCTTCCCTCCCCATGTGCTTCACCACAATGCACTTTTTCAAAGGGGAGCCCCTGTAAAGGGAAAGGGGCCATCAGCTCAGGCTGCTCCAGCTAAGCCTGCCCTTCGGGGGTTTTATGGGCTGCACTGAAAGCAGAGCAGAGGCCCTGAGCTGCGTTTCTTAAGCATCATATGCTGCCTGTGTGCCCACACTGTCAGCAATGTCAACAACATTTTTCTACAAATTTGTTGCTTTTATTCTACCTTACCAAGCCAGGAACACTTCGCCTGCTAAACAAAAGGTTACAAACAAGTCATTACCAATGCCTGTCTTCCCCCATCCCAACCCCCAGGGAACGCTATCTGTTATCGTGACCTGCATCTCTTGCCAATGAAGAAGGGAGAGCAATCGGAAGAGGAAGCTTTGGTGTGGAAGTGTAAGGATCTAGGTGTGGTCTCCAGTGTGCCAGGCTTACAGATGCGGTCACTATCAAAGTCATTTCACCCTGTTTATTTCCCTTTCAGTAAAGTGTGATGGTATCTGCCTGCCTGTGACGTACCAGTATTTCAGCAAAGACCCTTTTAAAATGGAGCACCTTAACCACACACCTGTGCGCAGCCAGGCACTGATCCTAAGCACACGTTGGTGCATGCCAATTAAAGTGCTGCTTCCTGTTACACAGCCATTTCCCAGAGCTGAAATAGTTCTGTTTTATTTCATTATTGTAGAACAAGTGGTTTTTAGGCAAGATTTAAGCCCCATCTCAGCATGTACCACAGCGTTGTGTCAGACCACGCACACTGTGTACAGAGGTGTGTTATTCCCTCCCGCTCTACAAGCTGCTGCTACAGCACTGGGAGATCTGCCACGGGTTGCAGGGATTTGGGATTATACAGTACATCTCCAGCAAATCCTCCCATCCAACACGCGGGCCTCCAGGTCAAAATGGACAAGAGCAAAGTTTAAAGATAATATTTTTAAGACAAGGTAGTTGAACTGCGTGTTACTTTTGAAAGGCTTACTGCAGCTTGTGTCAGACCTGCTCCAGTCTGCCCATCTACAAAAGTTTCCGTTCCCAGTTGTGCGGGAGCAGATTCCAATAAATGCCCTTCTCACAAAGGAATCTGAACTTACTTGTCTTTACATTTCTGGAGGGCTTCGTCTGCAATCTGCTTCAAGTTGACCAGCTTGTCTCCTCGATAAAAGGCATCTACAAAACAGTAAGGAAAACTTGAGAGAGGCTCCTCAGCCAAGGCAGCCTGGGACAGCTAGAAACGACAGGCAGCTTCACGAGGGCAGAGCAGAACTCATGCACCAGAGGGAGGGAAAGACGACAAGCAGCTGATGGGAAAGGTTTCCTAATATATCCCTTTGGTCTAGAGAAAAGGATGCCAAGAGAAATGGTGAAATTCTTTCCCTGGGAGAGGTTCAGATTTGACCCAACAAGGCTTTTGGGAATATCCTGGGGGAATAATTCAATGTGGCCAGAACGCAGATTGTAAAGTTTAGCGGGTCCTTTCCATGCCATGGATCTATTAATAGTAACAGCACTGTCTCAGAAAACAGCTGTGGAAAACGCAGTGGGCTTACATGCAAACACCACCACTTTCCGTATTCTTTGCTTTACAAGTTTGGGAGTTGAGATAGGAATTTCCTTGAAACCGGGAAGGGAGGGAATCCTCATATTTGGACTGCCCCATAAATGATACATCTTGCAAACATCTGGCTTATTTTGGAGAGAAACATGGATGAGAAGCATTTGGAAACATGTTATTATCAGCTGGTGACATCATGCTGTACAGGACAAAGTGGGCGGGCTGCTTAGATGCTCTGCTGTACATTCAAAGTGGAAAACTGTGCTCAAGCACAGCTACAAGCAGCGTAACTGCCTCGCAGCAGCTCAGCTGAAGCACCGCCCCTTCCTCTCCCAATTCCAAGCACATCTGGCTTTTAAAATACAGACCTTTCAGACAGCCAACAGAAACAGCTCAGGGTCAGGGGCACTGAAGCGCGTTTTACCTGCCGTAATGAGGAGAGAACAACCGCAGTCAAGAATCCGCTCACAAAGAGAGTTCGCTGAGAAACCTGCAAACTGACAGATCACACGACCAAGTTAACAAGCGACGCAACAGGGATGGCCACAGCTGTGCTGCTCCCCCACCATAAACAATACCACCCAGCATCGATGGAGAGCACTAGAGGAGCTCATTCCGTGGTGCAGAAGAGGGCTAGGAAACAGAGCATTACTTTAGTTTCCATCCATCTTATGGTCAGTGCCCCTCTTTTCAGCTCTTCCAGCTTCTCTCTCTCCTCACCCTCCTAAAACCAGGAGCTGCTCCCCCCCAACAGCCCTGCACTGAGAGCGATGCGCAGGGCTTGCTCCTACCACAACGGAGTGAAGAGCCCCGATCCTGGCACAGGCGAGCATGGCTATCACCAGCTCCAGGATCATCGGCAGGTAGATGGAAATTCTGTCTCCTTTCTTCACACCTGTGGAGGGAAAACAGACATGTCATTCATCAAAACGAACACGTTACATCGAAGGAAGCATCTATACAGGAAAGTCAATGTTTATATACACACAGTAAAGCTTCAGCTGGAGCTAGAGCTGAACCAGCCTTGCGTGGAACACCTCAGCTCTCCAGGCCAAAGCAAGTGTCCACAGGCATGAGCTTCCACTGCCATCTCCCAGCAATGCCCACGCAGCCATGGCAGACACTTGAAACGTGAGGAACTTTACACCAGTGGTGACCAGAAAGAGAGCCCCAGCCTGTCCAGGAACATCAGGCACGTGCACTTTGCCTTTCAAGCCCCACAGCTCTTGTAAGGTGACTGCAACGAATGCTCCACGTTCTGATCAGACAGGTTCGGTCCCTTGAAGGAGGCAGAAACGTAACCAGTGCCCACTGCTAGATGGAAAAGTCCAAGAGCAGGAAGCTTTGAGCACAGGTTCTTCCCTAGTACAGCTGACACGAGCAGCACTGACGATCTTTCACATACAGAACTGGAGATGAACGTGCAGAGCAAACCTGCACATACCCTCCTCTACAGCTGTGGAAGCCAACGGAGAAGTGAAGCACTTTGCACAGAATTACTCAACAGCCTAGCAGCCACGCAGAGAACAGACACAGTGTCAAAAGCCAGCCTAATGCTTTCCCGGTACTCAGCGCTCCTGTTGCTCCAGCCGCCTACCTTGGTTGCGGAGGACATTGGCAAACTGACAGACTTTGTGCAGCAGCTCGCTGTAGGTGATTTTCATAGAATCCCCAGGCTCGTTCCCTTCCCTGGAAAAAAAAAAAAACCAACAAGGTGGTGTTTGTTACTGTACAGGCACTACAACGTAACAGTGATCCTGCAGACTCAGAGGTACTTACCCTTGTGGGCAACACCGATGTCCTCACCTGCCCTTCCAAGCACAGAGTAACCAAACCCCAGAAATCCAATTCCGGACTAAAGTTTTCCAATAGTGGGACAATTTAGTCCAAAGTCCCCATCCCCACGTAAGTGACTACAATTAAACACAATCGAACGCCCACAGTGTAAATACGTGGTGCTTTCAGAGAGCAGACGGAGGAAGAAGGGGCTAAGAGAACCAAAGCCGAGAGTGCACAGGTCACGAGGAAGCTGGGATCTGTGGTATGGCACCCCTGCTCACACACACTTACGCCTGCAGACTTGTCTGCATGAGACATTGGCCAGTGTTGTCCTGCAGCACCACCCAGCCCCTGCATGCCTACTGCCTGATGAACTGGGACGGGATGCCAAGGGCTGTCTTATATTCCAAGGTCATATATTTATACACACGTGTATTTGTTAAGTGCCAGGCCTGCTCTGCATTATTTTCTGCCTGTGGTCCTCCCTGAATGGTTGGACTTGATGATCTTATGGGTCCTTTCCTAGCTCAGTTACTCTGTGACGCCCCGAACCAGCCCCGGGCTCCTGTAACTGCGGTGCCAGTCCAGCGGGACCTTGGCATTAGGCACCCCAGTGAGAAGGGCCAAGAGCTGCACCCAGAGATGGAACAGAAATGTCACATCCCCAGGGAAACGGTCTGTTACCAACATAAAAACACACCTAGTTTTAACGCAACACAAGGCTTCAGCTACTGCAGAGAAGGAAATGAGGTGGCACCCCCGACAGATCAAGAGATTAGCAAGGAAAAGTTGACGTGACTTCCCACGCAGCAGGGCAGCAGTCTCCCACAGCCGGGAAGGAGGGAGACACTTCCCCTGGTCTCTCCCCAGGCAGCCAGCACACCAACACGAGTGACCCCTAGAAGAATAGCCGTGGCTCTCAGCTGACAGTTCCCCTTGAGAAGTGTCCCCTCGACTACGTGCAGGGGAGTGAAAGACAACACCAGTGCTGGGGAGAGGCCAGGGCGCACCTCCACGCGGCTCTGTCCTCAGGACTGCGGCCAGGCTCCCTCTAAGTCGGGAACACAAACCTCACACCTTTAGCATCCCAAACAGCCCCGAGCACGCACAGACACACCAAATTCTAGCTAAAAGCAGCCACTGCTCTCCCCTCCCCCAGCAAGGCAAGGGGAAGGAGAGCTGCTCTGGCACAGGAACGGGTAAGGGAAATACTCTCATTTCTCACGTAATTCCCCAGGAACGGCTGCTCTGCGTCGGCACGACAGCAGCAGGGAGCCACGTGCTCTGCTGGCAGATGCGCTCCTGCTGGGAGCGGCGCAAAGGCTGGGGGAGCCCCACAGACGCAAGCCCCGCACCTCCGCCCCGGGCAGGGCCTTTCAGGACCGGTGGTTACACGCGCACGATGCCCTTCGAGAACCGCTCGTGGATCTGCCACCTACAAACTCAGCTCGTCCCATTTATTCCTGTGGCTGCCACTGGGCTCTAGCAATCGGCTCCGCTGATACCTGCGCTGATGTGCAGCACACCTCCAACCGGCCACTCCTGAAAGGGGATTCCCGGCCGGATCCTTTAGGCAAGTTTGCCCCTTTGTAAGCACAGAGGAAAAGAAACGTGAATACCAAGACTCCTGAGAAGGAGCAGCAGTGTTTGGGGCAGGCAGCTCAGCCCTGGCCTGAGCAGCTTCCTCCCCTTCCCCTCCCATAACCGAGGGCGTTGCTTCACGACAACTCAGCTGCGTGACATGAGACCGTTCAACGGGTTCCCTCGCAGCGGGGCTCTTGCTAGTGGAGAGGAACCAGGAAATCAGAGGATTTCCTTTCCGATTTTATTACTCGAGGGTCAAAGAGCTGGGCCGAGCAGCTGTGGCTCAGCTGACTTGAGGGAAGAGCATCTCCTCCCGTTACTGTCCCTCCCCGCACACAGGGCTCCTCGGGGCAGCAGCGCTGGGGTGAGCAGTGCTGACCAGCTTGGGCCAGACACGCAGGAGCACTGCGCCTCAGGGACAAGCCTGGTTCTAAAATCTCTCTGCAGTACAATTATAAAGCTTCCCGAGAGGAGCTGGAGCACTGCAGCCCACTAACCCCTCACCTGAAGGCCTCGCTCCCAGGGCTGCTGGGCGTTGTGCAACCCCGAGCCCAGCCCAAGCCTGAGGAACGGGGCAGGGAGGGGGCACCCTGCCGTGCCCACGCTCTGCCCCAGCACAGCGTTACAACCTTCACTGGAAGAAAAGCTCTTCAGGAGGAAGGACTAGAGCAGGCTGCCCCAAAAGACGGCTTCCCCTCTCGGGCAGGCAGCCCACGGCTGCTGCAGCTGCTTGGGGACTGCACGAGGGGCAGGAGCTGAGCCCTGGGGCTGCCTTAGCCAGGGGCAGAGCAGAGAGCAGCCAGCTGCCCGGGGCAGGGAAAGCAGCTTCGCCCATCGGGTCAGTGCCACGAGAGCGGCCCGGGAAGGGGCAGGAGGGCGCTGCTCCGGGTGTACAGCCCGGGAGGATCAGGGCCGAGCCCGGCAAGGTTTGGCTCCCCACTTCGAGCACTTGCTGACCGCGTTCCTCCCGCGGGTTGCGACAGAGCCTGCCCTGCCCTGCCCACAGACAGGCCTCCCAGGCACCCATTTGCTCCGCGGGATGAGCTGACGGTGGGACGGGGCTGGGGCCAATGGGGACGGCACAGCCCGGGGCCGCCGCGGAGCACAGCTGCTGGGGTGAGCAGCACCCGTCCCGGGCCTGGCACCTCCACGCTGCCTTCCCGGGCACAGCACCCGCTGGGGACACAACCCCACCCATCCGTCCTTGCCCCCATCTCACGTGTCCTGTAGCCAGGTCCTACTCTTTTCCAGGCCATGAGGAGGGGCTGGGGACGGGGCACACGGCCAGGCTCATCCCTAACGCCAGCACCCACAGGGCACGGCCAGAGAAACGTGGGGAGGGAGTGCGAGGCCCGAGGGAAGTTTAAACTTTTGCAAGGGTTTTCCAAGGGCTTTTCAGAGTCCTCCCTGGGCTTCATTCTCGTGACTGCAGAAGAGCTCCACCAGCACGAGGAGGGGGAAACATCAGGCTTTGGGACGATGAATTCAGATTAGGGCGGCCCTCGCCTTCAGGGAGCCACGGCCACGCTTCTGCAGAGGACACCCGCTGCCAGCGCGCCTCCTGCGGAGACCTCGCGGACCTCTCAAGAGCAAGCGATTGTTTCGAGTCTCCCTGCGTCTGAAAATAGCTCGCAGTGCCCGCAGCTACACTCAACGGGCTGCAAGAGCACTCAGGGATTGTTCTGCCCTCTTCTCTGGCACAAAAGCCACCACAATGAAGCATTTCAGATGGGGCATTTAAAGGAATGCCTGCTTGCATGCTACGAAGTGCTGCGTGCGTCAGAAAGGAGCTTGTGGATTCCTGGAAGCAAAGTTCTGTGAGCATCTTCCCTCTGGTGCCCAGCAGGTAAAAGCAAGAACCATCAGTCCTGAGCATCTCACACAGACTCACTTGTCCAAAAAAATCAACTGAAAGATACATAAATAGCACTCAGAAACAGCACGAAAACATGACCAGAGTGCTCACCTCTGAGCAGCCCAAGTCCCCAGGTATGTCTTTAAGCACTGCTGATGAAAACAGATGACAGTGGTGGTGCCCGCGACTGCCGGTGTGTGATCTTGGAGCTAACAGCAAGCCTGCCTCTGAAAACAGAAACCAATTTGCAACCCCCCAGGCACACCGCTAGATGAAACACCCGGCAAAACCCAGCTTCAGCTGAACAGGTTTCTTGTCTCCCCCAAGCTGAACCCTGCATTTAACAGCTAGGGATCCAAGTGTCACAAGGTCATCTGGACCACAGCAGGGACGCACAGAGGTTTTAGCACTGGAGGAGCCCTCAGGTAAACGGAGCCTTAAACCAAACCCCCAGCTACGCCCCTTCCAAGGCCGGGTGTTGAAAACCTCCAGCTCTGTGCACAGCTGAGGGCTTCCCAGCTGCCCGCAGCCATTTGCCACCAGGAGCAGACAGCCCAAGGGCAGCCGGTGCCATCGCCACAGCGGCACCGAGCCCCGCACAGAACGGAGCCCCGGCCACGCGTCAGGGGCAGCGCGGGCTCTGCAGAGCTCCTCCGCCACGAGCGGGGCCCAACGCTGCGATGTGAGGGAGGAAGAGAGCTGCAGGTGGGAAGCCCGAACAGTTCTCGCCTCCGCAGCTAAACCACGCTTACAGCCAGGCTGCCTGCTCAGCCGGCAGCCCGACGCTGGCGATGCAGAGCCGCAGCCGTATTTCACCTGGCACACACATACGGGGAGGCTACCTCGAGGTCGAGCCTCCCCGTAAGAGTGATCACACAGGCTAGCGAGAGATTTAGCATTGCACATTCACTGCACAGCAGGGAAGAGGGTTTGTAGGAGCAGCTACGCGACCTGAGACGCATCGACTCCAGCAGGGACCCTGGGGAGCCGCGGCGGCTGAGGAGCGGTGGTGTGGGAGCGGGGCTGGGGCCAGATCCACGCCCGGGCACCTGCGGCGCAGCAGGTTAAGGAGTTCGGCGCTCCCTCGAGCATCGGGACTGACTACAAGGTTTTTTAGAGCACCGCTCTGCTCCAACCACACATAACCGAGAGGGCACTGCGCTGCCATCCCAGCCAGCTGAGCCCATTTTAGCTGCCGCAGCTCAGCCGCAGGACAACAAGCGGGACGGGGTGGGGACTTCTGGACCCGCTACAACTCCCCGGCCAAGGGGACGCACGCTTCCAGAGCGCCCAAGCGGACCGAGGGGAGCTGAGCCAACAGTAAGCCAATGCTCTTTGGTTTCTCTTTCATCACATTTCTAAGTAACAATTATTTACATAACCTGGTTGAATCCAGCTCCCTTATGCAATGACGCAGCGTTTGTGTGGAACAGCAGGAAGCGCAGGTTGCATCAGTGGAAGTTATGGTTTTCAGGGTAATTGCTGATGATAATTGTGGTTTACAGGGGTTATAACACCGCTAAGAGAAGCTGGCGCGCAGGAGAAGATGATGGAAGCTGAGCAACTGAAGTGTTAGGCGTCCTCAAGATCTGCCAGAACATCCGCAGATCTGCAGGGTGTCAGTTCACATTAGACAGGGGAAGGAGAAAAAAAAAATAAAATCATACAAACCACTGCAGACAAAGTGGGGCACAATGCCAGAGCCTACCCAGCCCCTGTAAACACTCCCCCTGAGGACCAAAGGGGCTGAAGATTATTTTGTTCCTCCCTTAAGCTTCTGTGACCGTATTACTCTCACATACAAGCTCGGCCCGGAGCTCACAAGCAGAGGGGTCCCAAATCACCGGGACTGCCAGCTGTCAGTCCCTGAGGGCAGTGGGGTTTGGGGCATGGCTTGGCTCCGGGCAGAATCCAGCAAGGAGGTGGCAGCAGCAAGGAAGAGAGCCCCAGGGAGCCAGGTAGAGCTCCTCTCACCTCCCCTTAAGGCCTGCTGGAAGAAGGGGGAGAACCAGGAGGGTGTGGACGATGCAGAGGAAGTGCTCCGGGGATGCTCCTGCAGCAACCAGTCCCTCTGGGGACCCGGCAGGTGTTTCCAGAGCAAAGCAAACCACCTCGAGGCCAGCAGGGGTCATTCGGCAGGCAGCAGGGAGGTTGCAGAAGCTCCCAGAGCAGCTCTGCTTAGTGCAGGGGAGAGGCTCTGCATCTTAGCTAGCGGGGAGCACCCTCCAAGAAACAGATTCCAGTTGGAAGGAGGTGGTGGGAGAGCAGAGGACCCTTCCCAGTGATGCAGTGCGATGGGGAGAACTCGCTCAGCAGAGACCTGCAGAAAGCTTCCCGCAGAGCAGACGCAGGCACTGGGAGAAGGTCGCTGCAAAGCACCCCCGGTGCCACCCAAACCGGAGCACGGTCGGAGCCCAAAACCCCTCCTGAGCGAGGGACCAAGCTGGTGCACGAGGGGACGCGGACAGCAGTCTCCCAGCTCCTCCCCGGCCAGCAGCCCGGCCCCGGAGCAGGAATACAAGGAGGACGGAGCGCTTCCCGGAGCGCTTCCCGGGCCACCTCACGTGCGAGGCCGCAGGGGGCAGCCAGCCAGCCCTCGGCTTCCCGGTCACCCCGGCTCCAGAATTAGAGCCGCCGAAATGCCAGGCAGAGCTTGGCCGGGCCAAGCCGCTGCCGTGTGGGGAACGGGCTCACGTGCACGCCGCGTGGGCGGCCGGAGCCCCAGGCCCTCGGAGCCGGCGCTGACACGCGCAGGCTGCGTGCAGCTAGCGGGGCTCTCACCTGCTCGCAGCCTCCCCCGTGCCATCTGGCCTGGGCTGCGCTCAGAGGGCCGGGAAGCCGGTGGCCTGCAGCAGGGTCTGAGACGGCCTGGTGGCTTGGGACAGCCACTGAGGCTAAAGGAGAGGTGGGTTCGCACCCTACACCTAGCCTTGCTTATCCCAAACGGCACAGGAACAGTACTGGAGTAGAAGGAACCCTTTAAAAGTCTCACTCCTTGCAAGAACAGACGAGGCAGAAGTGGAGGTCTGGGGAGGCCAGCTGGGCGAGCTAACCCGAACAAGACAGCTTCACGGAAAACAGAGGATGTATTTGCTGGCACATGGGTTGTTCAAGATGGGAATGCTCCTAAACAGACTGCTCGGAACAGAAGTGCTTCCAGCAGGGTTCTGCACTCTGGGAGAAAGCTGGGGAGCTCACGCAGGTTTGCAAAAAGCATTCATGAAAAAGTTTCCTAAGAGCAGGACAGATTGGCCACCCCTGCCGTGCTTACCGCCCCTATCACCCACCTCAGTGCTGATACACGGCAGGAAATACCCCGAGGAGTTCTGGGAAGGCTGAAGGTTTTTACGAGAGGTTTGCCAGAAAGCTCAGCCTCCACATTCCCTGCAATCACACTCAAATCCTGTTGCGTCATGACACAGATCGAGAAAGAAGAAGTTGTGTAATGACAGAGCATAGCCTGGGAGGGACTGGTGAAGGGGCTTTCAGCCTCTCCAGAAACACTTGGCAGCGCTTCACGAGAAGACTGCTAGGCAAACCTGGCAACAAATCCTGGGGAAAAGAAAAAACATATCCACTTAACACCACCACTTTTCAGATCCATACAGCTATCTCAGAAACCCTATAATTTTCCACTCCAGTGCCCCCATACACACAGGTAAGACCTAAGACAACTCCACTGCCAGCTCTGTCTCTGAGCCAAACCTTTTCAGCTGGAAGTTGACCACGTAGCTATGGAGAACAGGTTCCTCCTGCTGCAAAGAAACCCAAACAAGGCCGGCAAACAGTGCCCATGCCCTGCGCCAAAGCAGCAAAACGGAGCTCGTTTCCAGAGGGACCCTGGGCCACCGCCTGCTTTCTGGCCAGGGCCTCGGCCCGCTGATTGCCTCTGGAAGCGGCGGGATGGGAACAGCCTGCAGTGAAAACACCCAGCACCCTGCGAGGTTGCTAGTGTCCCACAGCAAGATCCAATCCATCTTGCTGTCCTTCCTTCTCATTAAGGACATTCTCAGCTCCTCGCAGCCCTTCAGAATCTGAACAAGTACCAGAGGCACCTAAAGAAATAATATTTATTTTTTGCAGTCCAAACACCATTCGCTTCGCTGTGCCCTGAGCACCGCCTGCAGCACACAACCCAGCCCGAGGTGGACACACAATTCCCCACGATTCTTCCACTCATCTCCCTGGCTGTGCCCTAAAACCTGCTCCAAGCCCCTTTCACCAGGCTCTAGGATGCTCGGACAGCTCTGAAGGAGCCACCACCAACTGACAGCACCGCCGGTGTCAACCAGCCCACATCAGCAAGTGAGGAAAGCCGACGGATGGGGCTGGTGCTGCTCGTGTTCCCACCTGAGCGCCTGATGCTCGAGAGGCACGTTTTTAGCACTGCCAGCAGCTGCTGAGGCCCTTTTCAAGGAGGATCTTCTATTGCTTTGGCACATTTGCTCAAACAAGGCAGAGAGCTGACAGCCCCCCCAGACGAACCCCCTGGTGGTGGTGCCAGCGGTCCTCCTGCGCTGACGGGAGCGGGTTCAGCAGCGAGGGGAGGCCTCCTGTCCTGCAGCTTCACTTGTTCCTGCCTTTTCTTTTTTTTTTTTTTTGAGTAACCATCATGTAAAGAGAACGCGCATTAACCCTAATTAAGTTCTTTAAGTATTTTACAACACAAGACAGCCAACGAAGAACAGCAATTGCTTATTACCTGTTTTATTTAGAGCCAGCTCCATTCACCCTTAAAACAAAAGGCCTGGGGATCACAGGGCTGTGACAGAGCTCCTGTGCAAGGTCAGAGAGCTTGGCCGACCTCAGCCACCGCCGCTAGCCCTGCGAGCCAACCCCTCTGCATGCTGCAGGACAGCGAGATAGTTTGACACGGGAGGAAACATTTTAGATGTTTACCATAAGTAATATTGTCAGAGGAGCACGGACTATTTTTACCAGCCCAGCAGAAGGAGAGCTTATTTCCAGCACCACACAGCTGATGCCTTGTTTAAACAGTTTGCAGCCGGGCTACGAAACATATCCTGGGCGAAGCTGGGGTAAGTAAACTAGCCAACAGGCTGCCCGCAGCTGGTGAGCACCCCGTTTTGGAAAGCGGTGCAGCTCTGGGTGAGCATGCTGCCGGATTTTCAAGACACAGAAACACTGAAGGCCAAGTAAGCTGGTTTCACTGGGGCTCAGAAGATATCCACCGAGCCCACGATGAGGAGTCGTGCCTTCAGTCAGGTTTTTGGAGGGCTGTCAACATCATGCCTCAAATCCCTGCAGGTGATGGGCAGGTGTCACCTGCTGGCCTGCCCTCTCACTCTGTATCACACACATCCCCCAGAGGATGGGCAGTGGCACCAGGAGGGCTGAACCAGCGGGTATGCGGATACAAAAAGGCAGCCAGGAAGGCGGCTGATCTCCCTGCGGGATTCCCCTGCAGAAGGGAGGTGGCACCTGCCAGCAGGACGGGCTCTGAACCCGCAGAGAACCGCCAGGGCTCCTGACTTCATCCCACACCACCTGGTGACATCTCCAACAAACAGCGTGCAGAAACGCAGAGACGGAGAGCCTGCCCCAGGCAGGTGTAGCAGCTCTGACACGGGACTGACTGAACGTCAGCTCCTCGTGCTGCTGAAAGACTTCATCAGCGCCTCGGTAAATTGATACTGCAGCCTCACAGCTCCGGGCACAGAAAGCCCCCCAGGCACAACAAACGCAGCTCCCCATGAACAAACTGCCACGCTTGTAACAAGTACCCATCTGCACTTCTTGTAAGGCCTGACCACTCTGTCCCCTGTAAATGCCCCCACTCTGAGCAAGCCTCATCCGCTTCAAGCCTAATTCCTTGCCTGCGTCTTTGCCTTTCACACAGCGGTGCTGGAGGAGAACACACAAACCATCCACGCAGCCAAAATAATCAGGTTTTCTAGCCCAGTGAGCAAACTGAAGGCTCTGATCTTCCCTGCAAAGGAGCACGCCCTCGATCTGTACGGGAGGTCAGCAACCTCTCTGTCCTTGAACTCCATTTATCCACCTGCAGTTTCAGTTCCTCTGCCAATCCTCACAACGTGCAACCCTTGCGTAACCCCAGCGTCCCTCCCAGCAGGGAGCAGACTATTCTAAGAACATACCCAGGTGCCTACAATGTCTGCCAGAGTTGCAAGATGCAAGTTTCACAGGCTGTGAGAAAATCCAGGAGCTCCCGTACTTCCCCGGGTAGTTATTGTGCAACGACACACCCAGAAGTGTGCACGGAGGTGGCTTTGGGAAGGAGCGTTAGGGCAGAGGTACAAGAAGCAGCTCCAGGAAAATTACTAAGTTGCTTGTGCTGAGCTACAGCCAGACCCTGTCAGTCCAAAGACGAGCATGATAAAAAAAATACCAGCTAGTAAGACAGAAGCAGCCGCAGGTCTCACTTACCCTGCTGCACTGCACTGCAGGCAATGGGACGCTGACAGCCCCGCAGGCAGGATCCCGTTAGACGAAGCCCCAGCACCGCGCCCGTCAGAGCCAGGCCCCGGGCTTGGTCTCACCAGCAGCAGCAGGAGATGCTGGAGGGGGCACATGAGCCTGGCCCCCGTTGCCAGACCAGACAGCAGCAACACTGGGGAGCCTGCTGTGATCCTGAGAGGTGACCGCTCAGAGAGGAAGCAAAGGGTGAGGCTAAACCAGCTTGATTAGAAGGCCTCTCTTCTCTCCATGGCTAAATTAGTCTCTTGATTAATATCTTACAGGAAACCTCACGAAGGCTGCCTGACGACAACTCCGTCCACATGCTCACCATCACCGCAGCGAGCCCCAGCAGCTCAGCACGCAGCCCTTCTCCTCGCAGCAGCCCAGACAGCGCAGGGGGCTCACCCCCATCCCGAGGGGACACGAGGCAGGTCACCCTGCTGCTCCCAGCGCCAGGCAGAGCCCCGCCAGCGGCAGCAGCACGCCGCACACCCCGGCCAGCAGCCCCGCAGCTTCACATTCAGCTTCCTGCAGTCCTCTGGAGCACGTGCCATCTAATCCTGGGCACCCACTGACACCCAGCTTGTTTCTCTGTCAAATACTTCCTGGCTATTCCTTCATATTGCTACAGACAGTGTAACCCTGTCAGCAGCAGCTACCAAGAGCTGCAGAGCAAGCGGCTGCAAACAGACAGCTGGGACGGCCCAAAAGCAACCTGCTCTGCTCAGCGTTGCCACCAGCTCGTGCTCCCCAGCAGGAGAGGCTGCTCGTACAGTCCCTCCCTCCTCAACAATCGCACCCGCGCTGTCCACAGGCTCCCTTTTGTTAAAAGGGGAGAAAAAGCCCCATTCTGCCAGCCTTGGCCTCGCCAGCTGCTGCTGCAGCCCGAGAAGCCCTCACGCGTTGCTGCGCCCCTGCACCGCCGCCAGCGGCCTGCCAGCTGCCGGAGACCTCCCGGCAGAACCAGCACAGGCTCCGGGCTGAGAGCACGTCCCAGTTCTCCCTGCTCTTGTTCCTGCCCTGCCAGCTTCCCAGAGCACATCCTGAGCGGGACAAGGCTCTGCAGAGGGAGAACAGGGCTTGAGATCTCAGAAACAAACAAAGCATCCTTCCCAGCACTTCTCAGCCAACTGGCACGTGCACCTGCTGGGGACAAGTCGAGCTCTGCTTCCAAATCTGCCCTCAGAAGGGAGCAAACTTGGTGTGCCTGCACCTGCCTGCTGTCTGACTAACGTGGGGCTTCAGCACTGACTCACAGCACCCAGGAAAGCACAGCCTGCACATCGCTCCTCTGACTGGAAGGGACAGCAGCAGCCCGAGGAAGGCATTTTGCTGTTCTCACACGCTCAGTTCATCCTTTGGCACAATCTCTTAGGCGGAAACTGCCTCAGACTTCACTAGAAACAAAGAGGATGTAGGACGCAACATAGTAAGCATGAGCCATTAACAGAAACGCTCAGGACACAACCACCTCAAGATACGAGAGCAGAAAGCTGGCAGATGCCAGATCTCAGCACAAACACGCAGCCCCCAGAAACAGGCTTCCGACCCCGACCAGTGTTTTCCATCCCCTCGGGCCAAACCCTCGTGCAGGTCTCACGAGGCTGCCCTGGGGCAGCACCACCTCCTCACGGCACCTGTACCTATCAGCATGACACCAGCCAGCGCTCGGAGCAGCCCGCAGCTGAGGACAGAGTGCATCCAGCAAGAGAGAGAGGCCCCAGCACTGCAGCCGAGGACGAGCTACCAGTGCTCCTGTCCCAGCCCGCACTCACACAAGCATCCAGACAGTCACTGCTTGCACAACTGCCACGGCATTAACCACACCGGGGTGTGACTGTCCCTGTACTGGTGCAGGAAGGATTCCAAAGAAATAAGGAAAACCCCTCCTCGACACCTGGAAGCATCCGACCTCCTTCCTTTGACACCAGGCTTCTGCTGCCGCTCCCCATACCCCCAAGCAGCAGAGCCGGGAAGGGCCGCGCAGAGCAGAGGTGCCCTGCTGGAAGGACGGAGGACCCTTGTTCTCACGGGCTCAGGTGCAGCTGCTACAGAGAGTTCTGTAACGCCCCCTGCCATGCCGAGAGAGGCCACAAAACCCACCAGCGACAGCTCTGCTTCCTGGGGTGGAAAGCTAGGGCTGTCACTGCCCTTGAAGGAGCACACAAGATGCGTGGCTTCACAGAGCAGGAGCACACTCAACGCACGTTATTACCCGCTTCTGGGGCACCTAACCCGCCTGCCTGCTGGAAGCAGAGCACTGTACCGCCCAGCGATGCCTCCAGGATAATTAAGATCTGCCAAGACCACAGATCGATCACCCTGCTCTCAGCACGCAGCAGGGAGACTACCCAGCCCCCTGAGGACGTACCCCAAAAGGCCCCTCTGCTCTGACCAGTAGGGTCACCCCCCTCCCCAGTGCGCATCCCCACCCAGAAGGGAGCTGTGCAGAGCCTGGGTAAGACCCCAAACACACGGAAACTTCTCCATAATGGCCCTCGCTGCTGCAGCACTTACCTGGGCCCCCCTGCAGCAGCACCGGGTGCAGCTGTTTGGTGGCAGCCACGCTTTGACTGCTCTCAGCGGCATGCAGGCACACGCCTGGAGGTGCGTAGCAGCAAACACAGCTTTCCCAGGGCTGCTTTGATTATATATATATATTTTTTCCCCCCTCCAGACCAGCTGTGTGATTCAAGGACGTGCTTTCACTACCAGAATAGTGTTGAAAGAGGCTGTGTCACTCAAGTATGACAAATCATCCAGGAAGTTACCAAAGAAAAGTCAGTTTGGCACAGGACTTTCGGATGTCCTGAAGCCAGCGGGAGTAGCAGAGCTGAGAGCACTGCGTAGAAGCTGGCTATGATTAAGTGCCTCTGAAACTCTTGGTGTTAACAGCCACCACCTTCAGTCACAGCATCCGTGTACATGACAGTAATGGAACACGGACACCTGTGAAGTTATCTAAAGGAAGAAAAGAAAAACCAAACACAAACCCACACTGGGTTCTGGAGGCAAAGCACTGATTGTTCTCAGCAGTTTAAGGCAAGCTCATTCCTGCAAGCAGAAGAGATCCAGATCTTTGCAGAAGTGCAACTGAAATACAGCAGCATCTGGCTTCATTTTTGGCTCAGAGGTGGCTCATCCCAGAATCAAGCACTCCACCGTGAGCTGTGGGCTGCCACTCTGCTAACAACAGCCACCAGATCAAGTACACAGCAGTGGAGACATCGTCCCACCGGGCCCCAGCCGCATGCTCACACCAAACAGGCGTTCAGCTTCGGCTGAGCACTGAGCTTCCGAGGACAATCTGTATCCTCTCTGGAAGACTGCTGCCAAAAAACAAAACAACAAACAAACACAAACCACAAAACTATTTCCAGTTTCTTAAAAAAATCTAGTAGCGATCAGGGAGTAGTGTTTTGCTTTCCAGATGATTTTATTTTACTTAAAACCATTCTCTAAGTTTATTTCTTAAAGAAAGATTTATTGGAAGAAGTCTTACGACTACAACCCCCTAAATCTTCTTCTACATTTAGAAAAACAGCTTCATTTTATCTTTGCATGTTACACTTGCTCAAGATCCAGATTGGGATCGATTAGCAGCTATTCTCTCCTTTAAATAAAGCTGCAGTAAGCTCTGGCTGCCTTCACTACCCTTCGCTTCTCCTTTCTAAACGCGTTACTCCATATGAAAACACAAGAAAACAAAAAACCTACGTTCTTCCAAAGCTGGCAGAAACCAGCACCCTGCTAAACCCACGCACCTAGGCAACAAGGAGACAAAAAGTAGCACACTGAGCTCCATCTCCTGCCCCCTAGTCCCACCAGGGCTGCAGCTGGGCTGACTGGTTTGGGAAACAGAGCTCAGAAATGAGTGCTTCAGCTGTGCCCAGGTCACACAGACAGGTCACACACAAACTTCCTCTACGTACCTCTGCACCCCAGAGCCTAATTAGCAAGAACATGGCAGAGCTCCACACTAGGTGTTTGGCTTCTTGAATTCCCACCCGGTTATATTTTTACTTCCACAGCCTCACCAGGCAGAGGTTTACACTAGATCATTAACAGGTGTTTCGACACAGACGTGAGGGTTTGTCTGTGCACTGCCCCGAGTCCCACGCAGATGCCCTGTCCCAGCTGGCTGCGCAGAGCCACGCGCGTGCAGTGCCCACGAGCGCCAGGGCAGGTATCTACCTGCAAGCAGCTGCAGCGCTATTGCCTGCAGACTTTCCACACAACGATGAAAGAGATGTCGCTTTTCAGACCAGCACTTTATCAGAAACATTTCCTGGCTCTTCTGTTCCTTTTTAGGCCACCCCAGCAATACCAAGCAGAAAGAGGAATCAAAAGCAGAGGGGACAGAAATACTTGTAACGTTCGCAAGCAGCAAGAGACATCGTAGCGAGACAGGCAACAGAGAACCAGCATCTCCTACAACTCAGGGTGGTCATTTTGAAGTCAGCAGCGCTAACTGCACCCAGGGGGTGATACCACAGCAGCGTCACCTATGTACAAGTCCCCCAGCGTGAAGCAATCTCACAGACCGTCCTCTGTGCCAACAGAGCAGCCCCACGTCTGAGGCAAACAGCTCGCCAGTGAACCTGATGATGGCGCTGCTCCAAGAGCCTGGTGGCCAACGCACATCCCTGGGCTTACACCCTCCAAGCAGGGCTGAGCTGTGCCCTCTGGGACTGGCAGTGGTACAGGAGCCTTCAGAGCAGCTTGGCGAGAGCCCATGGGGATGAGCTGCCAGCTCCTTCCAGCCCACGCCAAACTTAACACAGCCATAGTGAGCTGTTCTAACTTTTGTCAGGACACATTTCTCCTCAGATACACTCAGCGATGCCTGGAAATGCTGTTCATTTTCCTGCTTTCTCTCTGAAAGCAAAGACCATGACCTCGCATCTTTTCAAAGCTTTCATACAGCTGGGGCAGTCAGTGATACCTCAGGGTCATCTCAG
The DNA here is from genome assembly GCF_964211835.1 of Anser anser. Classification (NCBI taxonomy): domain Eukaryota; kingdom Metazoa; phylum Chordata; class Aves; order Anseriformes; family Anatidae; genus Anser; species Anser anser. The sequence goes on from NC_139737.1 coordinate 11,963,648, forward strand.
CCCCTTCTTCTCCTACCCAGCTCTACAGACATCCTTAGAAGCAAGAAGTTGGCCAAGGCACTTCAAAAACCCAAGTTTTTCCTTGGAAACCTCTTTGGCTTGCAGAGGCTCTCATTCCTCTTCTGACCTTTCAACCAGTCTGACAAGTCTCAAGTGTTTTTAGAAAGCCAGGCTTGTCCAACAGAGTTTTTAAAGGCAAAACGTGGAAGGACAAGATGACAACAAGTATATTTTGTTACTGAAGATAAAAGCGTGTCTCCAGAGAGGCATGTGCATGTTCCCTGAAGAGTGATTCTACAGTTAACAACCCTTAGCCCTGCTCCTTGTACCACAGGTTTGCAGGTCAGCGCTGCACACATCATGCTCAGTGTGCCTCTTCCACCCCTTGCGCTATTACCTCCACAGCTGACAGCTCCAGACACAGAATCAGCCATTCGCAACAGACCCAAGTTGGGAGAGTTTATCCCAAAGTTGTCATCAAAAACCGCCTGCTAAGGATGAAGACAAACTTGTTTTTAGCATTGTAAACACCACAACTGACACCCACCTATGCACTGCAAGTATTGCTCAGCATCAAACACCCCGCTAAGGCTGCCAGAAAAGCTAACAAGAAAAGCCTTTACTAAGACAAAATTAGAGCTGTAGGCTGCTGCCTAACTGCCACAAGGAGATTTATGTGCACGAAGAAGGATGCAGGATGCGCCCGCTCCCTCCAGAACAGCTGGCTGCTCTGGCTGCCCAGGAGGCTGCCAAATGGTGCTGTTTGCTGCCACACCTTTACCGGAATGAGTTTACAATTTCATTCAGAAGCTGAAGTCATTTTACATCTGAGTGAGCTGGCACATGTGTTTGACTAGCAGGGAAGTAAATACTTTCCACCATTTCACCTGTGTACTATCATCAGTATGATTATTTGCTAGGCAGCAAGTGTAATTTTCTTTTGCTGAAGCAGTAGCTGTATGGATAGAAACAGCTTATATGAACCCAGTTTTACAATCACAGCCACAACAACACTTTATAAGCACGTTTCTTTTTGTAGTAGAGTAGCCACAAATCACCTCAAGGTAACAGCCACACATGGTGGGGATGACTCTTCAGCTGCACACAATCACTTAGAGGACCGCTGATCACCATTAGAGCACCTGGTGTTTTTACTGAAATAAGGATAAGACTTCTACAGCAGCCCCTCTGAAGGGACTCAGATTAACACAAATGATTGCATCCTAACAAGTTGTATTTGTTTCATTTTGATTCTGCGCTGCCCCACACAGTCAGGGGAACACGGATGCAGAGTAAACACATACTAATTCAAGGGAGCAGCCAAACACGAGTGGGCAAGGCACTGTTCTCAACCTGGGGGCACAGCTATGATGCCAGCTGAGCTCGTTCTGCAGTGGAGCATTGGTTCTAGACCTCACATATCACTAGAGAAGCTTATTTGGTATCAACATGAAAAATTCTACTCCACAGAGCTTTTCAAACTATGAACTACTCTGGGGGTAGAAAAAAATACAAGCACATTTCAGATAAGGCTGGGAGTTAACTTTTCTTCCCAAAAGGTAAGCTCTGAAAAGCCAGGCTTTTAGACGGTATCACAACACCACATATGCTCAAGTGCAAGGAATCAATACAGAAGGTTTGGGAAAGAACCTTTCTGCCACAGGAATGGAAGCTTGCCAGACCCACGGAACACAGCAACAGGCTTAATTTGCTTTTTGACTGTGGATGTTGGCTGTTCCTGACCCCATTTCTTCCATCCCTGTCTTCCTACTTCCCAGGGGCTTTGTGGCACCTGCCAGGAGAGCACCCGAGGGCTCCCAGCAGGTACAGCCCAGGAGAGCCGGGAGCTCCCCGCCACCACGCCGTGCTGGGCAGCGCAGCTCGGTCACACAGCCCCTTTCGAGCACACAGAGAGCAAACACCTGCTGTATCTATGCCAAGATTAAAGCCTCTCAGGTTTTATCGTGTTTTAATTCACCTTGACAGCAATCAATACCATTTGTACACTTCAACATTATGCTCACACACTTCCCACATCGTAATAAAAACGGGTATTTACCAGTAAAAAGCAACTTTGTCCCCAAGCTTCTTCTCGCCGACATTCCTATCCAGGAGGTTGTAGCAGATGTTGGTCGTCGCCCCTTTCATCCACTCAATGAAGATCTTCCCCTTCGTCACATCGAAGTTGTACTTCAGAAACGGCCCCGAGTGCTGGCGCTTCCAGTAGAACTCCTTGGCAATGTCACCCCAGAACTCTGCAAAAGCAACGGCCGGAGCGTATCACCCGGGAACCCAAGCGGATGAGGGGAAAAATTAACAAGAACGCTTCGCCTCCCCGCGAACACCTCAGAGAACTAACGGGCAGCGCGGCCGCCCCCTCCCGCTCCCCTCACCGAGGCCGCAGCCCCCGGGCGGCTCCGGCGGCGCCGTCTCGCGACCGCCCCCCGCGGCCCCGGCCCCGGCCCCAGCCCCTCACCCTGCGGCTCCTCCACGGAGCGCTGGTAGAGGCGCTCGTAGTGGGGCAGCGAGGGGACGTGCGCCGCCGGCAGCAGCTCGGGCCGCGGCGGGTAGAGCCGGGCCTGCTCCTCGGGCTGCACCATGGCGGGCGCCGGCGGCTCTGAGCGGGAGGGCGCCGCCGAGCCCGCTTCAAAGCGGCGCGGAGCCGGGGGCGGGGACCGCGACGGGGACGGGGACGGCGGCGGGGACCGCCCCTCACCGCCCGCCCGCCCGCAGCCCCGGCACCGCCGCCGGGCTCGGGCGCCCCGGAGCAGGCGCGGGCAGAGGGCGGTCGCCCGCACCCGGCTGCGGCCGGGGGGACGGATGGCCGAGTGGCCCGCGGCGGCGCGTCCCCGCCGGTGTGCCCGCCGGTGGTGGCCTCCCGTCGGCCGTGTCCCCGCTGCCGGTCGAGTGTCCCTGTCAGCCGTGTGCCCCTCGTCAGCCCTGTGCTCCTGTCAGCGGTGCGGCCCCTGCCAGCCGTGTCCCCCCGTTAGTGGTGTCTCCTGTCAGCCGTGTTGTCCTGTCAGCAGCTATGTCCCTGTCAGCCGTGTCGTCCTGTCAGCCGTGTCCCCCTGTCAGCAGCGTCCCCCTGTCAGCAGCTATATCCCCATCAGCCAGTATGTCCCCCTGTCAGCCCTGTCCCCCTGTCAGCCCTGTCCCCCTGTCAGCCCTGTCCCCCTGTCAGCCATGTCTCCCTGTCAGTGGAGTCCACCCAGTCAGCCATGTCCCCCTGTCACTGGTGTCCCCCCACCAGTGATGTCCCACCATGCCATCGGTGTCCCCCCCGCTAGCAGTGCTGCCCCATCAGTGACACCTCTGCCATCAGCAGTGTCCCCATGAGCTGTGTCCCCTCAGGGCCAGGTCTCCCCTTGCCAGGCACAGGGGAACAGCACAGGGTGCTGTGGCTGAGAACCTCCTTCACCCACCCCAAATCCTTCTTCACCCACCCCAAATCCTTCTTCACCCAACAAAATTCCTCCTCCAGCTACCTCAAAAGCACTCAAAGGACAAGTCCCTGAGCAGCCCATGCTCAGGGGCCAGCTGGAGCAGAAGGTTGGACCCAGTGTATCCCGAGGAACCAGTCCGATTCTCTGCTCTGAGGGAGAGGAGCTGGTGCCTACCTCAGCAGACCCATTCTCAGCTTAATCCTTACTATTTCCTGCCTTGAGCTGGGGTGTCCTGATTGCATTGCCTGGGAAGCCTTCTGAAACCTCGAAGGTCCCTTCTGCAGTGAGGAATATCATCCCTCCGAGACAACTCCACTGCGTCTGGGGAGCCGCTCACTCTGGAGACAGAGGCAATTTCTGTGGTGGTTTGGGCTGAGGGCCAGGAGCACTCAGAAGATAAAAATCCAGAATCTTGAACTTGGCACGTATTCCTGTCAGCGATTAGGTCCAGCCTATTCTGGGATCCTTGCTATTTTCCATGTTTAACGCACTCCCTGGGAGCTTCGTGTTGCTGTACGCTACAGGAACACAAACCCACAGTTTCCCAGCCCAGGCTCTCTCCACAGGCAGATGTGATACAGACACAGCCAAACTCTGCAAGGTGCCTCCTCCCCCCCCCCCAGCCAGCACTATTGTTTCCTCCGAGTTCCCTATTACAAAAAGGTGTTTCTGAAGAAAAATTGAATTCATCCCTGCAACCTGGGCACCCTGGCATGGATGTTTTAGGAGTTATGGGACACCCCATGGAGATGTGGGCCAGGCACAGCCCCAAGAGCTTTGGGGTACACATTGCACATTGTTCAACTGCTCCAGCTGGAAAGTGGACTGGTCCTGTCCTGCAAAGAGGGCCAGTGTACCCCACTTACACTTAGCCCGACACTTCTAAAGCCCTTCAGAAGCCACCTCACACTGAACATTTTCCATTATGAACTGCCAGCCCTCAGAATTAGCAGCCTCAGTCTGGAGGATTTTGCATTTACAAGCAGGGCTTGGTGGTTCCCTAACGAACCTCCTGGCTCCCCACGTGCCAGGCAGGCCCCCCCCCAGTTCACCCCACTGCTGGGAATGGGCTTTTTGCTCTTCTGCCCTGGGACAGGTGCCCTGACACTGCTTTGCATGTTTGGGAGGCACCCTCTGGTTTCCTTCCTTCCTTTCTGCTTTTGCTTCCAGTGATTTGCCCAGCTGAAATTCTCCACCAGGCTCGGTGACAGCATGATTTCTCACAAGCAACTGTTGCCTGCTGTGGGCAGGACGTACAGAGCCCCGAGGCCGGGGCAGCGCCGTGCCCCAGCTGTCCTCCATCCAGCATTGCCCGGCGTGGGCTGCCACGGCTGGAGGAGTTGTTGTTGTGCTGCAGCCGTCCCCAGCTGTGGCCAAGAAGCTGCCTGATGGGGAGCAGTCACTGCACCTCTCGCAAACCACCTGCAAGGAGGAAAACTGAGAATAGCCTCCTGGGCACATTTTCCCATGCTGTCTCACAGGAGCCCGATAATCCTCCAAATGCCAGTGCACAAGGCCGGGAGCCACACTGTTGTTTAGACAGCACTGTGGCATAGACATGACCCTTCCCAAACTTTCATTTCAATGGTCCACAGCCAAAATACGGACATGTCCTGGCCTCCCTGCAATGATTTCTTGCTGCGTGACCATACTTTGCTGCTCCAGCTCCCTCTGCCCCAGCGCAGCTTGCATCCAGCTGGGCTCCTGCCCTGGAGCTTGGTGGGGCCGCGTGCTGCAGGGCGTGCTCGGAGCTCAGCTCCCAGCTCTGCTCCTGACTCACCAGGAAACCCCAGGAAATCAGCTTCGCTTCAGGCCCTTCGCTTCCTCTTCCTGTAAAGGAAAAAAAAACCACATAAATAAGACACGTTAATGCACATTAAGGTTGCTTGCAGAAACTCAGGGAAAAAGAAACCAGTGCTGGGCAGGTTATGTGGTGCCTTGCTCGCCCTGTCTGCGGGGGTGCTCTGCCAGCAGCCTTTGCGTGCAGCTCCCACCACAGCTCAGTGGTGGCTCTGGGACACTTTACTCCACGGTTCCTGACATGCAGAACCTCAGTCCTAGAGATCCTGGAGGGGGAAAAGAGAAACTGGAATAACAGAAAATCAGGCCTCCCGTATGAAGCAGTGCATGGGAAGCATCTTTGCATGGGGAACTTGTGTTAACTGGGACAAAGCAGTGCTGCAGTAGAACAGCTGACTACCTCACCCGGGTGGCTCCAGCCAGGATTGTGGGGTTGCCCTTCTTGCTGGTCTAATTACCCAGAAATGGGTGGGAGACACATCCTCATTCTTGCAAACAACCAAGCATATCAGAAGTGTGGTAGCTTGAAACAAGCAGCATTCTCCGCCCTCCACCCATCATCCTCCTTGCTTCATCCAAGCTCCCTGTCACTCTAAAATCTGCTTGCTGATAAATGCATGTCAGCTAGCAGCAGCTTAAAACCCCATAATCTGTTGAGTGCCCGCTGCTGGTACACCTAAAGGGGCTCCCCGTGTTCCTCACCCCCTCTGCCACCACGAGGACCCTGATGAGGCACATCGCAGGGGGGCTGCGTTGTGGTCCTCCCGCAGGGGTGCACGACTGGGTCACTGGGCTGTGCATGGGGACAGGGTGCGCTGTGCTCGGGGCAGGGCTCTGCTGAGTGTGAGATCTGCACAGGGCATGGCTCGGGTCAGCTCTGGGGTGTTCTGGGGGTCAGCTGCTTTTGGGACCAGCTCTGAGCAAAAGCCATGACAGGGTGTCTTCTGCAGCTGGATGTCCTGTCTTCTTTGCCAAAATGCGGGCGTGCAGGATGCAGCACAGCAGAAAGGGAGCAGCTCTCAGCCATGGAGGAAGCAACCCAGGGAGGCACTGAGGTGTCTGAGCAGCACCGAGGTCACCAACCTTCTCTCCTGCTGGCTGTCCACTTGTCCCAGAGCTCCCAGAACGTGCTGAAGGACTCAGCACATCGCTGCAGTGGGGTTAAATGCTGGAGCGTGCGCATTTTGCCACACTTCTAACTCCTCTGCGTTGGCTGCAAGAGGAAATTTTAATCAGCACCGCGATAACAGCCTTTCGGTCCTGCTGGGAGTTATCAGTGCCTTTGTTTGTAAATGGAGCTGCTTGATACTGCTGCGGCTCTGGGCATGGCTGCAGCCCTTGGGCTTAGCAGCCCCCTCCTGCTACTGGCCTGGGGAGCAAAAATGGGCCCAGCTGGGCAGAATCAGGCCCGAGCCATCCCATCCCTGCCTCTGCTCTCACAGGGAGACAGACTGCTGGATTTCAGTCCGTTGCAAGCTTCAAAGGGAAGCTGATGAATATCAGAACCTGGTAATTTAGCCTCTGCAGAGCACACACAATATATTCATAATCATTTTGCATGTAGATGAGCTAATAACACAATCATGGTTATAAATCAAACCCAGGAGATGCATTACTGCTATTCGCCTGAGCTTTATGAGTGTGCAAGCCAAAGAAAATGTCTGTCTGTCTCCTAGATAGGGCCAATTAACCTTATAAAGATGCTCTCCCCTCTCACAGCAGCTTGTTTGTTTACTTGGGCGCTGCTGCCTGCTGTTATTTTCCATCTGGAAGATGGGACAGCGTTGGTGAGGGATTCAGTGGAGGCCAGGGATAAAGATAAAAGGAAACCAGGCTCAGGAGAGACAGTGCCTTGATCAGCAACACGTTAGAGAGGCTGGGGTTTAATAGCTGCTTTCCCCATAAGGACAGTTGTCCCAGAATTGGTGACCCAGAACTCCAGAGAGTGTCCTTGCCCGGTCATAAACGCAGCCACCTTCTTTTTTTCCCTGTGCATTGGGCTGCAGGGACAGCTGAGCTTGGGCGTGAGCGATCCCTGCGAGCTCCTGCCTGGCTTCGGGCAGCAGCAGCCCAGGCAGCGCGGGCAGGCGGCAGCTGCGTGCCCTCTGCTGCTGAGCTGCCAGCCCTGCAGGGGCCGTGGTGGCACGGACACAGGGCCCTCGGTGCCAGCAGTGCAGGGTCTGCGGTGGCAGTGAAGTGGGCTCTGCCACGCTGGCAATGCGTGGCCCACGGTGCCAGCAGCGTGGGCTCCAAGGGGCCAGCGATGCAGCCTCCAGGCATGAACTCATGACAACCATGTGGGGCACACCCTGGGCACAGCATCTGGGCACACATCTCCCTGCGCTGTCCCCCGGCACCATTTGCTTCTGCCCTGAGCCCGGAGCAGCCAGGAGCTGAGCTGCACAGGGATGCTTCTCCAGCTCCCCGCGTTAGGAAGGCCGCTGGCTGCCTGCACAGGGGTGACCCCAAGCTGCTGCCCAGCCCTCCACCCCAATACCTCGCTTGAGCATGAAGCATGGGCAAGGGGGAGGGCTTGTGTATGGGTGTACAGGAGCCCATCCCACACTCGGGGAGCTGGGGGGTGGCAGGACTGCACCAGTGCTCGGACTACGAGGGCTGGGGACACTGGGGACACAGCTGCTGTGAAGCCCTTGGTCATGGCTGGGCCACCCTGTCTGATTATGGTCCTATCCTACCAGCCTGGCCAGGTCCCACATTTGCTTCCATCACCCTGAAATCAAGATATCTCCCTGCAAACAGGGTCTGCACCCCCACAGCGATGGGTGCAGACGAAGGCAGGGAGCACAGCTGGGCTCTGTGCACCCTGGGGCACCTGGGTGGGGATGCTGTGGTCCCTGAAGCAGCAGCAGGGACCTCTGTTGCACGACATCCTCCACAGCCCTTCCCTGTGGCACTGCAGCCTCCCTGCACCCATGGGAGATTAGGGACAGGCAGCAGCGATGTCCTCTGGACCCCAAAAGCAAGCTCCAGGCATTGCTCACCACAGCTTCAGCTGTGCCCTGCCTGGGTGCAGGCACGGGTGAACCCCCACATGCCACCAGGCACCTGGGGTTCAGGGCCTCCACAGGGCCAGGCCAACACTGTGAGGTGGGGACTGTGCCCTTCATCGCCCAGGACGTTACAAAACCACAGGAGCTGTGTCTGCACCGTGGTCAGTGTCCCCCAGGGCTGTGGCAGGCAGGGGCCAAGCAGCAGAGGGAACAGGAGAGGCAGCACTGGAGGTACGCCACTGCTTGACACATCGGCGAGAAGACGACTTGGAGGCAGCTTTTCTTTCTTTTTTTTTTCATAGAGTTTTTTAATGTTTATTTTTTAACAGACTTGGTTTAGATTTTTGTTTTCTACAATAATTCAATGTAAAAATCCCAGTACAATATACAACAGTTTGAACGTTTGGAATAAGAAATCCAGCTTGGGGAGACACGTAAGTTCAGCTAGTTTCTAACACAGGTAGCAAACTCCCTCCACCCTCCCCCAAATTCACCAGCCAGGAAGGCATTTGGATGGGAACCCTCTACAAACGTCACCCCCGCCCCACCAAGACACTGGCTGCCCTGTCCCTGCCCGTGCCACAGTAGGACACAGCATGTGGGATGTGGCAGGTCCCCTGTGGGATGGCTGGGAGCCTCCAACGTTGCAAGGCAAAGTCTGCAGTCAAGTGAGGCCGCCTGGCCCTTGTGCGTGAGTGGTGTAGGATGCTCTGAGCAGACCCTCCACGAAGGTCCCTCAGGGTCCGGGGCTCCCACGGGATGGAGAAGAGGCCTGTCCTCCCCTTGGCAGCAGCGCCAGCAGCCTCGTGCCCTGGCGCAGCCGTAAGGTGGCTGGAAGGGAAAGGCCTTGTCCCTGCACGGCCCGGTCCGAGGGAAGGAAAACAAGGAGGTGCGAGGGTTCCTGGCTCTGGGGTCTGAGGGGTCATCTCAGGGGGATCTCACTGGCCTGGGATCTGGCAGTCTTTCAGGAAGCCACTTTGGCTTGGCTCATGGTACTCAAGCAACATGGGGTGGTCCTGCTTGAGTAGCCCGGAGTGGTCCTGCTCAAGCTACATGGGGTGGACTTGCTTGAGCAACATGGGAATGTCACGCTTGAGCTACATGGGATGATTCTGCTTAAGCAGCCTGGCATGGTCCTGCTCAAGCAGTGTGGTGTCATCCTGCTCAAGCAGCCTCGGCATGGTCCTGCATGAAGAGCATGGAAGGGTCCTGCTCAAGCAGCCTGGGGTGGCTGTGTTTGAGCAGCATGGGATGGTCATGCTGGAGCAGTATGGGGTGGTCCTGCTTGAGAAGCACGGAGTGGTGCTGCGCAAGCAGCCTGGAATGGTTCTGCCTAAGCAACACAGAAAGGTCCTGCGGGAGCAGCATGGGGTGGTCCTGCTTGAGCAGTGTGGGGTGCTCCTGCTCGAGCAGTATGGAGTGGTCCTGCATGAGCACCATGGAGCAGCTGCAAGTGGCCAGGATGGTTCCTCACGTCCTGCAGCATCCCAGGCACGGCACTCAAAGCCATGTCTTGCCCCTCTTGGGCAACCCTCCACTGCTTGGAGAAGTCTCCTACAGACGGGTGTGCTTCAAGAGATCCCAGGAGGCTGAGCTCCCTGGTTCCAAAGGGTATTGCTGATGCAGAATGAGGACACCGGTGGCTTTATCTAGCTGAGTGTTGAAACCTTCCAAGGGCAGAGGTCCTCCCACTTCCCCAGTGACCAGTTCCAGCTGCACCAGCCCCAGGGAGAAGTGTTCCCTGATGTCCAGCAGGAATCTCCCACCCTGCAGGCTGCGGCCCTTACCTCTGCTACGAAAATGCCTCGAGCAGCGGGGATGGGGCGGGAGGCTGGTTCTCCATCCGTCCTAGCCCCACATCCCATCCCCAGCGGTAAGGGCCCCTCCTGCTTGCAGCAGGGATGGCAGTGCTGGGGGTGGCTTTCCTGGGCTGGTAAGGGATGGGATACAAGGCACGGGAAGGAGAAATAGGTAGTAACAGCAGGGGCCAGATGGGCTGGGAATAACAGAGTGCAGGAAGAACAGAGGAGAGGAAGAATGGCAAGAGGTCAGGCTGGGAGTAGAGGGGAGGTCAGGATGGAGTTGGGAGGTGACGGAGAATGAAAGGATGGAAAGGAAGGGAAGGGTGAGGTAAACGAGGATGGCTGGAGGTCAGGAAGAGGTGGAGGGGAACCCATGTGGTAGGTGGGACACGTGGACAATGAGGAGGGATGGGGAGATGGGGAGAGGTGGAAGAATGTACAAAAAAGACAGGGATCTCCTGGAAAGAGTCCAGCAGAGGGCCACAAAGATGATACAGGGCCTGGAGCATCTCCCCTGTGAGGAGAGGCTGAGAGACCTGGGGCTGTTCAGCCTGGAGAAGACTGAGAGGGGATCTTACCAATGCTTACAAACACCTGAAGTGTGGGAGACAGGGATTTGGCCAACCTCTTTTCAGTGGTCTGTGGGGACAGGACAAGGGGCAATGGCCACAAGATGGAGCCCAGGAAGTTCCGCACCAACATGCGAAAGAACTTCTTCACGGTGAGGGTGACGGAGCACTGGGACAGGCTGCCCAGGGAGGTGGTGGGGTCTCCTTCTCTGGAGATATTCAAGGCCCGTCTGGACGCCTACCTGGGCAACCTGCTCTAGGGAACCTACTTTGGCAGCAGGGTTGGACCCGGTGATCTCCTGAGGTCCCTTCCAACCCCTACAGTTCTGTGATTCTGTAATGTGAGAAGAAACAGTGAAACTGGGAGGTGAATGATAACCAAGGATGGTGAGATGGCTGGAGGTCAGGTGTGAGGAGACAGGCAACGGCAAGAGCTGAAAGTGCATGAAAAGGGACGGGGAATGATGGAAGGGGGAGGTTGGCAGGACAGACAGGGAGACTGAGGTGGAGGAAGCAAGGGTGGGAGATGGAGGATGAAGAAGGTATAGGAGATAGGGGAAAGCAGAGGAGGACAATGAGATACGGGATATGAAAAGCGAAGGATGATGAAAAGAGAAAACGGGAGGTTGGAGGAGGATGAGGAGAACCAGGCAGGTGGGAACTGGAAGATGAGGAAGAACAGGCAAACGGTGGGAGGTGTTGGGAAATGGAACTGGGGACAGCAGGAGGTGGAGGAGGATGGAGTTTGACAAAATGATGGACAGTAGAGGAAGAGGAGGGGAGAGATGAGAGGAGATGAAGAGATGGTAGGTGGTGGAGGACAAGGAGGGAAGGAGAGATGGATGAAGAGGAGGTATGAGGAGATGGGAGATAGAGGAGGATGACAAGGAGGGATGGAGACATAGTTAAGGGGTAGGGGAAGACAAACTGGAGAGAGATGGAGGAGGACAGATGAAGATGGTAGGAAATGGAGGGGGATTGGAAATGTGTGGGTGTGAATTAAGAGGAGGACTGGGAGATGTTGACAACTGGAGGGACAGGGTAATAGTGGGAGGTGAGGATGGATTGGATGGGGAAGTGGAGGAGGATGAGGAGATAAGAGGCAGAAGAGGATGAAGAAAGATGGGGAGAAGATGAGAAGTGGAAGAGGTTAAAGCAGGTTGCAGTGACTGGAGGTGAAGCAGGTGAGGACAGATAGGACAGGGTGGAAGCGGAGGAAGACGAGATTAGGAGATGGTGGGAGGTGGATGAGGATAACAAGGGATGGGATGTGGCGGATGGTAGTGAAGCACGGCAGGGAAGGATGCACCATGGGGTGATGGAGGGGCATTAGGAGGAGGGATGTGACGTGGTGGGTGATGGAGGAGCACAGGAAGGATGAATGGGAGGCGATGGGCGATGGAGAAGCACCGTAACGAGGGATGGGACATGGTGGGTGTTGGAGGAACATGGCAGGGAGGGATGGGGTGCAGGGGTGACAGGAGCACAGGAAGGAGGGATGGAGGCAGTGGGTGATGGCAGAGGACAAGAAAGGATAGGATGTGAGGGAGGACTCAGGAGCTAAGGAGGAAGAGGATGTGGCAGGGATGGAAGGACACGTGGGACGACACAGATAACAGGAACGTGGCAGGGAGGGATGGGACACTGGGTGACAGGAGCACGGGAAGGAGGAACGGGACGGGTGGGTGATGGAGAAGCAGGGGAAGGAGGGATGGGACATGGCAGAAGATGGAAGTGCACAGGAAGAGGGAAGGAATGTGGAAGGGGTGGGACATGGGAAGCAGGAATGAGCTGGGTGGGTGACGCAGAAGCAGAATAATGAGGGGCAGGACATGGTGGGCAATGGAAGAGCACACAGAGGAAAGAGATGCAGCTGAAGATGGAGGAGAAGAAGAAGGAAGGATGGGACACGTTGGGGGACTGAGGAGCAGGGACAGAAGGGATGGTACACAAAGGATGATGGAGGAGCAAAAGGAGGGGTGTGACACGGGAGGTGATGGAGGAGCTCAGGGAGGGAGAGCTGAATGTAGCGAGCCCGGAGGAGGCTGGGACCTCCGGGTGACGAGGGGCACAAGGGTAGGAAGCCAGGGCAGTGATGGGGACACAGCTGGGCAGGCTGGGACAGGGGAGGTGTGGGGAGCACCAGCGTCACAAGACCACCACGGAGCCGAGAGGAGCCCACGTGGGGTGAGAGGCCACGGAGGACCCAAGGGTGATGGCAGGGAAGCCACGGTGGTATGGCAGATCTGGGGTCAGTCAGCACACAGGGATGGGGAGAGGATGGGCCACCGCGTGCGGGCAGCTGGCGGGGACGGGGTCTGGGGGCACCCCCGGCCACGGGCCACCCCCCGCTCCCCTCCGCAGCCCGCAAAAGCGGCGCCGAGGGCACAAGTGAGGGTCTGCAGGGCCTTTATTCATGACACGACAAGCAGGCACGGCACAGGGTGCGGGTGGGCGCCGTCATCGGGGCAGATCCTGCCCTTCATGCGACCTTGGGGGGGGCACAGGGACCGTGGTGAGGACGAGGGCAGAGGCTGCAGGGGCTGAGGCCAAACCTGCCGCCTCCCCAGCTAATGATTTGTTCCCATTGCCCCGGGCTTGGCCAAAGCAGCTCCTGCCTCTCTGCAATGCTGCCTTTGCAAAGCCCCTGCCGCCCCCTGTCCCCGTCCCCATCCCCGTGGGAAACACCCGGCACCGCTATTTACAGAGTAAGACAGAACTGACCGATATTACAAATAATTAAAAGGCAGTTGTAAAAATGAGAAACCACATTCCAAAAGTAGAGAGTCTTTTAAAAACAAAACGAAAACAAGACCTAGTCTTCGATGAAAATGCTAAAAAACACCCCGAAAGGATCTATGTACAGCAGGAGAGTGCTGGCGGTAGCGCTGCGCCCGCCGGGGACGTGGGGGTGGCAGGTGGGGACGCTGCCTGGCCCTGGCTGCTGGTGACGGAGGGCAGCGCCTGCCCCACGCCCGGGGGACGAGGGCCCCGGGGGGCCGGCCGGCTGCCCCCAGAGCGAAAGGCCATCGGTGCTGGGCCGGCTGGCCCTGGCTGATGCTGGTGTGTCCGGAGACACAGGCAGTGAGCGGCTGTCGCGGAGATGCTGACGGAGGCTGCGACGTGGCAGTGATGCAGCCGTCCTGCTGCGGGCAGCGTGCGGCTGGACGGGAGGGGGCAGCAGCTGCGGCAGCAGGAGCATTTTTTAAGCGTGGCTGCAAGATGACAGCAGTGCACAGAGCCCCTGGAGCGATGTACACAGCCTCAGAACAATGCGCACAGGCTCTGGAGCAGCGCACAGAGCCCCCCAGGGTAGTGTACAGAGCCCCTGGGGGCTTGCACAGAGCCCCCAGAGCACTACACACAGCCCCTGAGCCATGCAGGAGCCTTTGGAGCTGTGAATAGAGCCCCCAGGGCACTGCACAGAGCCCCCAGGGCACTTTCCAGCACCCTTGGGTAATGCACAGAGCCCCAGGAGCGATGTCCGCAGCCTTAGAATAATGCTGAGAGTCCCTGGGGCCATGCACAGAGCCCCTGGAGCAGCGTACACAGCCTCAGAACAATGCCCAGAGGCTCTGGAGCAATGCCCAGAGCCCCCCCGAGCAATGCCCAGAGCCCCTGCAGGCACAGGCACCTGCAGGCAGCTCCATCTGTGCAAATCCTGCCCAGCCCCTGGCACGCAGCTTGAAAATGGGTCAAGCAGCCGTCTCCAAAATCACCCTTCTCGCCCTGGGCTGCGCACAGGGGCACCAGCGCTGCTGGGATGCTGCCCTCCTCCCTCCCCAGATGAGGCTTTTCTCGATGGCGACCGCCCGACCGCTGTGCGGCGGAGGCTGCGAGCCGTGCTGCAGCCGCCCAGCCCACAATCTCTTAATCCAATTGGTGCATCTCCAATTTAGCTCATTTCGGTATGTTTTGTTTTCAAAAAATGCACTTGGTTTACATTGCAGGCTGTCCGGAGTTGGGCAGAGCCAAAAGAGGAGGAAGAAGGGGGGAAAAAAAAAGGGGGAGGGGGGAAGGGAAGGAGGAATATTTAAACTCAGCACTTGGAGGAGCAAATAACTACACGTGGCCCCGGGCAGGGAGGTGGGCGCTCCGCAGGGTGGAGGCTGCTGGGGGGGTCCCACCGCGCTGCTCCCAGCCAAGGCCCCTTGGGATTAGGGTAGGAGAGGAGACAAGGACACGCCACACATACACCCAGCTTCCCCACCACGCCGGGGGCTGCCCAGACCCTTCCCAGCAGCGGAGGAGCCCGGCAGCCCCCCTGCAGCGGGAGGGCGATGGGGACAGATGGGGACAGCCTCCACGTGCCGCCCAGCCCGGGGACTCTCCCCGCCTCCCCCTGGCCTCCAGGATGCAGCCGACGGATGCGGCTGATGCAACCGCCCCGCAACCGGGGCCCTCAGGGACACGCCGGGCAGGCAGCGCTGGTCATGGGGCCGGATCCAGCCCACGGAGCTCCAACCCTTGACTCCAACCCCGCTGCGCTTCACCCCTGGCCGAGCAGCACCGCCACCTCGCACGGCGGCCGTCCCCTTCCCGAGGCCACCATGGGGACCCCGCCGCTCCCCCCCGTGCCGGTGACACGGCCACCCCGGCGGGACGCCCCGCTGCTGCCGGCAGCCTCCGCCGCCCGGCGCCCTTCGCCATCTGCTTCTTAAGCGTCCCCAAGGGTGAGGGGACGGTTAGGAGACAGATGCGTCCCCGAGAGGGGCCCCGCGGGCGCTCTCGGGGCAGGAGAGTGGGAAGCAGGCAAGGCTGCGCGCCCCGTCCCGCCGTCCTCACTCACTCAGGGGCCCCGGCTTCTCCTCCGCCCTGGGGGGGTCCGCGGGGTGCAGCCTGCACTTGGAGGGCGAGTGGCGGGCGGCGGAGCGGGACGGCCGGGCGAAGCAGGAGGTGAGGGACTGCGAGCTGCAGTCGCACGCCATGTCCTGCAAAGAGAGAGTGGGGGGCGGTTAGAGGGTGCCGGAGCCGTCCCCGCGGGACACCCCGGTGTGCGGGGGGACCCCGCCTCGTTACCTCGCTGGCTAGAGCCGAGATGAGGTCGGGGTCCCGGGGGGCCGCCTCCTTGCTCCCTTGGCCGGGGGATGACGGCTTCGGGTCCTCGCAGCTGCTTTGTTTGAGGACTTTCTTGCTCAAGATGCGGGAGGCGCTTTCGGCCGGGTGGTAGGCGGCCAGGCCGGGGTGCTCGGTTTTCTTGGCACCCTCCTCCCCGCTGCCGGCATCCTTCTTCTCTGGGGGGCCTGTGGGGCTCTGCGCCCGCCCGCAGACGTTCCTGAAGAACTCCTGCACCAGGCCGTACTTGGGGGCCTCAGGCTTGGCCCTGCTGCCCTCAGGGCAGCCCGGCTTCCAGATGGACTCAGTGCTGCCCGCGTGCTCCACCACGCTGAAGAGGCTGGACAAGCCGTCGTTGATGTTGCTGAGCACGGGGCTGTCGCGCGTGGTGGTGGAGCGGGCCCAGGCAGAGCCGTTCTGCTTGCCCTGGTGCAGGTTCCAGAGGCTCCTGTCCTTGGAGGCGTCCAGTTTGGAGGAAGACCTCCTCTGCAGCTTCGGAGAGCCATATTTTGGGGAGCAGCAGGGCCGCTCGATTCTGGAGTGGACCTTGTCCAGGGAGGAGGAGATCTGCTTGCTGCGCACGGAGACGAGGGAGGAGCTGCGCGGGGACCAGCTCTTGCTGTGCACGCCGCTGCGCGGCAGGTCCGTCTGCAGGCCCACGCTGACCGTCTGGATGGTCTGCGTCCCCACGTGGGCCAGCCCCACCGTCTGGCTCGAGGCGCTCTTCACCTTCCTCTCCAGCGAGCTGGAGCGGATGGCCTGCCGCACGCAGTTGGTGATCTCCTTCATGTCGTCGCTCATGTTGCCGGAGATCTCCAGGTCGTGCAGTGAGGGCGGGAAGTGGGGCACCGGCGGCACCGCGCTCTCCACCGCGCCGCCGTCCAGCAGCTCCCGCTGCTGCTTGGAGAAGTTGCACAGCCACTGGCTGTACGTGCTCTCCGCGCTGGCTGACTCCTCCGGCTCCTTGGGCTTGGCCATGGTGAACAAGAAGCCGGGCTCGATCATGATCTTCCCCTCCTTGTTGTGCACCAGAGGTGCCTCCAGCCGCCGCGCCACGGGCGGGCTGTAGTAGATGCGGATCCCCGTCTTGTCGGGCGCCGTGTAGCTCCTCTGCATCTGCTTCTGGGCCGTGTCGTGCCCCGAGAAGCTGCTGGCCCGCGAGTAGTCCCAGGAGGAGATGCCCAGCTTCTCCTTGGCCAGGCCGTCAGGGGCAGGTTGCTCGATATTCACATATGTACAGTTTGGGGGAGGAAGGCCGGTGCTGTCCCGGATCCCGTTGGGCAGCAGCTGGGCGGCTGCAGACACCTTTTTGCCTCGGGAATGGTCGCCCAGCCCGGGCGCAGTCTTTCCAGGGAGGTAGGGAGAACAGTCGAGCAAGCTTTCGAACTCTGACATGGAGGAAACGGACTTGGTCCTGCGGGAGAAGAGAGGACAGGGCTCACCGATCGCCCACCCAGCAGGACAGGGTGACGGTGTGGGGACAGCTGAAGGCACCGCCCCAACTGGACCTGCTGGGCACCCAGTCCTGCTTCTCGCCTCCGGGACAATCCTGGGCCACGTCTGTGTCCAGTCAGAGCTGGAGGCAGGCCTGGCCCTGAGGGCTGCTGACCTCCTCCACGCCCTGAGGATCACACCACTGACACACTCACCTTTTTAAGTTGGTTCCCTTGGCTTCTTCTTCAGAGATTGTCTCTTTGTCTGTGATTTTTTCATTGAGAGCCTAGGAGGACACAGAAGCAAGCTCTGGTGGCAGAAGGCACAGGCCCATAGCACACGGATGTGCTGGAGCAGGGGCTGCACCCTGCTCCTTTCTGGCACCTCCCCAACATCCCCAAGTCCTGCACCCCACTCCCAAGGCTACACAGGGCTGGCTGCAACCAGAACTATTCTAAAATCAACTGTCTGAAGCCCATAGGGTTTGCCGCAGCAGGATGAGCCATGCTCTCTGCTGTCTCCATCTCCCTAATCCCAGGTGGCCTCCCTGCAACCATTGCTGGGAGACTGCTGCTCAAGGGGATGCTATTTTGGGGTGCGTGCAACCTCCTCCTAATTTTTAACACAGACCTGAGCCCAATGGGAAGCCAAAAGACCATGCCACCCTCTCTTGCCCACCTCTTTCCAGTTGCCACCGTGCTTCTCCATTTCAGAGTGCTTCAAAGCCCATGGGTTGGTTCCTTTCTGCAACTGGAGAACACGCTGGTCACTCAACGTGTGCATGTGCCCCTCTGGGCAAGCAAAGCATCTGCTGCTCGCTCGCCGGGTGTGCCCCAGGAGCATTCAAGCACAGCGAGCAAGCAGCAGAGGCTGGAGGACACGTGCACGGTCGGGGACACCATACCTGGTTGAGTTTGTTCTGCAGGTCCTTCGCTTGCTGCTCCGCCTGCTGCTGCTCCTCCTTGAAGCGGGCCAGCAGCTCCACCTTCTCCTGGTTCCAGTTCTTCTCGCTGATCTGCAGCTGCTTGGTCAGGTCCATGACGGCGCTGTACGACTCGGCCAGGAGGTGCTGGTGCTCCTCGCGCTCCCTCTTCAGGGCCACCTTCCAGTCCGGCAGCGCCCGCTCGGTGAGGCCTTTGCCCGCCTTGGCCTCCAGCTGTGGGGACACGGCGTTGGCAGCCCCGTCGTGCCAGACGGACCGACGGACAGTCACCCAAGGGGACGGGGGCTGGATGTCCCCACGGCACTCCTCCCCGCCCCGTGAGGGTGGCACTGCCTGCGGGGCTGGCAGAGCGCTCCCTGAGGACACTGCCGCTGCTGGCCCTGAAGGCATCTGGAACAGGGCTGCCGCCCCCACGGTGGCTCTGCTTGCTTTTGGGGAGGAGACAGGGGAATTGGGGACCGTGGATGGGCACCATGGAGAAACACCGCCCGGGAAGCGCTGACACTGCTCTGGTGAGCAGATGCACAGCCACCGGCTGCTGCCAGCGTGGCACCAGGGAGCCAAAACCCCTCACCACCACGAGAGCAGGGCAGAAGGGGCCGGGGGACCGAGAGGACAGGAGAAGAGGGCTCTGGTGCTGCTCCAGCAGGGGACGGGATGAGCGTGGTGCATGGCCAGAGCACGGTGAGCCCCGGCACCATCCCACCCCCCCAGACAAACCCAGCAGAGGAATAAAGAGCATCCTCTGCTCCCGCAGTCGGGATTTTCGTGCCAGCCCCGTTGCTATAGAAACTCGCCTGCCGGAGCTGCTGCTCATTGTGATTCCCGCCGTGCCATCCTTCCTCCCAGCCCTCCCCAGCAGCCACGCTTTGGCACCCGGCGCGGGCAGCCCCCCAGCCCCACATCCCCCGCCCCACGGCTCCCACCTGGGCGATGTGGCACTTGAGCTCGGCACGCTCCATCTCCCAGGCGGCCTTGGCCTTGGTGAACTGCTGCTGCAGCTCGCCGGCGCCGCGCCGCTCCTCCCGCAGCTCGGTGCACAGCTCCTTCAGGGTCACCTTCATGTCCGCCAGCGTCTTGATGCACTCGTTGGGCTGCCGGGGACCGGGCGGTGAGCGGGGGCTGCCGCCTCCGCGCCCCGGTCCTGCACGCTGCCAGCCCCGGGGGGAGGGACGTGGGGTGCCACCAGGGTTTGGGATCACCCCACCGCCTGACAGTGATGCCCGATGGGGACCGATCCTGCCCACCCCGCTCACCGTGTTGGGGGTCCAGGCGTCCCCAGCGCAGGTCTTGTTGTCCGCCTGCTGCTGCGGGGCGAGCTCCTCCTCCTCCAGCAGCAGGTACAGCTCCTTCATGCTGTTCACCTGCAGGGGACGGCACAGGCAGCTTGCTGAGGGTCCCATGGATCCCGTGAGGATCCCACAGCACCCAGACGGATGTCCCCTGTCCCTGAGTGTCCCACCGCCCGTGCCCACGGTACCTCCAGGAAGTCATCGCCCTCGCTGTGCACTATCTTGCCCTGGCGCCAGCGCTTGAGGAACCACTTGAGCTTCATGAAAAGCAGGAGGAAGCTCTGCCTGAACTGCTGCGACTCCTGCACCAGCAGGTTCTTCTCCTGGCTCCAGAACTTCTGCTCCAGCCGCCTCTGCAGGTTCAGGCTCTGCAGCTCGAACTCACGCCGCAGCAGGGCTTTCTGGTGGTCCTCCTTCAGCTGCGGAGGGATGCGTTGAGCCATCAGCACCCATGCAGACTGTCGTGTCCCCTCCCCATAGCCTCAGCCCAGCATGGGACCCCAGATTTAATGTCCCCAGCTCAGCCTACAGGTAGCTGCAACCCCCCTGGGACAGCGGGGCCATCAAGGCAAAAGGTGTGAGCCCTGCACGGCTGCACGCCCACGTGCACAGAGAGGCACGCTCAGCCCCTGCGCCCCTCGAGGATGGGAGGTTGTGTGGTCTGGGTGTCGCCAGGGGGGTCACCAGCCTGGGGCCGCGCACGTGGGGACCCTGCCTCCCGGGGCCACCACCACCGCCCGCTCACCTGGCAGATCTTCTGCGAGAAGTTGTCCACCTCGTCCTTCCGCAGCTGCCTCTCCTGCGAGAGCTGCTCCTGCAGCCCCCGTAGGCTCTCGTTGGCCTCCGACAGCACCAGCTGCAGCTCCTTCATCTGCAAGGGCACAGGAGGGACGGTGGGTGCCCAGCGGGCAGGGGGACGTGCTCAGCACCCCCTCTCCAGCTCTGCAGCCCTCCCACCAAGCTGCTCCCCGGGCAGCCCTGACCCTGCCAGCCCCGCTGAGGGGACACGCACGGCTCCCTGTCCGTGCTGGGCAGGTGGCTCCATACCTCGGTGGCGTAGGAGTCGTTCTCGTCGGGCCGGCAGGTTTTGTAGCTCCGGGGATGCGCGGGGTCCGTGTCCTTGGTGTGGGTGATGCGGTAAGGGTCGGCGTCCCTAAAATCAGGCTGCTGCATGCGTGGGCAAGTTAATGAGAACAAACCAAAAGAGCGGGAAGAAAAGAAAGCCAGAAAACAAAACAATGGGTCTCCGAAACAGTAAAGGACTACAAGACAACAAAAAGGATGGTGAGGAGAAGGAACTTCATCACCATGGTGGGAGACAATGCGGAAACCAAAAGGAAACACAGGATGACGAGACACGTGGCCTGGATTGTTTGGGGAAGGGGAAAAAAGAGAGAAAGAGGGAAAAAATGTGCAAACACCAGTTACGGTGCCATGCAGTGACTGGGGGAGACCGGGACCTGGGGCTGGTGGGACTGCGGTCCAGCAGCATGCAGAAAAATAGGACTCTGAACAAGCGAGTGTGCTCCAGAAAGGTGCCCTGTGTCCACAGTGGGACCTGTGTCCCCAGCCAGGTCCCCATCCCCGGCTGTCCTGGCATGAACTGGCCTCCCCAGGCAGGAGGGCATGGGCTGCTCTCCATGGGAGGGTTCCCCGTTGGAGACAAAGTTGCCCTGGGGTTTTTGCTCTGCGAATTACCCTGCCTGGGAACCGTCTCAGTGCACACCAATGGGGATGAAGCTCCTTCTAAGTTGGGTGCTTGCAAGCCAGGTTGCAAGGGAGGTTTAGGTTGGATATTAGGAAAAACTTCTTTACTGAAAGGGTTGTTAGGCATTGGAATGGGCTGCCCAGGGAAGCGGTTAAGTCACCATCCCTGGAGGTCTTTAAAAGACGTTTGGATATAGAGCTTAGTGATATGGTTTAGTGGAGGACTTGTTAGTGTTAGGTCAGAGGTTGGACTGGGTGATCTTGGAGGTCTCTTCCAACCTAGATGATTCTGTGATTCTGTGAACTTGGGGTGCTCTTACGATGCCGACTGGACAGGCTTTCAAACCAGGGGCCCATCCCAATCAGCAAAGAGCATCACAGGTGGGGACGCTTGGCTCTGCGAGGAGCCTGGCCACAGATGGAGGAGAGCAGCCAAGCCGCCCCACCGGGGTGGGACATCGCTGTGAGCCCCCCGGCCCCACCTCCCGCCCGGCGCACACTCTGTTGGAGCAGAGTCCTATCCTGTCCCGGGTGCCACGGCATGCAGCGAGGTGAGCGTTAGTTGGGGGATTGCTCTGGGGAGCCACGAGGAGGGGAACGTTACGGGTCAGGGTTTGTTCCGTTAAAGCAGGAGAACAGAGCAAGAAGCAGCAAATAAACCAACAAGTGCTGCGGGGCAGCCGTGGGAAGAAGCCCCGTACCTGGAAGTCGGAGCCGTTCTCCTTCTGCAGCCCCTCTTTGGTGGCCTCGTGGCTGCCGGAGAAGGGGAAGGAGTCCGCGTGCTCCTTGAGGCTGCCGGCGAGGTGGTCCACCTTCCTCATGAAGCAGCCCAGGTCCTGCTGCAGCACCCCCAGCCTCATGAGGAGCACGTTCATCAGCTTGGCGTCGCTGGGGCCCTCGCTGCTGTTATCCACCGCCTCGGCCAGCAGCCCCCCCACGCACTCGTTGTCCAGGCACAGCTTCAAGCCGGAGGTGAAGCCGTTGGCGTCCGAGATCAAGACGTCGATGGCTTTGCTGACGAGCGCCGCTTGGTCCCGGATGCCCAGCAGGGTCTCGAAGTCCTTGACCTTGAGGAGCTTGGCAGCGGGACCGCCATCCAGCGCCTTCCCCCCGCCAGGCGCCCTGTCCTGCTGCTCGGCCTCGCCGCCGTGCCCGTCCCTCCAGCCGGCGGTGGGGACGCACTGTGCCGAGTCCCCGGCCTCGGCGTCGGTCTCCAGCATGGGCCGGGTGGTCTGGCAGGAGGCCAGGTCGCAGCGCTGGAGGTTGGAGAGGAGGACGCGGTTCTCGTACTGCAGCTTCTTCACCTTGCCGCTCAGCTCGCTGATCTGCACCTTGGCCGTGGCCAGCTCCTCCTGCGAGGGCTCGCTGACCACCGAGCAGCTGTCCTCCGACAGCGTCACGTCCAGCTCGTGGTCCGACTTGTACTTGTTGAGCTCGTTCATCAGGAGCTTGTTCTGGTCCTCCAGCTCCAGCAGCGAGCGTCGCAGCAGGTCGGCCTCCTCCTCCACGAACTGCAGGTGCCGGCGCAGCTCCACCACCGTGTCCCCCGCATCCCCGCAGCCCGAGGGGCACGCCAGGAACCGCAGGTCCTGCCCCGGCAGCTCCCTGTCCCCCTGGCCCTTCATGTCGTCCATCTCCGCCCGCAGGCCGCGGTTCTCCACCTCCAGCTCCACTATCCTGCGGCTGAGGATGTTGGCTTCCTCCTCCACCAGCTTGAGGTGGACCTTGAGCTCGGCCTCACGCGAGTGGGGCGAGTCGGCCAGCTCCTCCACGGACAGGGAGCTGTCGAGGTCCCCATAGAGGGACCTGTACTTCAGCAGCTCCTCCTTCATGCCGTCGTTCTCCTTGGCCAGCTTGGTCAGCTTCTTGCACATCAGGGCCGACTCCTCCTTGGCGAAATGCAGCTGGCACTTCAGGTCCGCGCTGTCCTCCTGGGGACCGAGCGGGGACAGGCGTTAGGAAGGTCCTGGTGGATCTGAGGGACATCGGGCACCGACACCGAGGTGGGACGTGGGGACCCGGCCCAGCCCTGCCACCACGTGTGACGGGGAGGGAAAGCTGCCGGGTGCCTGCAGAAGTGGCTGGAACGAGGCCTTCTTCTGGTCGGGTTTTGTTTTTCACGAGGGCTGGAAACCTCCCCAGGTCCCACCTCTCGCCCAGCCCCTTTCCTCCCAGCCACCCGTCCCTGTCCCTGTCCTGTCCCTGTCCTCGCTGCCCCCCCTCACCACGCCGGGGGGTGGCAGCCCCAGCCAAGCCCCCAGCCCTGCCTGAGCCCTTTTGCTTCCCGGAACCGTGCATGGGGTTTTGCTCAGGCTGCTTTTAAATTTATCAACAGCCAGCTCCGCTGTTTGCCCTCAGAGACCGTTTCTCAGCTACGGAGCAGTTTTTGGACAGAGGGCCAGGATTTCCTGACGCCCAGCTCGTGGTTTCCTGTGCCGCGGGGTCACTCCAGCCCACTGACCGCCAGGAGGGGACCCGCTGGTGGCACCCACCGCCAGCTCACCCCGTCCCCAGCACCCCAGTCCCCCTCCAGCACGGGCAGCGGTGCCCACACGGCTCCGGGAGCCACCAAACGCTGCGGTGCCTCCAGCCCCGAGGGGCTGCCCTGGGCTCGGGGTGCTGCCTTATTCCCCTGTATGGCCACGGGGACAGTGGAGGGGGGGCCAGCGCCACAGGGCCGCAGTCCCAGCTGGGCAGACGTGACCTCAGTTCCTGTTTTTTCCAGGAAAAAAAAAAAAAAAAGCCACAAGCGGGCGCCTCCCCCTGCCCCTGGCATGGCCGGGGGGACGCCCACACCCCAGGCAGCACGGGGAGCACCTCGAGAGCTCCTGGGGTGGGGGACAGAGGGGACGGAGCTTGGTTTTGAGCCTGCCCCTTCCCCAGCTCCATGTTCTGTGAGAGCCCAGCACGGCCGGGCAGGAAAGGGGCCCAGGAAGGCACCGCTGAGTCACGGGCGGCTGCACTGGGGCGGGAGGGAGGGAGGGAGGACGGGGACCTGCTGCCAGGGCATCGGCACCCCGGGGAACCCGGGGATGGCTTCGGCTTTGCACCCGCTCCTGCCCTGCCCCACGGCCAGCCCCACGGCCCCGCAGCGGGGCTCTCAGCTCCGTGAAGACGACAGCGAGGGGAGCAGCGGGGTGTGTGCTCGGCTGCGCTTTGCAGGGACACGGGGACATGGGGCCAGCCAGGAACCCCGGGGTCCCCGTGATGAGACCTTCACGGGGCTCCCCGCCAGGCTTTGGGGGAGCAGGTCTGCTGCGCAGAACGGATCACACGGGTCTGCCTTCGGAAGGGGACTCAGGGGGTGTTAAAGCCCTCGCGCTCCTACCGGCAGCAGGCAGCTCTGCCCCTCCCCGCTGACAGCATTAGGACTCACAGCAGCTCAGCACAACAGCGAGTGACAGATGAAATCCTCCTGCTGCTGGCACGTCCCCCTCCCCGCGCTCGCCCAGCAGCCTGTCACGGGGCAGGGACAGGGACAGCGGCCTCCAGCTGCTCCCCACAGGGACCCCGGGCCCCCCGGGACCACCCTGCAGCCCAGCCGCTGGCACAGGCAGCCCCAGCACGAGGAAAAGGTTCAAGCCACTGCCTGCTCTGAGGCCCCATTGATAAAGGGAGACAAGGGATCCTTGAGGACAAGGAGGATGGCCCAGCACATCAATCCCTGCCTTGTGCAGAAGACAGAGAAGCCCTGCGAGGAGGGGATGTCGCCGCCCTGCCCGGGACTCCCCCCTGTGCCAGGCTCAGCGGCCACTGGCCGGCACCGCTACCTGGGGCGGGCACCGCAGCCCGTACCTGCACTGACGGCTTCTTCTCGGCCTTCCCGATGGAGCGAGACCCCCTTTTCTTCAGGGAATTCTGCAGGGAGAAGAGAAGGATGTTACCCACGGATGCAGCATGGCACGCCAGTGCGGACACAAAGAGCCACCCGGCCACCCCCCAGGGCTGGGGACACCGCAGGCAGGGCAGTGCTGACGGCTCCACGGCTCGTGGCAGCCAGAAAAATGCCAGGGCCCCACGGGATGAGCCCCTCGCCACGGGGGAGCCAGCCTGCCAGGCGTCGTGTCATGGGGCTTGGCCAGAAATACCCCTGCGGGCACGAGAGCAGGGAGGGAGCAGGAAGCGAGCGGTGGAGAGGCTGAGTCATGGCGGGACGGAGCGGGGAATCCCAGGCCGAGATGGCTCTGGGGCATCCCAGCTTGGGAGCAGCAGCCGATGCTCCCCACCACCTCTTCCCTGCGTGCAGGCAGCAGGGGGACACGTCCCTGGTGCCTTTCTCCCTGACCGGCTGCAGCTGCAAACGGAGACCTGGGATCAGCCACTGGCTGTCACGCTGCTGGGGACAGCCTGCGAGAGCGTGACAGCGGGATTCCCATCCCTAAATCCCCCAGAAATCACCCTCCTGTCCCTCGGACTGCCCCGGCACGAGAAGCACCCAGCGGCAGTCAGCACCAGCGTCCCTGGGGGCACAAGGGATGACCCCCAGGCTAGCGAGGACAGCTGGGACACGGGGAGCCCAGGCAGAGCCATAAGGGTCTAAAAAAACCCACATCAGTGTGAACCTGTCCCCGGCCACGCACCCCATCCCGCTCTGCCGGGGTGGGCGACGCAGCGGGGCCGAAGCCCCCCCAGGCACGGGGGGCCGGGGGCCGCCCCGGGCGTGCTTCCAAGCTGGCGCTGAGGCCCCAGCAGCCAAAGAAAGCAGCTGTGAAATGTAAGCGGCTGCCTGTGCCAAGGTGCTGGGCTCCAGCTTTCCTATTAAGGCCAAGACCAGCGCTGGAGCTGCTGCACCCCCCCGGGGGCTGCCTGTGCCACGTCGGCATCCCTCGGCCCGGACCCGCTGGGGACGAGTGTGCCCTCGCCCCGTGTCCCACGCTGGAGGTGCTGCGGTCCCTGAGGCTGGCATTGATCCCAGGGGGGCGAAGGCACCTTGGGGGACACACTGCACGTCCCACCACGGAAAAACCTCGTGGAAGCGAGAAAGAACCAGCCCGAGGGGCAAGCCCAGCCCTGCCCAGCCTCCTCCTGTTTGCCTTGCTGCTAACAAGCTGTGCCGCTGCTCTGCACCCTCCGGCAGAAGGGAGGAGGCGGCTGAGGGTTGTTAACTCGCTCCTTTGCCTAATTAACGCTCTGGAATAAGTGAGTAACCCCAACGCCTGGGGACGTGCCCTTTCCGAGAGTGGAAGCAAGCCCCTGTGCTCAGTGCGGAGCCCAGCAGGAGCTGCAGAAGCACCCAGCACACCCGGCTTTGTCCCCACAGGGCTCGCCTGCAGTGACAGCCGGATTTGTCCCCAGCGATGTCCTAGCACAGGCCTGCCAGCAGCCCCACGCACCCCAGAGAAGGTCCCGTGCCAGCCGGCAGCGTCCCCTTCGGGCTCACGTGGCTGCAGAGGGGCAATCTCCTGTCCCATGCGTGCAGCCCTCTGTCCCTGTCCCCACTCCTGGTGGCCCCAAGCAGGCAGCAGGGCTGGGCGATGCCACCGCGTCCCCCCCCCGGCACACTGCCCTGCGCTCAGCCAGCGCCGCCTCCCCAGGCTCCCCGGGGACCTGAGGCATTCGGGGCAGTAGGGAAGTGGGTTACAAGCGCCGTGATTGATTGCACGGCCGCGCTGGCACCGGGATGCCTTTCCTGTCCCCGAGGATGGAGCGGATGGGATGTCCCCTTGCTGCACGGGGACCAGCAGCGCTTCTGGCTGGGAGCTTGTCCCAGACCGACGGCGCGGAGCACCCTGGTCTCGTGCAGACACGCACGTGGCTTTGCAGGACACCCGCAGGGGACCACGTGTGTACCAGCCGAGCCCAGTCGTGCCCTAAGGGGACGAGCCCAAGCCACACGAAGCCGTGGTGCAGGAGCACATCCCTCCCGCGGGCGGTCAGGACAGCCCTGCTGTCTGCACATCACGGCGCTCGCCTCGCACAGGGCAGCGCTGCTCGAGTTTCACGAGCATCTGCAGCACGGTTTGGGTTTCAGCGATGCGAGCAGGGCCAGGGGCTGCCGCGGCACAGGGCCAGGACACCTGCTAGGGGCTGAGCCCCGGGGCCGCCCGCTGGTCCCCCCTCCGTGTCCCTCTCACCTCTCGGAGCTTGTCCATCTCGTTCTGCACCACCTGCTTGGCCAGCTCCGTCTCGATTAGCCGCTGGCGCAGGTCCTCGTTCTCCTCCTCCA
Organism: Anser anser; assembly: GCF_964211835.1. Lineage (NCBI taxonomy): Eukaryota > Metazoa > Chordata > Aves > Anseriformes > Anatidae > Anser > Anser anser. The sequence continues at coordinate 11,990,870 of NC_139737.1, forward strand.
GCCTGATCCTTTTCTTCTCCACCACCTCCAGCTCGTTGTGGAGCCGCACGGAGACGTCCTTGGCCACCTGGGGACACAACGGGGCTGTCATCGGGCCGGGTACAGCAGCACACTGCGGCCACAACACGTGGACAGGACCTCGTGGGCACCTCCCATCCCCAAACAGCACCCACAGAGCTCACCAGGGTGCTGCTGAGACCCTTGGGAGCAGACACCGCGCTGGGTGACACCCTGTCCCCGGGCCACGCGCACCGCGTGTGTCCCCTCCATCACACGCTGTGACCACCATTCCCCTGCCCCTATTTCCACTGGCCGAACCCTGCTTTCCTCCATCGTATCGTGGTGCTGCGGGATGCTCGTCGCCTTTTTGAGCTTTTTTCCAGGCCACCACGCTGGAAAAGCAGCGCCAAAGCCGGGGGCTCGCCACGGCGCAGCAGCTGCACGGCCGGGAGGGGGGCGAGCGGAGCAGGGAAAGGCGAGCTGCTGCATCGGGTTACGGAAAAACCTCACAAGAGCCCCAAGAGCCGAGCGTGCCCTGGCTCCAGCCCCTGCGGGAGGCATTGCTGGGGGTCAGCACTGCATGAGCATCCCTGCACGGCCCCCGAGCCCCCCCCCCGGTGCTTGGTCTCGGGCTCCTCTGTCACCTCTCGAAAAACCGAGCTGCTCCTCGAGCCACCCCCCGGCGCCAGGACGTCCCCGGCTGCCACCGCACCCCTCCGGCAGCGGCTGTGTGGGAAGGAGTGCTCAGCAAACACTCCCCGGCACCGGGCTGGCGGCTGGGGAGGGCGAGGCAATGCCACCCCACAGCAGTCACCTTGTCCCCATGCCAGCCCAGGGCTCTGCAAGGTTTCCACGATGGCCAAAGGGAGAAGCAGCTCCCAGGACCCCAGCTTTTGGGGGAGCTGCACCCCAAGACCTTGCACATCTCACCCCAAACCACTCTGGGACCAATCCCCCCTCGCTCCGCCCCTTCCCCTGAGCATCCCCCAGCACCTCGGGCTGGGGACACGGGGGGACCGCCGCCCTCCGAGCATCACCTTGACGTCCTGCTCCAGGCTGTGGATGAGCTCGCCGTCCACCTGGCCGGTCTGCGCCACGCGCAGGCTGCGCCGCTCGGCTTTGCGCAGCCGGTACTGCAGGATGCGGCACGTCTTGCTGGCCTGGTCCAGCTGCTGCCGCAGCTCCTGCAGCTGGTAGACGTCCTCCTCCATGTAGACGTCCCTCATCTCCAGCATCTCAGCGCGCAGCTCCTCGATCTCATCCTGCGGGGAGATGCACGCGGCACACGTCAGACCCGCAGCCCGTTTCTCGCTGCCTGGGATGGCACCGGTGGGGACACGATGGGACGTGCCAGTGCTCAGCCTGCAGATGGGGGCTACCACCTTGGTCTCCTCCTTTTCCCCCAGGACACCTCCCCGCTGTGCTCCCCATCCCTCCTGTTCAACCCCCTGGGTCAAGCCCCCACTGTCCCTGCAAACGGGGCAGGACTGCTTACGCCAAGGCTTGGAAAGACCCCAGACCTACGGCTGGCTCCCTCCTCTACCAGAAAGACCCGTGGACACCATCCCCCTGCTCTGCACACGGTTGGGACACCCACGGAGCCAGGGGACGGCACCGGAGCGCCTGCAGCCCATGCACATCAGCCCGGGGAGTCACCGGCACCGTGCACGGCCCACCTGTGGCACCGGGGAAGCAACCAGAAGCACCCGACGTGGATGTGAAATCCCATACAAGCCCCGCACAATACGCAGCCCTGCAGAGCCACACACCAGGGAAGGGGGTTGGATTTTGCAGGGCTTTGGGGGCTGCGGTGACGCCGTGAAAGCCCCAGCAAGCCAAGGGGCACGTGCACCACTCCCGGCAGCGCCTGCTTAAATAAACTGAAATAAAGAGGAAGATGGGGGAGGAGAGGATTCACTGCAGGAGCAGCCCAGGCAGCAGCCGCAGCGAGAAAAATGTAGGTCGTCTTGGAAAAGATGTGTCAGAAGGAAGGAGGAGACGGCAGGCGCGGAGAAGAGAGGAGAGGCAACGCGGGGACAGGAGCGAGAGCCTGCCAGCGCCGGGGACCTGCGGCTTCCCCTCGTTTTGCCACCGGGCAGCCATCGCCGAGCCGGGTCCTCCTCCACCTCCTGCCCGGCCCCATTAGCTCTCACACTGACAGACCTCTCAGCCTGGTGAAAACCCCCGATCTCAACCCAAATCTTCCACGTAAATGCTCCAGCCACGGCAGCGGGTGTTATCCGCCTCGGCAAGACCCGTTATGATCCTGAAAGGGCCCGAGCATCCTTTTCCCTGCCCCCATTTCAACGTGAGATGACAAACCGGGGACGTCACCGAGACAATCCCCGATTATCCCCGAGCCAGCCAGCGCCACGACGGCTGCGTGGCTTTGTGCTGGGGCTCCGGAGCGGGCAGGAACGGGGGTGAACCCGAGAGGGAGCAGAGTGGGAGCGAGATGCTCCGGGAAGAGCCGGGACGGCCCCACCAAAGGGCATCAGTGCAGGCACGTGGCAGGCACTTCCCTCGGGCTGGCTCAGCCATAAAACCCCGCGGGGACGAGACACGGGATGTGCACGAGTCAGGAGGCAGGGCTGCGAGGGCTGTGGTGCCCCCGGGGTGACAACCCCGATGGAAACCCACCACCGACCTGGGGAGACCAGCAAAAGCCCAGACAGCCCAAGGAGCTTTTGGGGTGGGGTTGGGAAGAACTTGGGAGTTTTCACAGAAAAACCGTGTTATACGTCACAGGTGAGCAGGCAGCTTGCAACAGCGCAGGGGAAAACAACAGCCCGTGGGCAGGGACTGCTGGAGGGCACATCCTGCACGGCAACCGTGAGCACTTTAAAACCAAACACCCTGAAGTGCCTGCGAGAAAAGAAGGGGGCATGAAATCAGCCTGGGGTCCGGTGGCTCGGGAAAGCTTCCACCACCAAAGGCATTTGAACACCTGAACACGGCTGCTGGGGCAGCCGGGGCGCTGCACGGGACGCTTGCCCCGTGAGGCCGGCCGTGCCTCTGAGCCGTGATAACTGGATTACGATGGGAGAGCGGAGAAACGCCACCAGGCTGGGGGAGAGCTTCGGATGACCAAGCTGATGCCCTCGCAGGCAGAGCAGCCCCGTGGCACCACCAGACACACTGGAGAAAACTCCCGGGAATGGCATCTTTGCAAAATCCAACCAAAAAAAAAAACAGATGGAGGCGAGGACAGAGCCAGCAGCTGGGAGAAACCCTTCGGAAACAGCCCGGATTCAGGGCTGGCATTGGAAGCGTGGAGCACCGTAAAGCGATGCTGAACAAAGCCATGGAGACGAGGAGGACAAGGAGAAGCAGGGGGGAGAACAAATCTCCAGAAGACACAGTGAGATGGCACAGCTGCGGGGGACACGGGGACATGAGGGACAACAGGAGTGACTTCTTCCCGACACGCCGGGCTGCAAGGCTCAGCCATTCCCCCGGTAACACGAGGCACCACTTCTACCCAAAGCCCCCGCGACCCTCGGAGCAAGCGGGTCTTTGGGTGACGTCCCCGCAGGGTGGCACGGCCGGAGCAGCTCGCAGCTCCCCGGCGGGATCTCTCCCGTTATTTAGAAGCAGAAAGCAGCCGGAGATGCAAAACAGAGCCACGCAAACAGCGGCACCGCTGGCAGCGCCGGCACCGCCAGCTTTGGGGCACAGCCAAGCAGCAACCGCCGGCACCCAGGGAGCAGCGCCACGTGCACCCCAAAAAGCACCACGTGCACCCCAAAACCTCGGTGCAGGATGCAGAGGAGGAGAGGGGAAGGATGCGAGCCATGGGTTTGTTTTGCATCGGGGCCTTTGTGCCCGGCGCCTGCCGTGCCCCGTGCCGAGCCGGGGTCACCGCCCAGCAGCAACAGGCACCGCTCCCTGCGAGATTACAGGGCACGAGCAGCAGCTTCCAATTAACTCCGAGCCCCCGCCAGACAGAAGAGGGAATTATGCTGTAACTTGTTAGGGGGAAAAAAATAAAAATCAATATAAAATCAGACTGGATTTCTAAGGGAAATTATCCAGGGTGCCCTGCCAGCGAGGGGGTCCCAGCACAGCGCTCGCCCCCAGCCCCCAGCGGGGTGTGGGATCAGCGAGGGACGCCCCACGGGACAGCCCCGGGGGTTCCTTTAGGTGCAGAGCAGCAGCTCTGAGAGCAAACGGCAGCCTCCCTTCCCTCTGCACCAGGCTCGGCGCAGCAGCCCTCGCCTTGCACCCTGCAGCGAGGGAAAAAACCACAATTCCCAGCTTTCCACCTGCCCCAGTAAATTATCAGGCAAACAGCCGGGGGCTCACTGGGCAAGAGCCGGCGGGCAGGATGCTGCCAAGCCCCTCGCAGGGTGGCTGCTGGGGGGGCTCCCCCATTATCAGCACCTCGAGCTGCATCCCCACAGCACCCAGCACAGCAGAGCCTCCCTGCCCGCCGCGGGGCCTCAGGAGGCCGGCTGGGACGATCCCGACCCAAATCCTCAACCCGAAAAGCAACGCTTGGGCCCCAAGGGCAGCGGCTGGCAGCGGCAGCCCTGTGGCTCGTTTCAGCACTGCTGGTGTTTTTCTGAAAGCCTTTGTCATTTTTTTTTTTTCCCCATCCAAGCCTCGTGAAATCACTGCTGCAAGGGGAAGCGGGTGAGGCGTGCTTAAATATGTACATTTGATTATCACGGCCGGGGAAGGAAGCGACACGAGCCGGCGCCTCGCCCTGCCGAGGCTCGGCAGCCCGCTGCGCACCGCGGCGGCGTGGTGGCACCCGCACGGCCCCCGGGGCGCGGCCGAACGCCCTCCTGCCCCAAACCCTCACCTCTTTAAACACAAATTTCACCTGGCTCCAACAAATTAAAACATCACCTGCAGCTATTCTGGTGAGTCCCAGGACGTGCCACCGCCGACAAGTTGGGTTCATCGGTACCCGAGGGGAGGGGAGCTGCTGCCTCTATAGGGCCCCTTCTCGCTGCTCAACAGGGACAGGTCCCACTACCGTTTGGTTTGGGGTTGGCTTTTTTTGCTCTAAAGCCCCAAATCCACAGATTCACAGCCAAGCCAGCAGCTCCCCGTACCCTGCTGCAGCCCAGCCCCATGTTCCGCTCCTTGCTGGAGAAGCCGGGCACAAACTGCCCAGCGACTTCTGCTTTGGTTTTTGGAGCCCCACGGGTGCACGTGGCCGGGGTTTCTGCCCAGCTGGAGCCGGCGTGGCGTGCCTTCGAGCTGGGAGAGGGGAGCAAAACCCCCGAAGCTGCTGCTTCCCCACCCCGTGGGACAGCGGGGAACCGTGGGGGACAGCTGGCGGGACCTGCACGGACGTCCTGACCGCAGCGGGGGGGGGACACCAAAGTCCCTGCAATGGTCCTGGGCGCCGTGCCCTGCCTGCCAGGAATTGAAGCTGTTGCTCCTCACGGCTCACAAAATACCCCGAGCCCTCCAGGCCCGCAGCTCGCCGTGAAGATCACGTGAAGATGGAGTAAGCAAGCGCGCGCTCGGCCGGAGCAGCAGCGTTTTCACACGCATTCTTGGAAACTGGAGGGGCCTCATCTGTATTTTTCCAGCTCTCAGTAAATCAAAGCCCTTAAGCTCTCGCTGCTAATTCTGGCAGGAGTTTGGACACCAGCTGCGAGCTGGGGCTTTGCTAATGGACAAAGGGCCTGGCTGAGCATCTCCGGCGCGGCACCCAGCGCCCAGCCTTCACCTCGCAGCACTAATCCCAGCACATTCGCAAACTCTGGCACCTGTGCTCGGGAGCTGGCCCGTTTTCCAACCTGCCACATCGAAGGAGAAGCCACCGAGCCTGCTATCGCCTCCTGACCCCCTCCCAAGGTGTTACTGCAGCCCGGGTGATGGCACAAACATCTCACCCAGAGCTGCACCCTGAAGAGGAGCAGAGGATACAAAATGCCTGCAGCCCGTCCACTGTTTGTGCCTCCCTGTGTCCCCAGCCCCTCGTCCCCAAGCCCGCCCTGGCTCCACCACGTGCCTGCGAGCCAGCCAGGCTGGAAAAAGGCCCCAGGGAGCTGCGGGCCCTGTGGAGAGCGAGCACAGGGACCGGTGGAGGGAAATGAGCTGGAAAATCTCCCCCTTGGGGCCTGGCAGCGTCAGCAGGCAGAGAGGACAGCAGCTGCATCCCACCCTGTGCCGTGCCGAGCCATGCCACAAGCTGGGCCGTGCTGAGCTTGGGTTTCTCCTTGCTGAGCCGAGCCGAGCCGAGCCAGGCCATCCCCAGCTGCACCAGGCTGAGCTGAGCTGGGCTCAGCCAAGCCGTGCCAGGCCATGCCTGGTGATGCCATGCCAGGCCCAGACAAGCCAAGCCCTGCCCCAGGCATGACACCAAAGCGAGCCGTGCCAGGCCGTGCTCAGCGATGCCATGCCAGGCTGGGCCAGGCCACGCTGGGCTGAGCTGAGCCGAGCCCACCTGTGCCATGCCCACCATGCCCGGGGATGTGACCCATGCTGTGCACAGGGATAGGAGCCATGCCCAGGGATGCCGTGCCTTGCCCAAGGATGGCCAGAGAGGCTGAACTGCACTACACCCAAGGGTGCTCTGCCATTCCCAGGGATGTCATGTCACGCCAAAGCATGCCATGTCCAGCGATGCTGCGCCACGACCAGGGGTGTCCTGGGATCCGGTGCCATGCCCGAGGATGCTCCGTTACGGCCAAGGATGCCCAGGGATGCTGTGCCATGCCCAGGGATGCTGTGCCATGCACAAGGATACCTAGGGATGCTGTGCCATGCCCAGGGATGCCCAGGGATGCTGTGCCATGCCCAGGAATGCTGTGACATGCACAAGGATACCCAGGGATGCTGTGCCATGCCCAGGGATGCCCAAGGATGCCCAGGGACGCTGTGCCATGCCCAGGGACGCTGTTATGCCCAGGCACACCCAAGGATGCCCGGGGATGCCCCGGGATGCCGTGCCACGCCCGGGGACCCCCAGGGATGCCCAGGGACCCCGCGTCAGGCCCGGGGGCGCCGTGCCCACCTTGAGATAGTCGTTCTCGGAGCGCAGGTCCTCCAGCTCGCGGAGCAGCCCGTCGGTGCCGGCGTCCAGCAGCTCCTCGGTGAGGTCGGAGAAGGCGAGCGAGGTGCTGAGCTGCAGCCGGCTGCTGGCCATGGAGGCGGCCGAGGGCTCCTCGGGCAGCGGCGAGGCCTCCCCGGCCGAGGGCGGCGGCGGCGGGGCGCCGCCGGGGGACTCGCCGTCGCTCCCGCTGAGCTCCAGCGACAGCAGCTTCGCCTCCTCCGAGGCGCTGCAGTCCGACGCCTCCGAGCTGCTGTCGCTCAGCCCGCACCCGGGGCCCGCTCCCGGCGCCGACCCCGGCGCGGACCCCCCCGGCCGCTGCCCCCCGGCCGCCGGCCCCGCCCCGCGGCACCTCCCCTTGGCCCTGGGCGCCCCGCGGCCCGAGGGCCCCCCCCGGCCGCCCCCCCCGCCCCGGCCCGGGGCCGCCGCCGCCGCCGCCGCCCGCGGCCGCTTCTCGGCCCTCGCCTCCTTCCCCGAGCCGCCGCCGCCCCCCGCCCGCCGCGGGGCCGCCGGGGGGTGCGCGGAGCCCCCGCGCCGGCTCCTGGGCAGCGACCAGCCCGGCACCTCCTTGGGCCGGGCGGGCGACGGCGCCCGCTGCAGCTTCTTCTTCTCGGGGAGCGGCGGCGGAGGAGGAGGAGGAGGAGGAGGCGGAGGAGGCGGTGGGGGCAGCCCCGGGGGGCCCGGCTCCGGCCCCGCGGCCTCCATGTCCGTGTCCCCGCGGCGCGGCGCTGGGCTCGGCCCCGGCTGCGGCTGCGGCCCCGGCTCCGCCCGCCCCCGCCGCCGGGCGGGGACGCGCACGGGCGGCGAACAAAAGGCGGCGGAGGGGGGGGGGGGTGAGGGAAGGGGGGGCCGTGCTGGAGGCAACAGCGACCCCTCCGCCCGCCCCCGGCAGCCTCGGGGTGAGGGGGGGGCGGCCCCGGGGTGCGGGTCTTTGGGGTGTCCCCCAGCACCCCCGAGCATCCCTGTGGGTGCGGGTCTTTGGGGTGTCCCCCCCAACACCCCCCGAGCATCCCTATGGATGGGGGTCTTTGGGGTGTCCCCCAACACCCCCCAGGCATCCCTGTGGGTGCGGGTCTTTGGGGTGTCCCCCCCAACGCCCCCCGAGCATCCCTATGGATGGGGGTCTTTGGGATGTCCCCCCCAACACCCCCCGAGCATCCCTATGGATGGGGGTCTTTGGGGTGTCCCCCAACACCCCCGAGCATCCCTGTGGGTGGGGGGTCTTTGGGGTGCCCCCCCTAACACCCCCGAGTGTCCCTATGGGTCAGGGAGCTGGTGGTGTCCCCAAGAACAGGGGTACCCCCATGGGTGAGGGTCCCCCGTGGTGTCACAAGGGTTGGGGGGGCCTGGGAGATGCCTAAGGGTGAGGGTCCCCCTGGGCGCTGCAGGTCCCCCGGGGGTCCCTGCAGGTGTGGGTCCCCTGGGGCAGCCTTGGAGGTGAGGGTCTCTGGGGTATCCTCAGCAGTGCAGGTCCCGAGGTCCCAGGGGGTTGGTTGGGGTCCCCAGGGTCCCCTTAGGATGAATGGGACCCCCCCCCAGGCATGGGGGTCCACCAGGGCACCACTGTAAGCACAGGGCAACCTCAGAGGCAAAGCTCCCCGGGGTACCCCACGGGCGGGGGCTCCTGGGGACCCCCACCCCGCACCCCAGGGCCGCCTGCCAAGCCATCGGGGCGCGCGTGGCCCCGTGGTGCTGCTGCACGGTGCCTCTCGGGGGGGGGGAGGGAAGCGCCAGCAGCGCGCGCTCCCACCCAGCGGCACGCGTCTCGTACGTTAACAACCCGGCCCCAAACCCACGGCGAGCATCCAAAGGCTGGTTTTGAAAAATGCTCCCGCGTGCCTGCGCCCGCAGCAGCGCAGCACGAGCGTGGTGGCCGGCCGCGTCCCTGCAGCAGGAAGCGGAGCCCCGGCCCCCTGCGCCGCGCGGTTTGGGCTCTGCGTGCCGGGCAGCGCGACCCCACTGCACCAACAACACGACCCCAACGCACCAACGTCTCTGCTCGGGGGGCAAACCCGAGGCTGGCCAGGGTGCAGAGCCCTGCATGGACCTCAGTCAGTTTCTGACGTAGACCCATGTCCCCCTCCTGCCTCAGAGCCTCGGGGACGGTGTCCCCGTGTCTGCAGCAGTTATTTTGGCTGTGAGTAATGGAGAAATGGTGAACTGCGGGCTACCCCTGTGTGCCAGGGAGTGACCGATGTGCTGTCTCCACCAGCCTCGCCGGGGGACTCTCGCCTGCCCCAGCATCGTGCCCAGCAAGGCTGTGCTGGTCCCTTCTGTCCCCAAAGTGGCTGCACAAGGCACAGCCCCCCCAGCAGCTTCGGTGCAAAGACAGCAAGCAAAGGGCTGCGGCCCCAGCTCGTGACCTCCAGCATCGCTCTGTGGGTTTGCTCCTGCTGCACGACTGCCCTGTGCGGGGTGCCGTGCCCTGACTGCCCAGTGCCGCGCTCATTAACGAGGATCGTTATTGTTCCGCTGAGCAGTGGTTAATTGCACAACACAAGGCACGCCGTGTGCTGCCCTCACCGAGCCACGGCGCAGCGGGGGGGTGCAGGGGCCAGAGGCGAAGTCCCCAGCCCTGCACTGGGGACAGCCCCCATGGTGCCATGAGGATGGGGCACGTGCTGCGCTCCCAAAACTGCCCCCAGCAAGGGGGAGAGCCCAGCGCTGGGTGAGCTGGGGCTGGGGCTCCCTGCTGCCTCCCGCCAGCCAGGCTGGTGCAGCACAGCGGGTGGTGGCTTGCACGTTGTCCCCCGTGCTGCCACGTGCTCCCAGGGGACACCATGTGTGTCAGCACGTGCACAGCTCCGGCGTGCATCCATGATGCCCTGCTTGTACCCGGGTGTCCCCAGGCTGTGCACCCAGCGCGTGTATTTCCCCACATCGGAGCCTGGTGAGAGCGGAGCCAGCCACGCCAGAACTGCTGCCCCAGGGGAAAACCACTCAAAGGCACAAACAGGTTTGGGGTGGAGGAGGGAGGGATGCTAACAGGCCTCAAAATGCTCCCTGGGGCTGGAGTCAACGCAGGCAGCCAGGATTAGAGCCGAGCCAACGCCGCCCCGAGCCAGGCGCCCGGTCCTGCGCTCGCCACCCCCTTGGCACGGTGGCAGGGATGTGCTGGGAGACACCGAGCCAAACCCATCTCATCCAAGGGCTGGTTTAGCGGCTGGCCTTGAACTAGCTGATCCCGGGAGAATTATTCAATAAATTTGAATTAAAAGCGGGCGGGCGGCTTTCTGAAGCCTCTGGAAGAAAAGCAATGAGCTTAAGCAGCCCCCTGGGCCCTGGGGAGGTCTGGCTGGCAGCCAGCCGGAGCCAGGATGCGGCACGGCCCCGGGCAGCACCGAGCAAGGCTCCGCTCAGCTGCCCCGTGCCCACCTGAGCACCCTGCTGGATAAGGCTCCGGGCACCGACTGCTCCCAGCTCCCTCCCTGCTGGCTCCCCTCCAGACCTCTGAGGCTGCTGTCAAGTGCGTTTTGGGTTAAGATGCTAAAGATCTCATAGCAAAGAGCCCTGGAGCAGCAGCAGCAGTGGGTGTAGCCTCCGAGGCTGTAGCAGGCCCCCAGGTGATGGCCCAATTCCTACCAGCTCGACCCAAAGCCAAGGAACTGAGGATGCCATAATTTCTTTGGGAGGGGAAAAATATTTACAAGTCCTTAACGTTCGGTATCTCCCTTATCCCAACTACACTTGAAACTGCCATGGAGCACCTACGTGAATATCTCAATGACAAAAATCCCAGGGGGGTCATTTCCAAACACCCACACGCACTGCCTCGTGTAAGCGCCGTGCGTGGATGGGGTTTTTGCTGTTTTTTGGGACAAGGATGGGGATGTGCCGCCGGGGGAGCAGCCAGCACCTCGGGGAGGCTGAGGCCGCGGGGACGGAGGTGCTGGGACCCCTGCCCGGCCACACCGCGGTGCCGTGCTCGCCCCCAGATGTGCCAGCCATGCACGTCCCCGTGCTGCTCGCGGCAGCCTCACACCAAGGCCGGCTCTGCGGCAGCCATAGCAACCGGGCTGCCTCCCTTCTCTACCTTTCCCAGCACGGATAACGCCGACTTCTCCCAAATTTGCTGCTGCCTGAAAGACGCCAGCAAAAGCCCCTGCCCAAGGCAGGGGACGAGGGCTGATGTGCCCCCCGAGCCCTGAGCTGCGCCCCGCCGCCCGGCTCTCTCCGTGCAGGGGGTGGGGAGCGCTGCCTGCCTGCGAGGGGAGGAGAGGAGGGAGGAAAAGCCGAGCACCAGCATCGCTGGGGCCAGCGTGCAGCACCAGCACGGCCTGGCGCAACAGAGCACGAGGGTGTTTCTCATCCAGACGGCTGCTGGGGTTTGGAGATGGGGTCCTGAGTTTGGGAACGGCCACGGGGGTTTGGGGGGATCAGAGCAGCCCCGCAGACGCTGACAGCGCCCTGGTTTCCCAGGCACGATACCAGCACCTCCCCAGCCTGCCCTGAGGTGTGAGAATCCCCAGGGACGAAGCAAACCCAAGACCCACCCTGGGCTCCCCCTAAGGTGTGCTCGGGGGGGCTCTGGGCTGTGCTGCTGCCGCCCGGAGCCCCCCTTTGCAGCAGCAGCAGGAGGCCCCCGGCCTGCCGGCCCCCCTCGCTCCTCCCCAGGGGAGCTGCTCCGCTGGTGGCGGGGACAGGGACAGCGCCAGGGGCCAGGGGCTCCCGCCACCCGCCAGCCTTCCCCTGGCCCCAGAGCAAACCCGGGTCCCCGGGGTGCCGCTGCGATCCCCGCCCCGCCAGCGCCTCCCGCCCCGTTTCGCACCCGGCGTCGCCGCCTGGTGGCCGAGCGGAGCAGCGCAGCTGCCCCCGGGGTCCTCGGCAGCGCTCGGAGCGAGCTCCCGGCGGCAGGTCCCTAAAAACAGGGCACGGAGAGCAGCTAACAAAGGGAAGCGAGGCGGGAGGATTTATGCACGTGGATGGGCCCGTATCGGTGCTGGGAGGACCGGGCCGGCGCCTGGAGCTGCCCAGGGCAGCCCAGAGGCTGAGCCGGGAGCGCGGCTGCTCCAGCTCCCCGCAGCCAAAAGCGGCTGGGGGGGACAGCAAACCCACCCCTCAGGCAGGGGGCCAAACACAGATAAGGAAAAATCAAACCAGATTCTTCTCCTTCACTAACTCGGCCGTTGAGAGGCCGTACCAGCACTCAGACCTCTCGGGTTTGACCCCTGGGCGAGCCCCGCTGGGGTCACGCTTGCCTTTTGGAGATTTTGCAGCCCGGGGTTTGCACGGGGCAGCCCCTGAGCAGGGAGGGCTGCAAAAGCCACCAATGCCTTTCTGAGATGAGGTCCCTTAAGGAAAGGCAGAAGTTGCACTCTGTAGCTCTATAAGTAGATCACATCGGGCCAACGTTTAATACCAGAATACAGAAAACAACTGATCATGAAGGAGAAAAAACACCCGTATTCAGTCTTCCCTTTGGGTTGCCCAGTGCATCCTGGCTGACCTGCTGCATCAGCTGGTCTGGAAGGAGCACATCCGAGCCAGACTCACCTAAGCAGCACCTCTGCCTACCAGACCTCTGCCAGCCTGCCCAGAGGGCACTAATTCACCTGCACTGCCCTGGTGAGCCTCACCTGGGACCCTACTCACACCCTCCACGTGCGGGCCAGAAGCTCTGTGTAAGCTCAGACCCAGGTTCCTCCCACGTCCTGGGTGAGGTGTCTGCTAGGAGCACCTTCCTATGGTGCCTTCTGCCCTTGGGGCCCTTTGTTTCAGCCTTGCTCTGCCTCTGCTGCCCTTCTGGAACGTGGTGCGAGCCCTGTTGTAGTGGCTCTGGGGTTTAGCAGCTGGCTTGCAGGCAGCCACCTCTGTGTGTGGCAGAGAGGTTTGCAGCTACCAGGCTGAAGGTGGGGGGAGCTCAGGGTGTGCTTGTGTGGCTCCCATCGGGAGAAGAGCCCCTAAGGGGAAGCTGAGCTGCAAGGAGGGTTTCCTCGAGTAGCTGGCCGCCCTAGGTGTGGCCCTTGATGGGACAGTTCAGGTGGCTGCTGCTCCTTGTCCTGAGCCCCACGACTTGCTGTGGTCTGTGCCTTTGTGCCTGGTGCTGGTGTGCATCCTAGGGACGCTCATCCCAGGTGTCTTGGTATGGTTTTAGTTCAGTGGGCAAGCAACCTTGTTCAGCATGAGCTTCTTTTGGGGAAATCCTGGGCACAAACCATGAGGGTTTGGAAAAGGCGGTGAGTGTTTCTGCACGTCTCTATACCTGGGGCCTCTTGTGTTCAGGCAGATATTGCTGATCTGGGCCCTGGAGATCCCTCCTGCCCTCGCAGGGGAAGGGGAGAGGGCTGGGAGGGCTGCGGGTGGAGGCTGGCAGTGAATCCCCGTGAGGAAGAGGAGTGAGGGGTCTGTGCGTGGGGAGGAAGAGGAGGGCTGGCTGTTAGCGAGAAGCAACCTAATGACTTCAAATTAACTTTAAACTTTAAATATAGCGAGGTGTCTGTGAACAAGAGAGGGAGCCCTTCACCGCCCCATCCATGTGTCCTAGGTCCACCACTGCCTCCTTGCCTTTCACACCTGCTTCGCGAGCTGCCCCAGCAGCGTGGGGCTCAGGCTGCGAAACCCAGAGAGCTGGCGCAGAGACCAAGGGGATGTTTGAGGGGACTTGGTTCAGCCAAAGAGAATGGCCTGCTTACCAAATCTCTGTGAGTTTGTTACCAGCAGCCTGTGTACCCCAAAGTGCTTGCCTTCAGGGTACGAGGAAGGCCCCATCTTCTGCAATTTGAGTCGGGACCCTCGATCCTGCACCTTTCTCTCTCTCCTTGTTAGTGAGTGGGTGCTGTACAAGCGTTGCTTTGTCCGATGCTCTCAGCTCTTCTCCTAAGTTAAGGTGCTTTTTGTCAGGTCGGTGTTAAATAGGGGATCTGGGGTTTCTTTATAGGAGTGCCTCTTCAGGAATAAAATTTACACATGCATCACTTTTTCTTGAACTTGAAAGAAATGGGATTTGTTTAAGATTTAAGGCATTTTAAAGCCTTTAGAGTGCAAAACATCAGTAAAATCAAGACAATTTTAAAGTAAGGGATGCTGTGAAAAGCAATCATATGGAATAAAAAACAAATACCTGATAAAAAAAAACAGACTTCCAATCCACTTACTTACAGCCTAAAGCCCATCTCACCTGGCTCAGCTCTATTACTGCATCCTCTTCACCTGGCCCCTGTCTGTGGTGTGGGGGAAATGCCATGGCAAGAAGTGATATTGGCAGCACCAGTTCTGCATGGTTTTGGTGTGAGTGAGGCTTCCTGAGCAGTTGCGTATGGTGCTGGCACTGCAGCACGCACGGTGAGGGCGTGCAGGAGTCTTCCTTGTGCCTGCCCCCAGCTGGAGCTGGGGCTGGGCTGGGGTTCCCAGGAGTTTCTCTGCACTGTGTACGTAAGTATTTTTATGTATACATAGATGTGGTGTAACCAAGTTCTGGGTGCTCTGCCTCATCGGGAGCCAACGTGCCTGGCCCATGTCTCCCACTGGGTGGCTGGTGGCAGAGGAGGGGAGAGGTGTCTCTGATGTTGTCTGTGCTGAAGATGGCAAATAAAGCAGCTGTAATGAGCTGGCCAGTGCACGAGAGCACAGCTCCCAGCTTTGGGTAGAATCAGAGTTGCTCGGCTCTGCAGCAGCCCTAATTACTGCTCGTTAATGGAAAGCCTATTTTGGGTTAATTTCTGGGAGTTTGTGCTTCTGAAATGGAGGGTCTAATCTCAGCTTTAAAGCTCTAAGCAAGTCCTGTGGCATAGGCAGAAATTTTGGTCTCTCACCTGATCACAGCAGAGTTTGAAGTGGGGTGGAAGCTTTTCCATGCGGTATTTGAATTCCCAAAGCAAACCCCTTCTGTCTTTCCTCTTAGCCACATGTCCCATAAACAAAGTGTGAGCCAGGCTCAAATACGTTGTGAGTTTGGGGTTTGGAAGCACTGGGGAGCTGATGGGCTGCTAGGCTGACAAATTGTTAAATAAACCTTGAAGAAAGCCCATGAGAGTGGGCTCCTGGGGTGTTTGGGGAGGTTTAAGCTTGCAGCCAGTGCTCTGTAAAGGCAGGTCAGACTTTCCTGGGTGGTAGAGAGCACAGGTGCACAGGGCTGAAGGAAAATGTACAAAACCAGCCTCAGGACGTGAGCTGGGAGAACTTATCTGCCAGGGATGGCTTGTTGAGAGCTTGGACAAAGCACTGGGGTGAGCCTTGGCTTTGGCCACGCTGAGCCCCGCAGGGTGGGTTTGTGGTGGCCACGAGTCTCCGCAGAGCTCAGAGCGTCTGGTGGGGAGGGATAAAGCACTGCCACAGCATCCTCTGTGCTGGCCCTCTCCTTTGGGAGGTGTAAATGGGGAAACGAAGGTGCTTCCCCTGCTGCCTGCACATGGTACTGGTTTGGGGACCAGCGCGTGCAGTGCTTTCCCCCTGGCCAAGATCTCTGAGCTCAGAAGAACAAAGCGGCCTGGACGCTAGCTCAGCAGGCTGTCTGAAAGCTCAGGGGATGCTCGATACACCCCGCTTCCAGTGTGCTGGTATAAATTGAGCACGCTAATAACCCTTTGGGGCTGGTGTATAAAGGACCTGGAAGCACTGAGCTCCTACAGTCACAAACCGGAGGCTAAATCTGAGTTTTGGGTATGTGTGTGGGAGCCCCCGAGCAGATGGCTGCTCCCCAAATGGGAGTCCCAGCACGTGGCCGAGGGCGATGTGCTGCTGGCTGGGGTAGGCTGAGGCATTACTACGGAGTTGTAGGGCTAATTTGATGCGCTTTATCTCAAATGCTTGTAGCAGACGCAAGGCAGTGAGCCGTTTGCCACTCCTCCTGTGTTCCCACTGCAGCGCTGGCTCAGGAGGGAGATGTTTTGTAAAAGGCAGCAGGAGATGTTAGTGCCGAGGAGCTGGTGTGTGTGTACGTGAGGAGAAGTGGTGTCATTGAAGTGCCCTCAGGTGATTCTTTTCTGGGAGGAGGAAAGCCACAAGTGTCTCCCTGCCCTGAAGTAGGACCCAGGCAGTGATCTGTGGCCCAGGAGACCTGGAGTGTACCTTCCTCTGATTTCCCTTGTGTCCAAGTGAACTGTCTGCAGCTGCAGGCAGGCTTTTTCCCATAAACCTATGCAGAAAATAAGAGAAACTCAGTTAAAACCTGTTTTTCACCCTTCTGTTGCTCTGAGGGGTGGGGATTACACCCTCCAATGTGCTCTCTGGGATGCCGGGGAGGACCCTGGCACAGCCCCGGGCAGGAGCAGCCACCGGGTTCCTCGCCCTCGCTGTATGGAGTGCTGCTGTGGGAAATCTCTTAAAAATGGGGGAAACTGGGTGAGCAAAGGCTGCTCTGCTTCAGTTGTGGCTGCCAAGCAACAGAACCATAAACAGAATATTTCAGAAGATGAAAATCTTTTCTAATCCAAATTTCTTTTTATATCCCAAAGATGTGTGCTTTCGGGTTGACTGTGTGATCTCCCAACCTGCCCAAAGATGCTTCATGAAACTGGAGAGGCTTTTCAGGGATATTTGGAGCTACGAGCTGAGCAGTTGGAGGCTTTGCAGGCTGTTGGCATGACCTGCAAGATGCGGGGTCTTTCACGGGCTCTTCCTCCCACTAATCGTGTCCCAGGAGCTGAGCACGCAGAGCTCAAAGGGCTTCAGAGGGAAAAAATAGAATAGGGCACTTCCTAGGTGGGCTAAATGGTTGCTGAACTTCAAGCTTCTGCTCTGAGCCCAGACCCTTCCCAGCATGTTAAAGGCCATGGGTTTTGCAGTGTGGTGCAGGATGCTTGGCTTTCTCCTGGAGAAACATGCTCTTGGTGATGCTGTGCCCTGGTGGGGCTCTGTCCCTCCCCCTTTAGGATGCGCTCAGGAGGTGGTGTGAGCCCTGCAGCGTTGGTCCTGCTGGGCTGCGGCAGCTTCTTGAAGGGTCTTGAAGCCTTGGGAAGGGCAATGAGATGCTTGGAAGTAGATTTAATCTAAATTGGTGGTTTTGCTGGTTCCTTTTTATCAAGCTGCAGTCTCCCACGAGATGGTGCTGTGGGATAGGGACACTGCAAATAGACGTGCCTGCGGGGCTTTATGGCACTGAAACACAACAAAATTAATTTGTGGCTTTGGCGGCAGGCTTCTCGTGGTCTTTGCAAAGGTTTCTTCAGGGAGCACAGACGGGGAGCGAGCAGTGTCTGCTGTAACTGGGAGAGTTGTCTTGGTGGGCAAACCCAGGCAGAGGGAAAGTACCACCAAATCCCCCTAAAAGTTCTTAAATGACCTGTGCTGAGCCTGTGTTCACTCATGTTAATTGCTGCTGTTGGGCTCAACGTTTTGTAAATGGGCAAAGAGCACGCTTTATATGTAAGTAGAACCAAGAATATATTGTTATATATAATCATTTTTAAAGTTTGGTTGTAACAAGAACTAACAATTAAAATGGTTTTATGCACCGAATTTTCACTCACGTGGGGGCTGTGCTCACCCCTGCCCTGCTCCTCTGGCTGCTAAGGCCAGCAGTTTGTCTGGGGGTGATGTGGGGGCGACAGCAAGTTGTCACCAGCTGAGCCCTTTGCTGGCAGGAACACGATGTGCAGGTTGGGGATTTTGTTTTGCTTTTTCTGGGATCTTCCTGTGCCTTCCCCTCTGTTTTCATGCTTTCTGCACAGGAGGGCTCTTTGGAACAATTTTTATTTGATGCTGGGTTCCTGATCTGAGTCTTCTTACAGGAAAAGGTTTTTCTGAACATGTCCTGTCAAATGATGCTCTTCATTAATAATGACGCTTTTGATCAGCATCATGAAACATGTGGACAGTTCTCGGAAGGTTTTTGTATTACAAAGTGAATGAATGAACAAAATGGGTTCCTGTGGCAAACTTCTTTCTTGTCAAGCAAACGTCTGGGTCATCATAGCTTTTAAAAAAATCTAGAAAATACGAAAAGGTCCAGGTGTGAAATGCTAACCTGAACTTTATTTTAATTTCAGATGTTCACTCTGTAGAAATAAAGTTATTGGGATTTGATCTGGAGCCCTCTGAAGTCAGAGGAAGGCTTTTTCCTCAGTGACTCAGTAACAGCCAGTACTGGACAAAGAGGCTGAATAATTTACAGAGCGTAATTCCCACCGTTTGCTATCCAAACAGGTTCTGAGCCAAGGGGTGCACTGAGGCGTCCCCAGATGCATTGCCTTGCCTTCCAGTACATACGCTGGGGCTGGTAGCTGCTGGCTGGGCTTCCCGTTGGCACAGGGTGATCTTGTCTGGGTCCTTAAAACCTCCACCTGTGGCAGCTGCGGGGTTTTGCCCCTGTTCCCATGTGGTGTGGGGTTTGTCCCAGCTTGGTGTGGACAGTGGTGTGCGCTGAGTGGTGCTCGTGTCTGTGCCCAGGAGAGCTGCTGGGCTGCCAGAGGCAATGAGGTTTCATTGGTACAATTAATTGATTCAGATGAGTTTGGCTTTTTCTTTTTCTTTTTCTTTTAATTAATTTATTAATTTATTTATTTCTTTTTATTCTGAGGAACAGGTTGGCCAGGTAATACACATCACAGCAGTGGCATTTGATAACATACCAAAATCCAAGTTTGGGTTCTTCCTCCTTCGGGGCCCTTTCCTAGTGCCCTAACAATGATTTTCAAGGTCCGTTGCTATAGCAGTGAGAGATGATCAGTTATATTTTTCAAAGCATTTTTCCTCATTTATCTAACCCTGTCTCTCAGGCGTAACCTTCCCACAGATTTTTGCTTTAATAAACAGCATTGTGGCTTTTCCGCACGTCTGCTCTAGGACCGAGGTGACTTGCCCCTCGCTGCTGGAGCGATGTGGCCACGCCGGGCTGTGGTTCTCACCTCGGGGCTACTCGGCAGCAGCACGACCTGGCCCCACACCGCGGTGCAGTCCTGCTCGCTGACTTTGTGGCGAGGACATCCACTTCTGACCAGCATCTGCTCCTCAGGCCTTACCCGGGAATAACCTGCTGCAAGGAAACATCCAGGTCCCGGTCTTGTACTGATGCTCCGAACCTCATCAGGCCTGTCCTGTCTCCCGTGCGCAGGGAGAGCTCAGGCTGCCTGTCTCTCCTCCAGAGGGGCTGCCTCTCACCAGCTCAATCCCAACACTGCTGAACGAGCCCACGGTCTCCTCCCCAGGCTCTTCCCTCCATCTTCCTCCCTGATCTGCCTCTTTCTCCCTGCCCTTTGCCTCCTGCTGCTCCCAGCCCCGGGCTGTGAGGTCTGGCCCCCAGCCCCTCTGCCCCCTGTTAATTCCACGTGTGGTACCTTCATCTTCCAGGGAAGAAGTTGTCCTTGCTCAGTACACTGAGTATCTAGCACAGCTGAGTCAGAGCCCAGTTTAGGTGTTAGTGCAAATAATTACTAATTACACCCCTGAGAAAGCTGCCTGTCTCCTGTTTTTCTGCAGCCAGAAGCTTCTCTTATCAGTACGCGGGGAGAAATTGGGTGTGCTGGGCAGGGGGCTGTGGCCCAGATACCTCTGGCTGGCTTTGTCTGCGCATCTAACAGGCTTTGTTTGCTGGTGCTAAGTCACAGTGCCTTCGGTCACCACAAATGCAAAGTGGAACAGTTGAGACCATGGAAAGTGGGTCAGATTGCTAGAGAGGAATACAAAAGAATAGTGTGTGGGCCTGGGAGAACAGGCCGGGGACTGTCAAAAGGCCCAGGCACAAAATGATTACAGAACTAGGAAGGGCAGAGAGGATGAAAAGCTACTGTACGAGCATATTAGATGCAGGAGGAAGACAGGGAGTGTTGGTCTCAGTGAGGAGGGGAGGCTGTGGTTGGGTGATGCCCAGCACATAGAAGTATTTCGTGATGAATTGGCTTCAGCTTCAACTGAGATGTCCAGCAGCTAACACAGAAGAATGCAAGAAAAAGAATGGATTGTTTTGAAATCAGTTAGGTGCACTGAAAATCACTGTGGGGTATGTAGAGAAAAGCCTGGAGCAACCTCAGAGCTGTTCACCACTGTTTTTGAGACCTAATGAAGAATGAGGGATGTCTCCTGGCAAAGATAAAAAATAATTCTCTTTAAAATGGGGCTCCAGGAAGGTACAGACCAGCAAGTTTAATTTTAATTTCCAGGAAAATACTGTAACAAATAATGAAAGTTAGCATATAAGGTCAGCAGCACTTTTTAAAACTGTGTTGATTTTCTCCTGTGACAGCATCATCCAATTTTATGTTCTAAAGAAAAGCAGTGGATATCACGTAACCTGACATTAATGAAGCTTTCGATTTTTATCCCATTATATTTTCATAATCAAGGTAGGGAAACTTTCATTTGATGGTTGAAATCTGGCTGGGAAACCATGATAAAAAGTTGTTTCTTGTGAAAACAAGACTTGGTAAAGTGGGGTCCTGCAACTGTTTACTGGGTTTACTGCCAGTCAGTGTTTTCACTAATGATCTGGAAGATGCCAGAGATTGTTCTTATTAAATTTGCAAATGAGGTCAAACAGAAGATCTCAGCTGCAACTAGGTCAGAGGAGGGTTAAGACTCAAAGTCTTGAACAAGAAATTTCTGGACTAATGCATCTCATCACATTTTTTCACTTCCAGTTTTGAACTTGAAAAAGATTTCAAGTTGAAAGTGAATTTGATAAACAAGGATTTTCCTCTTGGATTCTGTTGGTAAGTTTTGCTGTGGGGAAACTCTTGTTGTTTTCTGGAGTGGTAAATTTGTCTTCAGGACAATAAGACCACCCTTTGGTGCAACGTGATGCTGAGATGGAGCGAGACCTGACGTCCTCCAACGTGGGATTCACTCGGCAGCTGGGCTGTACTTCTGCAGCAGGAAGCCCTCCTTCCCAGAGCCATGCAAGAACCTTCCATGGGGCTTTTGCAAAACCTTGGGTTAAGTGGGTTTTGGAAGTTGGACCAGATCCTCGTTTTGAATCTACTTTTACAAGGAGAAGCTGTAAGGGGAATCTACAGGCAAGGAGCACACTGTGCTACCATGTAATAAGATTTGAGTTTCCTCACTGTTCAGTGCTAGTGCTTGCTGGGTGGTGTTACAGGCTAAGCAGATATTGCTAGCGCCAGCTGTTGCTTTATAGCAGTTCTTCATGCTTAACAGTAGGAAACTAAACTATAGTACCATGCAGAATAGAAAGCTATTATGAGCCATGAGCAACACAGTATGATAAATGCATACAAATCCTCCTTTACTCATCAGTGGGTGTTTGACTGCCTCGAGGAGGGGCAGCCTGGTGGTCAGGGGCTGAAAGGAGCAGGCGTCTCCCTGCTGCCAGTTTCTGCGCAACTTGGACAAATCCCTAAAGCATAATTTTAAGATAGAGGCTCACAGAGGCTGTTACTTTAAGGTTGACTAATGCACTGGCTTTTAAAACTCCAGCCCTTAGACGTCTTGAGGATGTTATCTAAGTGTCTGTCACATATTACTCCCTCAGGCTACGGGATGCTCACTCCTTGGCCCTTGGGCTGGCAGCATGCAGTTCCCTGGGGCCTTGTCACAGTCTGTACAAGTGGTACCAGGGAAAAGTGTCCTCAGGGTAGGTGCGAGTGACCTGCCCCAACCCGCCTTCCATGCTTCTACATGCACTATGCCTTCTCCTTAAGTCTTATTCCTCTCCTTTGCAGACAGACCCTGTAGGTCTCTGTCCTTTTCCCAGCAAAGCAGAGGCTTTGCTTGCTTCTGCTGTGAAGCCCAGCCAAAGGCTTTGGCTGGCACGCAGCCTGTCCCGGGGCCACCAGCAGCGTGCTGCAGCCAGCATCAGGAAAGGTGGATCCAGTGCCCCAAGGGTGCTCCGTAACGGTTGATTCCTTGAATAACCTTGCCCAAGCTACCCAGTTGCTCCAGGTCTGCGTCTATTATGTAAAGCAGTAAGTCTTCCTTCTTCTGTTCACTGTCTGCCTTGAGTAGTCAAATAGAGAAACCCAGTCTCAGGACGGTCTTTTACTTTGTGATTGATCCACTACGTAGGGGAACTCAGGTTGGTGTGATTTTACAGCTAACAGGTATAAAGTGCTGGGACTGATCTCCAAAGGGGGGTGGCAGTGGGTACTTCACAATCCAAGCACAGCTAGTAATCCCCTTTCAGATTTATGTTCACAAAGCATCTATGGTAATGTTAAGAAAAGCTCTTTTGACTAAAACTACATGATGCTCTGAAGCTAGAACCTGCTTTGGTCGCAGGTCTGCACAGTGAAGTCTGTACGGTGTTTTCACAAGTCTCTTACCTGAACGGTTAAGACATGGTCATCTCCCCCCTCACCCCCGTTACTGTTAATGGCACCACCTCGCTCCCAGAGCTTAACTTTATGGAAGCATTTCTTTTGAGAACAGGTCTCCACGTTGACTGCCCAAAAGCATCAAATGACAGTTAAATCAGAGTTCAAAATTTGTTGTAATCAGGGCTCTTTGACGGTTGCTGTTCCTAATTTGTGTAAATCAAGATGTAAGAGTGCTTCTAGTGTAACTTTAAGCTTTACTTCTGTTGATTTTTCTTTTACCAGAAGACTAACTTGGGAATTGTTAAATTCTACTTGTGATTTGTGAGGGCGAGGGGGTGACACAGAGCAGCAGTTTGCATAGGCTCTGGTCAAACGACAAGACGGTGCATCTGCAGGAACGGGAACACGCTGGGTTATGTGCTGTTCGCTGGGGGAGGAAGCAATCTCCCTGTGGTGACTAAAGGCCTCCATTCCCCTACCAAGGTCAGCAGAAGCATCCCCTGCCCTTGGCTACATCATAATTGCATTAATAAAGACTGCGGCTCCCAGGGGCAGAGGCTGCAATTAGAAGCTGTTTCGGAGGTTTCATTGCTCTCCGCAGTGTTCCGCTGCAAGCAGAGAGGCTGGCTGGATTTATTGAAGCCATTCCCTGCCTTTGAACATGCAACTCCCACTGTGCTTCAGCCACCTGGCAAATCTCTCTGTGGTTGGCAATAGGCGCTGGGGGTGCCAAAGTGGAAACCAGATCCTCTCCCCACTGTCTTCAGCGCGGGGAGGATGACAGAGGAGCTGTCCTCAGGCTAGCAAGGAAAAGTGATTTGGAGGATCAGCTGGTTCCTGTCAGGAAGGAGTGACTGTCATCACCATGTGGGGGTGTCTTGGTGCAATTTCTGCCTGCTCTGAAGTTCAAGATGTGGCCAGGAAAAATATCTGCACAGGCACGCTGTGAGGGGCTGCAGTCTCTGGCACCCACTGGGGCTGCCAGCACGTTGCAAATTTCAGCTGGGTTGCCTGCAAGTGTCTTTCCATTTGATTAAAAATCCTTGCATATCATGTTTGAAGAGCCGTTCCTGCCTAAGAGCTTGTAAATGTGTGTACATCCACATGCATACATACAAGTAACAGCATATACACATGGAGGAAGAAAGGCACAAGCCCGTATGAGCACGCAGTGCTGGGACCATCAGTGACCCGAGAGCTGTCCTGCCCAGCCTCCTGCTGTCCGTCTGCCCAGCAGGTGAGCTCTCCGGGGGAGCTTCTGTCTGTCAGAGCTGCCACAGAGCTTTCCTTGTCTGAAAAGTCACTGCAATGTGCTACTGCGTGCTCAGTAGCTCATCAATTTTCTCCAAGAGGTAAAGACACTGGGAAGGTCTCGAATAGGTTCTTGGCCTCTGCTTTGGAGTTGTTGCTCTCCTTCATTTTAGCTGAAGTAAACCTCCTTTTAAAGAAAAAGGATAGAAATAGAATAGTTTGGTAGCTTACTCCCTACCCCCATGTAGGAAGCGTGGGCAGATTTGAGGGACAAACTGCAGGAGAAACAATATGCTCAATGTGTTTAACAGTTTGGTAACCTCCAGTGAGGAGGAAAAGAGGATGGAGGTGCAGGAGACTGGAACTTATCCATAGCTGGAGTGAGCCAGCCAGGTCTCCTGCCGGCTTCAGTGGAAAAGAGGGAAGAGCTGCTACCCAATAACACCCTCTGAGAAAATGCGTACTCATACACATGAGCATCGAGCACTACGCTTAGTCTGTAATGCTGTTTCATCCCACGTCAGGCTCCACAGAGCTGGGAAAATACTCCTGCTTCTTCCTCCCCTCCCCATCACCACCCACCAACCTGATGCAATGTGCCATTCCTCTGCCTTTTCCCCTTGCCAGTCTGAAGAGCTCAAAAAAAAATTAAATCATCAGACACCATCTGGCTCCCACAATTGCGATCAGATCTTGGGCCACTTCCTCAGCGTAAGCTGGCAGGGATCCATCCCCCACAGCGGAGCAGCTCCTCTTGCTCTAGGTTTGGGTTCAGTCCCAGGGAGTCGGTGCCCAAATTATTTATGTTTATGCTGCTGTTGTGCCTCAGGTCCAGGACCTCTTTATGGTGGCTGCTGTGCAGTCAGAGCAGGAGACTGGCCCTGCACCAGAGACTAACGCGTGTTAGCACCGACTACGTTCATTTACCTGGATGTGGTTTTGGGTAATTTCCAGGGAGCTCTGTATGCCTTCTGTAGCCAATCGTGGTGGCTCAGAGCTTTCCTTTTGCAACATTTGACCAGTTTCTTCAAATGCCAGGTTCTGGAGTCATGTATTTATACGAAAATTGCTGCTTTTAAAGGAAACTTAAGGTATCTCCATGATTTGTTTTGAAGTCTTAACCTCCTAAAGACTCAACCCAGTGGGTTTGGCAAACTGCATGAATTTCTTGTAAGCTCAAGGTTAGGGAGACATTGACTTAGTCCCAGTTCTCATCTTAGTCTAAGGTTGACAAATAATCATGACTCTACTCAAAGAAGGTCTGTTAGCTTGCTATGGAGTTGTTCACATTTTTCAGACTGTTTTGTTATCCAGTAATTGGATAAATGGATTAAATGATGTTTATCAAATGAAATATCTGTAGCTTTCTTCCCTGCAACAGTCAATGAAGAAGCAGTTGGAAACGATTTCTCACTAATCCACCCGGTCATTCTGGCCGAGGTGTCTGCTCTTTGAAGATAGCAGCAATCGAGTTGTTCAGACCCGCAGAAACGTGGACAAGTTTCCATGCCTTTGGTGGAAGCTGAGGACTTTCTGATGGCCACTGTGACAACTCACAACTGTATCGCACGGGTCAGTGGAACTGAACAGAGCATGGAGGGAGCTGTTTTACTTCTCGTGGTGATAATGGAAAAGATTTGCATTTTCTAGATACTTCAGAAGAGGCTGCTGGGTCTGGGGTTATCCTAGTTGTCCCCACCCAGAACTCAGAACCAAAGCAGTCTTCTAGATTTGACAGATACTGAGAAGCACTGACGACAATGAAGAAGCCAAAGCTAGGCAGAAGCTGTTTCAGAGCTAAGCGAAGTCTCCACAATCATCTGGGTATGGAAAAGTTGATCAGGAGGAAGGGTGGAAAGCAGCATTACTGGAAGGAAAGCTTCTCAAAATTACTTTGTTTTGGTGAAATAATCAAACAGTGCAGCCAAAGCGAGTAGCAAAATAACTTCAGATAAGCTTTGATTATTAGACAAACACTAATAATACTGGATCAATTCTTGAAAGTCAATTACATTTCATTTAAGCTGTGGCCTTTAAAACCTCCCGGAATTGCACTGCTGTTTTCTCCAGCGACACATTGAAGCTCCCAGGTCTGCTCAGACAGTGGGAAGCTATTTTCACTTCCAAAGCCTGCACTTACCTCTTTGATAAAAAAAAGAAAATAGTCCTTAGAGTTCTTTCTTCTGGAAGAGGGCAGAATTCCTTAGCAGCTGCAGAGTTGTCAAGGAAAAGTAATGAAAAATCACTTGCCCATCTGAAAGAGAACACTTTGACATACTCTCCTACCACCTCCCATAGTTGCTCGCTAAGTGACATCCATTTGTGCCCTTAGAAATGAAGCTGCCACCGACAGTGTAGAGGATTTACCAATCCAGAAGGCCTCTTCAAGAAAAAAAAAAGAAAAAAAAAAACACCTGGCAATTTTATGACCATAGGCCTGTTGTATAATCTACTTCTCTCCCCGCTGCCACCAGCAGATTTCAAGCCACATTTCATAAACTGTTATTAAAGCTTTTTGGTAGGGGCTGCTTCTTTCCTTCCTTATGGAAGACAAAAGCATCTCCCGGGGAAGGGAAGCTGCGGAGTGTAACTGAATGTGGAGCTCAGAGAGGCATCAAAATGCTGGTACTGGGACATTCCCAACAATCAGCATTACGGGGCAGTCTTTGTAAACCTTCCAAGCATTTCTTTTTCCAGTTTAAACATATTAGATCGGTCTTAAAACTCACCGAGGAGTCAAAGTGGGTGTGGAGAGCTTAGTGGAGCCCCCGGACCAAAAAGGGGTTACTGATTTGTGGGAACCTGAGCTTTGCCCAACATGTGCTGAGGTGTCCTTCATTATGCAACAGAAGGCACAACACTTGGATTTTCTTTTTGCTGTTGAAGTATTAAGTAAGGATTTCTGCCGCAAGGACTGTGTGTAGGACAGCTTATGGGGTGGTGGGAGGAACGAATGGTCTGGATGCTGCCCCCTGCACCAGCCCCAAGCGCAGCACTCGTGCCAAGGTCTTGCTGATGAGCCATGCAGCTCCTCTATCTCCGAGTTTTGGGTCTTAAGGAAGACCTGACTGTTTTAAAAGAAATCAGCACTGGAGGATTGTGCCCTGGTGAGGACTGAGTATGGCACATCAGCAGGGAACTGCGCTGCCAGTCACTGGGAGCCAGCAGGCGCAGTGGTGTTTGCAGTTAGGTACAAGTTGGGGGTAGGTATGGATGTGGAAAAGTAGCACGTTACAGTGAGATTGCTCTGCAGTGAGGCTTGGTGAACAGCTTATTTCTCAGCCTGTGACTGTCCCATGCTGGTTTTGTTGTGTGTGATGAAGCCTCCCCGCTGCAGGCTGCACGGGGTGCGGTGGGGGCGTTGTGCTGTGTGCTGCGGCTGTCTCTGACCGTCTGTGGCTCACGGCAAAGGGAAGGGGAAAGATCTGTCCCTAATCAAAAGTTAGTCTGTGCACGTCCTGCTAATTATGCTGCTGTACATAAGGAAGTGAGCGAGCATCTATATGCACCTTGACCACGCTGATGCACTAACGGACCTGCGATGCTTTATACAGAGCAGAAAAAGAAGCTTCTGGAAAATGTTTCTGCTGAGGCTTTCCAGTTGCTGCTGTCCTTTTTGGTTTGTTCCGTTTGCATTAAGTTAGATGGGTTCAGAGATATCAGGTTAGCCAGGACGATAAATTAACCTTTATTTATTAGACTATTTAGGATGATTAATCTACTTCATTTCAGTATTTGTGATTCACCAGTACTGTTTTTTTGCTCTGTCTCTGCCTTGCAATCTGTTTCTCTTAAATTTCAGTTTATTGTTGCATCTGTTTGGGATCTTTTAATATGGGAGAGAGTTATGATTCTATCATTACAAACATATAAACAATACACGAATAAACTGAAAGGCTTGGCGTATTACCGTGGGCTCCATGCCATGCTAACAGGACTACGAGGACTGTCTGGCCTAGAGGTGCCTTGTGTCTGTCTGTTTTGGGGAAAGTGTTGATAACAGCTGTCTGCATCTGTCCTTGCTGGTGTGTTTTGAGCATGGCTGCATCCACCTCAGGTCCCGACATACCCGACTGAACAATTCCTCCCTGCCCAAACCAGGAATCGCTCCCTGCTGGAAAAACAGCACAGGCTATAGCACGTGGCTACCTCTCGGTAACCTGGTTTTGAAACTATTTTTGGTTCAATGGATGCACATCATGCAGTTTGTTTGGATGCACCTGATGCTGAGCAGAACCTTCCTGCCTCTCAGTTTTGTAGATGTGGACAGAGGATGGTCTGAGCTCTATTTCAATGCCGTGGCAAGGCCACAGATATGAAGAGCGAGGCTCAGACCTGGGCTGCCCTCCTCTGCCACTCCTCTGCCTTGAGCCCCAGCCAAACCCTCCAGCAGACAGAGATAAGCCCGGGGTCGCTGTTACTGCTCTCACCTTGCCAGCAGAAGCAAGTGAAGCTTTGATAATTATATTTGCTTTTCTCTCTACTCCAGGCTTGTCCTTATTTGTCTCTTCCCGATGAGTTCAAAACATTGCTGAAAATGTATTTCCAGGATGGATCTTGAAATGCTTCCTTTAATTGTAGGAAAGCTGCTTGGGAGGGGGATTCAGGGAGCTAAAAGGCAGCTGTTCCACCAAGTGCAGCTTGTGCTCTGCAGGCCTCCGAGCAACTGCATATCCCAGGGATTTGGGTGCGTTTCCTGAAGAGAAGAGGTTTCTGGTGTGCACAGTCTGTTATTCTCAGAGGTCTGACTTAGCACTGGCCATGCTCCTAGTTATACCACGGGCAAATCCTGGAGGTCCTTGCAGCACTGTGCACACAGCCAGGCTCTGCTGCCTATTTATCTTACTGCTGGGGTTGAGCCTGTCATTGCAGAGAGGTTCTTTATCATGGACAGTAAAGCAGTGTCTTCTTCATGGGATCAGGGTTGTGTTTTGACAGGCTCTAATAAAGCCATTTTTCTTCTGCAGCCTCAACCAGGCAGGTCTGCTCTGGATGCTGGTCAACAATTTACCTCTACTCGGGTGACTTGGAACAAGCCTGACTCTTTCAAGGCCAAGTGGAAAAGTGTGCCCAGCATGTCTGGGGGAAGACCCCAAAGATCTGCCTGCAGTTCCTAGGGCTGGTACATCCCACTGTGCATTTGATTGCCATGTTTAAATTCTGAGCAGAGAGCCTTCACCACAATACTTTCTTTTGCAACCCCATCAGCATATCTGAGAGCAGTGTTAATACTTGAAAGCAAAGGTTCCAAACACCCCGGCTCTGCTAGGAGTAAGCAGCAGGCTAAAGCACCCCCTGCCATAAGCTTGGCAGATGACTTGTAGGGAGTAAGGAAAGGGCCATGTTGGAATGAAAAACATGCATCTATTTGCTTTTTCAAATTTTCTGGAAAGACATAAATGGTTCGCACATAGCACTTTGTAGTTTGCATGTCTCTGGTTTGCTTATATCAGTATTTGTCTAACAGAAGACGTCTTATACTTCCCTACAAAACTTGCCTTCTTCAGGCAGCAGTAGGTGTCATTGTATCACTGCAGCCCAACCAGACATTTGGGTTTTGTGCGTGGTTCATGTCTTAAGGTCTGTCTTTAGACATTCCTCTAAATAAATGGAGATATAATGTAGACTACCTCTATATAGGGTGCAAATGGGCATACAATGCAAATTTCTTGATATGCTGCAGGGATGGACATGCTCATTCCCTCCGGAGATGGATGGGATTAAATCCTCTTCAGTAGTGAGTGCTGCTGGGCTTTAGCTCAAACAATGGCTCTATCTCAAGCTTTGAAGTGTTGATTTCTTAACAAAAATATCATTAGGTTATAGCTAGAGTGAAGTTCTCAGAAATCTAACCTTGGAAACGTAACTTTTCTGGAGAGCGCGATGAATTCAGTTGTCTTTTAAATGGATAAACTACAAATAAAAAAAAATACAATCTTGACTCTAAACAGTTTTTAAAATTACTCATGGGATGTCAAGGTTGCCTTTTGTCAAGATAGGCTGGTGAGACACGAGCTTGTATCAGTCATACTTCAGTGGTTTTGTGTGTTGAGTAGGTGAGAGGGTAAAGAATACATACAATAGAGGTAGTTTTGGCAGCTTGGTTAATGGGACCAATAACTCCCTTCCACCCACTCGTCCCCCTCCCCTCAGGTTCCTGCAGGCAGAAGTCAGAAAAGCAAGAATTTTTCTTTTTGCCTGTCCCTTACAACTTGAGCTGTGAAACCATCTGGATTCGTAAAACAGTAAATTCTCATCTGGTCTCCTTTGCAGGCTGTTTTTATGGGCAAATAATTAATACCGCACAGGATTTGAAAACAAAAGTGATAGTTACAAAAATGTTTGCTGGCAGGCTTGCTTCACTTCCAGCAGCCTTTGCTTTATGCCCAAGGACTGGAATAGCATACAGCTCCTCTCCTGAAATAGCCACGGTTAAACATGCCTAAGGTGTTTTAGCAGTGATGCCGAGGAGGAATTGCTAAAATGTTTTTCATCTCAACAGTGAGTGGCCTCTGTTGTGTATATACCCTGCAATTAAATGGGAAAGGGGAGACCTTGGATGAAGTCTGCATCCTCAGACCTAAGGCATGGCCACACATCCCTGTGAACAGTTCTTTGCTGTGGCTACTTAGGAATTCAGATAAAGTTTTCTGATGAAGAGCTTCAACTGGCTGAACAGAAACACAAGCATTACGGTGCTGAAGAACCACTGCTTGGCGGCTCCTTCCCCCTCTCCAGGAACACAGGCTTCTGAAAGAACAAGATTTTGATATGCTAATATTTAGTATCATTAAAATATAATGCTTGTTTGTCCTTTATCAACAAGCTTGTTCATCTCTGAGGTTCCTGGGCTGTATCAGCTGTCCTTTGAGGCCATGAATGAGGGTGACTATTAAGACCAGTCAGAGCTAGCTAACCGCACTCGCTTGGATCTCAAATATCTCTGTCTGTGCCAAAAAAAAGGCCCTCATCGCGGAGACTGAAACTGGGGAGGAGCGTTGGGGGGGTTGTGAAATGGCCTCCAGGAATACTTTCTGGTCATGCTGCTGAGCTGCCAATCTGACTTCAGTGCTTTGCTCTTGGTTTGTCAAAGGCAGATCAAACCACAGCACTGCTTTACCTCTCTCACTTGATGCATCTGCCCCAAGGTTTGAAAAGAACAGCTTGGTTTTACAGAGAAGCAATAGGTGTGTAACTGCAGAGAAAATTCCATTGGTGGAACTGGTGTTAGCACTGGGATGGACCAGAGCTGATAATTTGGGTCTCTGGGTTTGTAAATATTCTGGACTTTAAAGATTTGCCATCTGCAGTTATATCAAAGCAATGCGATGTCATTTGTTTCATCCTTTTACAAAGGTCAAAATTGCCTTATTCCCCCCTCTATTATTCCATGCTTGTCCAGCAGTGCGTGGGGTTAGCTCCCTCCTGGCATCCCAGAGCTCCTCTGCCGATCTGCGGAGCCAAGGCCAGTGCCAGCAGCAGGGAGCAAATCCTGTGCTGGGGCTGCTGGTCCTGCGCTGCTTCCAGCCCCGGTGCTCATCCCTGCAGCCTCTGCCCAGGCGCTGTGCAGCACTGGGGGAATTTACGAGTTCTCACCAAGAGCAAAGGCGTTGAGCTGAGCGGCTGCTGTGAAGTACTGAGTTTGTCCCTGACCATCCTGAAGCTCAGGGAGTTCCTGAAGCTCACGGAGTTCTGTGTTGGTCTGGACCAAGACGGGTCATGTGTATGTGGCTATCTGGCCATAAAATGACTCAGAGGCAAATGACTTGGAAAAACAAGGCAAAGGGTGATGCATGTGTTCGTCCAGCCTCGAGTCCTGTGAGGATGAGTGGAGAGTGGACGGAGCTGCAGCCTGCCTTTACCTCCAAGGGGCAGGGCCTGGCTACTTCTGCTCTGCCCGTATCGGTGCTGGTGGGCAGAGCCTCAGCCACCCACATCAGCGCCGCACCGAATCTCACAGATTTCTGCCCATCTTGTGGGGAGGGATCCTTGATCTAAAAAAGTCCTACAAAAAGGTTTTTGGTGCTGATCTTTCTCACACGATAGCTTCCTGTCTCCTGCACCACATATCCTGGAAGACCAGAGTTCAGACTTCTCCCCAAACCGTTCGTTATAGTTTTCCCCAGCCTCTGCTGCTGAGAGAGGTGGTGTCTGTCACATGAAGACACAAGTAACTCATCCATTTGTGGCTACAGGAGACAAATCAAAAGCTTTTTCAAAGCACAGGTGGGCGCAGTCTGTGGAGCACCACGTTCACATGCCATTGCTGCTCCAGAGAAAACCTGCCGAGCACCACGAGGCTGCTGCTTGGCTGACTTCATCTACCAGGCTGGGTTACTGGAACACAAAAAGGCTGCCTGTATGGGAAAGAAGGGTTTCCAGCACATTCGCCGTCTATTTATGCTGTGAATTTGCAAAGAGTGTATAATCGGGGGATTACTTGAGGAAGATCTCCAGCTCCCCGCTTCCTCCATACTCCCAGCACTGATACGCCCAGGGACCCCCACGTCCCCTCGCTCCCCTGCCTGTCCCCGTCCAGGCAAAAGCCCCCAGGTGCTGTGGCAGGCTGGTGGCATCGCTGAGCGGGTGCCCGGCCGGCCGGCGGGAGCTAGGTGCAGGCAAGCAGCCGGGGAGCTCGCCCCTTGTGGGGCCCAGTCCCTCGCTGCTCTGCTGGCAGGAGGTGGGTCGAGCAAATTGCTCCGGCTGGCAAAACAAATGTTTTGTGGGGAGCAGCGCGTTGTGCGGGTCTGGCTCGGTACAAAGTGATATCGATCCTGGGTTAAGGTATTCAAGAGCGGCTGCAATGCAAAGAAATAAATGTCACACCCATAAATAAGAGTCAAAGTAATTTAAATTACCCCTGCAAGATAATTAGAAGCTATTGCAGTTCTAGACCTGTGTGATCTGTTTGCAACGTGTCACTTGGCAAGCAGAGTCCCCTTCCGCTCTATTTGTTCTTTTTGTAGCCGTTCAAGGGCCATAGCAGTCATAGTGGATAGAAATGAGAAAGATGCTTATAGCATCAATGGTACTTTCCTACAAAGCACCCTGAAAAAGCTCTTTCCTCATTCAATATCAATAATAATAAAAAAAAAAAGCACTAAAGATAGAAGGCAGAGAAACAATGCTTGAAGCTTTTAGGAGCAATCTTTCTAAACTTGCTATCCCATACTGCTTTCTGTTAATTAAAAAATTACCTTCCAAATTATTTCTGGTTTCCATTTGAGCTTGGCATTTGCTTGCCTTTCAGCCTGCTTGAGTGCTGGCACCCGCTTTAGGAGGGGAGAGGCGCGGAGGGGTCAGTCCATGTGCTCCTTGCTGTCAGCACGTGTCCCCCTGCTTACCTGGGGCCTTTCATCTCGCTCCCCTGCTGCATGTGCTCAGCATCTGGCTGCTAACCAAACGTGCTTGACTACTGTCTACAAATAATGCCATTCCAAATATAAAATATTCTGTGACTCATGGTAATTAAAAAAAAAAAAAAGGAACCAAAAAAGTGGATTCTAATGAACTGGAAGCTTTCCTGGGAAGATGAAGAGATCTATCTGATTGCCATGAGCCAACTAAAGAAAAAATAAATCCACAGAGGGAAGAAAAAGAAATCTCAATTATAATATAAAAGGCAGTGTGCTACATATTTTAGATAATAGATTTAAAATTCTTCTGTCAGGCTCAGTGATGGCAAAACAGCTGGGGCTGAGCATCAGCCACCCTGGAGCTGTAATCAGCAGGGTTAAAAGCAGAGATGCTTTTCTGACAGCTGTGCTGAGGGGCTGTGCTGCGATGTCCCCATTATGTTTGCTGGTGCTTGCTGAGCCCCCTGCAAGGAGCCACAGCTGATGGGAGCTGCCAATTGCATCCCCCTTGCCTTGCTCTGTGCCCTTTACCAAAGCTAAGAATAATCTCTATTTATTTGCAGGCATTTGGCAGTCCAGGGCTATAAACCTGTTTTAAATTTATTTTGTGCACCTGTGTCTCTTAAAGGTTGGGGTAACGTTAAATTATTGCAGCTGCCCTTTCTGCTGCAGCCCTGGGTTAGCAGAGGGGACGTTTCTCCAGCGCTGTGCCTTCTCCGAAGGCAGGCTCCTCGTTGGCAGTGGAGGCTCAAGCCCGTATGGAAGGGCAGCTCAGGCTTTGTCACGTGGAGAAGGTTGTGTATGATGAGATAAGAAATGTTATTTTCCAGCTTATAGTCAAGTATTGCAAATAATTACAAACTTGAGCTCTATATTTATGTAGCTTAGTGATATTTTAACTCGTATCGATCAATGCTTGCCTCCAATCTAATGCATGAAAAATTCTATCAAGGATAATGCTTATTCGGTGTGAATCTCAGTTAGAAACAGATCCTCAGGTGCTGCATCCATGATGAGCCATTTTCAAGAGGGTATTATACATCTCTCAAAGACTTTCAGGAGGGAGGAGGAAAAAGTACTTTGAGACAAGGGAAAGCTGATTCAATAGCTGCACAGCGGAGAGGCAGGCTCGTGGTGCAGCCTGTGCAGCACGAGCAGAGTGCTGCAGCGCGTTTACGCAATGCAAATGACTTAGATGCAATGGGGAGAAGAAGGAAGAGAAACAAAGGCCAGACCCAGTGAAGGGCAGTTAAAGTGAGATGGATGCAGATCTCTGCGGGAATTTGGAAGGAAATCTGCAGAGCTGCACGTTGCTGCTGCTCCTTGCAGAGATGTTGGGGTCAGACTGACAGCCGGGGCAGGTAGCAGCAGTGCTGCTGTGTTCTGACAATGCGTGGTTTTGTGGCCTCTCCAGGACTGCCTAACAGACCTACCAGGCTGGGTGAGCCTCAGACATGTCTCCCCCATCAGGGACTTGCTCAGGCTTTCCCTACACACACAGGAAGCCCCCAGTTAACAAATTTTAGCCAAAAAAGCAACATCTGAAAGATGCTTTTCACCCTTCTCTAAAAAGTACAGCTGAAACGTGGCACAGCTAGAACTGATTTGCTTTAAAAGCTCATGCTGGTTTGTCTACCTGTATCACACCGCGTAAGTCTCTCTGCTTAACTAGGAGCAACTTTTGCAAGGCAAAGCAGTAGCACGTGCATCCAAATGCTAGGTGGCCCAATTGATGTGGCAGTGCCGTGCGGAGCGGGGATGCAGCTGCATACAAAACACATGCAGGCATTTAGGGGACTCAGCCCTGCTGCTGGGTTCCCACCCTCAGCCTTGCACAGCATACCCCTGGACACTGCGGACACCCCTGCAGAGCAAACCCAGTGACGACACCTTCGAGTCTGGTTAATCATCCCTGTATGAAACCGTTTTGATTTTTCCCTGAATGCCCTTTGCTATTACAGGAGTTCATGACTAGGAGTGGGTGAGACTGAAGATAAAATTAGAGGTGCATTCATCACTCCTGCTGGTAATTGTTTTCTAAGAACCCATAAAAAGAGAAATTATTGCCTTCTGAAGTGCTCCATAGTGCTGCAGGTATGAGCTGCAAGCGCTGTGAAACGGGTGGTCCCTGTCCCCGTGATGGACCCCACCAGCCCCCTGTGTCCCTGGGGGAGGTGGGGGCAAACTGGGGCTGCGAGTGCAAGACAAACAAAAAGCCATTGGGAGAGATTTATGGGGCTGGAAGGAAAACCCCTGCAGTCACCACAGCGCTCAGCATTGCCTTCTGAACTGCTGAAGCCTGCAACGTGCAGGGTGACAAAGCAACGGAAAAGGTAGAAAAGGAAACAGAAGAGTTTATTCAAGTTTGGGATTCAGCCTCCACTCTCTCTGTGACAGCCTGCATCAAAACAAATTTATGTTAAATAACTGACTGGAAATAATGTGTTTCTTGATCTGGGGGTGGGGGGAGAGGTTTAAGAGTCTCCCTGTGAAAATGAGGCCAGTTGATCTGTGCCTTGGTTGTTTTTTCCACTAAATCAAAGTGGGTATAAAGTGCTGCTGGATCAGAATGGCACCACTGCTACCAGCTGCAGTGCCTCCCCTTGGCTCCCCGTGCTCCAACGTGCACTGATACCCCTCTCACTGGGAAAAATGCCGGGGAGAAGCAGCCACATGGGGCGGTGAACACTTCTCAGTGATGGACTGGGACATGCAACTCATATGCTGCTTTTATAAAAGTTTATTTATACAGAGCTGAAATCAGTGCAGCGGATTGTGCAGGATAGCATGCTCCTGCTTGCTCTTCAAACATGTTACTTCTACTGAAAAATGCATGCCAGCATTTTAGGAGCCTTTTAATGGGCTGTGCATTGCATAATGCGTATTATTGTACCCTGCAAAATAACTTTATTGTGGTATTCCAGCACGTGTCATCAGAAGGGGCTTGCTGCATCCCTGTAAATGCTGAGTTTTGCACTTGGTGTATGTGCTGAATAGAAAAATCCATTCCTCCGTGAGCTTTCCTTATTAGTAAACACTAATAAGCTATTGAGCATCATTTAGTGCAACTGTCAAGAAACCTGACCATAATAGCAACGCCTTATTGAGCCCCCGGCACGCCACTAACAGACAGCCCAGTGCTGTGCAGCAGTAGATGGTGCTCGTGCTTTGCGTTAGCTGCCTGCAGCCGCAGCATCAGCAGACGGCCGCTGTTCAGCCTGTCCCTAGCGAGACAGTCCTTCTGGATGCAACACTGGAGATGCCCAAGCTTTTTATGGGCTGTGCTGAGCCTCCCGATGGCTGCAGCACCCAAATGCCCATGTAGACGGTCCACCACCGTGTCTTTCAAGAAGGTGCTGAGGCTAAAGGTGCAACGTAGGCAACAAAGCAGCTTTTCCAGGGCTTCTGGCAGCCCCAGAAAGCTCCAAAAAAAGGGCAAAAAAAAAAGAGGGAAAGGGCCCTCTGCAAAAGAAAGCTAGAACCTCAAGAAAACGCATCACGGGTGCAGTGTCGTGCACGTGGTGTGTCCCTGCATTGCAGCCCGCTTTAATGTTTTTTGGTGCCCTCTTCGTAGGAAGTGGTACATGAGTTGGCTTTGGAGCGGGGCTGGGAAGTTTGAGAGAATTTGGTAAGGCTTTAAAAAAACAAATGTGCTGTAGAAGGCTTGGGTGCCCAGCACTCCCATCAACATCTTTTCAGTTCAAAAGTACTTCTAACCCAAACGTGCTCTGTGAGTGAGTTACTGATTTATATGAACTACATGCGCACACTGTTGTCCATGGATGAGCACCATTGGTTTAAGATTATATATAATCTACAAAGAATATTTCTGCTTAAGCAAACAGTGCTCCATCATAAAAGAGAATAGCTGTGTGTGGATGTAAAGGAGAGCAGCGATGGTTATATGTGTGCAGATGTATGCATGCATATGTGCCTGCATGCATATGAGGCACAAGTGGTGTCTTTTAAATCCACCCTGTTGCCTGGACATTAAAAGGCTTAAAAAAAAGAAAGAAGAAAATGAATGCTTCTGCAGTTTCATCTGCACTAATTGAATTTCTGTCCATAGCATTTACAGACTTTAAGAGGAGCCCGCATAATTACCTTTTCTCTTGATTTTTTTTCTCCTCTCTGTTTAAAACTCATTGTATTGTGTCATTTTATAGGCGCCAGGAATAAATCTTTTGTCAGCTCTATTGCATTATTATGCAAAGTACACAAAAAGTGTAGGAATAAAACAGCCCAAGAGAAGCTGAGTGCTGCTCCTTTCAGCCCTCCATTCTGCCCCAGCAGCAAGCCTCCAAGTTTGCTAACACAACCTTTTTCTCAGAGAAACTTCCTCACCCTTGGCCATTGATTGCAAAGAGTTCACTTGACCATGCTAATGCCTGCTACGAGGAAGTGTATTTACTGCAAGAAGAAAGACTTGATGAAGGAGCCATCCATTACCTCCACAGAATTGATCCCAGGGGGGTGAAGGAGCCGCTGAAGATTTCTTGGCAGCATTAGAGGGGTCAGTCCGAGGCAGCTCCCTTCTCCCTAGGAATGCAGAAGTGTCCCAAGAACTGTTTTAGGACAAAAACAACAACAAAAACAACCAAAAAACCATTGATGCTCCACAGTATTCTGAAGGACAAAGCTCAGGAGGTATGTGGGAAGCTGTCAGCTCCGTCAGGTGGTCTCCATGGGCTTTGATTGATTTGAGGAGCTTGATGTAGGAAGAGGGACCTTAACCTGGGGCTGACCCTGCCCCGTTGTGCCACCGCTGGCATCTTCCAGCTGACTGCAAAGCTCCAGGGAAGAACTCATTTAAACACATTAGTGGGTGCTTTAACTTCTCTCTGAGGCTCGTTAGCATTGCTGGAACGGAGCTCTGCTCCCACAATGTATCAGCAAAATGGAATTAAGCAACTTAATTAGGCTGGGTTAAACACAAAGAGGGATGTAAGGGGGGGGGGGATGTCAGGCTGGGAAAGCTCACCCACTGCGCTTGGCTGCTGGGAATTTCCTCTGCTGGAGGATGTCTGCTCATGATTTGGGTTTTGGGTTACCCTCCCATGACACTGCAGAGAGTGAGACCCATGGGGCAAGAACGTACAGGAGCTCCTGTCACCCATTTCCCTCCCCGTTCTTGCTTCACCTTGTGTAAATAACAGCCCTTTACTTTGGAGAAGAAAAGCACGGCGACTGGCTGTGCTGGTGGAACGATGAAAAAATCAAGAGAGAAGATTCAGAAGAGGGCCAATGGTAAACTTATTTTTTCTTGGGGGATGATTCTATGGTCACTTGGGAAGCTGTCTGCAGGGCATCACCCCAACATTTATCCACTCTCACCTAGCTACCATTGTCATTACTTTCTGAGTTGATAGCATGGAGATTTCAATATGGTGGGAGCAACCCATAGTCCCCGTGCCAAACTGAAAAGTCTGAATTACTCGATTCCTCATTAATTATTTACTGAAGAACAGCTTCAGACAGAAGGTTGAGCGCCCTGCACGCATCTCCCAGAGCCATCTGCTGGCATGGGCCGGCGTGGAGCACCTCTGTGGCGGACCCCAGGCACCACCATCAGATCCTGCTCAGGGCTGGGTCTGAGCAGCGGGGCTGAGGTCCTGGGAGCCTGATGGTGTGCAGCGGCCTACATCCACACTGCAGCGCCCTGGGAAAGGCAGGGGGCTGCTGAGGTAAGCGCCCGGCACGATTTCTTGGACAAATTTGGTGTTTCTGGAAGTTGAGGCGGAGACAGGCGTTGTGGGAGATGGTGGCTGGCTGTGTGGGGAGTGTGGTGCTTGCTGGAGGGTAGTCCTTGCTTGGTGTGGGCTGGGTACCACAGGGACCCCCCTGTGCTGCTTCTGCTGCCTCCCATCTGCAGAGCTGGAGAAAAAAAAAAAAAAAAAAAGTCCTGACTTTCATAGAATTACAGAATGGCTTCGGCTGGAAGGGACCTCAAAGCCCACCCAGCTCCAACCCCCTGCCGTGGGCAGGGACACCACCCACTGCACCAGGTTGGCCAAGGCCCCACCCAGCCTGGCCTCGGGCACCCCCAGGGACGGGGCATGCACTGCTTCTCTGGGCAGCCTGTGCCAGGGCCTCACCGCCCTCCGAGTGAGGAATTTCCCCCTAGCCTCTAACCTAAATCCCCTTTTAGTTTAAAACCGTTTCCCCTCGTCCTGTCAATATCTGACTGAGCAAAGAGATGCTCCCCATCTTTTTTACAAGTCCCCCTAAGGAAACGAACGAATTTAGCCCCGGGGCATTCCTCCAGCTCCGTGCCCTCACACACAACCCCCCCCGACCCCCCCCGCGCTGAGCCGGGCACGCTCCGGGGCAGCGCCGGGCCCGCCGCTATCGCGAGAGCGGCTGACGGCACGGGGACGGGGCCAGGGGCGGCGGCACCGCCCCCTGCCCGCGGCAGCCCCTGTGAGGAGCCGGGGGGGTCTCAGGAGGGAGCCCCTGCGCCATGGAGCCGGGCCGGGGGCGCTGGGCCTGGGGCAGAGAAGGCCCCGGGAGAGCTCCCAGCGCCTGCCCGGGCCTGAGGGGCTGCAGGAGAGAGGGGAGGGACCCTGCCAGGGGGTAGGGACAGGCCGGGGGGGATGGCGTTACACTAGAAGAGGGCAGGCTCAGCTTAGATGTGAGGAGGAAATCCTTCCCTCTGAGGGCGGCGAGGCCCTGCCCAGGCTGCCCCAGGAGCTGGGGGTGCCCCATCCCTGGGGGTGCCCGAGGCCAGGCTGGGTGGGGCTGGGGGCAGCCTGGGCTGGGGGCAGGGGGCGGCCCTGGGTGGGCCTTAAGGGCCCCTTCCCACCCCAGCCGTTCTGTGGTCCCATATCACACAAAGTGCCGATGAAACCGGACCGATCGCCCTTTCCCGTGACGGGAACACCCCTCTCGCCGTGCCTTATCTTCTCCCTTTCTGTACAGCCGGTGGCAGCTCTTAAATCTGCTTCCAGGCTGCTGCTTGAGAACAGCGATGGGAAGGGGCTCGAGTATTGCTGCACAAACAGATTTCTGTTTGCATAGCTGTTGGGGAACGGCTGCGCCAGGATGCGCAGAAACAACTATTTATGAATTATTTACATTTCTTTAGTTGCTGCTCATCGTTTGTTATTCCTCTGTTTAAACAGTTTGTCCTCTGTTCCAGGAGCAGAAGGAAAGCCAAAATGACTTCAGTGACAGCTCAGATATCCCACAGAATGACTAGTAAGTAGTCAAAGTAAACAACTTAGGAAGAAAATGCAGCCGGAAAAATTATTCATCTCATCCGCACAGCAGATTGGTCAGAAAGAGGAATTTCTGTTCTGCAGAAAAACTTTGAGTTTAAAAAACAAAGAAGAGAAAAATTGTTTACCTTTCCGACAGAATGAAAGTGTTACAAAAAACGTTAGTGATATAATTGTGGTTCTTTCTTTCTAAAATGTGAGAACATCAGAAACACGCAGGAAATTAAGAAAAAAAAAAGGATTAAGTGAGTTAAATAGGTGATGTGATGTGTTTTTTTTTTTTTTCCTTATCAAAATGAGAGAGAAGTGCTTTATTTTGACTTTTTCCCATCAAAAATTGTGTGGAAATCAGTGGTTTGCTGTGCAACATTTGGATGAAAATGAAATATATATTTGCTAATAAAACATCACTACAGCGACAGCTCTAGTGCTTTGTTTCAAGTTACAGGTCTGATCCTGGCACTGATTTCCCCAGAAAGTCTGTCCAGTTAGGTGGAGCTTCTCTGGACATGCACAGGGCTCTACCACCTCAGAGATAACTCTGATAACAGAGGCTTCCTGTGCTGGGAAGGGTCTGTGCTCATCGCTAATTTATTCACCATGAATAATTCAACCACTTCTTGTCATTGCTTTGCCACACATGTTTCTGCCATAGCCTGCATTTGATTTTATCATGAAAACCTCAAAACTGGAGACAGAAAGAACGTAAGATGTTTTCCCACCCCCCCAGACAGAGATGCTCCTCACATTGTGCTGGTGGGATGGAGTGGAGAAGGCAAACACGGGATGTAGAGAGCTACGGCATTATTAGTTTTGAATATTTGTATTTTAGTTACAGTGTTAGGCACAAAAAATAATACCTGGTTTCTAAGCATAGGTGAGATACAGAAAAAATTGCATTTTTAAGTAAACAAAAAAAATGCAGAGGAAAAATCAGTTCTTCCTCTGTCTAGCTTAAATATGAAAACATACTGTAGGATCTATTTTCCAGGTGAATTCTTGTTGTTTTAACTATAAATAAGCCTAGCTCCATCGATCTCAATGGCGCGATGCTGATTGACACCTACTGAGGATACATGCAGAAGTATTTTTCCTAATGAGCTCCTTCTGAGCCCACGATTGCCAATTGATGTGGCAATTACATATTAATGTGTGCGGCTGTGCACAATCAAACTGGGCTAGATGCAACCTTTTGTTTCTTTAAATTAATAAAATATTTATTGCAATCAACTCATATCTCCCAATTTGTTGCCAATTAACTAAAGTGTTTGGCGTGCAGCTGATTGAGGCTGCGGCACCAGAGCTGCACTCAGGGAACAAATCGGAGGCTTCTTACGCTGAATTTCTCTCTTTTCCTTCTTTCCGGGTAGGAGCAGAACAGCAGGAGCTAGAATACAGTGAGGACTTTCCCCTCCAGGGAAAGCCATTTCCAGTCATCAAAAGGAGTTGAAGGTAGCAGACGGCCAACATGCCCACCATCAAGGCAAACTTCTCTTGGTGAAGACCAGAGATTTTGGTCTGTAAGTGCGATTTTTAAAAACTTTTTTTTTTTTTTCAGGAATATTGACTTAAATGGGCA
This sequence comes from Anser anser, assembly GCF_964211835.1. Lineage (NCBI taxonomy): Eukaryota > Metazoa > Chordata > Aves > Anseriformes > Anatidae > Anser > Anser anser. Next base: position 12,032,434 of record NC_139737.1, read on the forward strand.
GAAGGTGGAGAGGGTTGCAATGCAGAGTGAGACCAAGTTTTGAAATGCGTTTGTCATGGAAATACAAATCTTGTTTTTTAGCTGGCCTGGTTAATGGAATAAATTACTCCAATTTTATGGAACCCCAGTATTATGAGACTTCAAGTCATGGTAGCACATGCATATATTTATACAGCAGCTAAGAAAGGACAGGGAAAGTACTAGGGATGTTATCTTGGAGTGGTAAAGTACCTTCAGAGCTGCCCTAGGCTGCACCAATGTTGCTGGAAAGGTGACTTGGCTGCTTGGAAGGCAAGCAGAGGCTTTAGTGGTGATGTGGCAGCTCTGGAAGTCAGTGACAACAGGTTTGGCTTGAGTATGAGTATTTAGTGAACATCCACCCCTGTCCAGTGCTCTCCTCCTGGTCCTTTCTGAGCGTGCCTTGCCCCTGGGACTCAGCAGGAACAGCATGTCTGATGTGCAAGCCCAAAAAAACCCCAAAGCCCAAGTTCTTCCACTGCCCCAATTCTCACTTGTGTCCCATAGAAGTCTGTTATTTAAATTATGTTCGCAGCCTTAATGCTTTGATGGCTCCTTTTTGGAGCATTTTCCTCTCACTTGTTTGTTTTAATTTAAACTAATGAGATATTTCTTCCTCTGCGTCAGAGAGCCGGAGAGATTCATTAGAACTCCTGCAAATTCTGGAAATGAGTTTTTAAAATCTTTATTTGGGACATTTCAGATGTGCACATACCTGCTGGAGGAAGAGCCAGACCCCCTTTTTTTTTTTTCTTTAAACAATTTTTGTTCAGCTCGTTCAAAGTCTGTGATGAGGGACTGTCTCTTCATAAAATCTGTCTAATAGGATCTTTGATCTCTGTTAGGAACTGGAGCTAAACGAGGAGGGAATCAGCATCAGTAGCGTATTTCATCCCAATTTCACAGCTCTGATGCAGGAATGGTGATTCACCCCCCAGCCAGGCCAGTTCTTTCAGTGAGCCTGCCATTCATGTGAACTAGGTCTAGTGCACGCTACCATTGCTCACATAATTATTAATAAACTGAATGTCTGCATCTAGAATAAAAGCAAATCACGTCTTATTTTCCAAGAATGGCTAGGCAGAACAAAGCTAACTTTGTTCTAGCTAAATAACAATAATAATAAAAAATAATAGATAATAAAAGCAGCCTAGTGCCAGCAGGGTGAGTGTTCAGTGTGGACTCACACCAGCAGAGTGTGAAGAGCCGGGGGACATGTGAGGTGTCAGCACTGCCACTGCTTCTTGGCTTGCACCCTTGATGAGCTGCCTTGAGCTGAGCTGCAGACTCGGGTCTGTGGAGCTCTTCAAGTGTTCCCTTGGAAAAAGAGCATGGGAAGAGGCATGAAGGCTAAGGGACTGGAGGAGGACAGAGATTCTTGTAAATCTCCCCTCCTTTGCTTACGGTAATTCCATTTCATCAGCCTTCTGCTGTGATAGAGCCTTCCTCTTTTTATATGAAATTAGCACTTCGTAACCTCTGTACGGAAATGGGGCATCGTTTAAATACAGTTAGTGCAGAAGTTTTGACTGATTACTGGATCAGAGCCAAGGAAACTTAGTGATCAGATATGGATGGCTATGCAGCACTAAGTGCCAGGGAAACCATCCCTCTGGAGCTGTAAACAGGTCAAATATGATAAAAGACAGCAACCACAGAATTCCTTTTTGCCAATTTTCAAAGGCACTTTTCAAGAGTAGAAAAGTACTTGCAGTGGTCTTTATTGCTTGCGTGATACGTCTCCCAGTAAATGCACTGAGAAACGTGGTACAAGTATCTAACGTTCAGCCAGCTACCGCTAGGTGTGTGCTTTTACAGGCCGTTGTCATAGAAAGTAGAAGAAAGTTTGGTTTTGTTTCTGTTTTTGTTTTTGTTTCATCTAGGTGTAAAAATAAGTCAATCTGGCACAAGCTATGGTAGAAGAGAAGGAGCTGGTGGTTTCTTTAAGGATAGAAAGAAGTAGCATATAAAATAAACAGTCCCTTGCAAGCATGCTATTGCAGCAGATACTTGCTTCTTTGCTCCGTCAGGGTGCAACCCTTTGTATACTTCCCACTGCAACATTATTTCTGATGAATTATTGAGGTAGGAAAGATATTTTACCCTCCCAACCAGCTCAGGCGAATCATTAAGTGCATCAAACCCTCTACTATTATATCGAACCTGAAAACATTTTAAAAAATGAGAGAGGCATGTCTGCTTTTAACACAGATTTTATCCTTTTTACATTTTTCCCAAAAGCCCTCTCTGGACTTGGGGAATTTTCTTCATTGTTCATGGGGCTTTGGTTGTTTTTTTTTTTTTTTTTTTTTTTTTTTTAAGACAATGTTGAATTATTGAAAAACACTAAAATATTTATTTTCTGATCAATAATACATTGGATGCTCTGCTACTTATTTTTATTATTGACAGAAGCAAGTTGGCCGCCTGAGATGAGAATACACTAAGATGAGGAAGATGCTGCTGTAATCAAGGCAACAGGGAACCAGATACGCAGTGGCCACAGGCTGGGCTATGGACGTCCTTCCCCAGTAGTGAATATTCAGTCTCTTTGGAAAGAGGTGGTTCCTCTTCTGCGGAGGAAAGTCTCACAACACAGGGTATGTATGTCCTTACATCAGGCTATACATTAGAGCTGAAACAGTCTCAGGGAGAGGCTATGATGGAGTGAAACACAAACCCCTGATGTGCATCATTCCAAGAGTGGTTTTGGGAGATGGAGATGGAGTTGGAGATGTCCCTGCCAGCACATAGCGGCCAACCTTGCAGGTGGCACAGCGCAAGGGGCATCCATTTCATTGAACAAAACAGGTTTGTGCAGGCTTTCATGGTAGAATATGACCTGTATGTTTATGCAGTACAATCAGGTTCATATTAAAGATGTTTTATACATAACTGAACAGAAAGCATTAAAAAAAAAGAGATAAGGCAAATTAATCAAATCCTCGCAAAAATGTAAAACGCATAGAGACCAACTAATTGGAGAGCTATGCATCCTAGGATGATAAAGGGATTACCAGATGGAGTCACTTATTTGAGTTATTTCTGAGAAATTATATGAGGAGGAAATGTATAGGAAAGGAGGAAATGTAAATACTGTCCTACTCATCAGAAAAAGTATGACACAGTCAGCTACCATCCATCGAATTTCTAAATCTGAAATAAAAAAGGAGAAAAATATTCCTTTGACGGTGGGTTTATGCAGAAAAAAATAATAATCTTGAAGACAAATTCAATATCTTATTAAAATAGAGTTACAGTTACTAGCTGAAGGGAATGTGGTGGGCACAGTCTATTTGAATTTTAGAAAAGCATCTGATGCAATCTCTCATAAAATTTTAATCTTGAAATAAATTAAAACTGCCTTTGATATAAGCACAGCAACATGGATCCATAACTGGCTAAAGAATCATTGAAATAAGAATGAAAAGTGGCATTTACATTGCACTGCAGGAAGTAGTGGTTCTTAATGCAACCCCGATAGGAATAATTGGCCTTATTTATTATCTCCCTAGCAATAGAGAATAGGAAGTGCACCGGCATGTTGCCAGACCAAACAGGAAGGCATATAATGGACACCAACACTGGGAGGAGGTAACAGTGTTTTTCTGCCCGTGGTGGACCGTTACAGCAGGCAGACAAAGTGCTTTAAATTCATGGCTTTTCTTATGCAGAGGTAGCTTGGGCAGGCAGAGACTGGCGCTGCAGGCAGCTCTGCTGTTTTAAACCAACATGAATGCAGGAAAATGAAATGCTTGTCTTTCACAAATGGTAACGTATGTGGTATTCGTGATATTTATACATTTAATGGTGTTCTCCCTTAAATTGGTATTGCCTGCAAGAAAGAACTAGCGGTGACCCATTAGGAGACCCTGGGGGAGGGGCCGCATGTGGTGGCTCAGAGCTGGGCTGGATTTTGACCATCTGCTTTTGGGGGAAAGCTAAACTCTTCTCCCCTTTTGCAGAGTTCAAACCAGATAGGACTGGGGTTGCCAGTAACTTAGCTTATGAAGATGACATTTGGACCAAAGCGCACAAAGGTATTGGTGAGGTGTTTTATAATGCAGTACAGCAGTTCTGGGATTTGGGACTTGTTTTAAAGTTCCTTGCTCTAGTTAATCCATGTGCACAACAGAGGGGATCCCTTTCTAGTTTGTCTGGAGAAAAAAAAAAAAAAGAAAAAAGAAAAATTAGAAATTCTGGGGAGAGCAAAAGTTGAGCTGGAGAGTCCAGATGAGACAGAAGTGAGAAGCAGCTCCACACAGTGGTAATTGACTCTGAAGACACTATTCATCTGAATTACTCGGTTTGCAAGGATTGCCATCCTTTCCATCTTCACAGAGGAATTCAATATATTCAAGAGTAAAGCTGTGCAAAGAACTGATTTTTCTCTCTGTTGCACAACCTGAATAAGGAAATGTAAAAGAAAATCATTTCACATCAACTTGAAGCAATTCATAAAATCCACTTAGTGAAATTAAAGTAAAAAATATTTCTCGTGAAATTAAAGACTTTCATTATGCAGCTTTTAATTCTTTTAAAATAAAATCAATGTCCTGCTGTTATGTAGCTTAAAAGGCTTTGTTTAAAGACATCAAGAAAAAGTACCCTAGTTTAAATATTTTTTCCTAGCAATTTCTTTTTCCAAAACAATTTCTCAAATCAAAATATATTAGGAGAATCTTATCTTTTCTTCAATTTCAGTCTTTGTCTTTCTGATGGAATATGTTCCAAGGAAAGTCTTCCCCAACTCCAGCTGATTCTGGAGGCTCCCAGATGCTTCTTTCACTTTGTGCAATGCAATGGCCGTGGGTAGGCACTACCTTCTCATTGCTATTTCTTAGTAAAAGCCCCAACGGCTTTAGTGTCAGAGAGGTGGCAGGGTCACTGGGGTTGATTTCTGTTACCGAAGTCAGCTTCAGATCATCTGGGATCTCCACAGACGTCCTGTTTCTTCCCACCCATCCTCTTAGGCCTTCCTTGGCAAGGCTCCCATTGCAGCATGGACTGAGGCTGAGCTCGTTAGCACAAAGAGGAAGCAAGTTCATTAGTTCATGTTTAGCTTGATGGAAATCACAGCTCTGGGTCTGTGAGCCCATAGCTTGTGTGACACCACAGCCACATGCCTGTGCTCTATCTTCCTGCCCTATAAAGCACCGATTGTCACATCTGGAGCTCCCCGCTCCGGCAGCCTTTACTACATTCTTCATTTTGATGCCCCGTTCCAGGTTTTAAATTGCTGAGTCCCCTATTGCTCATTAGCAGGCGCAGAGAAATGGCTTTTATAGACCCATGTATTAAACAAATAAAAGACGTCAAGGAAACTTAAAAACAAATCCAGCTGCTCGCAAATTTACTGTGTGAACATTAAACTCTCATTAAATGTACTTTCATAAAGGGTGGCTTTATTTTTCAACTCTGAATACCTGTGACAGCAGGAAGTAGGGTTATCAAAACATGCCAGCTGAATGAAAACGTCACCCGGCCTAGGGTTTATAAGTCTCAGTGATGGTGCAAAGAAACCAGAGATTTCTGCCTCTTGTCTTCCTTACAGCCAAGGCCGATAGTGCCCCAGGAAAGGGCTGTGGAGAAGGGACGGCTGGTGCCAGCTCGGGCAGTCCTGGCAGAGCTGCGGGTGCACACACAGCACAGAGCGCGGCGCTGCCACCCGCATTTGCACTGTGCAGAGGCAGGGAGAGGAATCTGCTTGCTGTGGCATATTTACGCATCAGACGCTGTATTGATATGGACATATGTGAGCAAATAGAATTGGTTTATTCTCTATTTGAATTTTTATCTGCAAGAATAACCCATTTATTTCTGAATAATCCAGGCTATTGAATACTGAAAGCCTTCCTTTGACTGCGAAAGTCACTGCTCCACAAAATGCTGGCAGAAGATGCTCAGCGAGCCCTGGGACGCATTGGGCTTGTTCCTACACGGCTCCTCTGACCCCTGACCAGTGCCAGGCAGACCTGCAGCCTGATTCGATGTGGCCTTGCTCATTTTCTGATAATATTTTTCTAATGTGACTCCTTTATTCCATTTCTGGTTGCAGAAGTAAAAAGTGATTTGATATCAGAAGAAGGGATTTATATCTTTGGGACCCAATTTTCTGAATACTGCACAAAAATGTACATACAATTCTTGGCAATGAGCTGGATTTTGTATGCAAATTGGGTTGCTGTGTGTGTAATTGCCCTTTCAATGCATAATTGCCCATGGGCAGTTTTTGCAGAAGATCCTATCAACTGCGTGTGTAGATAAGTCCTACATTTCTATTCACTTCAGGAAATGTGCCCAAGCAGGAATTTAAAACCAGACACCCAGGAGGGATGAGAACTTCTCAGCGATCTGGAAACAACGAACATGCGGGCTGTAACCAGCAGGCAGGATTTTGTGGACATGATGAGCCCGAGAAATGGAGAGAATATTTCTGCTGCAGGTTCAGGACAGCCCGTAGCAGCGGCAGGCACCTGGAGGGGACAGCAGAAGCTTCCCAGATCTCACCTTGCGATTGCAGCGCTTGGAAAGCATGGCTCAAATTAACCCTTCCCTCTTCTGCCCAAGTGCTGTGCCACAGATGAGGAAAACCCCCAAAATTATTTTTGGGTATTCATTCCTTGTGTGAATGCTGAGATAAGGAGGGGCTGAAGCCCTTTCCTTCAAACCAGATTGGAGAAAACCTGCTGCAGTGCCTGTAAGGAATTTTCAGAAAACTTTTGTGAGTTTTTACTGAAACCACAAGCCTTTATTTTTTTTTTTATCCTTCCACAATTTTTCTGTCTAACTTTTCAAGGCACTTTTACTGAAGATTTACTGATAGAAAGCTTCTACTGAGTGCATTTGATCGCTCCATATTTCAGAAACAATGTAAGAATGGAAAAAATCTCTCTCTTTAGGCTCCATTATCTTACACTCCTGTTGTCAGCACTGAGTTATAAAGAACCGGTGCTACGCTTAAAACGCTGAATGCCTTAACTGCTCAGAACATAAAATGAAAGCACTAAACTTATCAGTTTTGTGTAAAAAACATGCACTTTTCCCTTACAATAAACAAATAGATATATAACAGCAAGCGAAATAAAGCAGGCAAATGCCTTGTCTTCTCTCCTTGTTGTGCTGGGCTGTAGCTGCCTGCTGTAAGAAAATACATCGCTGGCATTGACTTTAAGCTCCATGATGGGAATGAGAGTTGCCGTCTATTCACAGCCTCGGTGGCAAATTGGGTCATTTCCAGGGGTAGTACTGTAAGAGATTTTGTCTCTGAAATTAGAGCCCCCTCTCCAAATGCACATGTCCAGCATAGCTGTAAGAGAGCACCCCAATTTTGTGTTGCGGTCATGATCGTCCTGCCAGCGATGAAAATCTGCTGGGCAAGCTGTGTCTGCTTGTGATAAAATTGATAAGATAAATGATTTTTGTAGACAAAGGAAATGCAGGATATCTCATCTATCTGGACCGAAGAAATCATTTGATATAGTGCCACATGGGAAATTATCAGCTCAGCTGAAAGCGTGGAGAATTTATACAGGAACTGTAAAGCGGGTACAGCACTGGCTAAAGGGAGGCCAATGACAGGAAACACCTAAAGGGGAATTATCGCTCTGAAGTGAGGTTACCAGTAAACATCCCCCAGGACCAGGAGCGGGACTGAACATATTTCATTTCTGCACTGACCTTGGAAGGGAACGTGGGAGTGTGCCAATGACATTTACAGCTCATGCAATGTTGGGAGCATCGTCAGTGCACACCAGGATGGGGCTATTAACTGACGACTGACCTTGAAAACTGAAGTAAAATAAGTGGGATAAAATGCAATAGTATATAACGTATGGACAAGTTCTTATGGAACAGTAGCAAAAATTTCAGCTATTTGTTAGAAGTGACCAAGTGTATTTGAATGTCATGGGTTAACCATTAATGGCCAATTATATGGTCTCAAGAATAAAATGATTAGGTATATCCAAGTGGGATTTCCAGCTAGTGCTGGAAGTCCAGGGAAGCACTAATTCAATTTGACAAAGGTTGGCCTCATCTCATCAGAACTGGGTGCGCAGCTCTTCCAAAAAGTGTGAGAGCTACGAATTCAAACTGCAAATGGTCCAGTGAAGGGATCTGGGACAGCCAGAGGAACACAAGGACTATTCGTCTGAGAGAGGAAGAAAGCACTTTGTTGATTTAGGTGAAGACTGGGTGTGCAAAGTATGGGAAGGACAAATTATTTAAATAAGCCAGGAATTAATTTAGGCTTGAAATTAGAGGAAAATCTCCGTAGCAAGAAGTGAGGACAAAACCCTCAAACAGCTGTGTCAGTGGTGTGTGAGCGGTGCCTGACAAAGTTCTCTTAATGGAGCTGCAAGTGGCCAACAGGAGCTGGGGGTCAGGCCAAGGAAGACACTGTACTAGTTGGCTTTATCATTTTACACCTGGATCTGAACAGCTCAGTTATGCAGTGAACGGGGCCAAAATGAGACCACGAGATTCACCTGCCTGCAGGCCACGTGTATTGAAAACCCAAAGGGGCAGCCTGGGCACCGCTGTCAGCTCAGCACTCTTCAAAGGATTCAGAGGATACATACAGAAAACGTGTGCATTTGCCAAAACCGGGCTCAGGCCATGAATGATTCATGAACAGAAAACAAGGCTACATTCATCGGATAATTTATATGTAAACCACTCATTCCACCAGCTACAGAAAAAAGCCCAGATCCCTGCAGGTCAGGGCTGTAAAGAGCTGCCAGCGGTGGGAAGGATGCCCTTGTATTTATGCCCTGTGAGGTTTTCCCATCAGGCTGTCACCAGCCCCTCGCTCCCCAGCACTGGGGATGCTTGTGCCCGTTACCACCATGGACATCCTGGGTGCACAGCTCTGACGTGCAGATTTCTGGGGTGCTGAGCTTGCTGCAGGTGCTTTGATTTGAGCGGTAATGGCAGCGCTCACCAAAAGCCAAAATCCTCACATCCAAAGTCATTGGGGGGCTGTTGGCATGATGGCTGAGGAGACATATTGCAATTTATTGGGATGGAAAGAGGCTTTGGAGGCATCTGTCCACAAACCTGCTGTATAACAGAGATCAAGGGAAGAGGCACTCGAACACAATCCACATGTAAAAGCGGACTATTTTCTGTGCTGGAGGGTTCTGGGGTCTCTGCAGATAGGCAACACTAATTACTGTGCTCATTTTAGTGTTGCTAACATCCATTCCTCATTATGAGCATGGTCCAGGGTCACCAAAGCCTTCTTATTAATTCCACAATTCTACGATGGGTAATGAACTGCAGATAAAGCAGGAAGGAGACCTCAGCTCTGTGTTGGGAGTTTGCCATTGCCCTGCCTAGGACAACCCCAGCCTCGTGGAGCTACATGGTTCCTCCAACGTGAGTCATCCTGCTCATCCTCCCCAAGCTCTGTTTGTTAGGATCCTGGCTCTTTCTGTTTGCTTTCTGTGCAATGCAAGCATTTGCCCAGCAGCTGGTCAACAAACAATCAACAGCATTCTGTTTAAGAACATGTTTTTAATATCCTTCACTAGTATTGATCCGACAGTTAAGTCACTGAATGGTCCCGAATCTGCTGAAGAACATAATAGACAGCAAAAATATATTACGACCTCAAGCAAATGGCTTGAAACCTATGAAATTTACCTGAATGTGGTCACTGACCACCACTCACCTCATACCAATAGGAGAAGCAACTCCACCAATTAGCGTTTTTAAACCTCTTTATAGCAAACGGGGCCAGATGGACAATGGCTCTGCCCCAGTAGTGCTGCTGTTATTTATCTTTTATTAGGAATAGGCTGAGCTAACAGACAGTTTCTACTAACTTGCAGCTGGAGATGCTCCAAAGCTGTCCAGCAGCAGAGCGGTGAGTTCATCGGGGAGAGGCAAAAATACTCAGAGTATCAATGGGCAAACCAGGAAAACCTGTGGCTTGGAATTCCTTGTAGATCATCTGTCTTGGAGCTAGGATGTCAGCCAAAAGGCTTTAAGGTCATTGGTAATGGGAGTGGGATCTAACACTGCTTCGTCCTGACCGTGGAGAAAAGCGTGTGGGCTGAGCCCTGCCGCATGGTGTGAGCGATGTCGGGCAGCCACGACCGCCCCTGTTGGCTCATCGCAGGGACTTGCTGCTCGCGGGCTCTGCTCTGCGCTGCGTGCACCGCACGTGCTGCTCCTGCAGTCCAGATGTAGGCAGAGGTGCCGACCTTCTCCTTAGCAGATACGTCAGACCATTTCTTTTGGTTTTAACTTCTGAGAGCGTGATTGCTGAGTTCTGATGAATTTCCATTTTTTTAAGAAATTAATTTCATTTAACATCATAAGCTTCCTAAGGCATTTGCTTTCAAAGGCCTGTCATATCTGCCTGTGTCTGCTACGGATTTCCATTTTTTCACATCCATATGGTAAGAAATAAATGAAAAAAAAAGCAAAAATGCCCTGTTTGATTCTAAGTTGCAGGCTTTTGATAACCAAATCTTTTTTTTTTTTTTAAACTGATAGAGGCAATGGCCACCTTCAAATTCACAGCATTATTTCCGTTCTGCAATCTCCATGGCCCTGTGCCGTGCTGCCAGAATATGCAAAGAAGTTTCTTGATTGTCATCTCTACCTTGCAAAGCTGTTCTTGACTTTGAAACTGCTGCAGTTCTTGCAAGGCTTGTTTTCAACCTGAATAATTCTCAGTATTTTCCCCACAGTTCTGCATAGCCTTCTGGTCCTCACTTCAGTGTTGGCTAAGCTGTCACTTACAGGAGCGATGCTGTCATTACAATATTTGATTGTTTTTTAGTATAGCTATCATTGAAAGCATTTCATAAGGAAAGTAGTTAGTTATTTCTTGTAGTGGAGCTGGTGGCAATGCCAAGTAGTGGGTGGGGAAGAACTCGTCTTCAACTTGAGCATTGCTGTAGCATCAGGCACACAAGCTGCCCCTGCCTGCATCTGGACCTGAAGATGGCACCTGGCAGAAGACACACATCTTCACTTGTGCTGCATTACTCCTCCAGACCCCCCAAATGCACTTGCAATGGACACCATTACCACTGAATGCTTTTTGCAATGCAGAAGTTAAACAAGGATGCTCCCCTGAGCCCCCAGAGCTTGCTCTGTAACAGTTACTGGTTTTTGGCTTACTATCAGTGCTGTTTTGATTTGTTCTTATGGTAAATATGTGGTCTTATGAGCCGAAACACAATACTTCTCCCCCAGGGCTTACCATAACCAACTCTTCCATTTTGCTGAGTGACACTGCTGAAGACCTTTCCAGTTTACCAGCTATTTTTTCTTTCCTATTTGGAGCATGGAGCCATTTTGCTGTTTCCTTGCAAAGCTTTGCCAGTCCCTCATTTTGTAGAGCAGTCATTTTTTTTTTCTCCATGTTCACATTCCAGCAAACAGTCACCATTTCAGCAATGCTGATGGACTTCAACTTTGAGAAAACTGCTGTTGAGTTTTCTATGTAATATTTCACTGCTGTTTTTATTAATGATGAAAGTTTGAGTTATTTTCCAAGGTCACTACCTTCATGGACCTTCTATCACATAGCTTCAAAAAGCTTCTACCTGCTTTTTAAAACTGGTTTGGGTGCTGCTTCTTTTGTTTTGGTTTGTCATTGTTTTTTTTTTTTTTTTTACTGTTAAAATCTTTCTTTGTTAAGGCGTACAAGGGGGTCCAGCTGCTGTAACCTGAGAGTTACAACCTTAGCGTGTGGATGAAGGGTTTTTCTGTCACTTCTTTGAGAAGCCACTTTGCCTTCATGATCCATCTCCTTCCTCTGGTCTTTACTCAAACGGCATTTTCCAGCATTGTTCTTTATTTTGTGGGGAGCTTCTCCTGCTGCTTTTGTGAGTGTATGTTGGAGAAGCTGTTATTGCCTTTCACCCACCCTGACTCTAGGGTTACTTGCCTGTAACCTGGCAGTGGCTGTTGTGGTTGACAGCAGCCTGCTGAAGATGCGTGACCTGCCAGTCACAGCCTTGTAGCACCTGATTTACTCTTCAGTTCAAACAGACATTGAGTCTGTGCTCGTCTTACAGCCTTACACTGTTGATTTTGTTAATTTTATTTGGTTCTGTTATTTTGCGGTGTTTTATTTTTTTTGTTACACTGAACTTTTTGGTGCAAATTATGGTTCCTTCTATTCTAATTCTGTTTCTATTCTGTATTCTATTCCATATTCTATTTCTATTCTGTATTCTAATTCTATTCTAATCCCTGCCAGTGGTCATTCTGGAGCTGTGGTTGTGATAGCAGGTAAATGCCACCAGTCTTTCACTATTTTGATTTTCATAACCCAGCCTGCTATTTGATTGCTTTTCCCTCACACTGGTTGATTTTTCCTGGCTGAAATATCTCATTGTTTAGAGGAAGTCATGCCTGGATTTTCATTAGAGCCTGGAGACAACAGAAGAGCTGACCCTTACTCTCATCCCCATAGCTTTCCGTAGGTGTGTGATATTAGATAAATTACAACCACCTAACTGCCTCACAGATTATAAGCAATTTTTTCTGACATGCAAATTACTGCAAATTATTAGTTGTGTAGATGTTGTACTAAAATCAGAATCATCCATATAACGTAAAGAAGATTTCAAACTCAGTGCAAACTTGTGCAGAAGCGTTCCTGCTCTCAGCAGTGCTTTGTAGTTGCAGTAAGGGCAACTCCTGAGAAGCACACCAGCAGACATTATGTTGTTTTATGGGTCACAGGGCCAGCTCATCACACATCTCGTACATTTATCCAGTACAACGTCCTTGGTATTTGCCTGCATACCGGGATCACAGGCTTTCTGCCTCTCCCTGGATATGTCTTCTCTGAGGCTGTAAAATTGTTTGAAATCAAATACAACATTTTAATGATCTTATGAATTCTTGGGTAAAGTTACTGCCTAAAATAACCCATCACATCCAGTCAGAAGCAAGTGTCCTGATTCAAGTCTCATTGCCTCAAATGAGAGGCATGTAAGGAAACCCTCTGTCATGTAAAGAAATTCTTAGAAGCAGTGTGCCTAAATAGTTGCAATAAAGGGTGAAAGCTAAACGTTAGGTCAGGGTTGGCACTAAAATTTGCTGGTTGAACACTCCATTAATGATAATGGTTTAAGATCTGGCTTCCATACCAGGATGGATTTCCTGCATCTTCTGGATCCCAGTAAATACCTGCTTGGAAGAACAACATCCCTGTCAGCTCCAGCTTTAGAGCTCTGCACTGTGAGTGTACAAACAGCTCAACCTTGAAGTTCAGTGCTTTACATTCAGTTTGCAGTTTGGGTGGTAGAGGAAAGGCTCTACCTATTCTGCTGAGAATTGTCATTCCCAGTGTTTTGGAAGTGGCTCCTTCCCCCATCCCCAGCTGCACGTGACAGGCTGACATGCCAGCTGAAGCCCTGAGTGCAGCATCTGCTCTCCTCCCCCCTGCATCACATGCGCTGGCCCTATTTATAGCAGGAGAGGATTTTTGCTCTTATGCATCATTCCATCCAGCAGAAAGCAAAACAGAAGGAGAAGCTGGTGCACGAAAATGCTCCCTTGAGCCAGATTTTGAACAGAGAAAGGAGGAACAACCTCCTGCCCCTTGCAGTGCTCTCAGAGCAAACAGAACCGCACGTTGGCCGCTGTGCAATGCCCAAGAACCTCTTGGAGGCTACCATACCATAGGGATGAGCAAATTTGAATTGAGCCAAGTGTATTTAGTTTTTAGAAGACTGGCATAAGTCATCTTTATTGAATATAATTTAGTTTTAACATATTGCTCTGTGCTTGAGTTATTATCTTCACTGTGCTTGGAGAAATAAATTACATTGAAGCCTTTATTTTTGACCTGTGACATCAATACACGCCATGGACAGATTCCAAAATCTTATCAGCTTTGGCATGGCTATTAAATTACAGTAGTGAACAAACCTCTTTAGAAATGAAAAATGCTTTTGGAGCTTTGACCTTTTACATTTCAATTCGTAAAGAGCCCAGTGCAAATGGGAAATGCTGATCAAAATCCAGTTACTTTAATCTTGCAGGGTGTCCTTTCTGCAGAAGAAAGAACAAAATGTATCTTCTTGCTTTTTAGCCCTTCAGATCTCGACACCAAAGTTTGCCTGGACTATGATATCTGGTGCTAGAAAGCAGCACTTATCAGCAGAGAACACAGCAAATTAGCCAGAGACAGAGAGTTTCCAAAAAGAAACCTACTCCAAAATGAAGATAGGAATTAAAATTGGACAAAGGCACACAGCTATTCTTCTGGCAGGCAGTCTGCCTTAGTTGATGTGCAGAGAACACGCACGAGGAATCTGCAGTATTTTAACCTCCGCTCCAGCGCTGCCTTCAGCGTGCACCGAGGCTCCTTCTGTTTGGAAGATGGGGAATTGAACCGAAACTGGCATTTCGTGTGTTCTTAAGCCAGTTAGCAGTTCGCCAAGATTTGGGTTGTTTTCTCACTTCTCCCACTGTGGCTTCTGTCTTCACAAACCATTTTCCCTCTTCCAAAAATTCTGCATTATTCCTTGTACAGCACATGGCAATGTGAAGCCTGCAGTGTCAGATGGGGAAATAGATTGGGATCAAAGGACAAGATTTAGAAGCTGTATTGCGGAGCAATGTGTAGCAGCTTGAGTGAAATAAGGTGTAAATAAAGGTCTCTGTAGCAAAATTGACCGGTTTACAGAAAATATTATCTAGCGTTCCCCATGTTTTTTGACTTTTTGGCTCTTTTCAAGCAAGTGGAGTAAATGCCTTAGTGTTTCCAAATCTTTCAAGGAAGCCTAAGATATCAGGTGCTTTTCAGAGGGGTGTTGGGTATTAATTCCTTTCTCACTACTTCTCCTAGCTCAGCTTGCTTTCAACATTATTCAATAGTGCTTTATGTGTTTCTGACAATTTTTGGAGAGAGACAACGTTTCTACTGTCAGTAAGAACAAAAAGCAAAAGTTACACTTAAATTAATGAATACAACTGGACAGTCTTCTACAAATTTGTCTTTCCCTACTAAGCTCTAATGAAGCAGTAGCACTAAGGAGATGCAGAGGAGTTTCTGGATTGTTTGTGATTTTTCAAGAGAGCAGTTCCATCCTAGGACATCCATCAGCAGCATTCATTTATATTCCACTTTAATCCTGTATTACCTTTTAATAGCTGGTGAAAATCTTGACATTCACTGGAAGGCACTAGCTAGTTTCCTTGCTGAATCAGAACGAGGTGAGGTGCAACTGTCTGGGGCACAGGAGGGCCCCTACGTTAGTGAAGGCAGCAAGATAATTGAGTATACTGATGCACCAAATGGGACCTGCACTTCTAAATGGATAATTACAGGCCAATAAACTCATTAAGAGCAGCTTTGCAATTAATTTTTATTTATCTATTAGAGGTGCAATATTGGACCTAAAATTATGGACAGCAAGTAGTTAACAAGTCTGCAAGCCAGGTCTGTTAGCCAGACAGTTAAAATAGAGCACTGAAAAGCCTAATGTATGTTAATTGAATGCCAGTTGATTAAACATATTCATTGAGGTTTCACATATAGGTCATAAGTAATCTATCTATTACATACTTGTTAAACCTCATTAAATAATTGCCTAGTGGTATTTAACATGCAATAAGTATCCCCTGAAATTCAACTAAAATGTGTTCTTGCATCTTCTTATGAATTTGCCTAAGTGAATCGATTGAAGAATGTTAAAAAAGACTTGTTAAATCAAATACTGCAAGTGAAGTTTTTAAACAGGAGAGATCTGCTGTTCTGTAGTGCAAGATATTCCAGTAAGCCTGCTAAAAGACATACAGTATCTGCACAATTATCCATGTAATTCTGTGCTGAGGAAGAGGATTAGTCGCTGCAAAGCCATGCTCAGGAGCACGGAGCTGGAGTCTGCAGGACAGAAGCAGAAACCAGTGCCTAGGTCGGGAGAGGCATTGCAAGGCATTTGCAGGATGAAAAAGCCTGGAGCTGCAAACCTGACGTCTATTTTCATAAGTAAAAAACATTTGCTAAAAATCTGAATGTTTTTCCACAGGTACAAGGCTCGTTCATGCCACTTGTCCCTTCTGGATCATTAATATGATCTTGCAGTTACAGACTCTTGAGCGGAACAAGCCAAGTCCCCTTCCAAACATAAATTAAAGCCTCGTGGAGTCTGTGGGAGGCACTCACTTTAAACCACACATTGCTCATCAAAGGCTTGAGTAAACTTAGGCACCGTGTCTAAATGATTTGCCTAGACTGTCTCAGAAAAATAGATGGAGAACATCATCAAAAACCTTCAGAAATCTAAACCTTGCACCTTGGTGGTGTCAGGGAACGCGTGGAGTGCACTTAGCCTCAGCTTGGGAACTGCTTCTCTTCCTCCAGAACAGACACTGCAGCAGAGCTTGAAAACTTTCCCCTCCTCCAGCCAAATGCATGTGGCTTGCCTCAGCCATAATTGATAATAAGCAGCAAAAAAAAAAAAGAAGAAAGTTTATCAGCTAGAGCTTAGTTGTTGATGGATTACCGAGACATCTGGTTGTGGCACAAATGACCAGCTCATGCAATTTATAATACTTTCTGTGATGCCCAGCATCATGGACCAGGCTCTTTTTAAGAAGATAGATGCAGTTTATTCTTCCCTGGGTCTTCCCAGTGTGTTTCAGAGCCCAAGAGCACTAGCAGGCCAAAGCACCCCCTGCCTCCTCCCTCCAGGTTATCTCCAGGTGCCGGCAGTCTGGGGGCCATCCACGTTGGAAGTGACAGCCCTGGGAGCTCCTCTCTTGTCTCACACAGGGCCAGAGAGCCAGAAATATGGCACTGAATTAGAAACCTGGAAATCTTTTCTAATATCTGAGAGACATTTGGCATTTAATACAGATGGGATAGAAATTTTGCTGAAATCTGCTGATTTTTTTAAACTTACAGGGAATTTTTAGCCAATGTTATACCATGAGAATGAGAGCAAACACCTGGGGGAGCACGTAGACTGTAACAGGCAGGAACCTGTTATTCAGTGCAGCTGGCTAGTATACCTGAAATACCCATTTCAGAGGAAGAATGTGCAAAACTTTCAAAACTCTGCTTTGCTCACCACTTGCCAGAAACCCAAGATGCTCAGCAGAGCTTTCTCCAGGGGCTGTGGGGACCCCAGGGTCAAGTTTCCGTAAGTCTCAGTATCCTTAGCAACAAAGAAGTGCCAAATGGGGAAGCCCATTTCCACTAGCAGCCATCCCTACTTTGTAACCAGCTCTAGTTTTGGAAATATATTTCCAGTATCCTTTGCACTTGTTTTAGCTTGCCTAATTGCCTAGTCTTTAGCATATAGCTCAGAAAAGTTGCCTCATTTAGAAAGGCACCTTCTAAAATGTAGTTTTGAGGCTTAAGTGGGTATTTGGAACGTCCACCATGTAAATGAAGCATGTGGCCACCATGCTAAATATCCTGTGCTTGCAGACTGGTTTTGTCATGTTTCTGCGGTAAACATTTGTGAAATAGGTGTAATGATTTAACGTTTGGTGTAATTGCAAAGAGAGGAAATCTAGGAACATTGCTTAATACACTTCTAAAACATAAAAACAGCCATTAAACAATATTATATAATTAAGTTTCCATTTAATGGTGTTTGTGCTTCTAATTCTAATCTGGAAACGTGATATATGCACCCACTTCATAAAAGGTGTGCTGTGAGGTTATTAGTAGGCAGTGATGATAAGACTTTGAGTTTCTTTAATTTTTGCATTATTAAAGAATCCCTTCCTCTTGCTCACATAAAATAATGGCAGAATTACCCTCGCAGAGGTGAACACCAGTAACACAGGAGCATTGTTTCCGTCCCTCTGCTATTTCAGGAATAACTTCTGCCTTTTTGCTTCACCCAGGTGTTGCAGCTCCTCCATCCGCACCAGCCTTGCCCCTAACGAGGGACTGCGGAGTGACTCTGCCTTGTTTAATAAGACCCAAGAGAGACAAAAGGGAAGGAGAGAAAGGCTTCTTGTGCACACAGAGAGGAAATCACACTGGAGCTGCATGGTTGGAACAAAGAAGTGATTCATAACTGAGGCTGAGGAAGAGTGTGTGAAGGGAGAGGAAGGCAGGTATTTTTCTTACCTATTGGAGTGAGGAGTTAATTTAAGTCATTGAAATCAGTTATTCATTTAACTTATTTATATAACTAGTTATTTTTCAATGTTAATGCATTCAGTAACACTCCAGAAATGGGCTAAAGGTCTTACAGCAAGCAGCTGCAGATGTCAGATACCCAAAACTTTTATCACATGCTGGCTTAGGCAGGTGGTGAGTGCTGTGGTCCCTGGAAGCCTATAGGCAGGCTCTGGTGCCTACACAGCCTCCTAGGGTGTTCAGAAGGCTGTGTTTATGAAGTTCTTTAAACGACAACATTTCTTGTCCTCCTGTCACTGACGTTGGGATGAAAGAGGAGAGGTTTACTGGCAGTCAGTAGGGATAATGAAAAATCAGAATGATGGTGATTTAAGAATCGGTTTTATGGAAAGACAAAAAGACATGGTAGCATGTGCATGCATCAAGTGGTTAGAGGCAAAGGGCTTTATATTGTGCTTGGTGTGATGGGTTCAATGCGCTTCATAAAAACAGGTCGGTATCATCTGCATTAGCCATAGAGGGAAACTGAGTCAGAGCGTGTGACTTCTTTGCGTTTAGTACTAAGTCAGCGTCAATCACACGAGCTTACTTACACAGCGTGAGGTGCATAGCATGGTGAAGGACTGTCAAGTACATAATATGTGCAAATTTCTCATATCAGGAATCATCTGGACAGCACAGAGAAACAATGCTCACTTTAATCAAATAAATGAGCTAAAAATACACTAGTTATGAAGTGCTCCTTAATGTTATCTCCTGGACAAAATTGTGCTATTCTGTAAGAAAGAAACCACTTCTCTCCAGTCTATTACACTTCTTTGTGTTCCTGCAGCAGGGTGGAGAAAAAACTATCTTTCAAACGTTGCCATCTGCAGCAAGGTTTTAAATGGTCTCTTACAAACATTTATTGGGAGGTAAGCAGCTACGTGGGCATCAGTCCTCTTATGAAGGAATGACTGATAAGCATGTCAGGACAAGGTTAGTGGAGTGACGCTCCAGGACCTGCCCCACTGCCAAGCCAAAATAATGATTTAGATTGCCAACAGTATCAGTGAGGTAGCAAATAATTTTGGTAGATCCTTAAGTAGGCTACGTTTTTCCTGAAAGGAAAAAAGAAGAGTTTAAACTACTCGTATGTGAACTTGGTGTTAAATTAACCGTAGGTAGTCAGGAAAGGTGTAAGGCATCATTGCCAACAAAATATCTATTCACCAAGAAACAACAGCCAGGGAAGCCAACGGAATGTTTGCTTGCATTAAGAAAGGGCTAGCTGATAGTACAATATTGTGTTGTAGCTTTTATATGAAGTGACACCAGGACACAGACACTTTGCTCAGTTTTGCTCTCCAGTCTTAAAGAAGGATTGGGCAAAAATAAAAAAGGTCCAGGGAAGGCACTGAAAATGATGAACAGAATGGAAAACTGCAGTGTGTGGAGAGATTAAAAAATTAGAACCATATATCCTAGATGTTAGAGGAATAAGGGGTAATGATAGAGAGAGATAAAAAGTAACAAAGTGTTTAAAGAAGGTAAGGCAAGAACTCCTATTCCTCGAGCAGAAGGCACATAAAATGAAATTAAAAAGCAAGTAGTTCAGACCTTTATGGATACCGTGCAGCAAGGTAGCAATACCCTGCAGAAGACTGACATCTGTGTAAAGTGTCCAAGTGTACATTGGGAGCACTGACCTTACTATAACAAATAAAACCCCTCATGGTCCTGAGCTCGGCCCAGCCGTGAGTTCCTGAAGTCCGAACGATTATGAGGCAGCTTAGTTCATTAACAAATTTGCTGCCTCCACTCCTCAAGCAGCAGACAGAATAACTTTCAGAGAAAAATACAATTTTATGTATCTCTGTACTGAGATAGAGATGAGTCCCCCCCCTTCCCTTTATTTCTTTGTAGCTAATGAACTGGAAACCTCTCTGTGTGAAATCTGCAGTGATAGGAATTATCCTCAGTGGCTGGTGCAGCAGCTATCTTAGACACCACATTAAGTAAGGCACCCCGTCTCTGCTAGGAGACTGTTCTGACTGCTAAAAGGGTGAGCGGTTTTCTAAAGCGCGTCTCAGCTTCAGCTGACCGGGTGCTCCCGGTCCTGTCCTGAGCAAACCCAAGCACCCTGGGGTGCGACAGCCGCAGGTAGTGCAGGGGTGGGTGCGGCATGCTCACACCAGGTACTGCGGGCCTGCTCACAGGAGGGCAGTCAAAGGAAGGCACAAATTCCGAAATCATGTGCTCAGCCTCACAGCGAGGGCCCTGGGCAGCTCCTTTGACTCTGTTTCAAGCAGCCTGGGAGACTGATGTGAGTCATGGGGCACTGCCGTGGGCTCAGGGAGGAGCTGTAATGCTGGTCCTGCTCTCTGGCGTTTATTAAATTATTTTTCATCGCAGCAACGGCACTGTGGGCTGAGCACTTCCAGGGAATTGTTGCACTTCTCAGATGGTTAATCACTTGGCCTTTGGCCTCCTGCCTTATAACTCAGTTTGACATGTCCTATAATTACTGCTTGGAGAGTTTTATTACTTAATTATGGTATCAGCTATTGCAATTTAACATGCCATCAATCCCTCCATACCAGCCCCCTATATACCCCCAAACAAAACTCCCCTTTCAATCACACTTTTCTGCAAATTTCCACAAGGGAAGGAAGTGCAGATTTTGTCCTTTGATCCATACCTTGTAAAATTTGCTAAAGTAAAAAGTTCTTGCCCATTTTCCATGCCTCGCCCACTTCTCCACTGCCGAACCCTTTGATTTTCAGACTTCCATAATATATGTACATCAAGCAGCCAAATCGCCTCATCCTTTTTAATATATCTCCTAAAAACAAATGAAGGCTCCACCACACAAGCTGTTGGTTTGGTTGAATGTCTGTCTGGTGCTTCACAGGCTGCATACTGAGCGTGCTTAATGCTGAACTGTGTCCTCCTGGGGACTGGTGGCCCAGCCCTCCCCAGCCAGCACGTGTCTGCTCCTGGCACAAAACATTTCAGCGTGCTTTAAAGACCAGCTTCACCACTGTCGTGTCGCAGGAGGTAGAAACCATTGCTGTGCCGTTTGGTCTGGGTTTTGAGGAAGAGGTTTAAGCCACCTCCTATTTCTTGTGGTCTTTTCTTCAGGGGAAGTGTGAAGCTGAGGTTCTGTAGTGGCTCCTGAAGGCAAGATACTTGTGATAGCTGAAAGGAAAAGCATTGGTGAAAGATGATTTTAAACTGTCTTAGCTCTCATCAGCAGACCCCAAAGCGAGGGTGCGCTGATTTATGACAACCTCTCAGAGCTGCCCACAGACTGTTTGACAGACCAGACAGACACAGATTTTTAATAGCACACGGTGCAGCTCCATCCCCTTCCACCTCCAACATCTCTCCTGCACCAGGACCAGAGCTCAGCATAAATCTGCTGTGTGTGAGCCAGGGGAATTGTCCCCCGGCCTCCTGCGGCTTGGAAGGGCTGCTTCAAGAGATAGAATTAGTACCTTGATGCCCAGTATTGATCTCTCTTTGATTTATACTCCCTTGATCTGATTTCCTTCTTGGCGTCATGAGTATAAATCAAAAGTAACACCCACAGGAGTCAGAAGTTAGGCTGGCATTAAACTTGTGTAAGTGAAATTGAGGTTCTGCTTCCTTAACTTCAGCCTCTCCTGGTGTGAAGGGAAAGCAGATTTGAGTAACGTCAGCTGTCTGAATCACGGGAGTACAGCACAGCCAGGCACTGCAGGATGCAGTCTTCAGCCTTTCTTTTTATTTACTTCTTGAACCTGGATTTCAGAGGAATTAATCCCTGGATTCTCTCCCATAGCATTAGTCTTTCACCCTGAAACATCCCTGCCCACAGCAGGCAGCAGTCCTCCCTTTCAGACTTCATTTGGGGGTTGAATTAAGTTCTCCTGGTGGGATGTGAGGAGGGAAGTGAGCAGGGACAAGAAAACTACTTTTGCAGAATGATGTTCGACGCGTGACCATTTTGTGTTGAGTCATTTGGGCAAGAGCCCACAAAGAGAACAGAATTCCGTAACCACTCAGTTTTCATTCCCAAGGTAGCTCAACAACTAACATTTCTCCTCCAATTTCAGTGGCGTTTCATAGCT
Organism: Anser anser; assembly: GCF_964211835.1. Lineage (NCBI taxonomy): Eukaryota > Metazoa > Chordata > Aves > Anseriformes > Anatidae > Anser > Anser anser. The sequence continues at coordinate 12,054,631 of NC_139737.1, forward strand.
TTATCCAAGGGATTATTACAGCCTTGAGACTCTCCTTAGGAAATTCACTCTGTCTTTCTAAGACCACTCTTTGGATGTCCTAAAATATCCATTAGTTTGTCCTGAAACTCTCTCTTATGTACTGAAGAGGTGCTGCGTAGCGAAAAAGAGAGGAAGAGTGGCCTAGGTGTGCTATTTTTCTTCATCATGGCATGAGCACCGAGGGTTGCTGAAGGTCTGGGGAGATCAGGCTATATTCTTACGGTGTGGAAGTCCACTCTGAGTAATAGAACCGGGGTGAAAAATTTATAAAGGAGAAAGCTTCCAGCACTCCCCTGGCAACTCTCAGCAGCAGCCCTGAGGTTGTGATGCGACTGATGGAAAAAGTAAGTGGATATGAGCAAAGGCCGTGGACCGTAAAAAGGCTTTGTAGACAAAATGGGCCTTTCTAATTAAGTTGTGTTTTTTCACTTTGCTGGGAGGGAGTACTGCTTGGCTGTCAGGAGTAAACAGCCTGCTCCTCACTGGTTCTTCTTCCTGCCCAGGTATTCTTCAGCATCTCCCTCTTGGTGCTCGCTGTCAAGGCACAGAGACAGCTTTTAATGAAAGCATGGCAAGATTTTGAAAGTTTTATTTATTTTTATATCAAACATTTAAAAAGCAGGTACCTGTGGATTTACAGCTGATTATTCTTACAGTACTAGTGTTACCATGATTTATCTAAATATCTGTTAAATATGAATGGTCTACAGTCACAACACTGCTTTTGGGAATAATTCCAGCCTTTTTAAATCCTGTACATTAAATTATTGACTATCGTGCTTAACTCTCAGAAAACACAGTAAGGCTGTTGAAGAAATATATTTGCATGCCAATGGTCTGAAACTATGTTGAAACTGGCTCATTAGATTATTTGAAGTTTTGTCTGATATCACGTTTTTTACGACAAGCCTTGAGACAGCTCCACCACTGGGAACGTGCCCTGGGGGAAGGCTCTTCGTGCTCAAAGACCAACCCGGGGCTGGAGGCAGCATGCCAGACTGCACATGCATGAGAATTTTGCAATATGATGCCATGAGTATCATCTTATAGCCTAGGGGAAGGATAAGAAGAGAATCAATGCAGGCAAAGTGATGCCCGTTCAATTTGTTTTCAACACATTGTCAGCTCTTTCTTATATTCTCTAACCTCTGGTAATGACAAAGGGAAAAGAAGCTGATGAGAGATTGGTTTCTCTGGTGTAAACCTCCAGGCACCTCGTGTGAGCAGCACATTATACGCACCGCGTTGTCCTAGGTACACGAAAGCACTGGGATCTTCCATTTTGATGATGCCTCATTTCTTAGGGTAAATAAGGAGCATGTTTGGTGGAAGTCCAAAGAGCTTCTCTGATTAGTTAGAGCCTCTGCTGAGAAACCAATTAGTCTAAAGTTTGAATGCTCTTTAGGATTGTGACACTTGCTAAATTGGGTTCAGAGAGCACTGGGTGGCAAAAAGGTGCCTGTTTTTATTATTCTGTATGGGAGCATTTGTTTGTGCTCAGACAAAAAGGGGCAGGTAGAAAAAGCCGTTTCCCTTCAGACACCAGCCTCCATTTCCAAGCAACATCAGAGGGAGCTGAAAGGAACAGAGGGACAAGAAGAGATTTGTGATGAGTTTTGCTCGTCGCTGCAGGGTACAAGATGGAAATATGAACGGCTCCCTTTGATTAATGTATGCCCAAGGTCACACATGCAACTGTAACAGTCAATAGCAATCAGATTAGTGTAATGTATTATTCAGTGTTTATGATGGTAAATTTGTATAGCGCCCGTGAGGCAGCTTTTATCCCCTTGAAATGTTTTCTGAATGCCATTTGGGATTGACACAGAGCTGAGAATCTCCAGCTGACGTTCCTCCTGTATAATTACCCACTTCCATTGTTTCTGCATGGACATATGCTTGGATGTAGTTGTTCTGCAGTTGGTTACCAGCCTAATGGTTTTTGCCCTCAAGAGTTATAATATGGAAAATAATAAAAAGGAATGCTTTCTACTGAAGGTCCCAAGTGCTTTACAAGTACTGCTTATTAGGCTTTGCTGCAAATTGGTGATAGCTATACGTACGTGCAGTTCTTGGCCCATCGGTGAGCACGCAGGATGCAGTGCTGCTCCGTGTGAAATCCCTGTCACCCCCTTGTTGCCAAAAGGGCTGTGGATCCTGGGCAGGGCCTGATGGGGGCAGATCCAGGCAAGAATGGGAAATCCTGAGGTGCCCCAGTAGGCAGCTAACATCCAGGTTAATGACGTGCAGCAGATAAGTGGATCTGCATAAAACTCAGGGCGGAGGAGAACTCACTGGGTTAGTCATTTTATGAAATTTGTAAATGTAGACACATCAAACCTTTACAGGGTTTGGTCACTTTGAACTCCAGTAAATAATTTTATGCAGTGGCTCTCAAAACCGCTCACTTGAAAACTAGCTCTTTTTAATTGGCTTGGAGGCAAGCCATCTCTCGTGGACTGCGAAGCATCTAGAAAGCTGTTGGCAGTGCACAACAGACATCAGCATGCTGTAGCTAGTTAGGGGAAGCAGTACTAGGAGTACTGTGGGGACTTTTATTATATCCAGTCGTGTTCAAAAGTGCTGTTAATGACCTGGAAAAGCAGATAAAGAGCACATTAATTAAATTCCCAGATGATACCTAAATTGGGAGGCATAGCAAACAACAATGGGGAACCATCCTGTAAAAAACTCTGCTGGACCAAGGGAGAAAATAGATGAGGCAAGATGCAATTAAGTGAAATCTGTGGATGGGTGGATCGGTGGGTGGTATTGGTTGGTGTTGGTACGTGGAAGAAGAGGCAATGGGGGAAGTCCAAAATGGCTGATATTTGACAGTATGTTGTTGGCAAGGCAGCATGGCCACGAGTCAGACTGTCACACAGTTAGGTCTGAGTGAGCAGAGGCATTGCAAGGGAGAAAGGAGGTAAATATTGTCCAGAAAGCACCAGCTGGGCACAAGTAGAAAATTGCATTCAGCTATGACCACTTCAACACCAGTAAGAAGCTAACAAATAAAAGGTAATTAAAAAGAAGTGACAGAAGGTATCTGATAGGTAGAAGATTTATAATGGCAGTTTTGCTGAGCTGAAATTTGGATGGAGGAGGGAGAAATATAGTGAGCATCATCCATTTAAGATATAGATAGATGTATTAACATGTAGATAGAAAAAGAGGCAGGGATTCCTGATGGCAGCCAGAAAGCGCTCACTAGGGAGGATAGGAAAATATTGGCTGAACATCAGTGTCAGTTTCCTATTATCAGAGCAATTAGTCCTGTTGAATGAGCTCTCAAGAAAAGTGCTGAGTGGTTTTAAACTGGTACAGACCGAGATGTGGGAAAAAAAACATACTGCAGAAAACAGCTTTCCACTGGCAGCAGGTTTTAAAAAATCCTCCTTTTCTGGCAGTTTTGTTTATAGCTCTGACAGTTAAGTCATCCTGACATTCAGTACTGTGACTCTTAGGACTTTGCTATTTACCATTTTTAGTTTTACACATAGGAGGGCAGCAGTTAATAAGGAAAAGCCTCCCAGAGCAGGTGAAGGACCTCCCCTATTCGTTCCTTGCAAAATTGCTAGCAGGGGAAGTCTCCACAAACTTTTATTAAACTTTCTGCAGCTCTAAGCTGGTGGGAACGCTTCTACAGCTCCCTGGTGCCCTTCTGGATGGCTCAGGGCCCCTCATGCTTGCTCATGGAAAGCTGTAGGAGATAGGTAGGAGTATTTCAGCATGGTGCACATTTGTGGTTACAGCATTACTGGGCCCCCAAGACACTGCAAGCCCTTAATGGTCCTGAGCATCCCCCCGATGCCGGGCTCGACTTCATATCTGGCCCCAGCACCAGGCCAGTCCTGGGGGGGGCAGGTTTCGTCAGCAATGAACCCTCTTGTAGATACTCCAGGGTAGCCCTCTGTTTCTTTTTTTGGTTGAAATAATATCAATCTTTGGCTTTGCCTTTCTTTTTGTTCCACCCCCAAAATTATGAAAAGAGTGAGCATTTAAAGCAAGACCTACATCCTTTTCCTTTTGCAGTAGATATTAGGCACTGAACACGGGGGCTTCAAACATAGTAACATACTTGCATGGAAAGAGTCATCTACAGAATGCTCATTTCTGTGGCTGCAGGAGAGAAAGGGGAGGTTAGATTTCGGAATGGTGTTCCTGTGGTCTGAGATGTGGCAGAGCCTAATAATAAGTTCCTGAAGCTCATGAAAATTCAGTTCCTTTTTGATTTTACAATACTTTGAAGTTAGCCCTGCTCTGAGCAGTGGGTTCCAGTGGCTTGTGGATGACATCCAAAGGCTCTTCCAGTGTGAATTATTCTGATTTTGTGATTGTTATTCTGCCCTTTCATTTTGCAGACACAGACAGAACTGCCCAAGGAAGAGCAGGACTGGTCCCACAGTATGTCCTGCTGACCACCTCATCCTGAGAAAAGGGACGTACTTGCTCCTGAGACTTCCAGACCTTTTTAAGAAACTCATAATGCTCTGTGTAAGTCCCCAGTATTTGGCATTCAATGTCAGTGCAACCTGCAAGGCCAGGTACCAGAACCAGAAGGAAAATTTGGCCTTCCAGGGCTGCATCAAAGCGAAACTGAGTGCTAAGCTCTGACCCCGTGTATGCAGGAACCTCCCCGGCATGAATCCTGACCCAGCGTTGGGATCAGGATGCCAGACCATGACCTTCACCCATCCCCCAGGCACAAACACTGTGGAAGTGGTTCAGAAGGGTCTCCTTGCACAGTGCTGGGACGAGAGCAGCGTACACCACCAGCCTCTGGCCGTCCTCTCCTTCCTCACTGTGTGTCACCCTGTCTGCCATGGCCCGCCCGTGCTGTCACCATCCAGCGCTCCTTGATCCCTTCTCCAGCGATAACACACAGCCCCAGGGCTGGTACTGGACTTCAGCTCTGTGTAAGCAGGCAGGCAGCAGGTGTAAGTGCTCCAGCAATCATATTATTGCTTACACAGTGATTGTACTGCACTGCAGGATAAAAAGGTTCTTTCATATCAAGTACAGGAGCCAGACTCAATCCCTATTGTACCCTCTCACTCACTTTATTAAGTTTACTTCATTTCTGCTCTGTCTCTGTACCTCTGTGCCCTCTGCTGTGTGTACCAAATCTTATTGACATTTTAATATTAAATTATTATGACAAGAAGATATTCCACTTGCTAAGTAATTTGTTTTATTCTGAGGAAGATTGGAAGCTGCAGAAAAACCATTATGAAAGATTTAGACAATGGAGTGATACTGACTGATACAATATAAATTATTATTTTGTCGGCAGCACACCCAAATTCCCTACTAAAAATTTAAGTGATAAAGGCAAAAAGTTAGAAAATTAAATTTGGGGGGATGAAGAGAATATTATGCACAGAGGAAAAAAATGTAACATTCAGACACAGATATTAAAGAAAAACATACCCCAAAGAAATCTAGAGCAACAAAAGGGGTAATCACTAGATGAGCACTTGGCCCCAGTTTTGCTCGTTCAGAGTGTTTTTGATGAAATTGTCATTGACTTCGGGACACAATTAGTTCTCACAAATACAGATTTGTAAGAATGAAGTGGGGATGGAATTTCTTCCTGTTTGTGTTGAGAGGTATAACAATATGTTATTAGTATAATATTAAATAAGAGGCAAAGTAATAAGGACGTATTCTGTCTCACCTTCTCTTTGTGTAGGACTGACGATCAGCTGTCATAGAGGAACACAGCTCCTGCCCCTTACCTCCCTCCGCTTTCCCTCTCCAGAAACCCTTGAGGAGCTCCAAGAACCAGAAGTTTTTGCATCCTGCACTGGCCCGAGTGAACCTCACATCCTGAAAACGAGGTGACCTGGCACTCGATATTCCATTGCTTGAAGGCAGGCTGGGGACCAGAGCACGTGCCCTCGCTGTTCCTGTGGTCCGTCCTCAGCTGGGGAAGCAGCTGGTGGAGACAGTGCTCCGGCAGTAAGTAAAGCTCATGGGTTTTGGTGATGTCTTCCTGCTTCCAGGGTAAATCCAAGCTCATAGCTAGCTGAGAAATAAACACCCGGTGAACATGGCTGTTAAAGAAAAGATTGTTGGACTTATGCTCCTAGAGCATCACTGCCAGGCCTTGCAGTTGGGATTTCATTTCAACTGCATGGCCTTTTCTATAAAGAATGATTAGCCAAACTGTTGCTCCCACTTGGCAATTAACCTAGATACCAGTGGAACTGTAATTTAAACAAAAGTAACTCATTCTTTGTCATCGTGATATTTTTAAGAGTAAGGTTGCTGTTGGCTTTCTGGATGGAGGCGAGTGTTGGAGTCACTTCTGATTTGAAAGCACTATTGTGTGCTTAACTTAGATACAGTTTTCTTTGTTGAAACAACCTTGATAACACCCAAGGGAAGCAGCTTTTTTGTATGACCGTATTAGAAATACTGTGCATGGCAGATACGTTTGGGAATGAAATGTCAGGATTTTTCCCATCTGTCAGTGGTCTGAACTGGGGAAAACTGGCAAACGCCTCTGTCCAACTGTAACCTTGTGTGGAAGCCGAGGAGTCATATTGGGCCAGCTTTGGTGAAGTAAGGTGAAATGCTGAAGGTTTCCGTGAGAGTCAGTGGAGCAGGCTGGGGAGGGACGAACACCAATTACTGAAATCCAGCCCGCCTTGTAGTGAAAACCACAATAAACTACAAAGGTCAGTGCCCGATGTGGGTATGAACCTGTCCCACACAGGCTTGTGTTCAGCACCTCGGGAGAAACCTGAGGGTCATCTGTAGGTACCTGCTCACGTAGCATCTAAGGAAAGCCTTCCTACAAGGCAGAAGTTAGGCATGCGCATTTTTGTGGACCTGATAGATCACAGGGGCCAAAATTCTCATATGGATACACTCTATTTGAGGAAGGTGAGTTGATACAGGCATCATACCTAGCTCTTGACTCTACTGGGATTTTTTCTCCTAGATGATTACAGCAGCTCTGTGACTAGAAGTCACTGTATAAGCAGCTTTGTCCTCTACTAGTTGGATTTATTCGTAATCTCACTGTAGATTAGAAATGAACCCTCAGTACTAACACTCACTGTCTGCAAGGCTGATTTGTTCCAAACTGATGGACACGTTCCTGCTGTAAATCTAAGCACAATGGGGGGTTTCAGGATTTTTGGGTGGCTGGAACGTCTCACCTTGGAAACAGTGATCGTTTACTTGCTAGCAAGGGAAACGTGACTACTGGTAAGAAGGTAATCAAGTCTTTAACTAACTGGGTTTGTGCCTAGAATCGTGTCTTGCATGCAGCTCTTCACACTCTGTGGTGTGAGATTTCGAATTGCGTTGTGCAGGGAGAACAGAAAGGAGGCTGAGAGCACCAGCACTGCGAGAAGGACTCACTGCTGTCTCCCTTTAGGGAAGAAGCAGCAGGCAGTCTCGAGCTGGCTTGGTCCCACCTGTGCTTCTCAAGAGGACTGTGACACCAGGGGTAATGTGACACTTTCATGATGAGTCAATTTAAGATTTTGTCCTCTCTTTTCCTGGGCAGCCTGGAGCAGTTATGTTCTCCCTTCTTTCATGGAGAAAAAGCAGACTCGTGCTGTCTGGGGAAATACAAATTACGGCAGCTATAAAGCAAGGGGAAAAAATCTAGTACATGGACTCTTGCCTTTTCTTGTTGTTTGTAAGTCTTAGAGACTGAGCATCTGCAGTGTTTGAATGACATTCCTATAATAAGGACATCACAAACATTCTCCTGTATTAGACAAGGGGTCCCAAGACCCCTAACAGATGGAATTAGGTCAGCACTGTTTCCTTTTAATCTTGGGATGATGACCTCAATTGCAAAGGTATTACCTGTCATCTTGTCCTGAGAGCGATCCGGTTCCTCGCAGCATTTCACACTTAGAACTCAACAGTGCTGATATGAGTTGAAAAGAAAATAGACAATTAAAAGTGTTAGCTCATTTTTTAAGACTCACAGGAGCACCACCCTTGCCTGTAGAAGACAGCTGGGGAATTTAAGAATCACCGTGTTCATAAGGTATTGTTATCATATTGAAGTCTAACTTTTGTAGGTCTGTGATGATAAAGTTTTGAAGATGAAAGATTGGCCTGTAGAAATTACATTACAGAACAGCCATTAAATATTAATCCTTGCGCACCTGAGAGATTTCAGATTAAAATTTATGATCCAGAAACAAAACCATGCTCCCTTCACATAAAAGCACCAATTGTCGTGGTAAATGCAACTACATCCGAGCAGAGAAAACAATCCAGGTTAAGACACAAGTGCAAATAATCTTCATGTAAAAATCTGGGGATTCGTGGTAAAGTACCAGGCTGTGGCGTGGCCACAGGAGGGCAGCAAGGAAACATTGTCATCTCCTGCTGGGCTGTTCACAACAGGTACGTCCCAGCCCGGAGCTCTGTGCCCAGGGACAGGGGGCTGTGGAGCAGGGAGGGGACAGGCGGAGCTGGGGGGGAGCTTTGCCGTGCCCCCAGACCTCGGGGAGATGAAGGCTGTGCAAACGGCTGACGTCCCGGCCAAGTTCGTGAGAGGAATCAGCTGGGGTGGAGCTGCAGTGAGAGGTGTGCCGACATTTTTGGTGAATGAGAGCAGAGAAAAAAACATCACTTTGGGTGGAAAGATTCATTTAAGCTCCAAGTTTCCCTTCCTACTTTTGAAATAACATTAAAATAAGTCTCAAAATTAAATTTTGTTTTGAGCGTAGAGTAAAAAAAAATAAAAGCAAGCTAGACTTGCTACTGCACGTATCCAGCTGAGCTAGTTTGGTTCACCTTGCTTTTTGTTTGCTTTTAATATGGTCATGTTTCCAAAGTAAAACTGGAATTCATGGCATGTTTTGGGGCATCCTGTCAGCAGCGGCCCCGACCTCGGAGCTTTGCTGCCCCGTGGCACAAGCCTGCAGCAGGCAGCCCTGTGCGAGCCCTGCCTGCCGCGCAAAGCATGCTGCAGCCCTGCTGCCGCTAACTGGCCCCAGCCTCGGGTGAGCAGTGACAACCAGACCCTCCCAGGCAGCAGCGTTAAGAAGAAATTAAACAGGATAAAAGGGCTTCAAGAAATGATGCGCTTTGGCAGGCGGCAATTAGGCACAAGGGCTGAGTGAAGAGCAGCTGTTTAATAGGGCTCCAGTGTAACAAAGATGATGTGCTGTATTAATACTTTTTTTTTTTCCATTTTCTATTGATCTGAAAAGCTTCAGCCCAGCAAAAGGGAAAAAATACCGTCCACTGCAGACTGAACAATATACTGAGCCTTATCTTAACTGAACATTAGGGGATATTCACGTGGCCAGCTCAGGGCTTTTGCTAGTTCAGCGTTCACGATGATATCTTCCAATTTCTGCAATTAGCAGTGTGCTTAGGGGAAGCGGTTTAGTCTTTTCCAGGGAAGCTGAGCACCTGGAGGTGTCACTGTGGGTGAGCAAGGGTGCGAACTTGCAATTTGTTAGCTACTCTGGTGTAAGTGCCCTTGTAGCTGCTTTTAACCTCCTGATAAATGCAATGTAGCTCACCTGTTTTCTTCCTGGTGGTAAGATGTCTGAAATGACCTCACACAAGGCTGTGGCGTTAAAGCATGTGTGCGGGCAGATTCCAAGTTACTATGGAGAAGACAGCAAGCTGTAAACTCACATCCCACCGTATACTGCAGTAACTTCTGTACACACACAGCCCTTTCTACCCCTCACCTCCAGCGCTGCAGATCTGAAGCTGCCATGGTGACTGGACTACTGAGAGAACCAGCACAGCCAGCAGTGCTTTTCTGGAGGCAATCTCTGCCTATTTGCACACAGGAGTTTTGCTGGTTTATTGATTTACCTATTTCTTCTAGTCAGATTCATTCCAATACCAGAAATCCAGTTTGTCACGTTATAATTTCCCCTTTAGAAATGATTTGTGACTAGAGCACTACAAAAACATATACTGGCTGCAGAGTTGTTGGAAAAATGTATTTAAAAATATCTATTCTTTCACCATCCAAAGCTTAAGGAGACGGTTTTCTGTTCATCCACTCCTTTTCCTGCTGGGTGGAAGTGCTGTGGTACTGTGGCTGTCTTACGTTATGACCAGTCTTGAAGACAGCAAAACAGATATTTTCCTGGTAACTTCGCTCTTTCCTGCCTTTTGGGGATGTTGCGGTGTGTAGTAACTCTCCCCAGCTTTGTTTTCAGCCGGAGAAGTCTCTGTTCTGAAGGCTGACGGCTGGTGTGCCGAGTCCATGCTGCTGGGCTGGGTGGCGTGCAGCCTCAGAGGTTTTGCTCATCATGCTGTTTCTTCGCCAAAATACTGAGGATGACGTTTTTCTCAGTTCTTTCCCAAAGATATGCACAAAGTGATAGATGATTGTCATTTTGGATAGCTGATTGCCACCCAAGAGCTGCGAGTGAGTGCTCGCAGGCAGCTGCATAGCGCGCAGCTTTATAGAGAGGTTTGCTGTGCATCGCTGCCTGGGGGAGCAGAAGGGACACGTTTCAGATGTAAGTTGCACGTGACTGGAGGGATAACATCCCCGTCAGCTGGCCAGGAAGGACACGCTTTCTGACAAGAAGATGTAGGAAGCAAAAATACTTCCTTCTTTGTAGACACGTTTTGGGCTCTACAACAATGTGGGGGACCAAGCATGGGCAGCGTAGGCTTTGGCGAGGAAAAGAGATCGTAGCGGAGTGTTTTATCTATCGAATGTGCTAAGGAGAGTTAGCAACTTGATGCTAATTATACAGTATTCATTTACCACCTGGGCCAAAAGTGATTGAAACAGACTTTTTTTTTTTCTGTCATGCAGTTTTAATTGCCTGCGCCTAACTGAAGTTTGTCTTTGGAAGTCTCTCCGTACTTCCAGTGTCTTGGAAACTGAACCTCTTCAGGGAAGAAGCCTAATAATATATCTTTCTTTCCCAGCCAGAACTTAGCTTAGCAAACAAAAATGATTAAACTCAAAGTTCCAAGTAATTATAACCAATCAAGACGTGGAGGCTCTTTTAAGGGTAAGAGTTTTGTGTGTCGCTCTGTGCTCTGCGAATTCCCTCTGTTCTCTCTCCAGACTTTCAAGCTTTAAACATTCACATTCCCTGTTTTTCTTTAACACTTTGTATTTTAGCAGTTAAGTCTTGATCAGGGTTTCCAAGCAAACATGTCCAGTAATATAATTCCCATTCTTTTTTAAAATGCTGATTTATTTAAGGAAAAGGAGTGGAAATAAGCTGCCCTATGTTACCAATACAGTTGACAGGGCATATAGAGCATAGGACAACTCTTGCGTTACCTTATAGCTTTTCTGGTTCTCCTTTTAGTTTTCTTGTGGAGTTGAAAACACCTTCCATTAATCTTTCTCTCAATCATTCTCTAAGATCTTTGAGGGCATCCTTCCAGCACTGTTAAATCCCATCCAGGACTGCAGCCTCCCCTTCCTCCCCCTGCTCACTAAGCAGTGTAAAGGCAATGCTGCTCTTGAACTTAGTTTTTTTTGTGTGTATTTCTATCCCAAATAGTTGATCTTAAAATCTGTTGCAGGGGTGGTGTGTGTATTTGTGGTGCTAAATCAAATAACTGTTTTCACCTTAAATTCTTTCTGTACCTCACCTTTATCCAATGTTGTCGCCTTGCGCCTGTGATGGACACGGCGCGATCCCTTTCCAGTAGACACACAGGTTAATGAGAACGCCCCGTCTTTGCCGTGTTGGGCAGGAAGGAGATCCTCTTAGCAATGACTGTAAGCAGGCTACAGCTTGTTTCAGCCAACACTGACTTCTAATAAACAAGGATATGATATAATTTATATCCATACCACCCATGATTTTCTTTAGTGTTTTTACTCTTGACTTTTGTAAAGTATGTGAATGAATTTCTAGTCCTCAAGCTTGATTGTGCCATTTTAAGACACCCATCTTATTCACCTTGCAAGCTCCACGCAGAGATTGTTTCCTTGCTCACTGTTCTGGCATACAGTGCTGTGGTATTTTTAATTAACCCGTGTTGTTTCTCAACCTTCTTATTCAAATTTGCATATCCTACCTATTATATATTTGCAGACTATTACTGTATGCTTCCAGCAACTAGATTAGACACATTTTTCCTTTATAGTTCCTCCATTATGGAAATCGTGAATCCTTTTTGTTCTTGGCATTGAAAAGCTGGTGAGGATTTGGGGTATAATGCCATCTATGTAGAAACCTTTATTTGTTTTCTTTTATTTTCTCTCACAGATACATCACATTAGTCACTACAAACAAATTAAAACATCACCTATGTTAACAATTTCTGTATAAACTTAGTACAACCTGATCATCAGCTGTTGGTTGTATTATTTTAGGGAGAATTGAAGACACGATCACATAGCACAAAAGGCCATTTTCAAAAAGACTGTCTCATTACAAGAGTAAATATATTAATTGACAATTAAGCTAACGCATCTGGCATAGAAAAATGCTTGGCAATGTTACCCCCAAATTAGTGAAGTATTATTTGTTCATATATTTAGCTCCTCTTAAGTGCAAAAGTGAAGCTGTTCCCCACACGTATGCTCTGACTTTTTCTGGAGTCAGTGCCTCTTATGGCCCCTCTCGTCCAGCAAGTAACTCATTTCCAGGTGTGAATGGACAATTGGGCTTTTTCACCTCTGGTTTGTACTCTCAGCTCTTATTACAGACTCTGCAAGACTTTATGTATCAAATTTTCTCTTCTGTTTTGCTTTGGTTTTGTATTTACAGATGAAGAACATGACCTATTGTGTATTAGTTTTGTGTGACATGGAATACGGCTCAGATTTGTGTAACCCAGGTTTTTAGTTATCCTAGTGGCCAGGAGAGAACAGGAAACTCTTACACATGCAGCTTGTAAGAACGTGTTGCTGTCAGAAATGTATCTGCTTTCTCTCCCCTTCCATTTACAGTACGGCTTTGCACTCCCAAAGTGCTGCCTAAATCCATTCTTGTTGTCTTCCATGTTTTCAGATTGCTTCAGCTGTGCTGGAACTTTTCTGCTGATCCTGTCTTCCATTTGGGATATTTTCTTTAATTTCTCTTCCCACCTGATAGCTTGCTGTATTCAATAATTTCTCAGGATCCCAAACTCTTGAAACAGGTCCTCTGTGTGCAGCCTCACACCTACCACTGCTTCTGTTTAAATGAGTAGGAATTTTGTCTGCAATTCATGCTCAAAACCCCTGTTATGAGAACTGTCTAAGTTACGGCCCCCAGTGCTGTAGTTAGCACCTTTATTAGTTTTCATTCTCCATTTTGGGGGGAGGAGTTCTTTTTGAGGGACTCCTGAGGGGAACAAAGAGCCGTAAGACCCGTTAGTCTCAGGGCCAGGGCAGAGCAGGTAAGGAACTGGACAGGCACAAGGCTGGTGCCACGTCCCTCTGTCTGCAGAGGTTCCCTGAGCCAACGAGAACAGTCTCAGTGTGTCGTACGCACGTCAGACGTACGTTGTGCTGAGTTGTGTGCCATGCTTCCAGGGGGAGCTGGGCAGAAGCTGTTGGCCATAGTGGGCAAAGCTGGTAAAGCTCCACTGCATTCACTCCTGGGCTGCCGTGGTTCTGATGAGCTGCAGCTCCAACCTCAGCAGCTTCCCTGGGGTTTTCTGTGCTTCCCATGACAAGTTAGACAGCCGTAGCATAACAAATGGGGAGAAATGCTGGTCACCACCTGGTCATTCTGAGCAGGGCTCCTGATACAGCTCTCTTGGGCCTCCTCTCTGCTGCATCTTCCAGAGGGAGCCTTTGGCCTTGGTCCCTCTAACCTCTCTGCAGAGCTACCTCACTCTTGGCAAGATACAGAGAATTGGTTTGAATATGGCTACACCAGTTGAGCTAATTTGAGATCCTGGCGTGAAACCCATCTTATTTATATCTTGATTTCAATGCTTGCACTGGGAGCAAGCAGTGTGCAGATGCTACAGGGTAGGTGAGGCCAGATGGAGGCCGGGTGGGACCAGAAGGACTTACTATTCATTCCGTTCCAGTTTTGTGCCTCTACAAAGCTTCATCCTTGGCTGTAGCTTCCTCCTCTGACTCCTCACAAAGCTCTGGTGCAACGTGGTGCTTTATCCAGCAGAGCCATTGAGCTAGACAGTCTCTTGCCTTGCTCTGCATGGGCTTGGGAGTAATAGAATGATTCATCGGCTGGGAGCTTAAAATTACGATGTGTGCCACTGCTTTTGAAAAGCTAAAGAGATTAATATTTAAAAAAAAAAAAAAAGATACTATTCACTCACTGGTATAATGAAGAGGTATTATACACACCAGGCACCTGTTGGTGAAGGTATACATTTAACAATCTATTACCATTTGAATGCAGAGAGATTAAATACACATTAAAAACTAGGCAGGGGGGAAGTTACACTGTTGTTTCTCCAGGACTGCACTAAGAAAAAAAAGAAGCAGCAAGGAAAATTGTTAAAGAAATGAAAAAGAAGACTTAAAAGGATATTGCTGTTCTATATATTGGGTCTCCTTAATGCTCTCAGCACTAGTTATTTTTGTATAAAGACACAAATTCTGTGATAAAAGGCAGGAAGTGTACATGCGGTGTGCTGGTAGGAGAGGTGGGTCCATCATCTGCCCAGGAAAAGCGGGAACTGGTTCTAAAACGCCTTAACCGAGATCCTCCCAAGTGAGTTTCCAAAGTCTTGACTTTCCAGCACCCTTAAATATGTCACTGACAGTCGTGTTTTGTTGGAAATTGCACTCAGGAGAAGGTAGGTCTTCTGTAATAAATGCCTGCCAAGCTCCAAGAAACTAATATTTAACACACAATGTCATCTTACCACACACTTACAAGAAAGTACTTCTCTTGCATTTTTCTTCCCATCATTGCTGATAAATAAAATAATTTTACTTTTATCTGGTGCCTTTTTGAAGTGCTATACACACTATTTGTGAAAGAAGAATGCCAATGAATGCATTCTTTTTTCCTTTGATACAAGGATAGAGCCCAATTTCTCAGAAGAGGTAGTAAAAGCTCTCTAGTATCCAGATGGGGCAAGGCAGATTATTTTTCTATTTTTAACTTGAAATTTAGCAGTGCTGAGTTTTCTAACACTAAAACTACAAAGCTTTTGGAGTAGATCACTGATGTAAAGAAATGTGACAAAGTCATGAGCTTCACTGCAAATCCCACACAGTCCCAGCACCATCTAATGCTGACAGCTGAGGGGTAACTAGGTATTCTGCAGCTCGAGGTAGGTTTTATTGGTGTCTATTTCCTTCCTTCCTTCCTTCCTTCCTTCCTTCCTTCCTTCCTTCCTTCCTTCCTTCCTTCCTTCCTTCCTTCCTTCCTTCCTTCCTTCCTTTCTTCCTTTCTTCCTTCCTTCCTTTCTTCCTTCCTTCCTTTCTTCCTTCCTTCCTTTCTTTCTGTTTCTTTCTTTCTTTCTTTCTTTCTTTCTTTCTTTCTTTCTTTCTTTCTTTCTTTCTTTCTTTCTTTCTTTCTTTCTTTTTCTTTCTTTCTTTCTTTCTTTCTCTCTTTCTCTCTTTCTCTCTTTCTCTCTTTCTCTCTTTCTCTCTTTCTCTCTTTCTTTCTCTCTTTCTTTCTCTTTCTTTCTTTCTCTCTTTCTCTCTTTCTCTCTCTCTTTCTCTCTTTCTCTCTTTCTCTCTTTCTCTCTTTCTCTCTTTCTCTCTTTCTTTCTTTCTTTCTTTCTTTCTTTCTTTCTTTCTTTCTTTCTCTTTCTTTCTTTCTTTCTTTCTTTCTTTCTTTCTTTCTTTCTTTTTTCATTGATGACATGCCTGACCCACCAGAAGGTATTCAAAAGTAATCTCTTACGTGCTCAACGTGTGCCCCCTTGCCCTCTGACTGCCATTTTATGAGCAGAAGAGTTGGATCATGTTGCCACATCTCTCAGTCTCTGTTTCTGTTAGGAGCTGTGGATGTCAGTGTAAGCCAAACTGTGGCATTGGATGAGGCATAACCTTGGGATTATAGCCATGTTCAAATTTCTTTACATGTAATACAGAAATCTTTTCTTCTGTGCCCCACAACTGTCCTGAGTTCTCTTTGCGTGGCAGAGTTTTATCAGGGTATCCCCCAGCGGTCCTGCAGATTTGCTGTTTTATTTTCCTTGAGAAAGACGGGTGGTTGAAGAGGAAGGATGTTGATTTTTTTGCTGCATTAAAGTCTGCAAAGAAAAGAAAGCAGCTGAAACATAAGAAAATTGCACTACTAATCATATTTTCATAAACAGTCCTCTGTAGCATTACAGTCACAGAGTATATTTATAATTTGGTTTATATGAGCAACAGTTTAAGTTGAGGAAAATTGGTTTCCTTTTCAAAATGTCATGTTTCTCATTTCCTCGGAATCTCAGGCTGCTTCGAGCTCTTATCAGCCTTTAAATCATTCAAAAACACACTCCATAATTAAAATGCTGTAAATCCTCATGAATCAATTTAGGATTTTTGATTTGTTCTAAAACAGTTTTTAAATAAAGTTGAAAGCTAACTAAAATATGAGATAATAAATACATGTGCAAAGCAAAGGAAAGATAAACCCACGTGCAGATGGCTGATGGTGGAGTCGGAGTTGGGATGAGAACCAAGACTTCTGGACATGAGGGAAGTGGTTCTGGGCTCCCCAGAGCAGGAACAAGGTTGCTTTCCTTTCAGGTAAGGGGCTCTGATGGCTTTTTTCATTTGCTACTGTTTTTGTTTTGGCTTCTGCTCCTATGAGCATCCTGTAATGCAGATATTTTGTTCCACTGAAGGATCATAGTTTCCATTTGTCTCTAGACCTTGTGCCACTGGAATAACAGGATTAGTAATTGCCTGCAATTACGTATATTTTACTTCTTACTCCATTCGCATAAAGCAAACAAATTAGACGTAAGTATCTACAGGGCTCCTATCTTACTTCAGCAGTGGTTCCTTTACTTGTCATGCACTCGTGGTGTGCTTTGGCACCAACCTCTCCATGTGGTTTGTTTTGCTTTGGATATTTTTTTCCCTCACCTCTTTTTTTTTCTTTTTTTTTTCTTTTTTTTCTGGACTATTTAAAGTTCTGCCCAGCAGCCACGGTACCCAAGCACTCTCCTGGCTCCACAACCCCCCTCTGGCCCAGGCGACATTCTTTGCTGGGCATCTGCTCGTGCCTTTGCCAACACTTAGAGCTGTTTCTCCCAGTGTTCCCCTGGATTTATATCATATCCGTATTCCAATCGATATCTGTATTTTGTAGGGGACTCTGAGGTTCTGCTCCCTTCAAGGGATAAAATAAAAAATTGCAAAATTGTTTCTTCAGCCTTAGACAAATTACGAACTGTGTTAAATTTTCTCTCTCTCCTGTAAGTCTCATATGTTCAATTTCTGGAGTTTTTCTATTCCTCCAGTGTATGTATTACAGTTAGTATCTTCTGCTAGACTAACCCAAAATCTATTAAATACACGAAGTGTTTCATATCCAGCTGATGTCAAGAAAGGAAGACATTCAGAGAGTAGCTTTTCAAAAACTTATTTATTTCAATTCTTGTCGGTTTTGAGTATCCTATTCTGATGTATCACCTTAATTTGTTTTAATCCTGATGCCAGAACCAACGAGTTGAGCAGAGATCTGGCTCAGTCATTGTTAAAACATTTTTGAGTAAGGGATCTGAAAACAAAAGTGTTTTTTTTGTGTGTGTGTGGGTGTTGTTTTTTTTTTTTTTTTTTTCTGTTGTAGTGGCAGAAAGAATGTTTGGGGTAGGCTGGTATAAGACCCAGAAGCCCCGGGCCCTTATCGTTCATTGATTCCCGATTTCCTGTGGATTTTAGGAAGAGTCATTTTGAATCCTGTCTGAAGCAGGCATTGAAGTTGCAGGTGGGTTGGGCTCCTCTCTCTGTCATGGTTTCTGGTCCGTGAAATGGGACCGATGTCACCATGTTCCTTGAGCTGGTAACAAGGGGACAAATTCAGTGAGGGCTCTGAGATGCTTTGCTGGGACGCTGAGGGGTATGGTTTTGCCACAGTTCACAGATGCTAAATAGATATTTTGGACATTTATCACCATGAGGGATAGGAACAAACCACAAATTAACACAAGAATCTGCTTCTAAAGCATTACATAGTCTTGTGGCATTTGGTCTGGGGTTTGGACTTGTCCCGTTTGTAATTATAAGAATGTGATAAAATCATAGTTTATGAAAAACCACGGAGACAAAATCTGTTGATTCATAGGACAGAAATTCTGAACTTCACAATGCCGTGTTGGTCAACTGTCCCTTCCTTAAGCCTACTTTATGTAGCATGAAAATAGGTGGGTTTATAGCATTACAGGAGCTCATGCTAAGGCTGCATCCAATTATTGGTAATGGTATTTAGATTTATTCAACCTGAGTAGTTGCCTTCAGATCTCCATAAGTGATAGAATAAGGGAAAATAAATTAAAATTAAACCAAAGAGAAATGAAATAGAAAACAACTGACCCCTGGGCCCCAAGAACATCTTTGCTGCCTACAATTCTGGTTGTAGAAGCAGATGCAGTAACAAGCTGGTTGTATAAGAAACAGCAAATAAAGATGCCACCCTTGGGGGAACAAAACATTAATATTTCAGAAAGGATATCTCCAGGAAAAAGACGTCGGGCCTTTTTTGTTAGGACTTTTCATGCCTGTTGTTTGGGTGGGTAGGACCAAAGCGAATCACTAAACCCTGTGAAAAGATGTAATCCTTTTTCTAGAAATTTACCTTCAAGAAAATGTGGTGAGGGAAAAGCAGATTGTTGAGGATAAGGACTGTTAATGCAAAGCATCATGAAAAAGAAAAATGAAAATTTCTTGGAAAGGCAGGAAGACCAGGATCCTTGTATGTTTCTATTAAGCTGTGATAAAGCCCCGCTGTCCCAGGTTGCAGGACGTTGACAGACACTCTGCATATAGATTTCTCTTTTCTTGCCAGCACTAGGCTGGATGAAGGCCCAGCGGTGCATTCTGTTAAGGAGCTTATTCATACAATTAAGTTTAATTGTCAGCAATTTTGATACTTCAAACTAAAATGAAACCTGGCTCCATTTGTGCAGCTTAGATCCACCTGCAGCCTGGGAGCATTCGGATGGTATTAATATCAGAGGCTTGTACTGCTCAAAGAGCAGCAAGTTGCAAGGACAAGTTCTGCATGAATGGGCTCTTTCCTCCTAGAGCTCTGGGTAACCGAGCAGCAGGCTTTGAATGGAGTCCGTTTATTTTCTGTAAGGAGTAATTTCTCAAATGTTGGAGTGTAGGGAGAAAGTCTTCCCTGCTTACGTCAGCAGCGTGGTCCTTCCACAGCCCAGCAGGCTTCAGAACAGTTTTTTGAAATAAAGGCAAACACACCGTGTTTCATATTTACTTCAGGGTGAGGAATATGGAATTTTGCAACTACTAGACTCATATTCAATGCAATTATGAGCCTTAATCTTATTGTTTCCCTTAGTATTACAATAGGAAATTTGAGGAATGCCCAACTTCTGCTGTTGCTCCCTCTGACACTTTACCCTCCTGCTCTCAGTCCTGACAATTTGTATTCTTCACTTCTGTTTCATTGTAAAACAGGACACAACAAATCACCACCTGCAGTCCTTGAGCATCAGTCGTTGCCTTAGGAATCTTGGTGCTCACACACGTTTCTCAGCCTGCTAACGGGCATGCTACAGATCCTCTACGCTTTCCTCTGAGGACAGCGTCAGCATGGGGAGAAGGGAGCTCAATATCTGCCTCTGCTCTTAGGGCAAGATTATGGCCATGACTGGACACTTTGGGCTGGAGGATAATAGCTGAGTTGCATGTTCTTTGTTTGACCACAAATCGAACGTGAGTGCACTCCTTCATACAGCGCACTCCTCTGTACGGGAGTGCCTGAGGACCAGGCCGCAGAGCCTGGCCATGGGACCACGCAGCAGATTTGCAAGTCTTGTGGTGGGGATGCTCACACAGGAGCAGTCAGGGCAAACTAGGGTCTGGACCTGAATTTCCATCGCTTCAGCCGAGTTCTTCAGCAAATGGGATGGAAGACCAGAAAGGCTGTATCCTGCTTCCCCTGTTGTTTTGTAAGTGGTGGCAAAGTCCCTGTTTAATTTAACTTGCATTTACCCATCACTTTTTTCAGTACCCCCAATCGAAACAATCCGTTTTGTTTAATGCAAACCATGGTTTCACATGTTCATATATTAAGTCCTTTATCCAGCCAATCTTAATGGACTCTTTTTTCCCAGACCTGTCTTTAAAGTCACCTTGCTTAGACATCAACAATCATTAATTTGCACTATAATCAACATCAGAAGAAGTACTTCTTGAAAAAGAGTTTAGTACACAGTTCAACTCAACTTTTCTGTGATAGGAGCAGCAATTTGCAGAAGCAGGGTGGCCACAACTAATCACATTTTGGAAATCTCAGAAAATGTGACACTAGTTAACTAAGTGGCGCTGTAAACACCGAAACCTCTGTCCTCTTTTAGAAACCAGATTACAAGAGAAAGACAATTTCATCAGAGCTTTACCTGCCCATTATAGTACTGCTGGCTCATTAGGTAGAGTAATTAAACATCAGGCAGAAATAATTATTATAATTATAGGACATTTGAGATTTCATTTGCCTTCATGAAATATGAGTTACATAAACTAATTCCTTTTGCAAGGTCCACTCACAATAGCAACGAATGTCTAAACAGCTATGCTTTTTACCTACTTCTTTTTATAGTGTTATTGGGCCAACCTTAAACTAGCCATTAAGAACTCAGTAATTACCAACTGTTGTATCCAAATAGCCTTGGTGTAGTTAGAAAAAAATGGAATTATCATAGTAATTGTGTTCATTTGTTCTGTGCCTTGTTCCTGCTTCTAGAATGAATACAGAGGGGGAAAAAATTATAGGGGAATAGTCCAGTGTTTTCTCTACCATGTTGCTTACTACTAGAAAAAAGTTCAGTTCTTGTTGCAGCAGACACTACTTGCACCTTTTTTTAAAAAAAAAAAATATATATATATATAGCTGGATTTCGGTGCTGTGATTCCTTTCTTAGGAGTTAATTCAGCATTGCAGCCCAGCGATATCCTTTCCCCTACCCGCCCATAGCAGTTTGCTCTCAGTCTCTCTACCTGGGCCGTGTTGGCTAGAGATCCTTTGCCAGCATGTCTGAGGCAATCTAAATTGATCCAAGCTCAGACAGCAAAACATGGCACTACTGAAATATTTCATGATGAAATATTCTTTCCTCGCAAGGTTGTTAAGGGAAGCAAGCCCTCTCATATCAAAATGCAGGGCAGCTTCCCCAGAGACACTAATGAGCGTGTTCTGCAGCTAATCACAAGATTGCTTTGTCATGTGTATAGAGAAATATAGATGTTGCCAAAAGAGTGCATTAAATTTGGACACTGAGACTTACGCAAAGTACTTCCCTCTAGATTTACCCCAACAGACCAGATGACAATGGTGCTGTGTCAGGTAACCTCCCTGGCAGGGGCCTGCGGTAAGATGGCATGGGTTCTGCAGTAGCAAAGTGCATGCATGGTAAGCAAAAATGAGGAACAGGAACATCAAAATCTCCATTATAATACTGTCTTATAATTGAATTTCACTAAAAAAGGGAAGGTGTCAGACTAGTGGGGATCCAAGGCAATGGAAAAGATAGAAGTAAAACGGGAGACATTGCATTTATGTAAAAAGCTTAAAATAGTTACTGTAGCTTGGCTAAACAAATCCTGTGGGCCTATATTCAGAGCACTCACGCAAAGATACCGTTACTACTGCCTGTAACAGCCCTGCATCAGTTTGCAGATGGCAAGAGGCTTCACAGGCATGGTCCTGGGAGAAGGATATGGACTTGGAAAAACATCCAGAAAAAGATGCCAGCAATAAGGCAAAGCGACTTTATATTGCCTAATTTTCACTTAAGGCACTATCAGCAAATGTCCCCAGACTCACTAGGAAATGCTTCCTAATGTTGAACCAGCAAAGCTGGGCTCCGGGCCAGTGGTGGCCGTTTCTTCCTGTGAGCTGTCACAACCTGGGCATGACCAAGCAGTCAGAGGGCGAAGCTCAGGTCAGAGGAGGCTACCTCGTAACTCTGTCTCCCAAATCATGAATCCGGATACCTGCTAAGCACTGGCAGTTTAACACCAGCTTTCCGATCTCTTTCCTTTCTGCCCTTTCATGGCTCAGATCACCTATGGGCACCCTACTGAGCTGCTCCAGCCCCGACTTGCACCAGCTGTCCTTTCAAATGGAAATAAGCACGGACTGGCTCGTGAATGCAGATTTCTTGAAAATTTTCCAGGATTACATTAAAGCAGATGATCTGGGCATAGAAGATCAAAAAGAAAGTCACAGTCAAAGTTTACCTTGGTTTCCAGGGAGCAACGTAATAAAGCATCGTGAATAATACCCAACAAGAGGCAAAGACTTCTATTAATTCATTTGTTTGCTTGGCTCCCAGAGAAGCTCCTGCTACATTATTCTGCAAAGGAGGCTCAGGTGGCTTTTTATTTGCTTATTTAAGCACCTTCCCACCTTATGCTGAGTCCTGGTGGGTTTGTGTGAATATGTCAGGCTAGCAGTGCTACCATTATTCCCTTGAATGTCTGAGTTTATTCAATCCTCCCTGGGATTATCAGGCAGGGAAGAAGATAACAAAGAGATCCATCTTCTACAGGTAGGAGAATAGAGACACATTTAAAATGAGTGTAACATCTTCACAAAAGTATTAGCTCTGGCAGAATGTATCCCTTCTCCTCATGTAATGAAAAGGGAATTAGAAAGCATCAGTGAGAAACCAAATTAATGCAACAAGCTACTGTTAATGTACGAGCTCAGTAACCTCACTTTTTATGTTTTTTTTTTTCATATTCAATTTCAAATGCACATAATTAATTACTGCATTTAATCTCTGTTCTCCCTCCAGTCTGCAGCAAGCAAACCAACACTTAATGGTGTCAGAGCTCATGTCAATATAAGACAAAAAAATATATGGGTTCTTGTTGTACAATTTCTAGGCATCTTTGGTATAGCTAGTAATTAAGATGTGATTGGAAAGAAATTAAATGATATAAGTAAGTTGTTAGCATCACCTTTGACTAAGTATAATCAAGATCAGACTGTACATGAGATATTGATTGCCACTTGTTTTTTGTAAGTGTGATTGTAATTGTAGCATGTCTTGCCTGTGCATGGCTGGACTTTTATTGTTATAAATATCCAATTGAAGCAAGAGATTAAATTCAGTGCAAGCTTTAAAATGTCTGAAATAAGGAGTGTGACACCCTTACTTTCATTTGTTGCTGTGAAGATTTAAATAGAACATGAAGGAATACGTTTCTCTTGCCTGGATTAGATTACAGTTTCTGTCATAGTTGTACGAGGCTAACAATCTCTGGACATGAGGCAGGTTTATAGCTGGAGCCAAAATAGGTCTGCAGTCTCTAGGGTTGTGTCTGGCAAAGCCCACTGGAACTTGCCTAGCCCAGAAGAAGCTAGTTGTGCAAGACAGATGGGCAACTATATATGCACAGTTTAACTTCTTGCGTAAACTCTCCAATTTATTGACTGTAGGGTTTAGCCAGTGCCTAACACAGCAGGGTTTCAGTCCTAGCAAATCTGGAAGTGCTGCCAGTCCCAAATCACTGTGTCTGATTTTGGCTCGTGTGCTTGTGACCACTATAGGACATTTGGACAGCTATGTTACTTGAAAATTTGGCCACATATTTCATCTGTTGTATTTATGGCACAAGAAAAATAAAGACCTGATTGGGATGATTCATCCTTTCAAAGAAAATACCAAGAATTATAAGTAGAAAAATACAGTAGGTGAGCACAATGGTTAATTAGAATAGTTATGTAGTTGCTCTTTTTTTTTTTCCAAATTGTTATTTAAAACCCACTTGTGCTTTTTCCACTCTGCACACAATTCTGGGCCTTGCTTTACCTTACTTCTGCAAACTCAGTGCAGAGCAGCAGGGGCTGCCTGTCCCAGAGGGTCAGGAACTGGCTGCAGTCTGAAATTCCTGCGGTTTCGGGGCAGCTTGGCCAAAATCTCCCTAAGTCCGTGGCTGAGCTGCTCCCATCCATCTGACTAGTGGGACACATTTGGCAGGACCAAATATCAGCACCCAGGGCAGTTAGCTCACCCTCAGATGTTTTTTTAGCCACAGGAGAAAAGGATTTTTGAACATTTTAGCTTCAGTATTGTTTTTCCAAACCAAAGACGAAGCACACTGATGAGGCAAGGAGAGAACCTCTGCAGAGCTACTGCGAGCGCTGCCTGTTCTGCGCCACAGAGATGCCATTCTCCAGCTCTACTACTGTGCATCTCTTTTACTTAGTACTAATCAAATAATATAAATAGTAATTTTCCCTAATGGCATTGCTGCTCCCCATGTCTGGTATCAGAGATGCAATCAGCTAAACTGGAGCAGGACGGACGCTTCTTCCTAACCTATTTAGGGCACTGGGTGCTCTCAGTCCGAGCTGGATTGAGCTCTGCAGGCAAAGAACAAATGTAGGTTGTCTGAGAAGGGCTTCCAGAGCTGTTTCTTCACCCTCATCAGCAAATTTAGAACGAAGTTTGAACCGAATGTGTTCGGCTCGGGGAGTTGCCATGGTTGCAACACAGACGATCTAAATGTGGGAGATTATATAATCAGCCAGAATGACTATTTATACAAAGAGTTTAATTTAAACAAAAAAAGAGAGAGAGAGAGAGAGAGAAGCAAATGTGCTGCACAATACATGACTTTGTCACTTTCCGTTCCTGCCCGGCAAAGCTGCTGTAGCGCCGACGGTGTTAAATCACAGCACTCACACATCCGCTCTGCAAGGTGTTTGTAATGCGCACTAAATCTAAAATAAAAATAAAAAAAGCATTAAGTAAAAAGTAACGGAGCAGATCCAGCCAGGCAAGAAGGAGGTTGTTTTATTACACCTGGATCAGTGGCAGCAGCTTTATGGCAGATACAAAAGCTCTTCTATAATTTTTGTTGTTGTTTTACTATAGACCTTTAAAACCCACTAGCGTGGGTCTCTCTTCCTCTTTAAGGATCGTCCTCTGAAACACTGTTGCAGGGACTAATTTGTCTTCCCGTAGGAGCAATTAAAAGTATCGGAGCAGATGCTGCGGCCCGTAAGATGTTGCACGGACATGGTAACTTCATTCCTTCTGTGCAATTCCTTCTGTCCAAACAACCTCAGCGCCTGCTGGAAAGGGAAGTTTTTCTTGAAAGGCTTTCGTTGTGTTCTGTGCTGGGCTCTCGGGAGAGGCAGCACTGAGTTGGAGCATGGTGCTCAGGGTGGTTAACATTCATTTTGGACAACCTGGTGGGCAGGAGCACTTGCTGGTCTCCTGGTAGTGCGCAGTGCAGGCAGGAACACCAAGCCAGCATTCAGCGTGGCTTTGACCTCCCCGTTAAGCGAGGTCTGTGAGCAACGTGCTTCTCTAAGTGACATCGTTCCCTTCTTGTTCCCTTTTCCATCAACACAGCTTGTTCTGCTCATGCAGATGGTCTCTTCTGGCAGTCAGCTCCTCACCTGCTCCCTCGGGGCTGGTCGCTCTCGTCCTCCTCTTGCACACATGGGGCACCGCAGCGGCTGCCGGGGGCTGGCTGCAGCGAGGGTCGTCCCCTGTCAATTCCCCTTCAAACAGCCCGCAGGGCTGCATGAAATGATTGAGCTGTGTTTGGAGCAAGGGGAGTGCTCCTCCAGGGGCAGCAAGAGCTGGGACAGCCAAACTAAGCTGGTGCTGCCTTTGGCATCGATCAAGGGAGCCATTAGCTGGAGTGGTGAGCGTCCTTCTCTCTGCCTTTCAGCTCCTGGGATGATAAACCTTCCGTGGAGGTATGGTGCTGCTCAAGTGACAAAGAGAAATGGGCTGTGTAACTGCAGGGAGCAAGGACAGAAGAAAATCTCTATTGCAGACACAAAAATGATATTAAAAATGTTAAAGTTGAGCAAGTAAATCCGGTTAGAGGATAGAGATACACGGCAGAATACCTCTACCCAACAGGCCATGGAGGAAAGCGTGTGCCTCCTTTCATCCTTTACCGAATTTCTAGGGTTTTATTGCCTCGCAGCAGAGTACGAATACATCAAGGCTGTGGCTTGAGTATGAATGGGCTCTTCTCCTTTTTTGCAGAGCTAGGCCGAGAGCTGGTGTTTGACACCAGCCCCCAAGGTCAGTGCTGGGGCTGCCGCAGCTTTCTGTAAGGGGGACGTGGGGCAGCCCTCACCGCTCATTCGCGAGGGCAGGGCTGTTCCCCCACGGCCGCAGGGCACACCACAGCTGCTGGCATCGCAGGGCTGTCTGGGGAGGTGTCTGGGCAGACAGCTCCGGCCTGGAAGGAAAATGAAATCAATGTCAAGGAGTTTTCCCTGACGGGTTGTGCTGTCCTGGGAGCTGCACCGTGTCTCCCTGCCGAGAGAGATCGCGGATGGCTGGGGGCTGTAGAACACGGGGCCTTTGGTAGGACTCCCTGCTGCTTTCTGTTCACTACAAATCCTGTAATCTGTGTCCCTCGCCAAGGTAGGGTTCACCTCCTGAACTGTTTGGAGTGAAAAAAAGATTTGCAAACACGTGCTCTCTTCTGTGAAGTCCATTTTCATTTTAAGGGAGTACAGAGAGAAAGCTCACATTTATAATTCAAGCAGGGAAGGCAGGCTCTGTTCTGGTTTTCTAAACTGCAAGCACTGTGTGAGAGGGGCCTTGCAGCAGCCCAAAGCAAGTTCCTGCTGCTCTGCAATAAATCTCAGCAAACAGGGATGATGCAGCCTCAGCTCTGGTTTTGTGCAGAGCTGCTG
This sequence comes from Anser anser, assembly GCF_964211835.1. Lineage (NCBI taxonomy): Eukaryota > Metazoa > Chordata > Aves > Anseriformes > Anatidae > Anser > Anser anser. The sequence goes on from NC_139737.1 coordinate 12,081,372, forward strand.
CCACTGGAACATTAGGGGTTTTTAAAGGTGATTAATGGTGCTCTCCCATACCCTGAGCAGCCACACACTCGCTGTCTTGCAGGGCTCGTTTCAAAGTAAGGGATGTTTGAGAGCTGGAGAGCAGCCTGCTGGGGGAGCAGGACACGAGCATCCTCCCGGTGCTCAGAGGGCTGCTGTGGCCGTGCCACCGCCGCAGCCTTGCAGGGAGCTGGAGGTGTGATGTGCCTGGGTCCCTGTCAAGTATTTGGTGGTTTCTCCTCCCGTGGAGACTGTTAGCTAAGAGCTGTAGATGCTGCTGCTGCAGCCTTACTGCTGTGCCTGCCTTTCTACCATGTCCCTTGTGGTAAAGATAGCAATCAGCTGAAATGGAGATGAGAGGTGATCCTTGCGCGAGGTTACTGGCCGTGGGAAGCGTTTCCCATGCACTTGCTGTCTGCCAGCTGCCGCTGGCTCTCCTTAGCTGTCGGTCTGGAGAGAGGAGCAGGCAGAGAGAACGGTCCTAACTTGATGTGCTTTCTAATCAAAGTCTAGGAGGAACTTGTTGTCCATTATTGTATCTGCTGCACATCCTGAGGCATGTCTCCGACACCACCTGCTTCCTTCGAGTCGTGCTTTGCGTTGGAGGACGTCTCTGGTGCTGCGCCTCGGTCCTTCCAGCCTCCCTTTAGCAACAGCTGTGGATCTAGAAAGACGAAAACAGAACTACTGGACAGGTCTAGAACTCAGAAAGCCTTATAAAGTCCATAGCTTCCCATGAACTAGCCTTTGGCAAATAGCAGGATGGTCACTTGAGCAGGATTTGTGGTTTAGAGGTCCGTGGTGTTGGCATGTCGTCGGAGTGAGTGACCCGTGGCTCACTAGAGCTTTTATGGGGGGATTCACCTGACCCAGCTGTGCTAAAACAAGTGAGCATCACACCCTAAAAATACTTATTTCTCTCCTTTGACTTCAAGGGCTGTCCAAGATGATGTTAGCTCCATTAGGGCAATGACTCCTACCCTGATGGACCAACAAATCCATAAGTCTGCTGTTCTGAGAGAAGTTCATATGGAGAGATCATGAATTAAATTATTTGAAGGCATTTTGTTGGTTTTTATTGGGCTCTAGGGCAGTATGCTTTGCATTGATTTCGTTTCAGACATTCCTTTTCATCAGGTATCTTCCCGACAGTCTTTCATGTTTATTTCACTGTCCCCCAAATCCTAATAATTTATATATGTTTCCTTAGTGGCATTTCTGTGATGACATTGGATTGTACTCAGTGTCTTAAGAGGTCCTTTCTCATCTGGTCTTTTATCTTTCTAAAGCCTCGTGTTATCTAAGAAGTACTTCAAACTGAAGTCCCATTCTCTTCTCATGTCTTCTAAATAAAAAGTATGAAATAAGCTTAGTCCAAATCTCTGGAGGAATTTTTTTCTGATTGACAAGTCCTTGCAAATATGTCCTGGGACCTGTCTGTTCTGCCTAATAAATCATCATTAACTCTCACCAGATAAAGAGAGATTCTCTTCATCTGACAGGGTATCAGTTCAGTTGCCTTAATGTATATAAGGTTTTAGGTCCCTCCACCAGCAGGCTTCAAGAAAGGCTTTTTGTCAAGTGAAAAATGGAATTCGTGAAGCAAAATTCAGCTGCCAAGTTTGCTGGTGATGGACGAGGCAGATGGGAATGCAGCTCTTTCCTTCTCTGCGTTATTGATCCTGTGGCTCTGACCAGCGTAGCAATGTTCTCGGATCAGTAAAGCCAAGCAGAAGTGACCTAGGGGAGCAATGGTGGTTTAAAGCCAGGGTCAAAGCCAGAGCTCTCTTGGGGAGAGCTTTTGGGAGGTCAGTGGCAATGGCAGCTCTGGAGCTGGTCACTCCTCGACCTCACAGGACCACAAGTTGCAGTGTGGTACCCGCCCCGTGCCTGGCAATACTAAGCGGAACGTTGTTTTCCATTTGCTGGGCCATGTCACTCAGGAATCAGTACATGGCATGCAAGCCACAGTGGCAATGTTCATTGTTGACCAGAACTGTCCTGTGCTGGGCTTGAGAGGTTTGCTCTGCTTGCTGGGACGTGTTCTGTGTTATCTGCCCTTCCCTCCGGTAAATCCCACGCTTCTGGTGTCCGAAGGTTTAAGAAAACAGCACTGTCCTTCTCTGCCTAGGCTACGATCCAGAAGGAGGCTTTCTTATATGCAGATAAATTAAAGCTAAATTAAACTGTGCTGATAGGAAAAAAAAAAAAAGTAGTTTAGCATGTCAATTTGTGCTAACATTGAATACAGAGTCCAGAAATTTCACTGATTCATTTGCTTTCCTTAGTTGTCTCTCTTGGTCTTAATTTTGTTTAAACTATAACAGTAGATTAAAAAAAATCAAACAAAAACCATTACTGCTGTGTGTAATTGCAAGCTATGTTTTTTTGCATTTTTTTTCCTACAAACTGCAAGATTAAAAAACAAAAAAGGCTTCGGGATTTTTTTTAACTTAATCCTTTCCCTGCAAGAGCTGAGCTATTAAGAAATGCACCAACCGGAAGTTTTGTCCTGCACTTGCAGAAATGGCAGTTCTGAAATCGCTGCAGTGTTTTAGTGCTTGTACCTAAGTAAAAGGATCCTGCTTAGAAAAATCTATGCATCGATACCCAAAGTAGTTCATTGTCTATTTGCTAGCTTAGTTGCTAAAGCAGAGAGTTCAATGTGGGTGAATCTGCGGGGAGGCAAATGCCACCTTGCGTCTGCAATTGGGCTGTGGCCTTGGAGGAACACACCAGCAGGATTTCTGTGCTGCCTGTCAGGTGAGACATGGACAGGGAAGAGGTTGACTGGGTGTCGCCTTGCAGAGTCCAGCACTTTGCTGAGATGCCGATGTCCCAGCTGCAGGTTGGTGCTTTCAGACCCACGGTGACAATAACGGAACCGGGGGAAGGCAGATGAATGTGCTGAGTCGCTTGTAATGGATTGTCTCGAACCGAACAGGAGTGATTAAAAGGAATATTCAAGGATTTTCTTCCTGATTATGCAAAGATTTTAATAGTCATCCTCTTACAACTGTATTCAAGATAAACCAGCCTTGTTAATGTACCTACAGAACTTGCTTCTCAGGCTTCCCTGGATGCTAGCCCAGTTCCTCAGGTAAACCGAACGTCTGAGCCTTTGGAGCCCTGCCTCTATAAATAAATGAAGATTATTTCTATTGTATGGTCCAATTCTTCAAGCTTTTGACAGGGCTTTTAAAGGAAGCTACTTGAAATCTATGTTAAAATAGAACATAAAAATGAAACGCCTATATCCCTCAAGGCTGTGGAAGTATCTTTGCCCAGTACTTAAGATCATGAGAGAACAGCAGTGCAGCCAGGGCCTAAACCCAGCATTCAGGGAGCAGAGCTGCTGCTTGGGGTGCCTTGGGGGCTTGAAGGAGAAGCACTAGGTGGGGCGTGGGGCAAAACACCAAAGAAACACATAGCAGATGGCCTCCAACCAGCAGAAGAAAGGGTGAAGAAAGCAGCTCATATGCAGCTGGTCAGGCTGTGTTGAAAAACATAGTCTGGGTGCCCAGATAAGGGTGTCATCGTATTGGAATGTAAAAATAAGTAGTTTTGTTCTGTTAGCTTCAGTAAAGGTAGTGCAATGGGCAGACATGGAGTGAGAGATCTCGTAACACTTCTGTGGTGCAAGGTAAAAAGCCAGGCTGAATGTGTCTGTCATTGGCCCTCTTGCTGGAGACTCAGAGCTGACAGAGCACCAAGGTATGTTGCTTATCCAATTCCTCAGCGAGAGCAGAGAGAAGCATCAGCCTTGTGGAATAGGAAGTCCTGAGTTCTGCTCCTTATTTTGTGTGTGTGTGTGGCACGTACGATAAAATTCTGTGGGGTTCCCGATAGCACAAATACTGGCAGAGCTGGTAGAACATTCCCTCCTGCTTGGAGCCAGGTTAACTGCATCAAACCAGCAACAGCAAAAATTGAAGAAGCCTTCCAAAGTTGGGTAGAATTCATAGCAGAAATTAGACTAGACTTTATAGTTCCCATTTCTTTATCAGGCTCGTGAATTTAGGCCTCCTTTTGTAGCTTAGTTATTCTGCAATTTTCAGTGTTTGGGAAGGGGTTAAACGAGTGTTGCTGTCTTACCGTATGTGGTGGCTGCATTTTCTCATGGCTTGTTACTGAAACCCCACATCTGTTACCTTTCTGTTGATAACAGCTTCAGATTCACTGGCCAGTCTCCAGAGCAGCACCTTTTCTTCATCACTGTCTGCTTCTGTCAGTTCATCTCTCAGTCATAAAAATTATAAAACAAAGTCCATTGTCTGTCTGCTATTGCTTCCATTAGAGACGCCCTGCACTTTCATTACAGGGATCTGACTTAGTAATTTTTGGCAGACACGGTGTTTTACAAACCTGAAAACTCCTTGCTGTCACTAGCTGACCCTCCCTACACTCTTGGGAAATTGCCGTAACTATCTCTATTTGCAGAAATGCCTATAGGAAACTCAGACAGAAGTGATACCCCAATTTTCATTCAGGGCTTGTAATTTAGGTGTCTTGTTAGCTGTGCTCCCAGCACTTCAGCCTGAGTTTTGCTGCTGTTCAATCAGCAACTCTAACAGGATGCATGGCTCCTTTATTCTCCGAGAGACAGAGTGTTGCTAATGGGATGTCCCCAAAGGATGTGCACACAATAGCATATCTAAAACCTGAAGCTTAAGTCTTGAATGATGGACAAGGATCTTAAGGAACCTCGCAGATCACCTGGAAGAATTTCAGTGTGCTTACAACCTCTTATTACCTGGCTTTCACTTACTTTTTGTCCCTATCTGTGCTCTTCTCCTACAGTAGTGCCACAGCCGTCTGCTGAGGTGTGCTGTGTCCCAGCTAGCGGAGGTCTGGTTCCTCAGTATTGCCTGTGCTGCATTATTGGATCCTGTGGTTCAGTTTATAACCCCTCATATTTTCCCTGACTCTCTCCAGAGGAATAGTGCTTCTGATTAATTTTATTAGTAGGTTTATTTTAGTTCAAAACGAGGCGTGGGTTTCCAACTGACAGAAAATAGTCCTTTTCTTAGAGTATAACACTGTAGTTCAGAGATGTATTATCCAGAGAAAATGAGAAGATTTTAAAGGTTTCTCTAAAGGTAGAAAATTTCAAGCTTGATTAAAAACAGAGATGAAATAAAAAGTTCAACAACAATTCCAAAACAGAAGTTGCAAGGACCGCTTCCATGGGTTCCTGCTACAGGCCCACACTCACAGCGAAACTGTCCTGAACACGAGGGGTGAAAAACATCCTAACTACGAGATGGTGTACAAAATTCAGACATTTCCAGACAGAAGAGTTGTGAGAAGCTAGGAACTTGATAAACGAAGCCTTAGTGCAAGACGGAGAGGAAGGAGCAGTAAACTCAGTGGCAGCCCTTTGATCCAGGACTGTTGCACCAGAATTTCCATCAAACATCCCCTGCCTTAAGTAAGCCTGTTGATCTTAATTTCTTCCTCTTGCCTTGCAAATAGCTGAAGGAATTGTCCATCTAATGATCAATACCCGAATTCTTTCCTGTTATCCAAAGACACATGGTGCTCTTGATACGCAGAGGACTGTTCCTCACAAGATGTTTGCTCATTCTTATTCGATTCCCACCTTTACAGCTGAGCTCCTTTTTTTTTCCAATCACGTGCGTTGCCTCTGATACTAGAAGTGCTGTGACTCCTATATCTTGCTTAAATTCAATGATCTTCTTTACCAGCCCATCTCTTTTTAAAGCATTCACGGAGCAAATTACGGAGTCTCATGAGCAACCAAGTCTGCCTGTTCGACCATTTCCATCACTTTAGTTAAAGTTGTGAAGACAGAGAGCAGAACTCATTTACGGAGAACTGAATGTAACTTTTGTCTCTGCCTTGGCTCCAGAGAGCTCTTAATACTGAGCAATTTCCTCTCATCAAAAGCTTTCTTCAAGGTGGTGCTCATTTTACTTGGAGTGAGCTTATGTGCATTCATCTTCCTCAATACTTCATTAATCACACAGGGGAGGTCTGTTGTGGAGGATCCTGCCTGAAATCCTGCCTGTTCTCTTGTTTGGTTTAGAATGGGAGTTAATGGCTTACTGTCTTTGTCCAAACCCACTACGGAGCAGGGAGCGCTACGGGGAGGCTGGAGGGACTGGAGGCTCTGCTCACAGTTGCTGACTCCACCTTGACTCTCCCACCCCGTTCACACCAGGAGTTTCCATTAAAGTTTTTAAATGTTACAAAATATAGCTTTGCTTGATTCTAATCTCCTCTGCTGTGACTTGCAGAAGTGCCTTACTTTTCAGGGTTGACATTTATAGTAATTGTCTTAGTGAAAGATTAGATTGCTTTGTGGTTAAGACATTGTTGACAGCTACATGTATTTAAGTTAATTTTCATGAATTATTTACAGAGGCAGAGTTAAGCATAATTGTTTGCAACACAGTTTGCATACAGTATACATAGACACACAGTTCATATGAAGTACTTATGATCTTTGTGAATTTTTCTAAATGGCAAAGGTTGAACTAATGCAGAAAATTAAATGCAAATGAGTAACCTCTTTACTCAAAAGCTCTAATTTAGGCTGACTAAGTGTCCTCCCCAACAGTTACAGATCAGGTAAAGACGTATACCATAAACACTTTGCACTTGTTATATATTTCTGGTGTTGACATGCACCATGTATAAGATATTCAACTTTTCAGCCTTTACCAAAAGGCAGTTCCTTTTGGTGTCACCAAAGCAAAGCAGAACAATACAGGGAGATTTTTAAAGTACAGCTGGAGTACAAGACTGAATTTCTCTCTCATCAGAGAGCTTATTAAATTATCAATTATTTAAGACTCCTCAGCAGCTCATTGGTGAGTCCCACATACCAAGGCATAGCTTGGAAAGGAAGAGGCAGTTGCTCAAAAGAGGAAAGGAATTAAACGGGTTCAGAGTCAGTCATAGTTTAAGACAACTTTAAAAGCATTTTGCATATGGAGAAAAGTATTGTGAAATTCCAGATCTGGCAGGGTAAATAGGCATTACCCATTAATATCTTTTATGTTATTTACTTTTTTATGAAGGAAAGAACTAATGTCAATCTTAGCATTAACAAATACTTTGTATCAGACCCTAAATCAGCAGAGGATTGATCTAATGAGACATAATGTTTTCTCATTTGGCTTTGATTTTTTTTTTAAGGATTCAGAACACCAAGCTTTTTGACACAGGCTAATAGATAGAAAGTTCACTTGTGAACTTCAGTTTAAATTTAATTGTAAGTCATCAGGAGTAGTCCAATTATATTACTCGAAAAGAGGGTTGAAATAAGGATGTCAGCATGACCCTGGTAGTGTTGCACACTAACTAGTTAAACAAACTGCTGGGAGTTGAATTAATAGACTCCAGGCTGCTTAGTCCCATGGCAACAATCAGCCTTAAAGATCTTTTTAACCTTTCATTAGAGATATAGGAAAAAGAAAAATGGTTACAGAATTGAAGATGTTGGGTATTAAGTAGGGCTTTCATTTTAACAATATCCCTTAATCCTTTTTCCTTTAACTATTGAGATAGATTTTTTTTTTTCCTAAGGAAAGCCCAAGTTGGAGACTTTCAGGTGGTGCAAAAACAATATTTGGGAGAAAAGAGCAATGAACAGAGATAACAGAGCCGATGTTTCTGCTGTTGCTATTGTTCCTGTTGAAATCTAATTTGGCTTCCTTGAAGGAAAACAAAACAAAAGGAGGACTCCCACAAGAGGAGGAAGAAGAGATCTGCAAAGAAAACGTGCATCCTCTGTCTTCCATGGGACAGATTTTTCCTGGCAGTCTTACTGGTGGAGAACCAGCGCTGATGTGATCTGCTCAGCCTCTGCAGCACCGGTGTGGTGAGCTGATGGCTTTGCTTTTAGCTCCATTTCCAGCAGCAGATACAGAGATGCTGCAAAAGAGTTAGGGAAGTCTTGCTTGGCTGATGCTGTCTTTTCTGTTCTATTAGAAGAAGAAAGTGGAAACAAAGAACAAAAAATACAAGTAGGTTTGTGAGTACTAAAAATAATGAAGCCTCTTTTTCATTGGTGGCTGACTGAATTTTTAGCCCAAGAAGTTTATGGTGGAAGGTCTTGCATAGTTATGACCCTTCTCATACATTGACCACCTGGTATCCAGTGGCATTAGTTTACACTCCAGCCTTTCACTCCGTACGGGACATTAAACAGGGACATAAATAAGGCATTTCTCTTTCCCTTTCTCTCAGTGTCCTATCCTCACAAGACTTTTGAGGATCCAGTTATTTTTGCGCTTTCTACTAATCTGTCAACTCAGATTGAGATGGTCCTACAGGCTTAGAAGTTGTAAGTGAGGTGAGGGGAATGAGAAAGGCAGGAGGATCACACGAGCCTTGTTTCCATAGCAAATGAGGCTACGATGGTGGAGGAAGAAAGAGAAGACATATGGCAAGTGGTGAGAGCAGGAACCAGCTCTCCTTCCGAGGGTGGCTTCAGGGTTTAGTCATACGCTGGAGACGGTGATGTAATTTCTCTGAATCAGCCAAGATGCTTTTCAGGATCACATGAAGGTGCAAAAGTATCAGGGATCCAGTAAATGATATTTGCTCTTGTGGTGCTTCCTCTTCTTTTCTATCCATTGTCACAATACCTAATTACCTCCCTTTTATTATTTTTATTTTTTAAAGATCACCAAATTCTGATGGCTTTACCTATTTTTCAAGGGTCATTTTTTCCTGCTTTTGCAGTTCAACACGCTATATAATGACAAATATTCATTTGCCTCTTCATCCAGTTGTATTTAATAGCAAGTACCCTTTATTATTCTTAGACCATAGACCTCTGTGTTACGGGTTGCAAAGAACTATAATAAATATCAGGAATTCATCGTATTAGGAGGATGGCCAGGGTGCAAGTGTTTGCAGTTCTAGTAGAAGAAACCTAATAATATTGCTACATTATATAGATGGGATTTACTACTTGCTGTTTACTACTAATAATCTGCTTTATAATGTGTTCTTAATTATATTCATTAAAAAGAGCTCAGAAAAATCTTGTTTACAGCAGCAATGCACTTATTGCCAAAAAAGCAAAGCATTTTCCACACATTCTCAGGAGAAAATAGGTTTTAGATACACGACTAAATGGTTTGGATCACACATTGGAACCAGCCAGAAAGAGATAAATGCTGTAAAGAACACATGAATTTTCAGTCCTGCACATACAGGAGAAGACAGGTGATTCTGTGCACCCAAACACACTACGTGGTTGGAGAAGGTCTCCTTAGGTCACAGCCTCCTGTTGATGCAGCATAATTGATCTGATGGATCCATGGGGCTGGGTTTCCCCCACCCACCACCAGCAAGAGACCTTTTGGGAGCTCAGCCCACCAGAGCCTCCCCCAGACCCCAGCACTTTTCGGGAGCTGTCATCTGATCAGTGTTTTCTGCCTCCTCGCTGTCCAACCCCAGCGTCAGGTTAAACCCCAGGGCACATGGGGGTACTCCCGGGGTGGAGGAGTTAAACCGTGAGGGTCGGTGCTACGGGGCAGGTGCTATGTGTCTGCCCCACGTGTCTGGAAGACGATGAGCTGGAGGGGTGCGTTTCTTGACATGCCAGGCAATTTCATCACTGCGAGGAGAAAACCAGTGTGGGTCCTTCAAACCGTGGGCAGAGAGAGGGAGGGAGAGGCCGCCTTTTGCCAAGTGGCGAAGAGTGAATTAACACAGCGGGGGAAATTGTCGTGCTTTTCGGTGATTGTGAAGCATAATGGCAGTTACCTGCCTGTTTTCTTGAGGGATTTGTGCTGAGCAAGGGGGAGAGCTGCTAACAGGATTGCAGGGCTGGGGAGAGATTTGGGAGGAAGAATCAGAAGAATTAAATGTGCGGCATGGAGCGAGGAAAGATGGTAATGAATGGATATATCTGCCTGGCTGCACAGTGCCAGCCGCTTCAATGAATTTATTTAAGGAAGAGAAGCAAAATAGCTGGGTTATCATGATTTTCCATCCTGAAAAATACCTTTTTTTTTTTTTCTGGTAAAAAATGTCAGGTAGCTTAAGTGAAGTCTTCCTTCCAGTCCTGTGGGACTGATTTGTTCCCATGGGTGTACTTTTGGGATGATCCAGTGGTGATTTAAATCACTGGCAATGCTTCCTTTGACCAAGATGCTAAAACCCAACTGCTAGAACCGAGGAGGAAGGAATATGATAGAGCTCTGTATATCCTGAAGGTTTTAAGTGCTAAAGTGAGAGGAGGGGGGTTGTTTTACACAGTACAAAGAGATCTATTTAAGCTCAAAGTTGCACTAAAATAGGAATTTTTATATGAGCCATAAGAGTGTCAGATGGCTCAGATAATAATAATATCACATAAAATAAAGTAATTGTATTGTATAAAGGTTGTCAGTTTATTTGCAACACATCTAGTCATAAAGCTGATCATTTTCTGTTAAATTAAGGTTGCACAATTTGCCTCTGAGCAAGAAATAAAGGGGCCGGTACTTTTTATTTTGTATTTATTGCCTTTTTTTCACTGGATTTTTAAGTCATTAACTGAAAAGCAGAATGACAGACATTCACTTGCTAAAAGACAGCGTATTACAACTGAAAAAGTTGCCAGCCTCAGAAAGTTATTCTTTTTTTTTTATTTTGAGATCAATTGGATTAGGGGAGAGTGCCCAGAGGAAGGCAGACAGGCATCGTAAGCGGGCCCAGCCGGGAGGGTGACAAACCAGTGGCCTCTTCTGTTCACTCAGCAGCAAGTCTGATGGCTTCAGTCTCAGAGCATCATATAAAAGTCCGTTTGGTGGCCTGCATTTAGTGGCACAGCAAACAGCCACTTACTTTTATTTACTCTCTGGACCAGGACATATATAATTGTCAGAGCTTATAATAAAATCCTTAAATCCTTTTTTTTTTCCTTTTTGTCTTTGCTAAGTAAGTTTAAGATACCAGCCCTTCAGATCAGTGAATAAGGAAGATGAAGTAGGAAAGCAGAGAAAATACTTGTTGGCAAATGGATTAGGAAGTGGAGAACTCTCTCTATATAGGCTATAAGCCCCAAATCAGATTTGATAAATCAAGTGATATTTGCAGGGCTCAGTAGACTTAAATATTGCAAGGAACTGTTACTCTCATATTCATCTCAGCATGCAATGTATTCTGAATATTAAATGGTGATAGATCAGTCTCTTGTCAGTCACTTGTCACATTTCTGAAAGATAACAGATCAGTAACTTGATTAATAAACAAAAATCAGGATAAATTTCTATTTGACTAGAACTGCATGAAGGATGTTTTTTATTTACTCATTTATTTCAGGATTACTTTTGGGTAGCAAAATATACTTCACAAACTCCTCCCCTCCATGGGTGCAACGCAGCCATGGTCACATGTGCCAGAAGGGTGCAGAGCATGGTTAAGATCTGCTCTGAGACTCATATGTGATTTTCTACACTGTGTGAAATTATTTGAGCTAGAAATGGGAGCAGGATTAGAGCGAGCTCTCCACCTGCAGCATGTTCAGCCAGCACGCTCAGGGAAGCTGCACCAGCCCCGTAATGCCTTCTGCTCTGAAAACACGGACCTGCCCTGCGTGGGGTTACAGGGAAAATCCTGCTGGGATTCAAGCTCATTTAGCTTGCGGACATTTGTTTCAGGTTTCTGCAGTGGCGTAGATGATCTGTAAAGAAGCCCCATGTGTGTGGCATGCTGTACAAAAAGGACACACCACAGGGAAATTATTTAGTTGAGATGCGAAGACGTAGCTTCAGCATGCACAGTGTTTACACACACAAGGTTAGGAGTTTAGCGTGCTCTGGTAAGGATTTGGACCAGTAGGGAGGGCATCACTGTTCTTATCTTTTTTTTTTTCTTTTTTCTTTCTTTTGTGCCTAGTGCTTAATTAAAATAAAACATGGCATAAAACTGCCTTGCTTCCTGCCAGCCTGTCACCGGCAGCACAGTGCAGAACTGTGAGCAGCAGCTCTGGGCTCAGGGTGACAAAAGCTGCCCTATTCCCTGCATCCTTCAGGGGAAGGACTTCCCTGATACTCCCTTCCTGCCCTGAGGAACAGAATTCTTCCAGGTTTCCTGGAAAATTCAACGCAGAAGTTGTTTAGACCAAGTATGATGAGCTGACTCGTTTTGAGGCTATTTGTGGCTTTTCAGGTGTATTGCAGAGCTATCCTGAACAGCCCTCTGCTCTTTGTAGAGAATTTTATCTTCCAAATGTAGGCGCTCTAAACTTCAGCTTTGATACCTGTAGTGCACTGAAGCAGAGGCTGCTAACAATATTCAAACGACTTATTTATTCACAACCAGCCCAGTTTTTACTTTAATCGGGGTCCAACAGCTAAAGTCTTGTTACCTCCCATAAAGATATCAAAATAACAGCACTTACCCCCGATAAGCCAAGGATTATTTCACATCCACTTTTTTTTTTTTTCTTCCAGCCTCCCATGAAGTGTACGAGTGGCTGCGGGAGAATCTGCTTGAAAAAGAAAGGTAAAAATACTTTTGTCAACTGAGTCTATAACCTGTCTTAAAAGCCTGGATTGAATTGCACAGACAGTATATTTCTCCCTGGTAATTATGATAATTTTTCATTATTATCACTATCATTTAACTGAAGATATTCCCTGTAGAAATTTCTCTTGCTGTCATTCACCAGTTTACTTGCATATGTATTGCGAGCACCTTTTCTGGCGTGCCCAGATAATGGAGGAATAAGTGAAGATTGGCTGGGCACAAAGTTTGTGCAGGTGCAAACGCGTGAATGACCCCGTCTTGAAAACGCCCCCTGTAAAGCCCCTTAACGGAGGGAAATGTTTGTGTAAGGAAGCTGTCAGGTCGTAGCAGAGGGCTCCAATTAGGCTCCGAGGAGAGAATACGGTGTGATGGGACACGCACCCTTGGTGCTGAAAATCAGGCCCCGGACGTGTACAAATGTGTCCATATGATGAGCCTATTTAAAGGGAAACTAATTAGAAGTATAGACAATCCACCTTTCTTCAAATGAAATTATTGTACTCTCTGATCCATAAAGCTGACATTTATCCATATTTATATGCTATTGCTTAGTGAATACCTGATTAAGGAATACAGCTGCCAAGTGAATAAATTTGTTGTTAATCAAATGGTACTATAAAGACAGATCATCAGACCTATTAGAATATATTCATTCAGCAGATAAATCTGCGTGTTGCTGTTAGTGCAACGCGTAATGCAAATCTAATTGTTCTTTGGAGCTAAACCTTGAGCTTTGCCAGAATAAAAAAGACTTTGCATGGATGCAGATGAGACGAAATCCTATATTTTTGCTGAGGGCCTGAGAGCCCTTGGCGTTATGTCTTGTATTGAAAGTAAATTTCATCCTAATTGAACACTAAAGACTGAGGAATGCTTAAGTCTGTGCACTGAAGATTTTACTGCAGTATATAATTGCCTCTCTCTTTTGTTAGTGTATCTAATTCAGCAGTATAAATTACCAGCTTAATTTTTTTCTTATTGTGTGATGTACTAATACTATTATTTTGTACTGGTGAGAATTAGCAAGTGGCATTTACGTTTATAGAGCCTTTCATCCAGGGAAAATCTAATAACAACATTGGTCTAAATATTACATTAAAGGGCTGAAGCATGTTGGAGATGAGAAGATAGCCCGGGGTGACTGGTAAATGGCCACAGTGTTTACAGGGATCCTGCAAAACACTACAGTGACTTTCAGGAGCTTTGAAATGCTGGTGCATTTGTGAATCCAGATTTGAAGTACTCTTTGCAGGATTGTGCATTGTATTGAACTATGGCAAGTATATTTGTGCTTCAGATATTAACAGGGAGCAGATACAGCACTTCTAAAATGGTCCATGATGTGAGTTGCTTGCTCTTCTCCACCAGGCACCGATTCTGCCAGTAAGCAGAGATAACTCCAGTTTGCAAAATCTTCTGCCCATGCCATTACGTCAGTCCCTTGCTGAATCCAGGCAATGTTTTGATAAGAAATGCCACATTCACACATAGCTGAAGTGTTCAGGGCAGTTTTATACTCAGCATAACCCATTTTACCCTAGTCCTGTACAACACATGCAAAACTTGCATAAAATACGGAACCAGGCAGATGGCCCATTTTTTCACCTCCAGCCTACTTTTATTTGTATTCCCCATCTACTTTTTCCCCTCAGTCTACTCCTCACCTAATGAATATTTGCCAATGGCCTTAAATGCAATAGTCCTGCTTTAGGTTGTGTTCAGTCAGAGCTGTCCCTGCTGGGTTTAGTTGTGTCTGTGGAGAAGGCCATAGCATGAAGGGAAGACCAAGAAGAAGAGAAAAGCTATTAGAGACTGAGAGAAAAAGGGGGATGTCTCAAACATTCGGCAAGAAAGGGGTGTTGCTGCAATTTAAATTGGCTCAGAAAAGCGGCTCTCTAGAAGGCAGGATAGCACTTGTCTGAGGCCCACCTCCTGGGAAGCACCTGAGACATCTTTGCACCTGTGGTTCTGCCAGTGGGGAAGGGAAGATCTTAGCACACACAGCTGAACCTCTTTCCAGAAGGTTCTGGAGCACCAGCTGCACATGAGGGGCAGTTAGCATACGAGATCTCATTGCCCAGAGAGGTTGTGGGGTCTCCTTCTCTGGAGATATTCACACCCCATCTGGATGCCATCCTGTGTGGTGTGCTCTGGGTGATCCTGCCTGGCAGGGGGCTGGGCTTGATGATGTTCAGAGGTCCCTTCCCACCTTGGCCATTCTGGGATTCTGTGGGATGAGGCCTGGAGGCGAGACCATGGCACTGCCTTACAAACAGCGCAGGCCCAGGGCCTGGGGGCCTGGTGCTGCCGGCAGGCCCGGAGCAGAGGCACCGCTGCAGCCTGTGGTGGTGGTGGTGATGGTGGTGATGATGATGATGATCTGTTTCTTTTCTCTACTCCTGTCTGTCTTACTTTCTCCCCCGTGTGTTACAGTCCTCTCAGCCCTTTGTAAAACAGCAAGGCTCAAACAGCTCCTGTTAGACAAGTAGCTCCTGGTAGAAACAATGAGGTTTAATCAGCTTCTGCCATCTCTGAAACTTCTCAATGCGTCGTTTGTTGTTATCTCGCCTAAGGGTACTTCAGATGTGGTGGTCTCTGAGAGGAGCGTGCAGTACAGCCCTCTCTGTCCCCCCACAAAAGCTTCTGAGGGGTTCAGCTTTGCAGCTGCTTGACCAGCATTGGGGATGGGCAGAGCAGGTACTGCCCTGCTGTGCTTCGCTTCCCCTGGTGGTGGAGAACTTCAGGGGAAGGTGGAAGGGTTGGGAACTGCGCTGGAGCTCTCTCCCAAGCCCTTGCCAAGGGAGCTGGGCTGGTGCAGGGGACACTCTGAAGAAGACAACACGTCCAGGGAAGGGTTGTAGACCATTGCTCATCTCCTGGAGCGAGGTGGAGGAAAGCATCGTGGCTGCCCCGTGCTCTGCTCCTGGCACAACAGCGGTGTCCCACTTCGTCTGCTACCCAGCACAGGCTGTGAAATGTAGTGGCCTGTTAACTGGGTTTGTTGCTTACCTTGACCATCTCACCTGAAGCTTACCTGTGAATTTGCTGCTGATGGATTGCTCTAAAGAAACCTTTGGAGCTGTTCCAGGAAAAGATTTTCACGTCAGATGTTCTGGGTAATCTGTTCTTAAACCCCTATTAAACCCTCTTGGTCTACTCCATTCAATGCTCGCCAGAACTGTGGTGGCAAGCGCACTGAATGCAGTTCAGGCTGCTTTTTATTGCCATGAATGTCCCCCTCACCACTGCCTATCCAGTGGGGAGATGGCTGCAGTCAGCTCCTCACAGCTTGAGCCAAATAATCCAGTAAATGCAGTGAAAATGAGAAAATGAAGACTCAAGTAGACAGGGAGTTTCTTTGTCTTCCTTTGACCTTTGGCATTCCTATATAAGCATGCAGATGCGTACATGCACACATGCTGCAAGTGCTTCCTGAGTGCTTCGAGTGGGTCCTGGTGGTTTCCCTGCTTTGTGGGGACCTGTCCTTCTACTCCCAAGGAAACTCTGTTACTAAGAAGTTTTCCAGTAAGACTAATTGTCTTGATGAAGGCTTTAGATACTCTCTTTTTTCCTAATATATAATACATTATCTTTTTCTCTAGTATGCATTTGGAGTCTTGATGGGCTTTGCTCAAAAACTCGCTGAGAAGCTTGTCTTCACTGTGAGAAGTTTCAACTGAGATTTGTTTTGAACTCATCAGCATTTCTCAGGTTTGCATTAAAAAAACTGAAATGTTGGTGAGAACAAGAAAAATCAGTTTTGAAGAGTCCTGGCAGTTCTGCAGACAGTGGAATCTGCCCTCATGCCTCAGTTGTGCCAAAAGGTCATTTTTTTAATTTTAGGAGTTGACAAAACAAAACTGAGAGGTGCTATTTTGTTTGAGAATACAGGGGCTCGACTGTAGAAAAATTGGAAACCCGTATTCGGAAGCATACAATGTGTATAACCTTGGGAAAAACAAGACCTCTCCTGAAAGCAGTGGGTGACACTGGCAACAGAGAAGAACAAGTGAGAATTGATTTTTTTTTTTTTTGGGGAGTTGCATATCAAGAGGAAGAAATTGGAAAAAAGAAAAAAAGCTTATAAAAATCAGAACAGACAGAACAGGAAAGATTAAGCTGTGATTATAAGCATGCTGTGTGAAGAATCAAGTCGTGCATATGCTGTGGGTATGCAGAGCTCTGAGATCTCACGTCACCGCCACCCGTCTCCCTTCCTGTTCATCTTCCTTTGTGTCATCTGAACCTCCACGGCAGGAGAAGTGTGAAAAGACCTGTCTGCCGCCTCGCGTTTATATATCAGCCAATGCAAAGGCTTTCAATACCAACTGGAGTTTCCAAATACTGTTGTAATACAAGTTCACCCCTCCTTTTCTCTGTACGTGGAATCAATACGCACGTAGATTAGTGTTCTAGTATTTCACCGAGGAACATGCAATTTGAGTAGTTTTATAATTTCGGTTCAATTTTCAGCATCATTTCGGCTCAGCAGGACCTTATCAGCGGTCCCGTTGTGCCGAGCCATCACAGCTGCCAGCTGACTCGATGGGCACGGATCCGTGACAGCTCGGCAGTGTGGGTGCCCTGTTCCCCTCTGCCCAGGTCCTCGCTCTCATCACCCTCACCTGAAGGCCACCGTGTGTGCTGCTTCTTGCTGTCTCCCATGGAGAAGAAAGATGTGTGGAAAGGCTGATGAAACTGCAACAGTAGCAAGTTTGAGGAAATTATTGAATTCACAGTGATGATAATCATAGCCTGAGCAAACTGACTGAAATTAATGCACCAGCTGAACTGCTCTGTCTGCTCTGCCTTGATGTTCCTCATTTAAAATGAATCTCTCCAGACCTGAAGGCTGTTTGGAAACAGCTGATGGTGCCCATAATGAGGATCCCAATCTTCAAGTCTCCAAACTGAAATTAGACATATGTCCTGACATGTTGACATTAATTTGAGCTGTTATAGCTGTAATGGGTTTATTTTGCTAGCATTTTTAATAGAATTTCAGGGGAAACAGGCTTCGCTCCATGAGTCGAGTAGGGGAAAGGCTGTGAGCAGCCATAATTTCAAAGGTTAATTTGAAAATGTTTTTCTTGACAGAATTTTTCTGAATTGTGAGGTGGCTTGAAAACGTTGTATTGTAGTAGCTGACGCTGGTTGGAGAAGAGGAACGGGTGGGTGTCGCAGCGGGGATGCACCAGCCTTCCACTGACCGGGACCTGTGCCCAACTCCAGCTTGACTCCAAGTAACATACAGTCATAGTCAAAGCAATAAGAGTATATAATTGGTCACTAGTGACTGTTTTAGTAATTTACTGCATGGCATCAAAGGATTAAAAAAAGACCCACAAGGGAAAGCAGGCGAGCCATGGTCCCGAAAGTTTCCCTTGAGCAGAACCCAGCAGGTTTCTCCGAGACGCCCCCACCTGCTCCAGGAGCACTGGTTCTGATGGCGATCAGCCCTGCTGGACCCCAGCCCCACAGAAAGCCCATAGGCGAGCCAAAATGATGCCCAGGTCTTCGGTTTATTGGGTACCGTTCCAATCCCACAGCCTTCCCGAGGGGAGGCTGGATGGGGATGGCTGCTGCCACACTTGAAATAACTCGATTTAGGCCAATGGGATGCAGCGCCTGGCTGTTGTTTTCGAAGGGTAAAATGTCACTGATGGCAGATTTTTAACCTAGTGCAATTCAGCAGATATTTGATACTTTTATTTCCTTCTGCTGACTTTATACGGTGGAACAGGAGGCGGTTTGCACAGATTAAACAGTATTCTGTCTGCAAATTAAAATCAATAACTTATTTATAGGGCTGCCGATGTTCCCACAGCAAAACAAGCCTGCCAAGTGGCTGTAAAAGTCCTGAATCAAATGCCGTGTATCTCCAGCCCATCTACGCAGTTGGCTGTCTGTGGCCATAGATACGACGCAACTTATCTAGTAATCGTATCGCCTGGTAATTGCAGGACGTAAATAAATATGATTCCTGAACCACTCAGTGGTGGGGGTTCTTTCCAGATCTCTGTGATGGCTGGTTGTTGCCCACGTACATTGCTGTTAAACCTAGTATTGCTCATCGGGGTTTTTCAGGAATCCATTTATTTTCATGAAAGGGGGCTGGCCAGGTAGTGCACCATGTTTTAACCCCCTGGAGACGCTCAAAAGAGCAAATCACATAGCAGTATTGGGAGCGTGACAGGAGATCAAAGCCCAGTAATTGGTTTTCTTTCACTGTTCCATCCGACAGCCCCCTTCCCACTATGGCAACTGGTAGTTTGAGAAGATGGGCAGCAAAGTTCAAGGGGAGTGCGGCTCTGCACCGTTGGCACCATGTCATTGTGTTCTTCTGGGGCTTAAAAGGCCTCTGAGGTGGTGCAACAACGGTGAGCTCACGAGCTGGGTAGGAAACCTGGCAGCAGCAGCTTCAAACAGGAGAGCAACCAGAAGCGCTCCCTCCTTCCAGGAGCTGCCTCTCCGCATTCAGCTTTCTTGAGGTCTCTGGGCACAGAGTGACCTTTTCTGAGTCACCAGGACCTCTTGGAGTCTGCCCCAAGCCTTGCAGTCTGTAGTGGTTTTACACTGAGATCCAGGGTATGAAGACAAGTGCTTATACGAGAATTGTTTTAAACAGTTTTATCCCTCTGAGTTGTGAAATGAACATCTTGGAAAGGTGAACTGTGTTTTCAGAGAAGCTTAAAATAGGAATCACATATTTAGGTTGTGCTTTTGGTGGGCATGATGAGATTTATTTACCAGAGACTGCATGAAGTAAATACTTCTTCGAGGCTGGCCGGTCAGGTATTTGTCCAGAAGAACCAGCAAGTGCTTGAATGTACAGACCTGGTGGTGGCGGGTTATCAACAACCCGATTTTAGACTCTCTTCTATCTCTTTCAGACTGGGACCCCAGCCTCTAACAGTTTCCGTGAGCTGTGGCAGAAGCAGATGCATATTGAGGTCCTTGTGCGCTGGAGCTGTAGCCTTTCATTCCCTTTGCCTATGAATATACGTTATCCTTAGGCTTATGTATCTCATCTGAGACAGCTCAAATAGAGAGTAACTTTCCCATTGTGCTTCCTCAGCAGCCTTTGCAGAAGCCCTGCAGCTTTCTGCCCTTTGCTTTTCTTCCTTCTGTGTTAGTGCTCTGGGCAGTGGCAGCGCCTGCTTTGTTAGCAGCAGAGGTGAGGAAGAAATCTCCCCACCTCTGCCAAGAAACTGGAGTGAACAGGCATGGGAGGAGAGATGAAAATAGATGCAACACAAATTGTCATTTTGCAAAATGACTTTTTGCCAGAGCACTGCTCTGAATACGCAGCGATGCCGTACAGATGATTCTTGGCCAGTTAAATAACAGTTTTCCTCATATTTATTGCTCTTGAGTTATGCCTGACAGTTTTATTGCGTGCAGACTGGCACATTATGAAAAGAAAAGTAAATAGGTCTGTGGAATCATGGCCGCGGTATTCCTGGTTTAGGGGAAAAGAACTTGCTGCTTTTACCGCATGTTTGAAAAGAGGAGACAGTTCTCCCTCAGTGTTTTATAGCAGCTCTCCCTCCCACCTCCCTCTTCTACCTTAAACAGTCTGGATTTGTTTGGCTTGTATAATTAGGCAACAGCAGCTGATCGGATTTGAATCAACGGCATTATATCATCGCGAAAGCTGCCTCGATTGATGGACGAGAGAGGCAACAGCCTGGTTATTTGCAAGAGCTATAAAATGGCCCGCCTGTGCCATGCACACAGAGAAGTACATTAGCTTCAGCTTTTTTATAATTCTTTGAGAGTAGATATACTGCTAAGGCACTTGAACTCTATTATGATGTCAAGCTTCTGTTATTTTCTATTATCCTTGGGACAAAAGCAAAAGAAATCCTGTATATGGTCTCATGAAAGAGAATGTATTCTTTGAAAATAATTGTGCCCATAGCCCTTAGTGCACAGTTGAACCTATACAAATTAAAAGGACCATGATCAAAGTTAGTGCAGTATTTATTTAGGCTACGATGCCTCTTTGCAAAATAATTGCAATGATGGTACACACCAGCAGTGCTGAAAATGTGTTTTACTCTCTTATTTCCTTCCTCACAAATCCTGCAAGAAAAGATACAGCTATCTTCTTTTATCAGCCAAGATTTGGATTTAATGACTTGCCCTTTTCCTCCCAGCTTTTTCTGCCTGGTCAGTTAAGAGCAGAAGTAACTTTTTTTTCCCATGTATGCCTCCCTATTTTGGACCTCAATTGCTTGCTATTACCTCCAGCTGTGAACATCTTCTAGATAGCATTCCTCGGTACGCTTGTGAGTGCAACAGCACCCCAAGGATGGCTGTACATAAGGATGCTGCGAACCCCAAGAGGCAAAATCCTGCAAAGCCAGGAATTTTCCACCACTTTACTTGAGACTTAGAGGCTTAACTAGTTGGGTATAGAGCTGTGTCTACTAGTTCAGGTGTATCCCTGCATGCAAAATAGTTGAGATTGTCTGCAGGAACTCCTATAGGACTATAGGATAAGATGCATATATATAAGATGCTCACGTAGTCAGCGGCAGGATACGTTTCCTAAACCTAGACTGCCCGTGTAAATGAGTGCTGTAGGAACTAGCATCTTTGACGCTTGTTGTATGTGGATGAGGTGGTCGGAGGTCTTGGAAGACTAGGTTTGGGGAAAGGGAGGGCTCACTCTCACTGTCAATTGAGCTTGTTTGCTTAGCTTAAGAAATTGGGCTGAAATCAGGCTTTTCGCCCTGTCATTCCCATTGCCCTGCTGTCTACAGTACAGCTCTAGGAGTCTGCGGAACCGAAATGAGCAGATATGAAACGCGTCTTTGGAAGAAAACCCCTGTAGCCACAGTGGGCTCAGCGTGGTCCTGTGCTGTCCCTGCGTCCTGGCTTCGGTCACTGCTCGGGTTGCTGCCAAAAAGGCAGCTGTGACGCTCCAAGAGCGTCCTTGCTCGTGTCACCGCGTCGGCCAGCCTCGGGGCAGGCTGCACGGGGGGCCCTGCAGGGCTCAGGGAGGGGTGCAGGACACGTGTGCTGTGCTGGCCGGGCTGTGCCTGGCCTGGCTGGGGCTCATTTTCACAGATACCAGACTTCTTGTGACATTACGGCGGGTGTGTTTCTCTGAGGAGGGGGAGAGCAAGCCAAACAACGGCACTCGGCTAAACAGGCTCTTTCCATCCAGCTGTACAAAAGGCACCTCGGCACACTTGTAAATATGGGAGAGAAAATGGTGTCATCGGTCTGTAATAAGGTATTCCAGCCTCAGATTGCCGTCTGTCAATGATATTTTAGCTTATTTTCTTTCAGGAAGGAAAGTGAGCTTATTTTCTTTAATCTCCTGAGAAATTACTCCAGTTATTTACAGCATTGGATTTCCTTAAAAAAGATTGTGCTGCAGCCAAGGGGATTATTTGAGCAAATAGTGTTTTGTTTTGTGTTTTTTTCTCTCTTTTGTTTCACTGCATTAGCTTATTTTAACGGAGTAAAGAAAACCTTAGCAAGTGCATTGTGGAGACTGCTACAGGTTTCTATATTTTCCATTTCTTATTTCTCTGCAAGAAAAAAACATGATACAGTATTATCAGCTACACACCCTTTAGAAGTAATGAAACCCAGACTACCTGGGCTGACTTTAAAAGAGCCAATTTTTACAGTCATATTTCCATGCTTCTATTTGCTTTCTGTTTTGAGCCTCAGCTCATCGAAACTGCTGTATCATTTGGATGAGATCAAGCTAGAAACTTTTGGAATGAAGGCTGGGCTTTTCAGTCACCCCAGAGAACTGCTCCAGATGAACTGCCTGAAAAACCAGAGCCGGGGGCACCAGTTAAGGTCCTGGCTTTGGTGCGGATGTGCAGAAGCAGGACTCGGTGCAGAGAAAGAGGTGAAGGAGAAGAGCCCTTTTTGCCTCCAGCTGTTCAGGGCTACCTCAGTGAGGAGTGGTGGGTGAACAGAGCGACAGGGGGTGGCCATGGTTGGCCATGGTCCCTTCCATCGTTTCTGGGTCCTTCCTGAGAAATGTGTTTCTCTCTTTAGACGTGTAACCTGCTGCATTTAGCAAGCTGAGGCAGGATCAGGAATTCAGGCTTTTAATTACACTCGAGGGACTCTCGTGAGATCAAACCCCACATCCTGATAGAAGGCAGCAGGGAAGGCACCCGAAGGCAGTCGCGTGCAGCTACTGATGTGCAGATTTGAAAACTGGGAAACATTTCCCCATAGAATCGCTCTTCCCTAAATATTGCAATTGCCACTTACTAATGCTGCTGATGCTGGAAAAAGCTTAAAGAATCAACTCCAAGGTCCATTATTCTTTTCGCTACCAGCTAATGAATTTTCCCTCTGCCCTTCTACATTAATTTACTTTTAGCAGGAGACTCCTTTTCTCGTATGACTTTCAACTATCTCCGGCGTCGGAGCTCTGATACCTAGTTAGTGCAATCTGTAAATGCGACTCTGAAGATACTGCTCCAGGGCAGATTTTGACCCTGAGCACTCCGGTGTTTTCTCCCTTCAAAAATAAATCCACAAAGAGCTGTGCAAAGAACATAGGCTGGGGCTGCACCAAGAGTTGGTGTGGGAAGCAGGAAGGGCAGTGTGGTGGTGGTCGAGTTTACCCTGGCACACACACTTGTTTCGGCATAAAAATACTCCGTTATGCCAATGTATTGCCAAGTTGTGCAGCTTTAATATGGTTCACAAGTTATATTTGTTTGGGCTTTTTCCCACAAAGTCCCTGTTACTGGAGTTATGCCATCTGAGAAACTCGGCTTTTTTATTTTTTTCCCCTAAAAGTAAGTTTCTACTTCATGATTAAGAACAAAAGCTTGAAAATATGATTTAAATGCATTTTAGAGATTCAGAAAAGCAGAAGATAAAT
This sequence comes from Anser anser, assembly GCF_964211835.1. NCBI lineage: Eukaryota > Metazoa > Chordata > Aves > Anseriformes > Anatidae > Anser > Anser anser. The sequence continues at coordinate 12,104,764 of NC_139737.1, forward strand.
AACTCATCATGTATTATTTTTCTGAAAGATAATACCTCATGTTTTTGTGAGGGCTGACTCGTGACTTAAATGCTGCCGGTTGGCAGCACTGTTGTTATAATTTATGACTAAGTTTGATTATTTTTTTTGTTGTTATCAGTCATATCTACATATATATATATTTATATACATTGCAGAATGAATACATGTAACGCGTGTTTGTACTGCAGGAGCTGTTTTCTCTCTATTGGGACCGATAGCTGTAGAGATACACTGTTAGCGTGAAGGGGGGAAGGGGCATAAAGAGGGTGGGGAGCTTAGACCCAGCAAGCATCTTCTGCTTCCCACATTGAGCATATCTATTTCAGACTTGCTCAGGAGTTACTGGCCCTCTTCTTGCTAATTTAAGGTTGCCTTACCTCGTTTGAAGCAGGATTTGCTGCTCATGCAGAATGAAGGCCGCCTCCTGCGCTCCTCCGAGGGCTGAGGGGCAGTGCTGGAAAAGGAGACAGAGCTCCTTGCTCCCTGCCCCTGCCTCCAGGACTGCGACTCTTCACAGTTTTTTTAATGAGTTAGCCATCTATTAGCAGGTTTTTTGCTGAGCGAGGTGCCATCCGTCCTCTCGTAAGCAGCCTCGCATAGAGCAGAACCTTGATGCCATGAGCTTTGGCCGATCTGATAGCCATGGGCCTGCAGCTGACCCGGATAACCCACGCTTGGTGTGCACGTGGCAGTGTGAGTTATCCCTGTCTGCAAAGCTATGTCTCAACGCATAAACCGCTCAGCACCCTCGCTGCAGCACCCAAATAGCCCTAACTCAGTCCATTTGCCACTGGCCACCTCTGAGTGGTGAGGGCAGGGGCCAGGCTGGGGCAGCATCCCCTGCCCGGGGCACCCCGGCTCTACGGCACCTGCAGGAGGGATGCACACGTTGGCAGGATTCGGCTTGCTTTCCTTCCACAGCGCCTTCCTCCAGCCCCAGGAACCTCCTTCCTCCCCATAAAAAAACAAAATACTGTACCATAGATAAATGCATTTATTGAGATGCTGCAAAGTGGGACATGTTGTCGTAAAGTACGTTGCAGAAAATCGCAGTCCGGTGAGCAGTACTTTTTCTGTAGGTTCTCTTCCATGTGGAAAATACAGGATTTCGTGTGCAGAAATCTCTTGCTTGGTGCAGAACTTATCAAGGGTTTGCATTTTAGTAAAGCCTTGGCTTTGCAGCAGTGAGCAAAATCTATGCAGGAAGCCCATGAAAAGCTATAGTAAAAAGGACTCGTGCACCCCAAATGTGTTGAACGGTGACTGCAAAGCAGCACTTCCTTCACTGAGACCTTTTGTCTGCTGGGAGAACAAAACGGAGCTGTGGATGTGCAACGTGCCGTGCTGCGGTCGTGGCACCGCAGAGCAGCGCTGGGCGGAGGATTCAGCTCTGCCTGCCCCAGCAGTGCGGCGTCAGATGGGGCCAGGCTGGTGAATACCCTGAGCGTGTGCCTTGCTGAACTGCCCTTAGCTTCTTTAATTAGCTGCTTGTCTCCTTTTCTGATCCCACAGTTCACAGCTGTGTCTTCCAGTTTCAGGAGGGCTTTCTGAAGCCCAAAGTTCAGCACTTGCCTGGCTTCCTGGTGTCCCTGATGTCCTGGTGCTGTGGCATTCGATCCATCAGCTCACCACGTGCTTGTTGAACCAGCAACCAGGCAGCTACTGCGCTGCTAATAAATGCTCTGCAGGAGCCAGGAGAGTTTGTTTGAATGCGTATAGCAAGAACACTGGAAATTTGATTTACAGTCTTCAGAGCCTCCTAAGGATTGCATTTCAAAATTAGGAAGGGAAAACCTATTTTTAACATCTTGGAGGATGCACAGAAAGGAGTAACTGCTTGCTTTTCTTGCTTAACTTATGCTTTTGTTCCCTTCTATCTAAACACGTTCTTGGTGCTTCGTTATTTCAGCCTGTGAAATTCCTGAAGATTGCCTAGCTGGAAAGTCTGGGGTGACATTTAGTTTAAGCTTTTAGACTAAAAACTATTTGAATGAAATTCTTCCTACACTGTTTAACCACTTTGCTGATGTTCTTTCTCTGTTCTGGTACAGCTCCACAGATTTAATCTGTACATATACTTTTGGGCCAATAAAGAATCGTTTCCATCAATTTATTTCCCCAAATAAATTGAATTAAGTTTCCATTATATGCATTTGATTTTTTTTTCAGTGATACATCTTTATATAAACCTCTTGATAAAAAGGATTCTGTAATTTCAGTTGTGACAAATAACATGGGGACCAACAAACCATTCAGATCAAGGCAGCGCTTTGCCCTGTGGAAGCACAGCCTCTGCTCTTTAAAAATTTTATAAAGTTACAGAAACCATGATGGCATGAACACATCTTCCTGCTCTCAAGGTACCCATGACATTTTCCAGTATAAAGCTAGATCCTTCCCAGACACTGAAAGTAAACGAAGGAACTCATGGAAAGTTTCACGTGGCATAATGAGTTCTCCTCTGCCCTCAAAGGGGAGCACTGGGCACCCTCCTAACCTGATTCTAAATCATGCTGCACTGGCATTGGCAATTTGGCCATGATGGTTGAGCAGGATTTGGAGCATGACAGAGAAGTGTGTGACCATTTTATTGTTAGTTCAGAAGGCCAGTGCATGGGCACACAACAGCAAAAGGGGTTCCGGACACAGAAAGCGCCCATTTGGGTATATGTGGTATAGTCAGGGAGCCTGAAAATCAAAGCACAAGCTAAAAAGCAGATGAAAGAATACTTGCGCTTTAGGTGGTTTTGTTGTTGTTGTTGTTTTGTTTTTTCTATTTTTACTGTTAAAAATTTGAAGAGTCCTAAGGATTGTTGGTCTCTGGAGGTTGGTTATTTTGTAATTGTATAAAAAAAGAGACCCAGGACTTTGCTTGTATGGTAGGATCTTTAGTACACATGTGAATACTGAAGGTAAGTAACTGTGTCCAGCTCTCTTGAGAGACAAATTCATTGCTGCGGCAAAGGTTTTCCATCATATTGCTATAATTTGATAATTTCAGTGCTGCTGGTAAGGGAGTCTACAGCAGAAGCTTAGAGAATTATCAGCTAATAGCTCCTGCAGGCCTGCAGGAGATATTAAACTCGAACTTTTATGAAACTGAATTTTCTTCTACAAAGCGGTAAAAAGCATACTGAATCTGTGCTCAATGAGAAAACATTCTCTCTGTTTGCAGGGGGAATGTGGCCCCCGCTGCTTCAGCGCTGCCCTGGGCCAGCAGCTCACAGCGTTGGCCAGTCCCGTGGGCAGACCTGGCGCTGGCACAGCTTTCCTCCGTGTGCTGGGAGGAGAGGGGGCAGTTCGTGCCTGGTTTCTCAGCTGCAAGGATGCAACCACAGCCTGCTTGGTGTTGGTGGAGGGCAGCAGAATGTAGAAGGTTCTGGAGAAAATGTGCCAGGCACCTTTAATAACGGCAAGAGTTGAAGTTAGTAACAGCGTACCTGCAACCCCAGAGCTCAGGGGCTGTACGTTTTTGCAACACAGAGCTGTGATTCAAGGCTTTTGCTACTGATTTCAGTAGGCTTAGGGTCATGTGCAGAAGTTGTAATAATGAGGAATTTAATAATGAAACTGTAGTTTGACAAGCATGAGGAAATAAAGGGCATAAGGAAAATATAAAAACACTAAAAATGGAATATAACCTGCACTGGCACATTCTTGCTTGTAGCTAATGCACTGAGCAGACAGCATTATTAGGAACAGAGGCAAATACTTCAGTCACTATCTCGTTGGATAAATTTGGAATTGAGATGAACAATCAGGCAACATCCTTGCTATCATGTAGGCAAAGAAGAAAGATTTCACTGTCAGAAAAGAAAAAAAAAAAGGGAAAAAAAACAGCTGAGGGAATACTAGGTATTTTGAGTGACCTTCTGTTTTAATCTATCTGTGGAATATGGGAAGTTGCCTTCATAAAAGCAATACACTGCAAAATTCATTATTTCAGTGCCAGCCATAGTGTATCAGCTGGCATTTGTGTGCTACTTTTGTGACTTGCACGATGAGAATAAATCACATACCATATCATATTTTAATCGCCCAAGTTTTATAGAAGAGCTCTCTGCGAGCTAAATGAGGCATAGTGAATACCCTTGCAGCTACTTATCAATACCTAAATTCTCTGCCTTGGTAAAGTTGCTTTGGTCTACAGGTACGTGCTTGAACAAGAGAATTTTAATAGAGGACGAGCAAACCTGGGCCAGCTGCTTGCAGCACCTGCATTTTAGCCTCTGAGTGAGGCTCCCACCGCAGAAGATTCCTGCAGAGGATTCGTATTCTAAAATATGATATGGTGATATGGTTCAGTGGAGGACTTGTTAGAGTTAGGAGAGATAGGACTCCTAACTCTAACTAATAGGACTCCAGAGATAGGACTAGGTGATCTTGGAGGTCTCTAACTAATAGGACTCCAGAGATAGGACTAGGTGATCTTGGAGGTCTCTTCCAACCTAGATGATTCTGTGATTCTGCGATAATGTGGCCCGTTCGGAAGATGGCTAGGTCAGGAAACCCCCATAATGGCATGAGGCCTAGCAGGAGGCATCTGAGCACTGGAAGTCACCCCACTTGGTAGGCTCCAGGGCAAGGAGAAGAGATCTCCATTGTTAGAAAGCTGAGTTTCACTACATAGTTTGGTTTGATGGCAGCAATCTTGTGGTGCATGTTTCTCCCTGTAGTCTACAAGATAACCTACGAAGTGATCCCTGCCAGAGCGCAGAAGCTAAGAAACCCTTAGTAGTTACCAAGCCATGGCAATATAAGAAAGGAAATCTGTTTGCACTTCCCCCCTAGGTTTTCACAAGGTTTCTCTGACCACTGTGAAAACACAAAACCACACCATGGGGTTGTTTGCTTGTGTGGGTAAAGGTGTGCTGCGCTCAGGGGGATGCGGTTGTTCCATCACAGGGGCAGCCCTGCAGGGCTGGGGGAGGCTGCTCACAGGGCACAGAGACGGGGAGGGCAGGAGAGCGAATCGCATCGAGGAGAGAGCAGAGGGAGACAGGTATTTGCAATCAGGGAAAGGGGAAATAAATTCCCAGCAGCTGAAAAGGGCTCCTTTGGCTCGGTTGCAGCGTAAAGAGCAGTGAGCTGAAGCCGAGTTTGTGGAGGAGGAGAGCTCACCTGGACTATGGTAGGCTGGAGGAGAAAGTTTTAAAACTTTTACAATTTGTTTTGTCTTTGGTGTTTTGTGCTTTTGATGCTGTAGAAAAATTAATTAGTGTAACTTGGTTTCTATGGGAGTCTGACTCTTTCAACTTGAAAGGTATTCTAGTTTTTTTGTGGTTGCATGCAATAAGGGAAAGGTCTAGGTAAACTTGCCTCAAAGCCTTGTCTGATTTATGATCCTGTCTTCCCTACCTTATTTTTGATGTGAACTTGCGGGCTGGTACCCAGTGCTACTTGCATGTGTGTGTGTATATATATGTATGTGTGTATATATATATATATATATGTATATATATATATATATTGCATTTCAGCAAAATGAAAGAAGGCTGGAAGGAAATGAAATACCAGTCTAACTCATTCCAGGTCAGTTTGGTTAATTAAAGAGAAAAATGTAGCCTGAAGCAAAGACCAATGGGGTCTAAAGTGTAGAGAACAAGTAAAGATAAAAATATATGTAAAAATAACTTGCTTTTGATCATCACAGAACTGCCCTTCTTGAAGTCAAATCCCTGTCCATCCAGCACCGTTAACAATTCCTGCGAACTTCAGTAGCCGTTCAGCTGTTTGAAGCCTGCTGTGATGGACAGCGTTTGTTTACTGCCTTGTTTGGTGGAGCTGGGGGATAGATGGTGGTGTTGGGGACAGTATTTCTGCAGGGGTGTAAATGGGGAGGAGAGCCCCCCAGGGAAGGGATGTCACCATCCGCGTGGGGAGAGCTGCGGGGCGAGGGGGGCAGAGGAGGCTCCAGGGGCTGGGGGAGCCGGGCGAGGCGAGGGGGAGGCCTGAGGAACCTGGGCAGCCTTGGAGCATGCTGAAATGGGGCTCAAAAAAAAAAAATTTGGGGAGACACAGGGTGTTTCATGGGGTTGGCACCAATGCTGGAAGTTGTTAAACCGGATTAAAAGCAAAGCAGGCTTCTTTTTAAAACCCTACTGTGTTTGGTTTCCTCTGTTTTAAAACTGCACCCTTCGATTGCCTGTTCAAAGAAAAAGTGGTTTTCATACTCCAAAGCTCTTGAGGTACAGAAAGCTGTCTCTTGCTCTGACTGTGCTGCGAGCCTCTTTGGGAGGGCAGTCCTGTGCCTTGCTTGCCACAAAATGTTAGTCAAAGATGTAACAAAGATGTGGAAGTTAGTCTGTGAACGGAGGTTCTGACTTCAGGGTCTTCATCTTGCTTGTGTGTAGCTTTTTTATCTTTCCAGTGATCCTTTCTGATAATGAGAATGTGAGTTATTCAAAAGGATTTATAAGTGTTGACAGTGAATTATTATTGGTCTATTGAGTGTTTAAATTGCAAATATTATACTCAAAAGCATGCTTTACGAGGCAAGCTCTTCTTGAAAGATTTATGACTACAGTCACATAGGGTATAGTAAATTCAGCATTGAATATGAAGCTGTATCAGTCATAACCTTCCTTACTGGATTACTGTTTGCATTACTTGTGATAGCTGCTACCTGTTCTCGACTCCTCAGCAAATTTCCTTGAGCGCATGGCAGAGGCAGGAGAACTTTCTGGAAACCAGAAGTTGTCAGCTGATGTGTAAGGGCTGAAATTTGGTGTGTGTCTTGGGGCACGCTAGTGGAGGCGTGCCGCTTCTCTGTGCGAAGTGGCAGGCATTGAAGTCAGGCGCGAGTTGCAGCCCGTGGAAATGATGCCTTCAGCTGTGCTTCTGGACACCCTGCTGGTGGCCAAAGCAGAAACAAACACAGAAGTTTAAGTAATGCCGTGTCCTTTGAACTGTATGGCTTTGTGATGAACTGGCTGTGCTTTTTGGGTGCTTTTCTTCAGAAGTAGATGGGATTTACTAATAATTCATTAGCACCTGGGATTCGCTTGCTCACTTCTAGTTCTTCAGTGTGATGGCAACAGCTGATCTGCTGCAGCAGAAACATCCCCTGCCCCATTGTGTGACACTGAACTGAACGCTGCTGAACAGTGACCCTTGAAATCCAATCTAATTTGAGTGAATTCCTTGGGTACGTCTCTCGCCTTTCCATATTCATGCGTACCAAAAGTAATCAAAGTTGCCTTTCTATTCATTTTCTTTTGTATGTCAGCCTAAAAGAGTTTTGGAGTGTAATTTACAGTACAGCTTCGGTGCTCTGCTCCATTCTGAAATAATTAGGAGATTATTTTGGTCAATATGCCTGAACTATGATTTAATGCTTTTCAATGGCTAGTTGCATTAGTGACTCTTTAAGGATTAGAAGCTTAATGAAATGCACACATCAGAGCAGTGGTTTAATCTTTTTCTCATAAAATCTTCACAACAAGATGATAAACCGTAAGAGCAAAAAATCATTTTGATAAACCTGTCTAGCTTTTGGGCTGTGTGTAGTCTGAGATAATTACCTGTGGGCCACTTCTGTCATATGGGGGATTTCTGAAAGGGCAACTTTCAGTTAAATATATAAATAAAGAGTAAGAAGTTTCTTACTCTTTATTTCTAGCCTTGCTGTTGCCTACGGAGCAATCTCCCTTCCTTGCGTGCTGTGATGGGTACACAAACATCTCAAAGCGTGTGTTTGCTAACAAGTCACTTGGAACTTTTCAGTGTTTTCTTAAGAAAAAATCCTTAAATATTATACTGAAAGGAATCGTTCTTGTAAATCAACTAGTTTTGGGTCCATTTTCAAAATGTAACAGTGGAACAGCATGGAATTAACAACCTGACAGGCTTGGTGACTTTACTGCTCTCTTCTGAAGCAGTTTAGTCTCATTCTTATCAGTCAAGCAAAATCTCTTGTTCACCAAGCTGAGCTTCTCCAAGGTTGAGAGAAGGGAAAGGCTTCGTGTGGTAGCTGTGCATGGCCTGTGTGAAACCAGCTTGGTGTTCTGGTCCGGTGTGCAGTAGATAAGCAGCTCTTGCAGCCTGCATGAATGTGGTCTGCTACTTCATGCCTGTACTGAAGCCCTTTTTCCCTTTATTTTCCTCCATTAACTGGGGGGATACAGGTAATAATAGGTAGAAGGAAGAGTCCTCTTGTAACTGATCCTATACCCTGCAGCCTTTCAACTCATGGCGCTTCTTGCAAGTATTTAACCTCTGAATGCAGTTGGAGAAGGGATTTATGCTACAAAACCAGAAATTGAAAATTTGAATAACTTATTTGAACTTGCAAAAAACTGTTTCTGACCTTGGGCTAGATCTTTAGTGCTGGCCTTCTGCAAGCTGTGATTTCTGGAGGAGGACTCAGAGGCTACAGGACTTGGTCTCCCATCTCCACAGAAAAAAGATACCGTGTCCCCAGGCTGTGCTTCAGGTGTGGAGATGTTGCACGTGTGCACTGGGGTCCTTGCTCCTGGGCTTGGAAGCCTAGAATAAAAATATATTCGTCAGGAAGGCAAACGCTATGTTGTGAGCAACATGCAGGAACTTAAGCATAACAAAAGTTACACTCTTTAAAACACAGCTTTAAAAAGGATGGAGTAGAAAAATAAGGTGGCTGATGTTAGTTTCTCCTTAGACTTCATTCTGAGCCTTGCATGTTGTTCCTTTCTATTAGAGCTTTTCTGTGGGCACTGTTGAATTGCTTTGTAAATGGTTAGAAAGTGAGTAGTGTCCCTTAAACGCTGTGGTTTTTCCAGAGATAATGTGGACGGACAGTCTAGGGTGAGTATAAGAAGTTACGCACTTTAATATCTTTCCAGCAGTTTTTGCATGCTTTTTTTTGTAGCTCAAACACTGGGGAAGCTGGGGATGGAAGGGGAGCATCTTTTTCTTCTTAGATTTATATAACGGTTTGGGGAGGAGGAGAACTAGCATAGGGGAAATCTCATTTATCATTGGTACTACTTCTAAACCTGGACTTGTAAGACAGATGTGAGGAGGATGAATAAGACTCCAGGGAGGCTGAAATGTATTTTCTTAGGGATAATGGCAAGACTTGCTACAGAGCTCCTGTTTCCGCAGACTGGATGCCCTTAAGCTGCTATGCTGACATCTCTCTCTGTATTTCTGTCTTCCTAGTAATCAAAGCCAGAATAATTCTCAGTTGCTACATTTAAATGAACTGCATTCTGGTATTGTGGTTCAGCTGAGATTTTTCTAGCAAGTTAGATGTTGTAGTGTACTTTGAGCTTGAATGTAATACAGAGAATGTGTATCTACTGGTTACCAAAGCGAACTCTCAGTCCAAGGAATATTTATGTATTTGACGTGGTGACGTTGTGTCTGAAAACTAAATCAGTTATTTAAACTGATTTAGAAAAAGGAAAATATCGTTATTTTTGAAAGTAGACAGGTTATAAAATACATGCCTTTCATCAGAGACATGTACCAAAGCAAGTAACTTAGAAATTGTTTTTTGACTGTCTTTTTTTAAAGCCATAGTTTAATATTTACCTCCCAATAATGATCTAATTGACTGAGCTCAAATGTCGTGACCTAGGTCTATGACTGTGTTTGATGCACAATGTGCTTAGCCTGGCAAGATGCACTATTGCAACCTTTTTTCTTTACTTCTGGGGTGAGGTGATGCTTGAGTAGCTCTCCCCATCTCTGAGATGCTACCAGCAACTACTCGTGCTTTGCTAACTGGGCTGCCCAGCCACACTGCCTCATCCTTTATGCTTGTTCACTGGCTGTCCTTCCTTGCCTTGGTGTGCATAATAAGAAAGTAGTGGACTCCAAGTAGTATTTTGAGGGCACGGTCCTGGTTTGGATGCGAATTGAGAGGTGGTGTGAATGTAACCAGATCTAAAGGTTAGGGAGGGGGGTGTAGATGATGCCAGGTGATCAGGACAAGTTAGGAAACAGAGGAAGGGGGAGTGTGATCTTGTTGCCTCCATAAACAGAGCCTGTAGTATAATAAATGGCTGAATGAACCTGCTGGTAATGAGGAAAATAACAGCTATGGGAAAATCATGAGCTTAATGTATCCAAGGTGGAACAGTTTAACAGGAGCAGGTAAGAGCCATATTCTCAAGCTTCTTGAGAATGAAGTAATGACAAACAAAAATCAATTTTTCTTCAGTATGCCTGGTAATAAAAGCTGTTCCCTCTTTAGAAGTCTAGCAGCCCCAGAAATCAGGAGATGAAAGTACAGACCTGGGAAGGATCTTAAGAGAGTAGTACCTGCCACAGACGAGCTGCCCTGGAAATCATTTCAAGTTGGCTAACGGGTGAGGAGGCAAGGTGGGACTGTAGCTGTGCGTGGGGGAGAGCTTGTTTGAAGAGAAGCAGCACACAGCTCATTAAGGTATGTGCTGCACGATAGACCAGTCTGTGGCATTTATAATGGGAATTCACAGGTGGCTGCTGGCAGGAAGCAGCTGAGAGGGGCTCAGAGCTGCAGGAATTCGTGGCAGCAGAAGCCAGTAATGTGCAAGGCTTGTGCATTGGCTGCAGGGGTTAATAAGCCTTCCCCTTATAAAGTGCTCAAGTTTCTAAGGGGTGTTTCCAGTGTGGATAAGGATTAATTCCCATGTCTCCTCATCTGCTGAAATCATAAATGGCCTAGTGTCCAGGACTGAGGTATTAATGACATGTTATAAGCACAAAGAATTGGCTTTTACAAGCTCAAGTAAATAAACTGGGAGCAAGAAGGGAAAACAAAGGAATGTTGCCTTGCCTTGAAAGAAGGCAGGCTCCTGTGAAGCAATAGAATTGGTCATAAAATGTTAGTATATGGACTTTTGTTGTTGAAATCAAATAATAAGCTTTTCAGCAGTGCAGAGAGGAATTAAATATCCCGGTGAATGGAGAAGTGGCCGTGCATGCTAACAGAGGATAAGCCACGAGCTGGTCCCTGCTGAGGGTGTGTTGCAGTAACAAAAGAAGGAAATTGCTGAATTCAAGGATTCTGGGCCAAAGGCAAATCTGGTTGCAAGAAACTAAAACTACTTTTGGGGATAGCTTTCAGAATGGATTGTAGCCAAAGCCAGGGCTCTGGGAAGAGCTGACTTGCAGCCAGCCGTGGGTAAAGGAGGCTAGGTGTACTGAGCAGACCTGGTGGGGGAGATGCCTACCCGGGGAGGAGGCGGGGGTCCAGCTGAGATGCTAGAAAACAGGGCTGCTGCTTGTCTTCAGGGAGGATGCTGAGACACGAGTGTCAGAAAGTGAGGACAGCATCAGAACGCTTGTTATGAATGGGCCAGTGCAGATAGCTGAGCTAGACGTGCCTCGGCACATACAGGGTATGAAATTGTTCTGAATGAAGTCTTCAGCTTAGGTGGTTCCTGTGCTCTGAGCGCACCCAACTTGCTGCATACGCTACCCATTAGTGTCCTTGTGGCTGGAGGGGGAAAACTGGTAGTCAGCTGACTGCGATGCATGTGAACAGCTAGGCAAGGTTTAATCCAGTTTAAATGCTATAAATAAGAAGGTTTATCCCAGGGGAAACCTGGAATTTTCTGAGACGAAGAAAATCTGTTGGAAGACCTGTTCTGTAGCGAGGCTTTCCATACAAGCTTTCTCTGACAAGCTTTCCATCCTGATAGGAATGACTCTGAGCATTCCTCACTGGAAGAGGTGGCTCAAAGATGATGACAACCAAGTTTTTCCTCTTCCTGGAACCAGAGGTGAAATCCTTGAGAAGGGAAGGATGCACTTGGGGCAGCACAATGCCCTAGCCATGTTGCTCTCTGAGCACACATACCCTACAGGCTTATTAAATGGGTTATGCTGCTATTGCAGCTATCTGCTGTGTTCAGCTTGCTTAACATCCGTCACCTGCTTGGCTGCATCACGTGCAAAGAGGGTTTTCTGGAAGCCTAAAAAATACTGAAGGTCCTCGGACCTCTTGAAATCATTTCTTGCTGGCATGCGAATGATGCCAGCCAAGCTCTTGTGTGAAGCAGTTGCTTTTTTTCTCCCGGAGGTATAGGTTATTGGCAAAGAGTCTACTGGAAATCCTTCAAGGAGTATGTAGGTAATGAAGATCAGCTTCAGAAAGTTCATTTTTTAAAATTTTTTAGGAGTTTAAAACACATCTAAAATAAGTGTTTTTGTGGTTTGTGTGTTTTTCTTTAAGAAAGCCGCCTGAGATTGAAAAATCAAATGGCCTGTGAAATAATGTAAATGAGATTGCAACATGTAAGCAGTGCAGAGGGACCTCAGGCTTGCTGAAGACGTCGGCTGTGACCCTCCTGACAGGCACAGGGCTGCAATAGCAAGCCTTGGGGTCAGCGGGGCTCACGTGGTCCGGTAATGGGGACCTCAAGGCATGGGTTGAGGAGCAGGAGGAGGTGAGATGAGAGAGCGCGGCCAGGTATAGCACTGCTCAGTGTCTGAATAGGCTTGGTATAGTGTTCTGGGGCAGGGACCTGCAGGAGACGTCCCGAGGCTGTGCAGGGAAGGTGTGTGGTGGAGCAGTGCTGCGGTGTCCTTAGCAAGATGCTCGCTGGGGCACACCCTGACGTCAGGTGTGTCTATGAGCAAACGAAGGCTTTCTCCTCTTTTTTTCTCTTCCTTTAGCACAATGATTGAGACAACTTTGTGCATACATTGAGGTCTCTATTCTGAGCTATTGGTTGGGTTTGTTGGAAAGTTCCGTGCTGTGTGAGTGTATGAAGTCCAAAAACTGGTTTGAGATGGCAACTCAGATCTAACTGGATTTTTGTAATTAACCTGTGGGCTGGTTGGACCACAAGATGATGGCCGGGCCCAGCACACCAAAGCAGCTGTGCTGAATCCCATAAGTTATCTGTCTTGCACGGGATGCTCATCCTTCTCCAGTAGCTCCAGCAGTAAGTTAGAGCAGGCAGTCCTTAATGCATGAAATGACCTGAGATTTGTCACTGAGTACGATTACCTTATTCACCTGAAGATGATCTGCCAGCCAACTGCGCAGTGGCTCTAATACATGAGAGCAGAGTATGTAGAGCAAATAGGAACCTGTACCAGATTGAGAACAACCTTTTTCAGACAAACATTTCCCAAGTGCTCCCACGTAGGCAGAGGATCTCTGGAAGGCAGCTAAGCGGCTCTTTAATGGAAACAGATACCTGCTGGGAGGATATGGAGATAAGCAACTTCCCATTACCTAAAAGTAGATGTAAGCTGTTTGCTAGTTGATGCTAGGAGGGTGGCGAGCTGTGACTGGCTGTGCTGGGAGAAATTTTCCCATAGCAGAGCATCTGTAGTGCACTGAGCAACCCGTGCACGCTGGCATTCACCAGCTTAAAGGCTCTGGAGAGTGTGATCCACGTTAATGCAGTTATTTACTTGTGGGAGCCTTCAGTAGGGATAACTCTTAACCTTGTGTTGCCTGACAGTTGCAGGTGAAGTTCTTGTAAATAGTTTCATTTATTTTTGCGCCTGTCCATTTGGAACAAAAAGTTAGTCGTTGCGTAGGAAATGAATGGTGGTGGTTCTTCCGCGCTGACAGCTAAATGACTGGATCTGCATCGCCTGCTTGCTTCAGCGTACTGCTATCGTAATGGAACATTTTCAGTGGATTAAAGATTTGTTTTAAAAACAGTTGATTTGGCCTTCACTATAGCATTAAATTCTGTTATTCTGCTTCCTGTGAAATAATTTCTCTTTTGTGTCTCAGAGCGAAAAATATTTCAGCCGCTTGGCAGGAGAATAAACAGGCGTAGCTTCCAGATAACTTGTTCAAAGTTGCAGAAGTCTCTTAAAAAAAAAAAAAAGACACAAACAGCTGGAAGTGGGGAAGCTTACTGCTTGCTTACTGCTTAACACCTTCCTACGGTAAGAAGTTGCTCAGTTCCAATGCCTTTATTACTGTTATTGACATAGGTTCATTTTTGAAGTCATCAGATGAAAGAAAATCAGCTTCTTGAAACTCCCACTGTAATCTGTGCTTTGTGCCACTTCTTAAGGAGTTTGGGTTTCATGTATGAGAGCAGGGAGAGCTGGTAGACTTAAGGTGAGGATATATTCAATTTAGAAGCTCTTAATCCTGACATCTTTTCTGTAAAATAGCTATTTCTCAGTTGTAAGCGTAAATGTCAGTGTTCTGTTGTGTGGGTTAGCAGCACGTTGCACAGCCTCAACTGTTTTTTAGCAAACACTCATTTTATTCAGCACTACTGTGTGCGTACGTTTGAGCTCCCGTGGGTAAAAAGTGGGAGAATGTTGATATGAGCCAGATCGAAAGCGTTCTTCAGCATGGTCACTGATCTCTCTCCTAGTGGCAGGAAGATTGGTAAATGCAGGTGGCCTCTGTGCTTCAGTCACTTCAGTTCCAAGGTGCTGGTGGGATGAAAAAAACAAGTTTTTATATCAGAAGAATGTTGATGCTGGTGAGAAGCCCCCGGTGAGCTATTTGTCTGGGTGGATTGGAAGACAGCTGAGAGCCCTGGAGCACAGGGTTAGTGGTGTGACCAGCTGGTGAGTCCCTTCCCCCAGCTGAAACATGCTCCTGGGTAGTTGGTTGTTGGCTGCCTCTCTACAGCTGAGCTTTGATCCCTTCCTGGATGAAGTGTGGTGTGCTAGGAGGAGTTCCCCAGTCTAGGTTCCCTTAATGTTACCCTCCTGTGTTTCTCTTTCCAAGTTTTCCTGTGGGAACAGGACCGACGGTTCCCAGCAGCCTGCAGGTGAACTACATCCATGGAGCGTGCTCACAGTGACTTTCGACACACTTATTTTTGAAATTATTTATTATTGCAGCTCACATAAGGCAATGTGCAAGGCCCATGATGGAGTTCTTACCTAGATCAAGGTACTGCGTGTGCAGCAGGTCTGAACAGAGCTCCTCGCTGTGTTGGCATCTGGTGCTGCTGTCACACTGGAGGTGTGCAAGATGCAGGTACTGGGCTGGCAGTCTGTAAGGCCTATGACAAGCGACTGATGTGCCGTGGTAACTTCTCATTGCCTGCTAACCCATTTCCTCTGGAATCACTTGTCTCATTCGAGATTGTGTAATTAAATGGATGGATGCCAACAGACTGGACTGCCAAGTCTGCATGTGCTGTCTGAACCTGCGCTTTTTTTCCAAACAAAAAAAAAAAGGAGGGGGGAGATCTATGGCTTGTGAATGCCTAGGTGGGAGGGCACTGAATAAGCATTGTGAGTGCCTGATATTCAGGGTGGTTTGAAATCAAGTTGTATTTTGTGAGTGCCTGTTGGTATTTTTCATTGTAGGGCTCTAAGTATTGCTACGGTGCTGTTCCTGTGCTATAAATTCCTGGAGCTGAAACTAGAGAAGTAGGCAGAGCCACCTCTCAGAAGGAGCCTGTAATTGCATTTTTGATGACTCAAGGCTGGTGTTTGTCTTTTGTGTTTGATGCTGGCAGGTAACATGTAACAAAAAGGCTTTTGAGTTAACACCTAATTAAGATGGATGGAGAAGGTCATAGCCCTGGTAGAGCTATTGGTTCAGGCTGTCAGCTGCCTCAGTAAGACATCAGTGAGAAGATTTACAGGGAACTGTTTTGTGCATTCAGGATGGGAAATGTTATTTAAAAATCAATCGGTAAACAAAAGTCCTGAGTTCTGCACACCGAGATAGCTGTCTGCCAAATGCAAAAGCCAAGGTACTTGGCTTATTTTCTTGCAGGAATATTGTTGTAGCTGTTCTTTGAAAAGCAATATAAGGGGGTTAGATTCACGTGGGGGAGCTGGAGATGTCGCTATGTTCATAGGTGTGTGGTGTAGGTGCACCTACGGTTTGGGTGTCAGGATCTATCTAGATGGGGCAGCCAAGAGCTTTGTCTGGTGGAGCCTTACCTCTTTGCTGTGGTTTGTAGCCTGTAGTGCCATCCGTGCTGTTACTGCTGGGACCCAGGGCAGCACCGTCCTCAGGGCATGAGCACTGAAGTAGGAACAGGGACGTGTTCCAAAGTAAGCACCTAATCCTGAGCTGATGCTAGGCTTTGGATGTAAGCTGTACACGGGATTTAAGTTAACTCTGTACCATATGGAACAGGGGAAAGGGAAGCAGAAGGTGAAGTTTTGGATAAAGCTAGCTAATGCTTTTCAGAGCCTAGCTGTGTTGTTTCTGCAGCGTGGATGAGCCAACACTGAGATACGGTCAAATCATCTCATTAACATCAGGTGGGCAGACCCTGTCCTGATATGGTGGAGTGTTTTGTGCCCTTAAAGTAGGTGGGGACTGGGTTCCAGAGCCGCGGGAATTCATGGTGCTCTTAAACAGGATGTGCAAAAACAAATTAAAATGCATAGACTGCTTTAATCTGCTGCACCTGCCTGTGAGTTTGTGGCAAACAGAAGCATAACCTGTCCACTTTCTGAATCGAATCCTTCGCTTGTACCTCCAACCTTATTGCTCTTGCTTGCTTTTACAGTGTATCTAGCTGAAAGCTTCTCAAGCCTTAGGTAAGGCATTACAGCTAAACTAGGGAAACCTTGCTGCAAAGCAGAGAGCTGAAAGAGGCTGGTGCTACCAGGTGAGCCATACTCAAATTTGTTTGCACAGGCAAATGCTTTGCACCACTTCAAAATTCAGGATAACCGAGAAATGCTGTTAGGTAATGGCAGTACAGAAACTGGTTTCAGCCTGGATGATCCCTTCTAGTTGAAAATGAAGTCTTGTTGGTGTCTTCTGAAGAATGAAAGTGCTTTTCAGGAGGGTGTGGGTAACCCAGATGCAAGGCTCCTTTGCACAGGGTGTCTCAGCCGTGTCAGCAGGACACAAGTACCTCGGTCTAGTGGTGGATGGCTGGTAGGTCAGAGGAAAATCCCCCCCCAACTTTTCCATGTCATTTGGTTTGTGCTAACTGCAACCTCGTGCCTTCGTGTCAGCTTGTTACTGCAGCCTCCTACGTGTTACTTAGCAAGTTGGCCCTGTTATGGTTTCTCCTGCTGCTTCATATAGTTAAAATATATATATATACACTCCTGTATACAGTAAATGTATATGGGTAAACAAGGAGAATTTGGAGCTATTCACAAAGATGTGGAAAGACAGGAGACTTAGCTATTCTGTGAAGGTGTGTGGGTATCATAAGCAGCTTTATACTGGTTCAGATAGTTAAGAAATGCTATCTTGCATATATATTTTCAATTTTATTCTTGCCTATGCAAATAGGTACTACAGCAAAATCTTTAAAGAGAAATATAGGAAGATTTAAAAAAAAAGTCAGTCCTTCAATAATATGAAGAGGGCAAAACTGGGCAGGGGGAGGAGGGAGCAATAATATAGGACTTTTCAGCACTTTTGTAAGGATGTTATTACTGATTTTAGAGAAATTTTAGCTAGAATTAAATCAAGTCCCTTTATCTTTGTCCAGCAGTACCTTGGATTAATTATGGGGAGATAAACAGCAATTTTTCTATGCTAGCAGATATTGGTGTTCTCCTAATCTAGATACTTAGTGGAAAAGAGAGAAAAGTTGAGAATTAAAATTTGATTATTTGGACAGTGACTCAGAGCATCCGTTAGTAATGCACCTCTTTAGTTTTTACAGGTCCTGTTTGGGAGTAGAATCTGTCCTGATTAGCATGCAAGAAAAATCCTCGATCTGAAGGTGTTTGTGTTTCAAGTCGACAGCACAGGTTGGTGGTAGTTAGCAAACAGACCTTGCATGGTAAGGACTTACAGCAGACCTGAGGATTTCTTCCTGTTTAAAAACCTGGAAAGTAGCAGTGAAGGTTTGAGGGTGCATGACTTTATTGAGCAGACCTTGTTTTCATTTTAAAGACCTTGCTTTCATTAATACCCTGGCTGAGTGGGAGAGGCTGTGTGGGAATGTGGGCAGCACTCTGTCCCGGTGCATTCAGAAGGTGTGTGTTGCTGGGAGGATGGGGGCGAAGGAGCTGGGCTGCTGGAGTGGTCAACCAGATGATATGCTGGGTTTGAGAAGGGATGGCTGCTCTGGTCACACCTGAGAAAATAGAATGGGAGTTTAAAAGCGTATGAGGAAGAGTGGAGGAAGGTGTTCTTGTTTTGTTTCTTTAAGCCAAACATTGCTAAAGAATGAAAACTCAGACGGGTTGACAAGAGGAGCGGCTACAAAACAACGCACATGTGAGGCTGAGGAAGTAGTTACTATAAGCAGCACTCAAAGGCAATGATCTAGTGAGAAAGACTAGAGGCCTAGAAATTGGTTAGAGTATTTAGGAAATGATAATTATAACACACTTCCCCCGTGAGTGAAGAACCCCTAGGTTCCCATTTGAGGATCCCCTTGGGGACCTGTGAGTTGCAGTGAGGGACGGTGCCGGGCTCTGCCCTGCTGGGCACCACATCTCCCTGGGGATGCCCCAGCACCAGGGGCTTGGTTTTGGGGCAGAAGAGGCTGCACACTTCCTGGGGCTGTGGGCTCTGGAGGAGACTGTTCTCTGGTGTAAATTCACTGGTTTTCAGCCAGCCCAGAGCAGTTGCTCAGCCGGTGCTGAGCAGTGGGACAGCGCTGACTGGGGATGTTGTTCTTCAGTCTTCTTCCTCAGGTGGTTCAGCCTTCCTTTAAACTGCTGTTACTGATGAGGTGATCCACTGGGAGGAGACAGCAGCTGCCGGCAGCGTGCAGTCCTCTCTGCCCTGGTTCTGTGTAGACACGGAGGCTGGGCAGCGTGGCACTGCTGGCCCCCTCCCGGCCCCCTTGCCATCGGGCACAAATGAGATCTCCACGGCTAACAGCTATTAGCATGCTGCACTACAAAGTGCCTCGTAGCCTTTCGATCATATATGTTTCAAATGATTCTACTTCAGCCAAACAAATTGTCCGGGCTTAATTTCCAAGAAATCACTGTCAAAATTGCTGAACCAGTTTAATTCTAAAGCCCATATTTATACTGAGCTGCACAAATGGCACTGCCGGCCGAGGTTACAAATGGGAGAGAGGAAAGTTTAATCAGAAATGAGATTAGATTTGAAAACATAGAGTGTTAGTGATTGCTGAGGCTCAGACAGGGTGTAAAGTCATAGATTTTCTTAGCGGGCTCAGAATAGCTCGCTCGAGGAAGCTGAGGAGTGCATATGCCCTGGTGCTGACAGCGGGAGAGCGCGGTGGTGGCCTGAAAGCAGGAGCCTGTTATTTGTGGCGGGTTGCTGTGAAGTTGTGTCTTGGAATGAAGCTGAAGTGGGAGGAAGAAAATCATTCAGAAGGCGTGTCCTGGTGCCAAGTGGAAATGGGGGGGGACGGAGGAGAAATGAATCAGGTTGTGCTGATGCTTTGGGAGGTCTGACTCACCCCCCATGGCACACGGAGCCCCCGTCTCCCTCCGAGGTGAGCAGCGAGGGGCTGCTGGCTTCTCGAGCAGTTGCTCAGCCTCTGTGTGAGCAGAAGGACCCACGTGCTGGAGTTAGGAGAGGTTGGTGAAATGGCATCGCTCAGTGGATGCCAGCATCTCCCCGCTGCAGCAGTAAATCATGAAATGGTGCTCACTGACACCGAGAGTCAACTGTAAAGGCTGTCCTCACGCAGCCTGACCTGCGAGGTGCCTTTCTATATCCCTGTTCGTGTGACTGTGGTTGGATGGAGCCTTCTTGCTGTTACCTGTTAACAAACAGTTGTGTAAATGCTGTGTCTGCATCCCCAGACCTGGTCTGCCTGGCGTGCTGCTGTACTGCGCACCCAAGCACCCGCTCCCTCTGTACGAAGGAGCATTAGCCTGAGGCAGGAGGAGCAAGAGACATCAGCGCAGGGAAACAAACTGTTTTCTCAGTTAAAAAGAAAAGAAAAAACACATGCTTGGCAGTGCTTCAATGTTTCTTGGATAGCTGTTGATCGTTTCAGCTGTGGGAGGAAAACTGAACCTTGAAAAGGAGTGTTTTGTCTTGGGGGAAATGGATGGATTTTTTTATTTAAACACTTTCTGTTTTTCTAAGTCACCTCTTGTACGTTTCTAAATAGGAAACAAGAATTGGTACAAACCTGCTGTCATTGCAACATCCCCCACGCTTCATGATGAGCTGCAGAAAGCTGCAAAAATTCCTATACTTGGGAACTGAGCAGATCCCTGTCCTGATACTTGTACAGATTGTGCTAGCTTATAGTCACAGCGGGGAGAAGCAAGGCATAGTAGCAGCTTCTTTTCTTGCATGTAAACCTGGCTGTGGTCAGTCATCTCCCAGCCCGTATTAAATCTGGGAGACAAAGGAGAGGCTGATGAGAAGGGCAGCCCAGGAGCAGCACTGCCATCAGTTAGAGGTGTAACACGTTGCATCAGCCCCTGCCAAACTGCCAGTGTTGACCCAGGACTGAAATGCACATCTGGCCCCGGCAGAGGTCCTGATTCTTTTTTCTGTTAAACATCAGTGAGATTGTTCCTTTGACTGGTTATTTCCTAGGCCTGTTGATGATAGCTTGTATTATTCCCTTGCACCTCTGTTTTTTACCTCTTCTCCTAATATTTGTTCATCAGGTAGGTCTGTCTTGCTCATGTGCATTTCCAGTGTATGGTGGGCTGTGAATCAGAGGTGCCACCTGGATTTACAGAGGTTGTGCAACTGATGTAAGGGATTTTCCGTGTAGCATGAAGTTACTGCCACTTCTCTTCTTGGACCTTCTTGGAGTATGTTTGCTGTAGGGGGTAGGATGGAGAGAGATGGTGGAGTTTAATTCCTTGGTGGGTGATAACTGCATGCAAAGTGAGCCGACAGGACAGTTGCTAGTAGTGAACAACACAGAAATGGCAGAACCCCCAGAGATACCAACCATTTATCTGGATTAACACAGCAGGCAATGACAAATGCTGCACGTCAAAATAACCCTGCAGTAGGCAGAGATGGTGAATAATTCAGTCCTGGGGAAGCCTCCTACCTTGTTTAGATCTTGGTACTCAAAGCTGTGCTTTTGAGATATCTATAAAAGTGCCTGGGGGTGCGCTGAGTACAGCCATTTCCCCCAGAAGCGGGGTGCAGTGTCTGAGGAAAAGCCTTTCACTCCTTTTCACACCTGCGTTGGGTATGTCGGGTGGGATTTGTGGTGCAGTTGTTAGTGGTGCTGAGTTTACAGCTGCAGACCGGATTTCATGTTCAGGTCCTGTGGTCGCATGGAGTGGGGTGGCCGGGTGCTCAGCAGGGCTGGCTGCTTCATGCAGAAGTGAAGGCTGGGATAACGCACTTCATCACTTAACAAAAGTCAAAACGGATATAATAAGCTCAGCCCTTCCCTTGTGGATAGGTAGCACAGGTCTTCTGAAGTGTCTCTCCTCTTGTAAGCCAAGTATCGGGTGGGCTGATATTCGTATGTTTAAAAAAAGTTGCCGACACGCAGACACCTGATTGCCCAACTCCTGTCGGGTTGTGTTCTTGGTGTAGCTTCACAGGATGCTGGTTAGGCATAAACTAGATTGTGGAGCTGCTACTGAGAATAACTATTGCATTTGGTCTTTGAAGCACAGAACTGGGTCTAAAAAACCACAACACCTTTAACTTTCAATACAATAGTGGTAAAATCAGTCCAGGGATTATATTGTCACTTCTACCTAATGTAGAATTATTAAAGCATACAAGGAGAGGAGCGTAACTGAGGGCTAATACATCATGCAATAGACTTTGTGTCAGGCTGCTGCGAGAACGATGCTCGTGGAGGCAGGGCAAAAGTGCTCCTTTACAAGCAAACAAATTGAACAAAGCAGCAAAAACCTGTGCTAATGTTAAACAGTGGCCTCTGGTAAGGGAGGGATACCGCTTCCACGGAGCAGAGGAAGCTGGTGGTCATGGCATAGACCGAGCCATGGGAAGGAAGGGCCGTGCGTCACATTAAAAAGCAAACAAAACCCTTGGAGCTGTGGAGAGAGATGTAAGCATCACGGAGGGGCCCGTTAGACAGTAAACACTGGATGTGGTCTTGCATTGGAACAGTTGTGAAAAGCAGAGGACAAATAATATTTTGGATATTAAGCTGCTTGATAGCATGTCCTTAAGTGCAATGATTGCTGCAGAGTGAAAGTGCCCTGCATAAAGCAGGCTCTGATGTACTGTATATATTTTTCTGTGTAGCTCTAAAGAGGTGGCACTGTCTGTGCATAACAAGAATGAATGAAAATGTCAAGGAAAATCCTAAGAGCTCTTGTTTCTTAGGAAGTGATTGGCTTTGCATTGCCTGAAAGGAGAGCTCCTCGGCTGCGGGAGCGGGGGTCCTCTCCCCGGGCACACCGAGACTGCCTGGAGCTGCGGCGTGGGGAGGCAGAGCAGCCTGGTGTGCAGCCCGTGGTTGTGCTCTTACACCACGAGTGGATCTGATGCCTGACTGTGTGAAGCCAGTCCAAATTGGCTCGGTTTGAAAGAGCTGGCCCAGGCACGGGTTAACCAAGGCCCTGAAAGCACGGCTCTGTTGTGCTGCGAGCACCCTGTGAAGGACACTTACAGTTATTTCTCTTCAGCTGTCCATAGGAGCGTATGAATAGAAAGACAATGAAGGCAGTAATTTCTTGGCTTTACAAGGACTCTTACTTTGTTCAGTCCTTTCCTCCTCTCCCCTCGATGTTTTGTTTTGCATCTGCTTTCCCTGCAGGTCCGTGCTGTGGCTCCTCGCAGAGGGCACGGCCCCGATGAGGCTGGTGGGTAAGCTGAGGGTGGCCGCTGGTGTGGAGCAACCTGTAAGGGGTGGGGGGCAGCTCTGGCTACGGACACAGTTCTGGAATCATCTTTACAAGACTAGAATAACGCTCGGATCTCAAGAGCTTTATCAAATACTGAAGAAATCATTGTCCCCCCCGTGTCAGGGACGCCAGCAGCCTGAAGCCACGTGGGAGGCTGTGCCCAAGCCGTCCCCCCAGCACTGACCACGGGGGCTCCTGGGAAGACCCGGAGGAGCTCCGTTTCACTTTGAGCTTATAAATCGGTATGACTTTTTGTGAACCTGGCTTGAAAGGAAACGGTGCCAAGCAGATCGTGTTGAGACCTGACCTCGTGGCTCTGCTGAGCCCCCCGAGCTGCTGGGAGCCGCCCAGGGCAGAGGAGGGCAGCAGAGTGACCCTGCCGGGGTGGGCTCTGGTACGGACAGCTCTGCTCTCCTGTCCACCAGCTGCAGTGGAGGATCCTGGAGGAACAAGAGGACGGACCCCGGGCTTTTGTCGGCAGCAGAGCTGCTGTTCTCTGGTTGGCAGCCAGCAACTTGCCGTGCTGCTATCCTCATCCTCAGCTGGAGTTCCTCAGACAAATAACAGCAGTGGTGATGGAGGAAGAAGTGGAGGCAGCACCAGAAGATGCCCCTCAGATTTGCATTTGCTTATTGAACCAGAAGATCCTGCAGAGCCTTATGGGGATGGAAGTGGCAGTGCTTAGCTCTGCTATGACATGATTTTTTTTTCCTTTTTCTGTTATGACTAAAATGGGAACTGGGCTATGTTCCAGACCTGTAGCCTGTGGCATTGGGCTGAAGAGATAAGAATTTGCAAAATGTAGAGCACCACAAAGTGTAGAAGAAAAATTGAAATGACAAAGTTCTTAAAGTACAACTTCCATAACTGGAAATACTTCCAACTGTTTTGTCCTTTCAGATAAATGCAGCCAGCTTTCACGCTCCTTTTGTATCATCTCCTGCCATGTATGCAGTTATCAGCATGTTTTAAAGCCTTCCTGGCTCGTGTTCCCTGTTCTGCAGGAGATCCTTAGAACCAAACTGTGTGCACACAGGCGCCACCTCCCCAGAGGTCCGAGTGGTGTGTTGATGTCTGTGTCCATGTCACAAAAAATGGTTGTAACCTTTATACAGTGGGGCAAGGCTCAGTGTTGGGTAAGTCATGGGCATTGTGTGCACACCATCCCGTAGAAGATACTGCTGCTTTGCAGACAGGGAATTGTGCCCACGTGAATTATTTTGCAGCGCATTTTTCTGCTGAAGAACAACCTGGGTGGTGAAATACAGCTGCTACTTCCCTGGCACTGGTTTGGCATATTGGAAGAACGAAGATGAGCTGGGCGAGCATCTTCATCACCCTGCTGTGATCTTCCCCCCAGGCCCCATGTTTGCTTTTCAGTGAGTTGTTCTGTCTTGTAGTAAGTTGACAGCGTTTTGGGGAAGGAAGCAGCGCTTGGCACAGACGAGCCCTTAATCCTTCCCAGTGAATCCTTTATCTCTTGCAGCTTCAGCAGCAGAGGCGATGGGGCTCTGCTGCCCCTGGTCCAAGTAGAGGTGCGGCTGCGTTGTCCTGTGACTGCGGGTATGGTGCTGCAGCGCTCGCGGGGGCCAGGAGCCACAACTTGTAGGTTTTGGTGTTCTCTTAAACTCATTGGTTGCTTTCCCTTTGGCAATGGGCAAGTCAGTTGACTTCATGCGCCCTTAAAAATGAGCTGCCAATTATCAGTGCCATTTCTCATAGTCACAAAATAGCATTACTAACCAACAGGTCTTTCCTCACTAATAAACCTGTTCTTCCAGCTGGCTGAAAGCTGGGGGGATGATTAAGGTATGATCTTCACCCCACTGTGATGTATCGTGCTTTTGTTCTTGTTCCTTTCTCCTCTTCTTAGAAAGCAGGGTACTTGCCTAAGACAAGTGTTTGGGGCTGTCTCACTGGAAGGTGCTCATTTCTATTCACATCTTTGTTTTCCTTGACTCAATCCTGTGGTTGGGTAGGATTAGAGGCTAATTGAGAGAGGAATTCAAGGATAAGTGTACCCATCTATGTGCTTGTACGTTCTCCATCCCTAGTGATGCTCTTCTTCTAGTAGAAGAAAGGGAAAGGATAATGTATAAATTTGCTAGATCGGGCTGATCTGATGAATGTCATCAGTCTGACAGAGCTCTTTATGACAATTCAATAGCTGGAATAGATTCAGTAAATTTTCCAAGCCCTGTAGCTCAGAATACATTACACGCTCATCTATTGCTGGACTCCTGGCATTGTAACTATTGACAGTTGTGTAAAGTGAGCAACCCTGTGCAGCTCCGTAATGTCATTCCGTGGTGCTGTGATTTACATTACCAGGTGTAAGTGGTGCTATCTGTTGGAATTACAATGTTATTTTTTGCTTTTATACCATAGCGGGGGTAAATCTAACATCTGTAAGGTTATCTTTATTATATGCTCTGTTCTCTATAACGTGTACATACGTGCATACACCCTTCCATCATGCTGCAGGACTGTGCAGGACTCTGCCTTAAGTCTCCAGCAGAGAAATTGCACAACTGCATTAATCAGACAGGGCTACTTTTTTGGGGTGGGTGAGGAGGAGGAGGAATGAGAGGGTGAAACAACATGACATTTGAGTGAATAGATGGTAATGAATGTATGTTGTAACACGAGACTCAGCGATACTTTTCTCCTCTTACTGACATTCAGTGATGCTTTGAAGGCAGCAGGAAGCGTTGCTTTGAATCCTGAGCATATCAAAATTAGATAATTTAAATTTTTTTCCTCCAAATATACCTTATCCTCAAGCAGTTTTTATTAAGGATGCTAATTGCTCAGACCCTGACTAATGCAGGCTGTACTGTGCTGCTGGATTATTCTCCTTTGCATCTTCTGAAGTCGGGCATGGCAAAAATTAAAGGAGAAGATGTAAGTGCTCCTTCAGTACTTTGTATTGCAAATGCCATTGCAAGTGTCATTTAGCCTGAAGCCATGGCACCAATGGACATCTTGCATGGTGTTTTTGTAGCTGTATTCCCTATCAGTACATATGAATATACAGTGTTGGGGACATCTCTTCTATATCCTAGAGCTGGCTACGAATTTTTTTATTGTCTGCAGTGTATACAGATATGCAGACTGAATATATGCTCGTGCCGATCTATATCTGAATTGGGTCACAGTTACCATACTTCAGCTTCATTATACCACACAATTTAATTAGGTAAGTGCAGTAAAACAGCCATCCTGTGGATGCATGTCCTTCAAATGTGAGGGGTCTCTCTGCTCACGTTCTCCTGCAAGCAGCCGCTTGCCTGTGTCAGTGTTTGTCTCGGATAAAAGGGACTTTAAAGCACAAGTGACAGCCCGCCATGTGTTTTCCTTCCTTGTTGCTTTAAGGCAGCCTTCAGTTTCTCCTTTTAACTTCCTTGCATTGCTAAATCTATTCTCAAAATATCAAATATATTAATCTAGTCTCTTAAAATATCACGGTTTTCTAATGGCATTTTTCTTTCAAATCAAGATTTGGTTTCCCTGTAACCTTTCAAAAATCCTCACACTTATTGGGTTTATCTGTTTGAAGTAATTCAGTACCTCTTTAAATAAATTCTTTGACCATTTCCTTTTCTATTGTTTTCATTGGTAAGAAAGACTAGAAGTTTACAGGGCAAGATAGTCAATAGGTCAGTGTTCTTATGCTGGATAAGAGCCTGGAGAGCCTGGTGACTTTCTTCATGGAGACTATAAGTACGGCTGTTTGTGAATTGTGTCAAGTTTTATCTTATTGTTCTTAATGCTTATTTAGATGAATTTTTGAAGGGCACAGGATGATTCCATAGCATGCACTATATATTTTAAATATCCTTGTAATTTTTATTTCAATTTATTTTTGCTCTTAAAAGCTTAGTCAGTTTAACTGGTGACTTATCTTGCTACTTTTATATGGAGAAGAAACTAGTTAAAGATTCAGTTCATCAGCTGACGATGTGCAGCAGCTCTGCTGGGCACCCACAGGACCTAACCTGGAGTGCGCAGGCAGCTTTGTCTCCTTGCTCCTTGGATTCACTCCAGTGTTGCTTTTTTCTTCCTGTGCCCCTCCAAGGCATAAATCTCTTATTACTGACTATTGCTTTGTTAGCCCAGGGGTTACCTCAGAGGAGAAGCAAAATCCATCATTGCAGAAAATGCCAGATCCATCTCATCTCGAGTGGAAGTTCAGAAACTCAGCAAAAGTTTGGATGCCTGTGGTTTACTGATGAATAACTGCCCTTCTTATCCTTCCCGAACTCAGCAGCCTACAGGGTATCCTACAGAGTATCTTCCTATTGTCAGGACAAGATAAGGTGTTTTAAGGAAGTGTTCCTTTTACTCACTCACTCCAGAACAACTGTGGGTACAAAAAGGCTTGAAGTTGGTGCTTTCGTTCAAAGAGCAGTTTTGCTGCAGAAGTGGTAACTTTGAAATGCAATCGTCCGGAAGAACTGGGATCAGTCACATGCTGACCAAGGTGTAGGTTTGTTCCTAGAGTCTAAACCAAGCAGTCTTAACCTGGTGACCAGTCTAAATGGTAAAAGGCAAGCAGGACTTTTGCAAGAGGGGGCTGAGAAGCTGTCATGACAGTGGTGAAATTTTTGGGGGAGGACTAGAGGAGAGAGAAGAGGGGAGGAGAAGATCAGGAGTGCGTTCTTTTCCTGACTATCAACTTCAGCCCATCACGTTCAAGTCTGTAAGTGGCTGAGCTGCCATAGGAAGAACCCTTGTCTGTCACTAATCTACTATTAATCTTAATTTGTGTATTCTAGAAACTTCCAGTAGAAGTGTCAGTGAGAACAGACACGGAATGGTGCATTTTAGAGATGCATTAGAAATAGTTCTTGGATCCAGAGAGCTCTGCAAACCACTGTTTGGAAGTCCCCGTATGTGACATCCTGCAGCTTTTTGCTCACCAGAGTTGGACTCTGGCTCCAGTGAAGGCAGGTGCTGTACAGACAGGGGTTGGGAGAGGTTACAGAACGCCTTTAGGAACTGGAAAAAGAGTTGCAGGTCAATGCTGGCATGCTATGAACTGCTTCTTCAGCAGTAGGATCCTGCCATTAATATTAATGGCTTTGCCTTTGCCAGGAACCCAGCTTGTACAACATTGCAGTTGAGGGCTGACAGGGAGGCTAAATTCTGGTAAAAGCACCCTGTACTCTACTGCAATATATTCCTAAAATGGCGTTCCTCAGTCCTGTTTTGAACTGAGTGGGAGTTTGAGAAGGAAGGTAGACGAATGCACTTGTGGATGTACCCAATCAGTGCTTGCAGTGTGCCTCGAATCTTCCACATGTAAGATGCTACAAAAGAGTCCAAATAGCATTAAAAAAAATAAATATACACCTGCTTGGAAAATACAGCATTTATAAATGAGCTGAACAGCTGGTGTATGTGCTTAGCTGAAGCCTCTGGGACAGCCCTCAGCTTGCAGCAAACTGACTGAGCTGGGGCTTGGGGGAGAGGGGCAGGGGGAAAACGGAGCACAGGCTCTGTGCGGTGAGCGTGGGTGAACTTTGAAGTCGAGGAGGGAGCTTTTATGCTCTGATTGCTCTTTATTATTTGTTATTTTTATTGAGTCTTCTCACTAGGTTGGTATTAGTGATATAAAATACATCTTCATGAAGGTGCAGAAATGTGTCACAGGCTCCTTTCTTTTTTGCTTCCTAAAAGGCACTGCGTGCTGGGCAAAGTAAGACAAAGCAGTGTGTGTTTACAAACTGCGGGTACAGGAGAGAATAATAGGATGCTTGTGAACTTACTCTGTATATAGTTTTAGCTTCTTAATAGAGAAACTTATCTTGAAACCAGTTTTGTTCATCAAGGCAATACCCCAGTGTTGCCTGGGCCTAGAGTGATGAGTTTTGGTAGATGTAAGCTTGCTGACTTTGGAGAAATCCATTTTGGTTTGTGTGTGCTGTATTTAAGAGTTAAGCTGTCAGCCCAGTTTTCAGCCAGCTGATACGGCATCCCTAATGGCCACTCTGCACTTGAAGGTGTAATATTTATTAAGGATGGGAATGGGGGTGTGAGGAATTATTCCTTAGTGGTTGGATGCTGGGGAGGGGAGCAGAACTCACCAAACACCTGAACTTCCCTGGCTTGGCCTTCCAAAGATTGCTTCTTGTCAGGTCTCTTTCTATTGCAGTAAGAAGCTCTTTATTAGCTGATATCATGTCCCCAAGGGCACATCTGTAATCAACTCCCTTTCAGTCTTTTCTGATGAAATAAACAGACTGATTTTTCTTAATATCCATCATAAGACACTCTCTCCTCTGGTTTAAAACAATTGTTCTGATACTTGCCATACCATCTCTCTTTTTTCACGTCTTACCAGAATGTGGCCGTCAGCTTTCACCATTCCAGTAACAGTGTCTGTTCTGCCATGTGCTGTGGTGGCAGCGGCTGCTGATTGTTTTTAACATGCTGTTTCCTGTTTCATATATCCTGGGCAGCCTCATTGCTTTAAAGTTGCTTGGCTAGCTTTGGTACTGGTTTTGTTACTCATCTATAGTCGTTCTTGACTGCTTTCCTGAACAGAATCTCCCTTTCCTCAAGTACTGATACCTTTTCTAGAAATAATGTGTAGTACAAAATTACAAAATAGTACTAAAGTAACTTTGTGGGAGTGGATGGGCACATAGCAAAGCTCTACAGGCTGCTGTACATGACTGCCCTTCCCATCATCATTTACCATTCCTTCAAACACTTGCTGTCAATGTGTTTGGGCTTATACCAGATTATTGATAAATATGATGCTGTTTGATGTGCTTATTGTCTGTTGCTGGAGAACTCTATTACAACTCAACCTGATCGGTTTCCTGGATCACCCCCATTTTGGGGGAGCAATCAAAGCAATCATCTTCCTACTGCTTACTGTGTTCTTTCATTATAGCTTATGGCATCAGTTCTGCAGTAGGAATGACGTGAGTCATTGAAACAAATACCTTAACATTTGGAATATATCATGTTTAACATTTGGAATATGTCTATCAAGGTCAATTTTATGAGTGGGACTCAACCCAAGTTCCTGTAGATTCCTGTCCCATAACTCTTCCTTGGATAAGTAGTCAGGGCTATTTTGTCCTTTTTGTGGAAGACTTAGCCCAGACCTTACCAATTTTTGCAAAGCTGAGTCATTTTGCTTGCCTTACTTGGCTGTTGGTATGATGCTATCAGCCTTCGGAGATGTATAAAAATCAGTACCAGGGCATCAAACATGCCCCAGGGTGTTTTCAGTAAGTTCCTGTTGTTATCCCTTCTGAGTTGCTCTTGATTGCAACTGCAGAATGAAGTGCTTCATCTTTCTCAAGTGATGCAAGTATATCGAGTATATCTTCCTGCTTCTTTCTAAATGCAAACTAGAAATATTTATTGAACTTTTCTGTTGTCATTAATAACTTTACCCTTCCCGTGCAGTAATGGACCTATGCCAATGATAAAATCCCATTATGCTTTTAAACAACGACTTTATCATACTGAGCCCTTTAACCATGAATTTTTCCCGAGTGTCTCTTGATTCTCCTATCGGTTATTCTACATTTCTGTAGCTTTTAACATACATTGACTGCCCTTTGTTCATTTGTAAACGTTTAGTTTTATTCTGAGCTGCTTCCTCTGGTTTTAGCTGAAGCAGGATGGATTTCCTCTCCCGGTTCTTGCTGAGAGGGACGTCGGCTCCTTGTTAACCACGTCAGAGGTGGTGGTGATAAAGCTGTCCTGACGGGAGGGAGGGAAGAAAACAGCTGGGTATTGCTGCAATGCCATATACAACTGATCTATTACATGCGATAGCCAAGTGTTGGCTAGCCATTAATTCTGATGCTGGAAACTGCTTTTAAAACATTGTTTTAGAGCAAATCAACTTTTAAGAAGTTTCTTTTTCTTAATGTCACCTAAGGGAATTCATCTTAACTTTGGGATTTAGTGGAAGCTTAATGCTACCTCTGAGTCTCTCTAAACTCCCAGCCTAATTTCTCTTTTTTCCAAATGTCATGAATATATGCCTAAGTGCTGTTGACTTTCAATGAGAAAATCCTGGCTCTGTTATCACTTCCAGAATTGTAACAATCCACTTCTGTAAATTGTTGCTTTCTGGTGTTGAACAGTCAATTGTCTATCACTTACCCCCATGGAGCACAAAACCCGTGTGCTGTATTAGGAGGAGATGAAACTGGGTCACTCTAGATGGGACATTTTGCACTGCCAGTTTTCAGGGTGTCTGGGGTTTGGGGGTGGAAGAGATGCTGGGTATTGTAGAGGGCTGAGGTTTTACTGCCTCTCATTGTTAGGAGTACTTAATTTGCCATTATTAGTGGGGTGAACAGGATCTTGTAAACCTTGTTTTGTGCTGTGGGTTTGCCCTTAAGTTCAGAGGAAATCTTGTCTATCTGCAGAGGGAAGCAGAACTGAAGATTTCTGCCTTCCATCAGCTGTTTTCCTGCTGTTATTTCAGTCTGTGATGAAGTATTATCTTTGGCTTGCTTAACCTCAAAGCCCAAAACGGTTAGCCTGTCATGGAAAAGGGGAAAGTCAAATACTTTTAACTAGACTGAGATTCTGTAATGGGGGGTGCTATGTAGGTGGAGGTACTGGACAGTATCACCTGCTCTTCCTTGATTGCTTTGTCCTTTCCCTAGTGGGGGGTCTGTTAAGTGGGTGAAAAAGAAGGAATCCTTTTCTGCTGCTGGCCAGGGCAGTCAGAGCTTGGTGAAACACCTAACTGGAAAGGCACTTGCTTGTATGGGTATTACACTTAGTTAGCAAAACGTTCCCATCAGAGATTTCTCTGATTATATAGATTTTGGAAGTTGTGCTTTTACAACTTAACTTGTCATGGTATTGCTTTTACTGAAGACTTAACAGGCTTATTTCTGGCTCCAACAGAAAGCAATTACTACAGCTACCAAAATATTGAGTGCTGAGCTAGAACATTCAACTTCACAATTCCCGGGCTGATTTTTTTCATGGCATAGCAGAACTTGGTGGCATTATATCAATACGAATTTGTTCCTTGGAGGGTGGAGTGAAAAAAAAAAAAGCCTTGAGGCTTAGTGTGTGTTGGAGTCTGGTGGTGGTGGGTTTTTTGGGACCTTAAGTTTGGTACAACTGAGTTTTGTTTTCATTTTTTATGTATGATGGCTTGCTTGGAGAGCTGATTTGTAGATTTGATCCTCAAGTCAAAGGTAAGATGAAATCCTGGCTAAGGATAGTGTTTCTTACTTAAGCATCCGATCTGAATTCAGTCTTGTATTTGCTGAAATCAATGACAGTGCTCCTTTTAGGTTCCCGGGTGTGCAACTCTTAGTGGTTTCAACTGCACCGTTGTCTACAGTTACTTACAGGGGTAGAAATAGTGCAACAAACACTGGATGAATGCTCAAGTTTTTTCTGTAAATGTTAGCTTGTAAATATGCTCGTGGAGAGCTCTTGCTTCTGAGTTCCTTTGCATGACTCTTGTTTCGTGAGATCTCGTGAAATGACTTTTCTTTCATGAGATCTAGAATATGCATGCCTGAAAAGTGGCTGTTTTAATGGAATGCTGCTCTGTGTTAATAGTACCCAAATTGTGGCACTCCAGCTTGTTATGCAGCGTGACTGTCAGCTGCAGGCAGGATTGCCCTGGATGATCTGTGTGGGTTGAAGCTAACCAACAGCACAAGAAGAAACCCCAAGTATGAAATCAGTGCAACGAGCTACTTTCAGAAAGTGGTGAGATTGCTGCATGCATCTGTCCTGTGAAATGACTCAGATGCATGGAAAGCCCATCTGTTTGTGGCTGCTGTAAACACATAATTGAAACATTTTTATATATTGTGTGCTTACTGCGAGCTGGGCTTCTGGAAAAGGAACTATGATCGTTTGCTGTTTTCATTCCTTCGTTTTTGTTTGACTACTGTGGCCCATAAGCCAATAAGGATACTGATGGCATTGTAATAGCAGTAATGATTATAGTTTTTAATCCTAGTTCTGCTGTGTACCTTTTCTGTGTGCAGGAAGAACTTGACCTCTTCCATTTGACACCTGTAAAATGGAGATAACAATACTACTCTGTTTAGCAGGGTTATTAGAAAGGTAGGTGCTTGAGTGTGTGTAAAAGGATGCTGGCTGAAAAAGCAGCTTTAAAAAAACACCTGTAGGTATGTCTATATGTCATGTATATAACCAGAGGAATTTGTATTCTTAACCTGAGTGGGAGTACAATAGGCATACAGCCTGGTAGCAGGAGGGCTGAGAATGAGGTTAGAGGCTTTTATAGGGGACTCAATAAAACTCTTCTCTGTTAGGTGGTAAGGCTGATGCTTTCTGGTTACGGAGATCCTTCCATGCTCTTGGTAGGGGACTGATTCTTCACACGTCTGAGTGCACGGCCACTTAGTGACTTCCTAGGCTGAAATGTTTTCTCCCGTTAAAAGCTTAGAGCTTTTGTTCTCTTCCTCTTTGAGGCCCTATGCAAGTGAACTGGAGGTATCACTAGTAGCTTCGAGTGATTCAAGTGAAATTCCTGCTGCTAATTACACAAGCTTTTTGCTAGAGGTAGTAAATAGAAATCATTCATGTGTCCTTAGAGGCCTCAGAATCATTCAGTATTCATGGTAAATATATTAGGGAGCTTCATAAGAGAATCATTTTAAAACAAAGCCTGGTCAGCTGTTTAATAATTTACTGATAGCGATAGCAAGAAGAATATCTAATAACTAGCAAGACTGGCTTTCAAGTAGGAAATTAGCATTAGAGGAGTTTTTTCTAAAGAGTCATAATTAGTATTAGGGAAACATTTGGTTATTGTGTCAGTTCTTGATTGCTTTACAAGCACTTACTAAGGCAAAGACACTTGATTACTTAGGAAGCTGAAAAGCTAAATTCATTCACATGTTTATCTGAAATGGGCAGCTCTTTTAATAGTTTTATGAAGTCCAGCCTCAAAATATGTGTATTTTTCTACTGGGCTGGGTACAATGCCTGATGCCAGGCTGTATTCACTGGTCTGTAGTGTGGGATGACACTCCTTGACTTCAGCTGCCTGTATATAGCTATATTTTAGCTTTATTTTTAAAAGCTATAATTAGAATAGCTATAAGACTTCAGTGGGAGATACAGGCTCATAACAAGCCAAGACCCCTTTATTCTGCCCTCGCTGTAGGACATCCTCTAATGCTGGTGACCGGGGGGGAGCCCAGGTTACCAGCTTGAGCCTTTCTTCCTCCTTAATAAGCGTTGGCCATAATATCACCCGATATTCTTCCTAATCGATTACTTGGCTCCTAAGGACGAGCTGTTTGGCTTTATTGGTGCAGCAGTGTGTGACACAGAGCTGTTAGTGTGAACGCACAGTGAATGGGGACAGAAGTGTTGGTTGCCCTGTCACCCTCTGACAGACCCCATGTTAATTGCTGACCACTTACTGGGGTTGCTCCTGATGGGCCCGTTACCCTTAGCATTGTATCCACGGGGTTTCTGTGCCAGAGGAGCCCCTATTTCCAGGACAGATGTGACAAAGTACACGTGTTGCCATGCCTTGGTTTAACCCAGCCCCTGTTCCTATGCCCCAGTTGATGTTCTCTGGAGCTTCCAGCTCCAGGCTCAGTGTGCTGCTGGTGGAGGAAGGCCGAGGCTCTTTCCTGGGACGAATGCATTTGCCCTACAACCACGGCTGTCCCCTGGGGGCAGTCCTGTTCTCACCCCGCACTGTCAGCCCAGGGCAGCGAGGCTCTTGATTGTTGCTTGTGTTGGGCTGAGCCCTGTAAGACTTAGCTGTGGTGACAGCACGTGGTGTGTGAGGTCTGTTATTCGTAATACATTCACCTGAGGTAAGTAAAATAAAGGGGGAGGGAGAGTGCAGAAGGAAATGCATTGGAGGGTGAGGGGAATTAAGGTAAGGAAACAGAGCGAAGAAGTGAGAGCTGATCCATGTTGGCATGGAGCTGGAAAAAAGCTGGTACAAATTCTAGAAAGCTCAAAATATCTGTAGGGTTTTTTGTTCCCGTTTGCTGAGATACCTCAGCTGGCTTATTTTTTCCCTGTAAATGGGGTATTTATTGTCTCCAAGAGTGCAGTGTCTGAGCATGGCTTGTTCTTTCACCTTTTCTTAAGCAGAACCCCCTTTGGTATAGAGATAAACTAATGGCATGTCTAGATGCGAGGCTGAAGCACAAGGGTTAGGAAAAGTTTCTATTTCAAAGAAAAAGGTCCATGGCAAAGGGTAAAAACCTGTACTGGGCAGGGGAATATGGTTTGATCCAGAGGTGCTCGTGTGATAGCCCCAGTTCTGTTACTTACCTCTGTTATGGCAGTAAGGGAGGTTGGTCGTCATATCTGGGGGAAGAAAGCTCCCAAAAGCAGAGAAGTTGCATCTGAACTTGAATAAGATCACTTTTCTGAATTTAAGTGATCTTGAAGTACCTTGACCACAAATTTTTAGAAATGCTGGTTAACAGAGCTCGTGCTGCTGAGCGCTCCAGAAACCACTGCAGTAGCCTGAACTGGAATGCAACTGCTTGGCTTCCCTTCCTTACAGCTGACAAACTTGATATCTATTTCTGGAGATGAGCAACAAATTTGTGCCCTACCTGGAGGAGCTGTTCCTGTACCCTGTGATTTAACGAGAAGGCACCTGCTTCCCCATCTGCTGGCAGCATCCTCTGGAAAATTATGTAGAATAAATGTAACCCTGTGCTGGTGATCCCTATGCAACCCAGATCTCTATTTCGGTGTTAATACAAGAAAACTTTACATCAAATGTAACTTTCTTGGATGATTTTAATGGGAAAAAGGATCAGTGTTAAGGACTGGTGCTCGGAAGGCATCACAGCATGTGCACGCAGTGAAATCTCGGTAGAGCATGAGCTGTACCTGTGCAGTGCTTCTGAAAACTGCTAAAAATAACAATTGCTGGAAAAATATTTTATGTAGAAAAATATGCTCAAGGTACTACTGAGTCAGAAGATGGCAGTAATGACACCAACATCCCTCGTCTTTGTTCTTTACCATGGAAGCACTGTTAGTAGTGCTAGAATAATGGACTTAGTAAAATACTGAAAATTTGCTAATCTGGAAAGTGTTGGTTTAAAAAAAAGTTAGGTAAGCAAATCTCTCCCTGCCCACCGTGTTCCCTCAGTGTCAGCCTTGTCCTTCGGGTTTGCTTTCAGCAAATACAGTGGCTTCCTGCAAGCGCTGCAGCATCTATGCTGGGTGCTTGGTGCTGAATCCCCCCGTGCCTGGCTGTGCATCTGCTCCTGCTCTTCACGGTCCCTGAGCTGCGCTGCTGACGGGGGCTCCCTTTTGGCTGGCTCTGACTTCTCTCTCCCTGTTACTTGGACCTGCACGTGATGAGCTTTCTCCACTGCGTGCGTTCAGGTGTTTTCCAGAGGGAATATCACCTCTCCCTGCACAGGGTCTCATCCCTTGGCGTCAGCAGGCAGGGCAGAGACCCAGGTGCTGTCTTTTTTTGCTGTTCAGCCCTCCAAAACCAGCACACTGGTAAGCTGCAGACACCAAACCAATTACTGTGCATTACAGCTGTCTTTGCAGTTTCATTATCTATAAATTTTTGAGCTGCAGTCTCAAACAGGTGTTTCATTTGCAAAGACACTTAGCAGAGGACACCAACACTGAAGCCCCTGGTCTCCCTATATAATGCGGAAAGTGTCCAAGTTCAAAATCCCCAGCTAATGGGGAAGAGCTGTTGGGCTGTTTGACATTTTCAGCGCTGCTGCTTTGCTGTACCTTTCTGCTTGCTTGTCTGCCTGCATTATTTAATATATTGCTTTTCCATGATACGGCCATTGTCAAGATAAACTGCTACGTCCGGGCTGCTTTGGCATTTCCTGGAAAGTGTCATTGTGTTAGTGTAAAGGTGAACTTGTATTTGTGAATAATTGATGGTGGGCAGTTCAGGTTTTTCTCTTCAGAAAGGGAGAAACTTAATGAGGATGAGGCATAAGAGATCAATGCCCATGTGTCTGACATCGATTAATGATTTCATCATGTAACCAGATTAAAAAAGACAGCTGGGGTCTGTATTTATGCACATAGTTATCTACAAATGTGCTGATGCATCATGTGTTTTTCCTTCCCACCAAGTTAACACCTGAAGGGTACAGGCAGCTGGGCACGGGTCTCCTCCCCAGTAATAGCTGAGTTTAGCCTGCTGGTAGCTGCTCTGTCTGTAATGTGGTGTGGGCTGCTGTTTTCTGCGGGTGGGCTGCCTGCATGGGCACGTGTGCACGTGTAACAGAGGGTTGGAGACAATGCTGGAGACAGTTTTTAATAATAAATTTAAATTGGAAGGACAGATGGGTTAAAGTTGGAAGTAACACAACACCTTGTGCTGTTCTCCTGGTTTCCTTTATTTAGTGCCCTTCCACACACCTGTGACAGCCAAAACTTAGCAGAGCGTGCTCTAGACCCAGATTTATGGGGTACGACAGAAGGAAATGGAAACTCCATGTTGCCCCTTGAGCTATAGGGGCGCTTTACCTGCTGCTCTCTTCCATGAATTCTGGCTGACTTGTAAGAGATCGTGGAACAGGTAGTTCTGTGCTGAAAGCTGCACGTGGGGCGTGTGTTTGTAAATTTGTATGTGTAATACTTGCCCTAGGGGAGGAAAAGAAGTTTTCCGAATTGGATTAGGCTGATTGTGTACCAAACATCACATCTGCCTTATCGAGGCAGAGGAGGATTTTTGTGCTCTGGTGGGGGAAGTGATGTGGTTGTGGAACAAAGCTCCTCAGGCATCTCTAGGACTGCCTGTGCCCAGGTACTGCAGTTGCAGGCGTGTTTTTGTGTCCAGTGCATCACCAAAGTAGTACGTTGAACTGCAAAAAGATGTTTTCCTATCCTTAAAAGCAGCACAGGTTGCAGAGTATTCCTCTTATTTTAGGAGCTGTGTTGTCTATGGGGGGCAGCAGCAGCCTGGCCACTGCCTGAGCCAGCCTTCTGCTGGAGGCAGGAGGGATGCTGCGTGCTACAGGGGACACGCTTCTATTTTTAACCTGGTAGCAGACTAGGATACTTAAAGGCTAATTTGTTTGTTAAATATTTAAAAAACATATATCGATTCAAGTCCATGAGAAGATTTTTTTTTTCTTGGGGGTTAAATTCATTTAATGTCAAAACGCGGTAGTGCTTCCAGTTGTTCAGCACTTTGTTTTCCGGGGGCAAGTTGTATCGTTTGCAGGTGGGTAAAACTGAGGATTACATTTCCTTATCTGACACAGTAAGGGAACGGTTTTGTGGAGTCAAGAAGCCTCAAGCGACAGGCTCAAGAAAACTTTAGAACTTATGTTAATGTTTTCTTTTTTAAGCCACTTGAGACCTTGCTTGAATTGCTAGTAACAGCAAAATAAGTGATGTTAACACGCACCCAGGATGGAATTAGAGCTCCTCTTTGCTATTTTTACAAGATAATGTCACATAGGACACTATCTCAGAAAGATTTAGGGAGACCATTTTGTAAGCTTTTCTTTGCGATAGCTGCAAAGGCCACTGCTTATATATGTACATATATCATCAGGTATGTTAATTGTTACTTCGTGTCAGTTTTGGAGCACAGCTTGTCCCTGGTTTGTTTGACTTGTCGAACCGCTGTTGTAGCCGAGTGAACCCCTGAGCTTCAAACAGGGCTGTAAACTACTTACTTAGCATGTCTTTTAAAGATATATTAAAATATCTTTATTTCAGCATGTCTTTTAAAAATATATACGTGGTCTGCAGCATGTGTTCTCATGGCTGATCTGCAGAAATGCAACTTTTTTACTTTATGGCTGGATTTCATCCCTCTACTATCCATCCAGTCCTCAAAGACACCGTCGTTGTCTTGGTGCCTGTTACAGTCCTCTTGCGTTACTGATGGCTGTTGGCTGTGTCATCAGTACACTTCATTGGAAGAGAACCAGTGTTATTAATCTAAAAATTAAACCTAACAAGACTCTTAAAGGAACCCTAATGTTAACCATACATCCCGGAGACTGCTTGCAGCCCTGTGTCTTGCTGCCTTTCTGTCAGGGCAGTTCCTCGCTGCATTTTTCTGTAGTAAAGCTGGTTTTTTCTGTGCTATTCCATCGGATGCTTTGGTAAAATCTTGATAAACGTGACCTGATCACACTTGTATTTACAAAATTACCTGTTTAATTTGGGGGGTGGGGTGTTGATTTGCTTAACTTCCATTCGATTGTATTGTATTTTAACCTATTTTTGTTGAGCTCAACTTTATTCCTTCGTAATACTTTCTGCCAAGGCCCTTGGATGCTGCTGAAGGCGCGTGGCTCCGGTACTGGCCGCATCCCTTCCCCTCGCTCAGTATGGGTACTGCGTCTGCTCTTCTGCAATTAGGCTGGTACTGGCTCAGCATTGTAATGAACAGGAATCAAACTGAAATATTCATACCAGGCTTTGGCTCTTTTGTGCTAATATCTGCGTAACTTCAGTTTATCCTGACTCTTCTGCAATCAGCCTGCATCTTCTCTTGTTCTTTGTTTTTCTTTCTCATAAGAAAGTGGATTTGTGTTCAGACAAGCCTTTTATAAGGTGTTTAACTCAGCCTAAGTTCGTTCTTTGCACTTTTTGATGTTTAAGACATGGCTGTCCCTCCCAAACAGTCCTTTCTCCAGACCCTTGTAGGCTGTTCATTTCTAACCTTTCTGGTTACTAGTTGTAGAGGTAAGGATCCAATCTTCCAGTGCCTTTACACTGCCTGGGATGCACACCTCTCTGAGGTTAACACCTCTACACCTCTCTTTGGAAGAAGTTTTAAGCTTCTCTTTCTACTCCCTAAGCTCCTTGGACATCAGTACATGAAGCTGTTGTTCTGAACACATTGCAGGCTCGCTTGTGCTGCTTCTTGAACTTGTGTGGAGACAAGTGGGGATCACTTGATTTTAGGGTTGCTTTCTGCAAGTTGCCCGCTGATCCTGTTTTCTTCAACTCTCGACATCACCTCCATGGTTCACGCCTCGGTCCTTAGCACTTTGAGAGCCTCTTCTGCAGTTCCTGCTCACACCTGCTTGACTGCTTGGATCCTTTCTGTGACTTAGCTTAGAGACATTTTCCATCTCCTTGTCCCTCTGTTCTGTGCTCTGCTTTCCCTTTATCTGCAGTTGTATACTTGTTTATGGGATTGTCCCATTTACTCAGCAGAAGACAGTGGCACGCCACAATTCTTGAAGTGATGCTGACACCTACAGAAAGGACTGCACGTCAGTGATGGAGGGCTTTTTTGGACTGGTGGGGATTTGGTTATGAGCAGGATGCTCAGACCTTTCAAACCCCTATCTCAGTGGGGTGCTCGGTGCTAGTGAAATGTAGCTCTGCATCTGTTTCTACTCCTTTGCTACTGTGAAATAACTGGTACCCGTGCTCCTCATGCCCCCTGTTTCTGTCTGGTCTGTGTGGAGGTGCAGTGATCCTGCCCGTGAGCAAGGTGTGTGAGGCCCTCACCCTGCAGCAATGGAGCTGCCCTCGCATGGCCTCAGCAGCGGGCAGGGGAGCTCCTCTCTTCCCTCTTCTGAGAGGGTAAATAAACAGCTCGCTCTGCAGAACAAGCGTGCCCTTTGGAAGAGGAAATTCATCTCTTCGTAAATTCATCTCTTTGTAGGTGGTCTTGCTGGCTCTCCGAAAGGAAGGTTGCACCAGTGGAAGTAGTGCCTTGCACTTCGGCAAGAAACAAATTGTGTGTGGGATGCGGGTGCCAGCCCTGGCTTTGCTCTGTACTCAAAGTCACCTGCACTGGTGGCTCTTGGCTGCTGCTTCCCTCCCCTGGGGAGCAGGTGGGGCATCGGCAGCTCCTGAGGGCTCCGTTCGGTGGGGTTTGGCTGGCAGGGAACTGCTCTCACCTGACCCGACCAGGGCTGCGATGTGAAATGCTTTAACAGGGACTTCAAAATGCCAACCTTGACATCTTGCAGTGCTAAAACCTCACCTGAATGACTCTGTGGTGGTTTTGGAGTCTTCTCTACCTGTTGCGGGTGAGCTGGTCAGTGGGGCAGCCAGGCAAGTGCTTTGTCTGCAGGTGTCCCCTCCCTGCTGTTGCAGGGTGCTGTGGCCCCGCTGCTCAGCCCGCAGGGCCCAGGAGCGGGCTGCAGCGCCCTGCCCCAGCCACCTTCCCGGGGCAGGGACCTGGCCTGGACCCGGCAGCACATCGGGGTGCTCCTGCAGAGAGCCCTAAAAGCTCAGAGGAGCTCTCCCAGCTGACGAGGAGCCTGTGTGCTGGTCCCAGCGCTGCTGGCTGGGTCCTGCCGGCAGGCACAGCTCCCTGCCCTCCCAGCGCAGCTCCGTGAGCAGGGAGCTGGGGGTGCCGGTCGTGGGATGCCCGCTGAGGGCTGCCCATGGCAGCCGGAGGGGAGGGCGGCGGGGGAGAGAGGAGGGGGGAGGAAGGAGCCAGAGGAGGCACGGGGAGAGGGGAGATGAAACTGCCCCGAGAGCAGCATTAAATTTAATGAGGAAGCAGCTTTCTATTAAACCTCAAGTAGTCGGGGGAAAAAAGCCTACCTAGCAGCGCTGGAATTTCTTTGGGAAGTTGAGTTACTGTCGGAAATAATCTCCTGTTGTGCTGATGATTAAAGAGGCTCTTTATCCCGGGCGAGGTGGCCATCGCTCTCTTCTCGCCGTGCAAATCCGAGCTCAGGTGGCTGATCGCTATTGATGTGTCCTGATTTTTGTGCTTACCAGGCATGTTTTTTTGGTGAAGAAGTTGCCCGTGGAAAGCGATTCCTAGCGTTTTGCTCCAGATTGTGTCTGCCCGTGTACAAAGCCTCCGAGCGCGGCGGTACATGGCGTGACTTGGTATTTAGCCGTTAACTCTCCTGAAAGTGAATAATGATGAAAATTACTATTTTCAGCCCTGAATGCCGAGTAAGCCGCTGCTGACAAGGGGCCCCCTGCGACCTGCAGCTTCTTGGGGCCCGGCTGTAGCCGGGGGGGCGGTTGTACCCCCAGCCGTGGTGGATGCGGCCCCCACTGGACCCCCCCCTCCAGAATTGGGGACAGGGGCAGGGACCCCGCAGCTCAATGGTGCGCTGCTGTGCTTCAGCCGCTGCCCAGAGCAGGGTTTTGTGTGCGCAGCTGGGCTTGGGTTAAGAAAAATAGGGAAAAGGAGGAAAAAATAGGAAAAAGGGAAAAAATAGGGATAAGGGGAGTGGAAGGAAAACGAAAAATAGGAAAAAGGAGGGAAAATAGGGGGAGAAAAAGGGAGAAGAGGAGAAAATAGGAAAAAGGGGAAAAAAAAATAAAAAAAAAGAGGAGGAAAAACCCCGCACCCCCCCGGCGGAGGGAGGCTTTTAACCCGGAGGGGAGGGGCCGGGGGGGGGCTCCGGGTGCCTGCCCGCTGCCCCCAGCGCGGCGGGGCCGGCTCTGCGGCGGCTCGGGGGGAGCCCCCCCGCCCGTCGCCGACCCCCCCGCCCCCTGCCCGCCTCCCGGCCGCTCCCCGCGCCTCCTCCCGCCGCCACTCCGGCGGCTCCTCCGAGCAGCGCCGCGGCTCCGGCTGCCGGGGCCGCCGGTGCGGGGGATGCGGGGCGGGCGGCGGCGGCTCGGCGGCCCCGGGGGGGGCAGGTGAAGCCCGCGGAAGGATGCCCGGCGTCGCCGCGATCCTCCTCCTGCTGCAGCTCCTGCCCAAGGCGGAAGGACAGGGCTTCGCAGGTGAGGGGCCCGGGGTCGTCGTCTTCGCCCCCCCACCTCCCGAATTCCCGCAGGGGGAGCTCGCCCGGAGCGCCCCCCCCCAGCCGGCAGGGAGCTCGGGCCGGCCCTGGGCAGCCTCGGGGCGAGCTCCCCTGCCCCGTGCTGGGAGCTGCCCGGGGTCGCGGCGGTGTTCGGGGGGGCGGCAGCTCGGGAAGTTGTGTCTGTGCCTGTCCGGGGGGCTGTCTGTACGGGGGCAGCATCTCCCCTGCTCCTGGCCCCCCCAGCGCTTCCAGTCCGGTTTTACGGGAGCCTGGCGAGGGTGAGCAGCCGCTGCCTTCCTCCTCCTCCTCCTCCTCGTCGGGCAGCGGGCTTCGCCTCTCCCCAAGTTCCCCGACGGCTCCTTCCCTGCCTCCCGCAGCCCCGGGAACTTTCTGCGGGAGCTGCTCGGGCTGGCCCCGGCCCGGCCCCGGGCTGGAGGAGCGGGGCCCCCCCCCGGCTCCTGTGGGCACACCTCGCGTTGCTGGGGGGCGCCAGGTGCCAGGTTTGTCCCCCCCGTGCCATTTCGTGGGGAAAAGCAGCGATCCGCCTGGTTTTGGGCTTCCCTTGGTTCTTGTAATATGGAATTTCCTCCCTGGTTTTTCGTTCTGTTAGAAACTAGTTGTCGTGTCCTGCTCCTCAGACTCGCTGTATTTAGGTTTCCAAGTTTTGGTCAAAACCTTTCCTGTCTGTGTATTTAATGGAAATCAGCCCTCCCTGTGCCATGTTGCTTGGTAGCGAGCATTCTCCGTGCTCGAGGCTTGCTTCCCTGCCTGCAGCACGCCGGAGCCCACTTCATCTCAAGCAGCGATGGATCGTGCTTAGGACTCGGGGAGCTCCGATGACTTTGTCTTGCTGCTTTGGAAGGGAACTGGCGCGCAGAGCAGCAGATGCTGAGCATGTAGCCAGCTCTGTGCATACCTTCAAATATCTCCAGCGCGGTCTGGCCAAAAAAGTTTGGTGTTGAGGGGCCGGCTGGGCACAGGACCCCCCAGCTCAGCAGAGGGGCCGCCGTAATCGGTCAGCACGGGTTGGGAAACCACAGCCCTGCGTGTGCTGCTGGGCAGCTGCACGGGTCCGCTGATTTATTAGGGAGGCTGGGAAGTCTAACCTAGTTAAATAGCTTCTTCACTGAGTAAGCAATACGTGGAGCTATTCTTCTTCCTCTTCCAACTGCATTTTTGTCTTTTCGACACTTGCCATATCAGTTGAGATTAGATCCTTGGCTTTTGATAAATCACTTAGCCAGATGCTTGGGAAAAAGGCTGATCTGTGAAAATGGTAAACTTTTTAGGGGGCAGAAACAATTTGAGGGAAACTAATATAATATGAGCTAAACACATGGGAACTTAAACACCTGGCAAATCCCTATTTTCAGAAGGCCGTTAAATGTTTTCCATCACCAGTTCAGCAGCAATAGTGACCGTGAGATTTCGTAATCGTTAATATTACCTTCT
Source organism: Anser anser (assembly GCF_964211835.1). Lineage (NCBI taxonomy): Eukaryota > Metazoa > Chordata > Aves > Anseriformes > Anatidae > Anser > Anser anser. The sequence goes on from NC_139737.1 coordinate 12,148,488, forward strand.
GCCTCCTATTTCAGTGCACTTTTTTACCATTCAAAACAAGGGCAGCTTATTTTAATCTTTCTGAGCTGCTCGTGTGAATGAAGCTAAATGGAACTTTCCTCCTCTTAGGCTGTGAGTCTGGCGTTAAGTGTAGCGGTCCCTACTCTGTCCATAGAGTCGTGAGTTTTGCGGTTTAAAAAAAAAAAAAAGCTGCTCAGATGCGCTTTGTCTCCTAAATTTCGGTGAAGTTTGTCGGGTCCTCAGCAGGGAAGCCACCGGCGCGTCCCCGCATCGTCCATCGGGTGGTGCTGTCTCCATAAGATTAGGATGCAGATGCTTCCACTCTCCTGGGTGTTTTTTTCCTCCCAAAGCCTAATCGGTTTGTTCAGCAGCCTTTTGTCGAACATCCCGAAAAACCGTTGTGCAAGAAGTTGGCCGTTCTCTAAATTTATTTTCTTACCTGGCAGCTGGGTTAACAAGTAGCAAAGCCACGAGTCGAGGCAAAATAGCATTAAATTCCTGCCTGACTCGCACGGTTTCTTCTTCGTGTTACCCACGACATATGAAACCAGAAATATTCCAAAGCTACAGCAGCCTGCTGATGGCTTCTTGCTTGGAGTATCTAGTTTCATACCGAGGAAGCTGGTTCACATTTATTTCCTTATGTAATGTCGCTTTTGCTCTATTTATAACTTTTCCCCAGCAATTGCTCTCAGTTGCACGTGGGCTCTGTATGTATTTATAAGTAGAGGCATGCTTTTAATTCTAAACTTTTTGTTAGCTTTAGGGTCAGGTGCTGATTTAATTCCTCTGCTGCTCCTCAGAATAAATAGAAGTAGCACCAGATAATTCTAGTAACTGTGGATTCCTTAAGATCACAGAAATAAAGGCACTTGGCTTAGGGGGAAATGCTGTTTGCTGCCAGCATGTGTGCGGCATTTCTCCCACGGAGTACATGGAATATTCTTGCAGTTGCTGGGCACTTTGCTCCAGTCTCTTGTGTTTTCCATGCCAGGGAGTGGAGAAACAAGACTCAAGTCATTCCCAGCTGCAAAAGACATTGGGGGAAAGTAGGACGGGGGGTTTACGCTGGGACTGTTCACCTGAGCACCAGACAGCTTGGACACTTGGTTTTCTTCTGATGTCAGTGTTGATTTTAATTTTCTTTCCTTTTTCCTACTGCTTGTTTCGCTGTGGGAGAGCTCTGGGATGCTTGGGCGTGCGGCCGGCCGCCTGCAGGCTGCTGCACCTCATGAGGCTGGGGCAGTTAGTTCGTTACGCACGGTTTGGCAGGGAAGAGGGGAGATGAATTTTTTCTTTTGAGGAAAATTAATTCATTTCCTACAAGTTCATTTGGTCGTGGATTTTTGCTGTTGGTAAATTGGCAGTGAAAAATGGATCTCTGAGTAAGCTCCTGCGTGTGGCAATTGTTAACAATGCAGCCATTTAACTCAATAATCACTTTTTGCTCCCTCTGGGGAACTGTTAGCACTACGATTCAACTTTATTTTTCATTCCTGGCTGCCTTGATTTGTTTTCTAACAATTATTATTAAGAAGGTGATGTTGTGAAACGGCCTGTTTCTTCAGCGGCTGCGAAAGGTCACGGAGCGCAAAGGCATTCGTGAGGCTGAGTTGCAATTCCCTTACAAACAGAGCTCTTATTTACCACCCACCCTCCTGAAGGCCCCTCAGCTCTGCTTGTTTAATTGTACTTTTTCAGAGTCTCTAATTCTCTCTGTGCAGGCCCACGTGCTCCAGCTTTCAGCAATATTAAGGGAACGGCTCGGGATACTTTCTCTAGAACATAATACTATTTTTTTAGAAGGCACCGCCATCTGTTACCATGGAAACCTGTATAGTGGTAAAGATGTAGGTCTGAGGCTTCGTGAACCTCAAAAAAATAGGAACAAGGGTTGTTTCTTACGGGAACAACTACTCTTGTATATAAAATCCAGTTAAGTGGAGAAAAAAATACTGATCTGTTCAGCATTGCACTGACAGTCCTTGTGAACAGCGTTCAGCGTAGGATTCCTGTGCTGCTGAGTCTCTCTGTGTTGGCTTTCTTCAAGCTTGTTATTTATCATAATAGTTGTTATGCGGCTGGTAACTTCCATTATAATTTTATAAATGAGGTACACTGATATGTATTGGCAGGCATTGTTCTGTGCCTCAATGGGAAGTGCTGAGCGTAAAATGGAGAGGTGTGCAACGTTAGCACCCGAGTTCAAATATTTTGGCAATGAGCAAATCTGAGGCTGACTTAACAGAAACCTCCTAAAAAAAGAGCAGAGATGTCTGATGTGGTGGGGGTGTATGTGGGTTTGCTTGCTCCTGCGAGCAATAGGAATACCAGTACTCCCCTGTTTTGCTGTAGAAATCCTGAAGCTTAGCTGGCATTCATAAAAACTCACGGTATTTGGGCGAAGAGCAGCAGGACTGTATCTGTGTATAAAGCATACCTCCTTTAAAGAGATTTCTTAATTTATTATGGAAACCGCTTCAGTGTGTTTCCCCAGTGTCTTGTAATGCACAGCTGCAATGTGCTGAAGCTTAAAAATGTGCTTGTAGGTGTGTTGATGGATGAGGCTCTCCTCACAGAGGATTTACGGAACAGCAGTGCCCAGAGGTCGCCTGCTGTTACGGACCCGCTGGGGCTGTAGCCCGGGCTCCTCGTGGCTCCTGGCCTCGGGGTACCGGAGCACTCCGCTTCCACCAAGAGCAGCTCCTGGATTGATGCTTCCTGCTTCTGCGGTGTCGTTTCTGGGAAGACGTTGGTGTGCTTGGCTTTTATGGCGTTTCTGAACATTTTATGGAGCAGTATTATTTGCCTCATTTAAGCCACAGTATTTGGACAGGAGTCACTTGTCTCTGGTGGCACTCACGTTTCCCAGTTCTCTTATTTTTCTACTGCTGGTGCGCTCCCTGTTTGCTGTCTGGCACTGCTTGGATATCACTCCATTTAGATACTTTTTTTTTTAAAAACCTTATGTTATGACCTGTGACCTCCATGGCCCTGTGTTGCCTCTTACTTCTGGATGTCACTTGCTCAGTTGTGGCATCCATACGGGCTTTGTACTGCCTGTTCCTCTCCCTCTGCACACCGCTAACAACACAGTGAGCAATTGCTTCTGGTGTTCGTTACTGCATGCAAGCCCTAAAGATCATATATCTTCATGGTAGGAGGGATGATTACTGTGTCTTAATCAGACTATACATCACTTAATCAGGCCCACTTGTTTTTTAATATCTGGTAAATACCTTCTATCCATCACCGTGGTCCGGAGATGTCGGATGCTCTGCAGGCTGGCTGGCAGGGCATGGCATGCTCCAGGAGAGGCAGCGTGGTCAGCCAGTTACAGGAAAGAAGGACCTCCGGAGATGATGACTGTAAGTGTTGCTTAAAGCCCTGGTTAATTAAAGACGACATAATTCCGGGGAGCGTAAGCTACCTGTGAACAAGCCCCAGTCAAAGGGGCAGCAAGAAACCCCAGGAAGAGTGTGCTTAGTGCTTGGCCTCCTCTGGCTTTCTCGTTTTCTGTTAACTGGCCCTTGTCAGTTGCTCCAAGGGCAGCTGCTGGATTTCCTCCTTTCTCCAGACAGACCTCGGGGACTCAAGGTGTGGGGATTCAGGCGGGCTCGGGGAACTGTGCCGCCGCTTGGAGCGGTGCAGCTTGTGCAGTTCCTGCCCAAGCTGCTTGTGAGCTCTGGGCGGGCGGGACCTGGCTCTTGTTTCCTGAATCTTGAGTTGATCTCTCAGAAAGGCAGTGGGGTTTGACAGCTGATGATGATGTGTGGGCACCGAGCAGTGCTGCAGCCTGAGCAGCCTCCAGTTACGTGAACATCTTTATTCAGTCTTTATTCTGCTGTGCCGCCTATGGTGTGCTGGAAGCGCTCGGCGTCCTATATCGCAGCTCGTGGTTAGCTGAAATGTCTCCACATCCTACGTAACAAAACGAGTGGAGTTTACCATGGGCTTTTTTCATGTATGGCCTTGTCATTATCTTGGCTTTGATCCCAAGGGGCGACTTTGGATTGCAGGGAAGCAGCCCTGGGCTGCGAGTTGGTGACTGTGCCCGTACAGCTCTGTGCTAGGCAAGCAACAGCCGAGTTCTGCTCATCTCGTCCTCTGTGGCACTATGCAGAGCAGCACTGCCACTTGAACCAGCGTTCATCTCTTATGTGGGCATCAGCCCTTCTCAAATGGGAAGAAAATGCTATTACCTGCTTGAGCAGGAGTAGGCCTTTGCACTGTACTGGGTCTGTTCTTCTTGAAACGTGCTTTTGGTGACTTGCTGAAGCCAGCCCTGTTCCTGGAGGGACCCGTGGCTGTGCGGCTTCGTTCCCTGAGTATCAACTCAAAGGTCAGCTCCTCAGGGACAGAGGCAGCAGCTTTGCAAATGGAAAGAAAGGCCTGAATAGGCAAGTACAGTGGCTGTGTGCGTAGTACTTTCAGGCTCCTCTTCTTTTAAATGAGAAAGCACCAAGCTGAGGATTGTATCTGTGCTGTGCAGCTCTCTTTAAGACAGTGATGACGGCTGATGGTATGAGTGTCTGGTGAAAGAGCACGGGGCTGTCACTGCCCAGTAGAAGAATGGCTGAAAGCTGGGGGGAAGAAGGGGATCAATGGAATGTGCCTGCTATAGGTGAGGCTCTATAGGAGTATTTACTGGAATCGCAGCAGTACTTGTTGGGTAAGCAGAAGAGTACTTCTGTCAGCAAGATGGGAAGGTGCTGTACTTGATGGTTCACCTCTCCAGAACGGGTATTTTCTGTCAGCATGTCCCTGCCTTGGTGCCAGCAGCCTAAATCTCATTCAGTATTTCTAGGTGTAAATTAAATGCCCTAACAGAAGCAGTTGGTGATGAAACTGAAGTGTTACCTATTTCCACCACAGTCAGTTGTTTCTTGTGGAAATATGCCATGTCTTGGTATTTTTTTTTAAATTTGTGGATGGAAGTTATATCTTCAAAAATGAAGTTTTTGTTCCTGAGAACTAAACAGCACCTGTATAAACCTGGCTGGGCTTATTCCCGATGCTGTCTGTGCGAGTTGCTCCGTTTCCAGGAGGTGTATGTGCCTGCCTTTCTGGCTGGCAGGAAGACCTGCGTGCTTTGGATGCTCAGGAGCCTGGTGGCACCTTGAGAGGTGGCTGTCAGCTTGTACCCCCAGTGAGCATCTTTAATAGACAGTCCTTTTTTTTCCTTCTCTTTACAGTTTTAAACCTGATTTGGTTGCTTTATTGTGTAACAACTCTGAAATAGCTGAAGAGCCACCTGTGTTAAATGCTTCAGAGGCACAAATGCTTCATTTTTGTACCCTGAAGAAGGCTTTCATCTCTAAGTTGTAAAAGAACAGAAGAAATAGGAGCAGTGAGGGTGGTGGCAGCTGAGATGTTGACATGTTTGGGGCAGGGGGATGCTCCGAGGAGGTGATGGAAGTGCTGTGTGGTGGGGCTATGGCAGTGGGAAGAAGAAGGGACAAAGCATGGAAAAAAATGGGAAAGGTAAGGGGAGACTGGGACGGGACTGGGAAAGCAGACAGGAGCTACAGGTCACAAGTTGGCTGCTGTTCCTGATGCTTGTAGGTCCAGGGCATGTCTGTCCTGGAAAGGAGAAGGCAGGGGTGATGGCAGTAAGTTTGTCAGCTAAAATTATCTCTAGAGAGCTTGTTGCTGTGAATATTGGCCCTTTGGCCAAAACATGGGCTGCAGTGCCTGGCTTCTGTTGTCCTTCCTCAGCTGCGCTGTGGTGTTTTATCAAACTGGTTGAGCTTCTCTTCACAAACCAAAAATATTTGCTGATGCAAATATCTTTAATTTACTAACAACCAATTCCACGTTTGCTTAGGAAAGTGAATTTCACTGTTACATTTGCCAGTCACTGACACTTTAAGAGCCTAAAACACGACAGGAGCAAGCTTTCCCTGGTGTTACTCTTCTTCGACTGGTGCTTCAGAGATCTTTCTGTGAATGCTCCTGTGTTCGTGGTAGGGTCACACGCTGCTTATTTCAGTAATGAGAAAGGATAAGCATGTAAAAGGCAAAGGCTGACATTTGTTTTCTAAAACACTTACCTGCTGCTGCCTGTACCCCAGCAGCTATGTCCAGGTACCTCCCTGCCCAGCTATGACATGCAGCAGCCAAACCGAGGTGAACTTCTGGGAGGCGTCACTCCCATCAGCAGGCTGAAGGTAGCTGCATGTTCCTTGCTGCTGTTTCCTTCCAAAAAATGCCAACAACCAAACCAACTAAGCCCTGACTTTTTTTTTGAAAATTGATTTGAAGGAAAAGAGCTGCTCTGAAATGAGCAGTTCTGCTGTTCTTGAGGTTCAAACATTCCAGCATGTGTGTGTGTGGGGGGACAGTCTGTATTGTCTAGTGCAAAATAACAGGTTTCATAAGTTTTGTAGGAAGCCTCATGTATACTTTTTAAAGGAATTTTTGCTATGAAAATAATAGTCGAAGCAATGTTCCAGCTTCCCAATTAAATTGCCTCCCTTATAAATAGGGTCTCCTGGAGAAACAGTGTGTGTATATATATTTATATGATTTAAAAATGGGAGATGGTTTATATACTAACAGATATCAGCACGTGGTAGCAATAATCAGAGAAGCGGAAAGCTTCGAAATAAACAAATGCTGTCTCTGTTGGCACAGGGATAACCCTGGAGACTGCCAAGGCCAGAGCCTGCAAAAATAAGAAAGTATAATTAATTGTCCTTAAATGAACTTGCAGAGCAAAAGTAACCCTTTTAAAATAGTCTCTACTTCTCATCGTTTTAATAATAAAAACTTCTGGCACATAGGAAAGCTTTGTTCTCTAATATGCTTATTTACATTTCTTTGTGTGTTTAGTGTAAAGTATTAACATACTGAGTATAGCTGCATCGGACATCTGTTTTAATCTTGCACTCTGATGCTCATCTATCAATAGTACTAAGTAATTTTTGAAAATGTTTGAAAAGTAATGCTTTGGAACCAAGTCTTGGCGGTGGCTGAAGGTCACTCAGCAGCTAGCCACATTAAATCACTCCCTGCTTTCTTTTTTAAGAGACTGTCTTCATTCCAGTGGTTCCTATGTCTGTATCTATGTAAGTGCTCTAGCTCCTGTGGTAGGAAAATAAATCCTTTTCCTTCACCCCCTAAGAAGATCCTCCTGATCGTTTATTGATAACCATGTTAAATACACACAAGCTTTTTGACAGGGCTCAGTTTCCCTGTGTCCCTTCATATCTTCCCCGTGGTTACTGGCTTCAGGGTGCCTTGCAGGTGTTTGGGACCTGAAGTGTATGAAATGGAACAGATGTGCTGCCAAGAGGTGATGCAAGTTCAGAGCCTATCCTGCTGGCCTGGTGTGATTCCTTTTAACATCTAACATCTCTTTAGAGTGCAGATGAACACTTGAGCAATTCGGTGTATAGCAGCATACCTGTAACATGGTAGGCATAGGATAGGTGATGGTGGGAAGATTACTTGTCAGGATCAGGCTTTGAGTATAATCTTCATTAAAGGTCAGGAAAAACTGAGAAGTAGTTCCTTTGTAAGCTTTTCTTAGTGATGGTAAACTTTAAAACTGTGAAGAGTGGAGGGTTAACATCAGGTTGAAGTTAATCACAGGCAAAAATTTAGCCCCAACCTTGGGAAGTTGCGATTTTGCAAAATCACAGTATAGATCTGGCATAAATGTATAGAAAGCTAATTTGAGTTGGATGGGAAAAATCTGGGAGTGCTGCTGAGAGTTTGAGAGGACTGATGGGTGATGGTATATTTGAGTGTGAGCATGACTTCTTTTAGAAGAAGCGAGTACGCTTTTCAAACTGCATGCGCAGCAAGTGAAATGTTCTGCCTTTACTAAATGCTTGGGATTTTCCTTTCCTGCCTGGAATATTCCCTGGCATTAATCTTATTCCTGAGAGTGACAAAGTATTGAGAGGACCTAGAAGTGACCAGGAGTTTCTTCCCTTTTGAGCAAACGTATACAATGTTTAAATATATTTAGCTTCTGGACCTGCAACTGAGAATTGAGCTGTGAAAGGGAGAGCACCTCGGAGGGAAGGAGGAGGAATTATTTAATGTGCACCAAGGGTAATAGAATAAGATTGAAACAAGAGCATAATTTACTTTGAGCATTAGGAAAATCTTTTCACATATCCATGCGACTGTAGAATTGTATCCCAAAGGAGATGGTGGAAACCCTGTTGCCTGAGTCGTTTTAATTGAGACAGGACAAAATAATTGACTGTCTTCTGCGGAGAAAAAGTAATGCACTCCTTGAGAAAAAAATTGATTAATCCACTGCAGGCTTTTTTCTCCCAATGTCTAACTTCTACAGCTATTGAAGAGGGAAAGGTGGAGGAGCTATCCTAAGGAAAAAGAGCATGTCATATTAAGCATATAAGAAGTGTAAGTGATGTTAACACCAATGCTTCCCAATTGTTTTCAATTCGTCTGGTTAAATATCTGCTGAGGCCAGTAAGTTTCTGACAGCACTGGACTTTGGGTCAGGATCACAACTTGTGGGAACTCAGAGTTCCCAAATGATTCTGGGTAAATTGTTCAAAGCACAGTTTTGGTAGGTGGCTGCTGCCTGTCATCCCAGTGGGGCCTGATTTTAGACACAGGCTTTAATATCTGAAGGGCTTAAGAAGACATAAGATAGTTGCAGCTGAAATCAGCAGTGCTGTTTCTCATATGTGGCGATGTTGCAGGTCGAGGATTCTGCAAAGCCCTGGGTGCTTCAAATGAGGAATATGGAATTAATGGGAATCTTCCCTTAAAATCTTCCCTTAATCCCCAAATCACTAAAGCAGGGAGCAGTGGGAGATCATACTATAGTGCTATAGGGCTGTGTAGTGAATGTTTGTGAGGGAATAGAAATTTTATAGCTATAGAGAAATTCAAGAGGAAATTGATAATTACCTCTGTAGAGATCAGTTTGCATAGTGTGCAGTAAATAACGCATGGGGTCACGCAGCTAACAATAAAAATAAAACAAAATATTGAATAGCTGCTCATTCAGTAAGTACCATCCATCTTTTGCACAGAACATCAAAAGGTCCCATGGCAGAAAAGAGTATGTGACCAGGTAATTTTTTTCTTTAATGTCAGAACTACAAAAGGGTTGATGCGGGGTTTTGTGGATGACCTTTCTGCTAGAGCAATTAATACCCTTCAGAAAGCTTGATTTAAAATAAAAATAAAAATATCCTGTTTTCATTAGTACTGTTTTAGTCTTGCTTTGAGATGGGGAAGCCGATCGCCAGCCAGAGGTGGACCGTAATTTGCGGGCTTCTCTTCTGGGACTGCAAGAGTGCGTGGGCAGGGGCTTTTTTCTGCTGCTTTGCAATTGTGAGCTGGTCTGCACGATACCCCGCTCCCCTTTTCCTGTACAGTATCACCCCAGAACCTATAAGGTAGATGTAGGAGCAAGAGTTTGAATGCTTGTCCAGCGAGCTGTGCAAAAAACTGCTTTGTAAGGTGCTGGAGGAGGGTTGTGCAGGATGGTGTTGAGGCTTCGGCTTGACCTGCAAGCAGCCAGCTGGACTGGAATGAATTGCGGTTTGATGTTGTAGGACTGTTTGTCTATAATTGTATTTATTACATGATGCTTTGTGGTGCAATCATTTTTTACTTGTTTGAATCATAAACAGCCTGTTATATGCAATTAAGGTCATCCTGTGCTTTGTTCGCTTGGGTGGGGAAAATAGTGCTGTTGCAATTAAAGTGAATTGATTATTTGAATCCCATTAAAGAAAAAAGGAGGTGAGAAATACTGTTGTTTATCAGTCAACTTCAGGGAATTCACGTCTTCAGAAAACTAGCTTCAATTCCGCTCCCTTTTTTATTTTTCTCTATTTACTCTATTGCACAGTTGAGAACGTATGGATTTTGACAAACTTTTTCTTTCTTTATACACCCTCAGGCTTTCAATTCATTACCCTTATTCTGCTCTCTTCTTCACGAGCCATATCTAGTGGCCATTTGTTCCTTCTGTGTCCAGCGTGCCTCTTGTAATGCCCCTCGGTGCTGCTAAGTTAAGTTCTAGAAATTTATTATGCTGTGGCAGCAGGTGTGTGCCTGTGTGCTCACAACATGTGCCTAATAAATATGCAGACTAGTGCCTATTCTGAGGCCGTAAAGGTGAATGGATTTATTAGAAATCCTCTTTAAATTCTCCTCTTCCCTGCAACAGCTCTCTGCTAAGAAGAGTAAGAAAGTAAGAAAAATTAACTAATGCAAACAGTTGTAAAAGAGCTTTATCTAGGACAGGACTTTTCTTAAAGAATCCAGTCTTAAAACTTCAATGTTGTACGTTTGATAGATGGAAGCCTGCACTGTGGTGGCCCCGTGCCACGCTGCTGGTTCGAGAAGGGAAGGCCTAGCACAGCGGGTCTTCTGGTGGTGGGGGCTGCGGTGTCCGCTCACGGGTTTCATTTTGGTTTTCCAAGGCTTCAGCTTATGTTGTGTGTCCCAAGGAGCCCCGAGTGCCTCTGCCTGCTAGAATATCTTCTGCAGGGAGCGCGTGGCGAAGAGCCTGGTGCTGTGGGAGTTGGGGCTGGCCACTACAGGGCTGGGAGAGGTGTGGTGGGATTAACGCACTCCTGCTGCTGTGGATTTAGTTTCAACTGTTACTTAATTTGCAAAGGAAGGGAAGGCTGTTGCTTTCGGGATATGCCAGAATGGTGACTTTGTAATTGGCATCTACTCTTTTTTTTCATGGGATTTCAGGACAGGACAGAGGCCTGGAAAGTTGAACTGCAGTGTACTGATAGTACGTGCCCATAGGGCACAGCAATGCAATAGCACGAGGTGATGAGGGCAGGAATTGCATATTCAAACTGCTATGGTTGTACAACTTGACATTGACTCTGCTCCCTTCTTTCCATTTCAATGCATTTAAAAAAGAAATAAATACAGATGAATTATTTGTTGTATTGAGTACTGTTCCCCAGGGTACCTCTCTTCAGATAATTTTTATTCCAGAGAGATTGGGGAAGAGAATATGTTTACACCCTCACTTTATGGTGAGGCAAATTGAGTGCAAGAACACTGTGTAATATATGTGTAATTACACAGGGGAAGGATTTAAAATGGAATTTAAGACGAACATGAATCAAGGCCTTCCCCTTCCCCAGTCTCTTGTGGTACCTTGTTGTTAATTAACCTTTTGGAATTAAGTGTATTGCAGCCCTCTGTGCCCCTGGTTTTCTGGGAGAACCAAAGAGCTCTGACTCAGTGCATGTATTTTTGTAATCTCACAGGTGAAGATGAAACCTTGTCCTTAAATCTAACTTGAGGTTTTCTTGCTGGCGAAGAAGCCTTTGAAATGTTGAACCAAAATCATGCCGTTGAGAAGCGTGCTCCCTTCACAGTGCTCATCTGTTCACAGGGATTTCCACATTGTGTGGCACCTGGGGAGGCTGGGGACTAGGTGAATATTTTGTAAGGCTTTGATCAGGGATTTGGGATCTGGAGGCCCAGGTCTTCTGTTCCCAGCCCTGTCCCCATTTTGTTTTATAACCTTGGGTGACTTAATATTTCCCTGTCTCAAATCTAGTGTAAATGGCATGTTTCTTTTCTGTCTCAGGAGGGCGTGGGGGAGCTTAATTAGTATTTGTGAAATGCTTCGAGGTCTCTTAATGAAAAGCAGTGAGTGCAGTGTGTTCTCAGGCTGGCTCCTTGTCTCTCCCAGTGTTGGCGAATGCTCTGATCCCTAAGAGGTTTGTTGAGATCTTGACTGATGTCCATGAATAAGTGTTGAATGAAATCAAAGCCGCTGCTATTACCTGGCAGAAGCTTTACATAAGCACAGCGAGCGGTGCGTAGTACCTCCTGATGGAGAGAAGTCTTCCAGAAAGCGGTGCACCTGTTGAAACCACTGGTGGTTCCAAAAAAAACACCTGTTGAAAATGGTAGGCTGAGGCCAGTGTTCTCCAGAATGTGTGAGACAGCTTGGTATCTTAAACTCCTGTCCTCGTTGCCTTTTGTAGCCAAAGCATAGAAGTCAAGGTTTGGATGCAACTCTGCTTTCATTATAGAGCCCTGTGTGCAAAGCAGGTGAGATAAATCATGGTTTAACTGCAGCTGTGTGCAGGAGGAGGCTGTAATAATCTTTGGGGAGTTCCTTTGGGTTAGGAACTGTATGCAGCCTTTTTAACAGCAGAAATGAAAGAGATTCACTAGAGGATGTGGATGGTCTTCTCCTGAAAAGACTGTTGTGCTCCCTCAGGCAAAAGCAAAGTCTTGGAAGCGAGCCCCTGACCCGAGTGCGTGACCATGTGTCTGCTCGTGCTCCTTTCCTCTGTGCAGCTGCTCAGACTGATCTTACGGACAGCTTCAGGGAGGCTTTTTGGACTGGCACCTCAATGAGCAATGGAGCACAAAGTTACCTTGCAGAATCAGGATCAGTGTCTGGAGATAGCACCTCCATTACTGGGTTCTGAAACTTGCCTTTTTGGAGGGTGCTCAGTGGCTGGTGAGGGAAGCATTGAGGCAGGGCAGACAATTTTTCACATAGTTGACAAGTATTCTTTTAAGAAAGATGGTTCAGAGAAAAGGTTAATGCAGTTAATGCATTTCTTTTGGGCATTGGGGGACTTACAATGGACCAAGGTCATTGTTTGTTATTTTGTCATAAAATAAGTTTGAGTGGTGTAGCACAGTGTTATTTGAGTACATTGTTTTCCTTCCTGAGTAAAAGTAGCATCTAATTGGGCTTCTGAACCTCCATTTTCCCAACAAATTACCAAGAAGTAGCTCTTAGCTTTATCACATGCTCACTATACATTTAAAGATGGTCTAAAAGGTTACTTTTCCCCCTTCTTGATCTACAGTTAAGATACATGTAGAGAGCTGTCCAAGTGTCCTGTTAAATGGCATTGACATCAGAATTGAATTGCAGTTGGGTTGAGGTGAGATGGGACCTCTGGAGATGGCCTTGTCCACTTCCTCTACTCAAAATAGGGTCATCACCCATGAACCTCTGTGGGCAAGGGCAACTTATTTCACTGTTTGACCATCTCCATGTGTTTTAGTGTGGGAAGTCTGGGTCACTCATCTTTACTCCTTCCCATCGGGTATTTATAAGGAATTCATATGATCCTTCTTGAGCCTTCCTGCCTCCAGGCTAAGCTATCCTAGCTCTCTCAGCCTCTCCTTGTATGTTCCAATCCTTTAATCACCTTCATGGCTCTCTGCTGGTCTTGCAGCAGTATATTCCATGTCTGTCCTTAGTGCGTGAGCACATACGCGCTGTGGTTCCATGTGCATGCTACTGGAGTCCTAATGTATTACTTAGCTGACTTGCATACGTTCTTTTAAACATATGAAGGATTTTATTTGGAGATGATTGATATATAGGGCAGGATTTCCCAGGTGGTTCTTGTCTGATTATATTTCAATTTGTGTGTGCTTCATCAAATATTTGGCTTTGAGTAAGTTGGTATTTTATGTTAGCTCATCCTGATTTACTGTCTCAGTTCTGTCCACTAGGTATGGAAAGGTAATAATCAGTCTGTCAGCTGCTATTATATTTTCATTTGAGGAAAAACGTGTTACTTGTATATTCACTCAATGAAAAAGGGAGAGATTTGTTGGTGAAATACTGACACTTCTAGAGCGGTTTCTTTTAGAAGCTGCAACTTTTCTAAGATGTCTTGAATGACTTGGTTCTTTTGGAGACCTGTGAAGGTTTCTAGTACTTGAACCTCCTTAAAATCTGGAGGCATCCCTGTTGTCCAGGTAGATTGGCTTTGTAGAAATAAACTTGGGGTGTGCTTTGAATTCTGTAAATCGGAAAAAATCAATAATTCTCTTTTATGGTCAGTTGAATGACTTAGGGCTGTTTGTGGTTTAACTTCACTAAATTCTTTTATTGAGAGTGCTGCTACAAAGTGATGGTTGCTTATTTGATACCTCCAAGATTGTAGGAGAATTTTTCCGCCAGTACTGTACTTAAATTTTTGTATTTTTTCACATGTAAAAAAATTGTCACAGTCCTTGTAAGAAAAAAGGGTGGGCTCTTTTATTGCTGGGTTTAGATGGCTACAGAACTTTGTGGAAGTGGATTTCTTGTTTGTAATGCAGATACGGGTTGTCTGCCCAAGTCCATGGTGACTTTAGCTGTCCTGTGGCTGTTTGCTTCTGTATGTTCATGTGCAGCTCTATTGGTACTTCCAGTTCCTGTTATGGGACTGACAGTACTGCTGGTCTGCCTACTTGGGCCAATCTTATTAAATTGAATTAATTAATTAAATTAATTAAATTGAATTAATGTTTTGCAAAATGACGATTTTGACTGCTTGCTTTCAGTAGTGTGTACACACCAAGTAGTCTTGGAAATGCACTGAATAGTATTTAAATTCATGCATTAAGCAGAGTAAGGCAAAGCTCCCCTGGGCAGGCCAGGCCTCTGCCTGCTGTGAGCTCCTGGTGCTTTAGTGGGGGAACGTGTAGGGGTTTATGACCTCATGTTACATGCACAAGCCTACAAAAGTCTGAGTAGTTTAGTAATCTTCTTCCAGTCTGAATGATCTCCTGGTTTATGGTCGTTTTTGTCTGGTCCAGCCAATAGCAGAGGTTGTACAGGCTCTTCTCTGGCTATAGAGAGGCTTTGGTTAGTACTGACTGAAGTGCTCGCAAGGTAATGGCCGTCACTGGGCCACGGAGTCTGCCCAGACGATGGATGCTCCCCAGTCAGGATATCCTATCTTCTGCTCAAAACTGGAGAACTCTACATCATTATTGGCCATACTGGGGAACTTCTTGTCACTCTGGGCAGAGAGAGGAACAAGTCCTCTGTCATGGCTACCGTAAGAGTCTATGAAAGTGTTCGTGTTTGTTCTTTCCCTGTGGCCCACGTCCTGGGGAGCAGGCAGCCTACTAATGCAGGGCTGCCGGGGTGGGCAGCAGACCTGGTGCCTTAAACTTTGCTTTTATGGTACTGACCTCCTGCAGACTCACCCAGGTAAGGCTGCTGGATGGGTGCTGAGTGCGACCAGGGGGCTGATGAGGGCAAAATGCTGAGCTTGGTGGCCTGGCCTAGCCGCAGGCCTTTGGGTCTGACTCGCAGGTGGAGTGAACTCTTTAGTTTGGGCTATAGACTGAGCAAGTTTCCTTCTGTGGAAGAAAACTTGCAAATGTCTGTGCAAAGTTGTCACGAATTAGCAGTAATATTGGCTGTTAATCTCCTTTAGGAGTGGTAAAAGGGAAGGACAGCTGCAAAGAAGTGCCAACTGTGAAGTGCAGGGAGACTTGAGAAGCTCAGGAGGAGGAGAGGGAATGGAGTCATGAGGAGGAAAATGGGCCCTGCTGACCTGAGGCACTATTAAAGTGTTCGGTGTTTTTTCTTTTTTTTTTGCTATTTAAAAGAAGTCTCATGCCTCTTTCTGAGAGCATTCCAGGCCGTACTCTGATTTGTATGGCTCACTATAGGACCTGTAGCAGCTGTGCCGGTGGAGGAAGATGAGGACTTGGGCTATCCTTAGTCTGTTTGGTGGCTTGCCATTCCACAGATGATTTAGAGAGCTCCCTGCAAAGATTTATGCTGCAAGAAGCATTTCTTACAGACTTGAAACAAGTTCCTTTCCTCAGTGGAAGATAGGAGGAGGGAAAAAGGTAGTGCTGAGTAAGTCTGTCTTCTGAATGCATGTTGAAAGCTGTCCTGTTTTTGTACCTGTTTTGAGTACTTTTTGGGTGGGAGGCAGATGTCAATCATGCTGATAAATGGCCTGAGATTGATTTACTTTGTAAAGCTGCTTCAGGGTTCCTTAGATCTGATGGTTGGTAAAGGGAAGGAGACAGAAGGAAAACTGTGTTGTAAAAGTGAGGAGTGAGGTAAAAATGAGAGGAAAATGCAACGTTTTGGGTCAGATAGGTGAGAACTGGTAACTTACATTTTGGCATTTTCTGTGATTCTGGTATGCTGAGTTATTTCAAACAAGCCCAGTTCCCTCAGCCTGTACACTTAGGGCAAGTGCTCCAGCCCCTGACCATCCCTGAACATCCTCCCCTGGGCTCGTGCTCCTGTGTTATCAGCGCACTCCTGTACCTGCAGCTGCCATCTCCAGCCTTGTGTAGATGGATGCCCAGCAGGAGGGCAGACCCGGCAGAGCTGCTCCTACCCGCTCTGTCAGGTGGATGCAGTCCTGCTCATGGTGTCCTGTCCTTGGAGGGTCCTGGGGCCATAAAAATCCTGCCTGGGACAGCAGCCGTGCAGCCGCCTGTTAAATGCAACCTCAACCACTGTTCCTAGATGTTGAAATTGTGTTGTAGCAGTGGTCTTGAAAACTAAATGCTGAAAAGGACCTGTGATATCAGGTAATTAAAGAGCTATAATTTGTCTTGTAAGTTGGTGTTTCAGAGTTATAGTTGTAAAACTCCTTAAGAGGCTTTCTTCTGTCTTTTTAATTGGGAATCCAGAGATGCATTACCTTGTTTAATGTCTCTATTTTAACTTCCTACCACTGAAACTAACTAAATCTATTAAAAAAAAACACCACAACTGTTAAAAGAAGTGCATCCTTTTGTTTCTTGTCTGCTCTGAAGAATCTTAACAGCTGCCCAGGGACTCTTGGACAGAACCATATTCTCTTAGATGTGTAATAATG
Source organism: Anser anser (assembly GCF_964211835.1). NCBI lineage: Eukaryota > Metazoa > Chordata > Aves > Anseriformes > Anatidae > Anser > Anser anser. Next base: position 12,165,074 of record NC_139737.1, read on the forward strand.
GTGAAAATATGGTTGATAAACTAGAGATATTCTGTGTATGTGTGGGGGGGAAGACTAAAAAAGTCTTATTTTTTTCCAATATATTATTGGAGTATTATTTAATTTTGTACACTTGAAAGCTGATACAAGGTTGAAATTGATCTCACTTTAGTGACAAGAAAAATCTTAATACCAAATAAATACTTGTTGGGAGTTTTCTTTAGAGAACATGAAAACCTTTTGCTTCAATGCAGAGCAAAACGTTATTTTCCGCTGAGCAATTAAAATGCATTGATTTTTAACTTGCAGGTATTAAAGCAAAGGAGTTCATGTCAGCTTCTAAACTGTTAGCTTATATAGCACTGTTCTGCATGTAAATAAAACCCTGCTTATATAGCTGACTTCTGTTTTTCAGCACCTTTCTCTCTTAGTGTTTGTGCTTAATTGCAGATATGCACAGGCTGAATTTGGTAGTTAGTGCTTTTGTGCTGGCTTTGGGAATCTGGTGAAAACTGAACTTTGAAAGTAGACTTTGACATGCTTCTCTGCTCTGTTACGTGTCCCGTCTTGTGTCTTCTGCTGTGGTTGGAAAAAAAAAAAACCCTGTAAATTCCATCCCAAATCAGAGACTGAGTCAGATAATGCTTTTGTTTCTCTTGGAGTTGAAGGATATTAATGTGCACTAAAACTCTCCACACAAATTAGTGATCCCTGCTGGGAATAACCCTGTTCTCACAAAGCCATGGGGCCTCCTGCAAATTTTTTCTTACTGCCTCAAAATGATCTTATGCACTCTTCTATCTTGACTTTTTAACACTCCAGGATTTTCTGTCTTCATTATATTTAACTATAAAGGTTAAAGAGAGTGTTGTGTTTACATTTGTGCGCTTAGTCCAATGCAGAAGAGGAGGAAGGTCTTGAGAGAGTTCTTCTAATGAAGCTGGAAATGGGATTAGCAACCCCGTAAGCAAATGCTGTGATTTTGTTATGAATTCCTTTGCCATTAATTATTAAAGGTAAATTATAGTGTTATAAAAATTCTGAAAAGATTGCAATTTAAATATGTGGGCCAAAGTGTCTTTTTGTGCTTGGCAATTTCCAGAAAAAGGGAGAATGGTTGCTTAAGAGGAGGCTTGGGGTAGAGTTGGTAGATTAATTTTTAGATTGAAAAAAGCTATTTCTGATCAATTTTGTTTTGCTGCTTGGATATAAAATATAAACAGCTGAATTCTGTACACCTCTTCAGTCATATAGAGGAGATACGAAGGTGTTCTCTGGGTTTATTTAAAGGTTTGCATATTAACAACCGAGCAGCTGCCTTTGAGGGTTTGCTTCATAAACCCTTCAGAATATGTGGAAAATCTCCTGTGGCTTAAATGGTTGTGGGTCAGCTCCAACCTGACTTTCGGCTTTGTTGAAACAGATGAGTCCTGGTGATCTTTAAGCCATCTTTCTTCATGTGATCTTCTCTTGTGAGTCTGATATCTCTGTTTGCAGTCCTTAGACAGGATTATTACCAGCAGTTCTGCCGACAGACTGAGTGCTTTCAGGAGGTGAAGGCGCTTAGCTCAAGTCCTAGTGGGGACAGAGGTCCTACACCGATCTGATTGCGAGTTCTCACATCCTGTCAATATTTGGTTCTTACACTCTTCATCTGTTGGAATATTGCCTTTCTCAGAAAAAGCAAACATTTGCTCTTCCTGTGTTTCAATATTGGGCTGTGAGAGAAAGGTTGTGATTACTGCTTCATACCAAGCGCCTGAAGTGTGTCTAACTGTGCTTTTGAATTCACTGCATCGCAATACCACTTTTTAAATGCCAACTTGTTTTTCTGCTTGGATTGCTCAAAATGTGTATGTGTAAGTGCTCTGTAACATATGCAGATGGAGGCCCTGACTGTGTATGTTTTTGGGAGTAGCTTGGCCTGGTATTAAAAGGATGAATCATATGTAAAGAAAGCTATGCGTGTACTTTCACTTTTCCTAGTGTAAATCTTTATCTGGAATGTACTGCATCATATTTGGGATGATGTCCAGATATAAAAAAATGGTCAATAACTACTGCCAGCTCCTGTGGCAAGGAACCAATTACCCCAGTCTGTTTTCATCCCTCTATGCACATGTCAATAAATACTCACTCAGCCATAATCCTAACCAACTCTGATTAAACGTACGTGTCTCGAAAGCTTCTAAACTGTAAATGATGGCAAACATCAAAACGCCTTTACTCGCTTGTTTCTTTCGATCTGTTAAAATACCTATTGAGGCCTTAAGGTGTTTGACTACACTTAAAATATGCTATAGAAAATCAGTTACCTGCTGCATGGACCGATCCAAATTGACACAGATACCCATGTATGAGCTGTGTAATAGCTCTGGGGAGGCATCTCCGTCCTGAATAATGGGATCCTGTGCTGCAAGTAGTCAGATTTCTGTCTCTTTTGGAGCTCTGAACTTTCAAAGTTGTACAAAAGTGACTTTGTAGTTGTTCTTGCTTGTGAGAAGACTTATAACAAGCTGTTCTGCATGCAGATTATGCATTTTAAGGACTAAGATTAAAAGAATTACTTCAGTCAGTAGATACGGTTAGCAGTAGATGGATATGTTGGTAGAGATAAGTGATTTTTCATGATTGTGGGGTCTCTTTAGTGGTAGTCAGGAAGGCAACAAGCTCTCAGCACTGCCTGTAGTTTCCCCTGGGCTCGGCCATGAGAGCTTCAGCCCCCTGCTCCACACCAGAGCTGCAGCGGGCAGCATCAGACTGCTGCTCGGGCCCTGGAAGGAGAGCAGCTGGGACGGCACCAAAAAATGAAGGTGGTATTTGTTTCCCCATGTCTACCCTGTACTGCAAGCAAAAAACAGTTGTAGGGAAAACTGATGACGAGTGTTTTTATCTGGGGAGCTTTTGTGCAGTTGGTGTGTTCACATTTGCTGTAAAACCTAGGACATCAAGCGCTGTGAAGCATCTGTAATTTTGATGCAGCGACATCAAGTATTGTGATGCATCTTTAATTTTGATGTATTTTCCTTTGAACTTTCAAGAGCAGACGTCCTTTCTCTTGTAAGGGTTAACATGTGGATGTTGAGTGGTGCAGGAGCTGCTGCTGGAGTAAGACTGAGGCAGAGAATGAAGCTTGCCAGGAGCACAATCTAATGTTAAATGTAAATGTAGGACTGCAGATGGTATCCTTAGGTTTTAAGCATGTGAATTCAAGCTGCTTTGAATTGTCTTTCAGCATGGAGAAGCTGCAGCTGCACAGATTGGACCTTGGGTTTTCCTTTGTTTGAAGAACAGATTGTTCAGTTCACAAGTGACAACGTTTTGTGCTGGAAAGAAGTTCTCAGTTCCAGCTGCAAGGTGTCTAGGCTGCGACAGACTTTGTCTTACTGCTTTGTTTACCTGATACAGCCATGTGGTTTTTCGTGCATCAGTAATTATTTAAGTTGTAATGATCCTGCACTTCTGTGAACCTTGTGCCTGGTTTTCAATTAAAATTTCCTTTAAAAATTATGCTGCTTCTATGGACCTTTCCAAAAAAATTCAGGCTTAAGCAGTAGTAGTCTCCACCTGTTTGCATTTGGCTCTTTCTATTGGATTTGTCACTTCTTTACAGTCCTTGCTCCAAACTCTTTCTGTCCAGCGTTAGCAACCGGCTCACCCTTTTCCCTCCCCTCCCCAAACCTCCTGGCACATCTGTTTCAGTAAAGTGAATTAGTTATAATGCTATCAAGTTTTGTAAACCTTACCTTGAGATGACCAAAGATGTTGATTGTAAATTTATGGTATTTAAATTTGACCACGTCTCAAATCTAGTAAGTTTTTCTCTGTGGCACCAAAACCTTACCCGCTAACATTTATTTTGGTGCTGTTTTCTGGTGTTTATATGAATAAGGTATATTAACATAAATCAATTACTTGATATACTACGCAGTATAGCCTAGTATATCAAGTAATATGTAATACTACTACACGGTAGCTACTGTGGTTTAAAAAGAGGAAAAATGCATGGATAAAGTTTATATTGCAGACTCAGCTTAAAATTGAGATCACAGCCTAAACATGACTATACTGGAGCAAATGACATCTGAAATAACAGCACAACGTAGATCTAATATTTTTTCATCAGCCTGCTTATTTTCATTGGGAGTGAACTTGAACATAGCAGGAAATGTTAAACTTTTTTCATACAAAGAAAGAAATGCTTATTTACCGAATGGTCCCTTCTGAAGATCAGTCTGCATACAGCCCTTCCTCTGAGGCTCTGCTTTTGGGACTGCCTTACTTCTCCTTCTCTGAACGTGTCCAATTTCATGTGGAAATCTTGTCTGTGGTGGCTTAGGTATAACCTGCCTATTTCCAGTTGATCTGCAGACCGGTCAGCTCAATAACTGGGCTGCAAGACGCTTTGATCATGCATATCGTGCCCGAAGTGTATTATCTAGAGTTTCTCAGATGCATTAAATGGGTGGTAAAGGTGGTGTGCAAGTAGCATTCCTGTGCACAGGCAATCCAGTGCACTTGTGAGGCTTCAGATAAACACCCGTGCACAGCCCTGGTCAGGAGGTGCTTGCCCACTCTCCTGTGAAGCTACATCACACCAGCTTCCATGTCCATGAAATCCGCACAACTGCGCTGAGTTCTGGAAGGCACTGTGAGTACTTCCAGCACCTTTGTGCTGCTAAGGCACAGTCAAATACAAACCAAGTGAAAGGAATGTATTTAAACCGTGCTCTTTTAAAGAGTGATTTTTTTGTGCCCGAAGACTGAAAACTGGTGTACAAACTTGGCTGCATGGTGGTGCAGGGTTCTTTTGCCCTCTCATAGAGGGGCTGTGAAAGAGCACAGATGCCCTGTGATGAGTACTCATACCTAGAACCCATTTAGTACCTGTGGTGGAAACAATCCAGTGGTGTAAGAACTTCTAGAACAGAATTCTGGATAAGAATAACGAGTAGAAGCCGCTTTCACAGAAGCTGAGAGGATTGCTTTCAATCCCTTGAAATTAGCTGAGTAGCTCAGCAGGAGCAGCTTTAAAATTCAGGCTGCCTTGGGTTAAACAAGATGTGTCAGTGGCTTTGAGAGCGCTTCCTGTGCTTCACGAAAGCATAAACCATTTGCCTTCCTGTATGGCCTTTCAGATCCTGAAATTTGCCAGCCGGTTACTTTATTCTTTCTGGGGTAGAGCCCCTTGTGTGCTCCGTGAGCCTGGGGAGGTCTTGTCCCTAGGAAATGGGCAGAGGCCCTGCTGAGGTGAACGATGCCCCGTGTTTCCGGGGGTTGTACACAAAGTATTTGGGAAGTTTGGCTTTTATTACTTTGGGGCAAGTTACTAGCAGTTGTCTCAATAGTGACCATGGAAAAATGCATAATCTGAACACGGTCTGTGCCAAGAGGAACTTGATTGTACTGTCAATGACATGATCAACAGAAAAAGAAATATGAGCAGATCGATAATTTCAGGTGGTTCTTCTGATACAGGCAAAGGCACAGCATTGATTTGTAAAATAAGAGTATGGATGCAGCAGTTAAAATACACTCTGTGTACACACATTAGATAATAAAATAAAATGAAATGCCCTCAGCCTCTATCAAAGGCAAACAGTAAATCATCAAACAGCAGCACGCAAGCCCTCTGACACAGGAGGCTGTGAAGCATGCAGACGAACGCTGGAGCCCTACAGGATGAATCATGTTAAGGGAGAAAATAAAACCCAGAGATGTTCTCCATCAGTCAGTAAGATGAAGGGTCCTTGCTCTGCACGGTGCTGTCGTCCTGCATGATGCCACGTGAGGATTTTGGAAGTGTGGGAGGACCTAGCACAGCACAAAGCATCTAGATTGTTTTGCCATTGTGAACGTTTCAAAAGCTTTAGCAAGCAAACTCAGCTGCTTTGTGAGCTACTTCAATATGTAAAACAGAAAATTCAGCGTGCTTGCCTGACACTTGCGTTGTACCATGCCTCTTGCCAAGACAGAGCTACAGAACTGAATTTAACTGAGATTCACTGATGTGCCAGCAAGCTTCACTTGCTGGACTTGTTCGCAGCCTAGCTGGCATGCCCTTTGGTAGCCTCAGCTCCCTGCCCAGGCCCCAGCAGTACGGGGATGGTGGTTGCACGTAATCCCACTCCTAGGGAGTCAGGTGGGGAAATCCCACATTGCAGAAATGGGTGAAGGTCTGAAGGGCCTGCTTGTCGTCATCAGTAGCAATGCCCTGTGTTGGGATTATAGAGATGCTGATACTGACCAGATGTCACTAATGTTGGTAGAACCGTAAAATCCAGTCAAACCCTGCGTTCTCTGGCACTTCTCAGTGCCCCTTCCTCACATCCTGTCCCACTGGCTTGTAGCACTGCTGTGTTTCTAGATCAGCGTTCTGGTTTTATCATGCCACTGGACACACACCTACTGGTTTGAGTTTTACTAAGCTAACCTAGATGGATTTTTGTGTCGTGTGGGTTAACGTCTGCTAACTTCGGTTACAGGCTTAATGCCTTTATTTCCTGCTGTGGCTATGGGATTGAAGCTGGGTGTCTGGGACCCAGGTGATGTGGTGCGCCACAGAATTGCTCGGAATTGAATATCAATCTGCAGCTTTTCTGGTAGCTTTCATTGCAGGTAGGCAAACAGTTGTTAATAATTGTATGTGTAGCTGTGATGTTTGATTTTTCTTTTTTTTTTGAGGTGGGGTTTCGTCTTTGAGTGCTTTTTTTCAGCTGAGTAAAATATTCACTTCATTGTGGAGAAGCGTATAACTTTAGTGAGAATCAAAAGGCGCAATTGGCTGTGAAAATATCTTTGCAGCAGTGGACAGTGACAGCTTTTGAAATGCCAGGTTTGGGGATTTGTGTGAGGCTCTGAGAAAAGCTGCAAGGGGAGTTGAGGTGGTGGCTGTGGGTGTGTGTACTCCATGCAGGTGTGTTCTGATGGCGTATTAAAGGAAAAAATACCTACAGATAAAGTCCCATGGGCACAGAATCTTTCCTGTCCAGCCATGTGAGACCAGCCCATGCTTAGGCTTAAAGACGTGGCAAGGTAAGCAGGGTTTTCATCATTGTAACTTAAGCCACAGTGGGCAGCTGTGTGGATTTGTGTGCGCAGACTGGGGGATTTGGTAGCATTCAGCAGAGGTGGTAAATGGCCTGGCGCTGCCCCTTCGCAAAGCAAGCGCCCGCGTGAAGTCCGTGGGAGGCTTCTGCACAGAAATCTGCACAGAGACTGGACTCGAGGATTCGGAGCCCTCTGTGCTAAAGGTGGTGTGATTGGGTGAGCTAAAAACAAACTCATCCTCCCCAAACTGCTTCTGAATAAGCAATTTTAATTGCACAACTTTGCTTTGCATCTAAATGATACCTTGTCAAAGATAATGTTGTACAGAGATGTTGAAGTATAATAAAAATGTTATTGAATTAAAATGCAAGCAAGATCCAGCCCAAGCCATTCTATAAATATCTTATTATGAAAGGCTCAGAGATGTTTCTCTTAGCAAATTTAAAATAATCATTAGAATCCTTCAGCAGATTGCTGTTAATTGGATTGAGAATTAAACAGCTTTGTATGAGTGCAAAGTTAATTAATAGCTCATTACCTTTTTAATAAGGCAAATTCATTTGGAAATAAAAGAGATGCCATGGAGTTTACTGCAGATTTTATGAGATTGGGAATATTTCTATTATTTTTGTGGGAGAAAAGACTTGTAACCAAGTCCTAAAGGCTGGCTGGTGCTGGGGGTGATGGAGGGGACCAGAGCTGCTCTCCCTGTCCCAAGGGGCCTGAGCCCCCTCTGCGTGCCCTGTGCTGCTGGGGAGCCCCCAGTGCCCCCTGTGTGCGCCCCCATGCTGCTGGAGAGCTCGGTGCTCGAGGAAGGGCAGGCACTGCGGAGGAGCGGTGGGAATCACAGAACCACCTGAGGTGGAAGAGACCCCCAAGGACCATTGAGTCCAGCCCCTGGCTCTGCACGGGACCACCCCAAAATCAGACCGTGTGTCTGAGAGCAGTGTCCAAACACTCCTTGGTGCTGTGACTGCTGCCCTTGGGAGCCTGTCCCAGTGCCTGACCACCCTCTGGGTGCAGAACCTTTCCCTAACCCCCAGCCTGACCCTCCCCTGTCCCAGCTCCATGCCGTTCCCTCGGGTCCTGTCGCTGTCCCCAGAGAGCAGAGCTCAGCGCCTGCCCCTCCGCTCCCCGTGAGGAGGCTGCAGGCTGCTATGAGGCTTCTTCTCAAGCTGTAATGCCCAAGTGCTGTGTTGTAGGGAAGACACATGGGGGGAAAGCAGGCAAGTACCTCCTATGTATCAAAATGTTGATGTGTTTTCTTTCCCTGGCAAGTATTTACCTTTCCTGCTCTTTTTGACTAGGATTAGCTTGCTTTCTCCATTACTTCCTTGTATTTCTCCTCCATCCCATGCCCGTTTCCATGTGCATACACTTGTATGGCTTTTCCTAGTCCGTTAAGCTGCATATCTCTGTATCTCTATGCCTAGGACTTGCCGGTTCAGCTCCGTATCAGCAGATGCTGAGGAAAGAGGAGCTGCCCTTCAATTATTGCGTTTGTCTCTGGTTGCTTTTACTTACGCTGTTGTAGACTGCACCAAGAAAATGTTTTGTGCCAGTGATCCTGAAGGAGCCCTGGACAGCAGCCTGTCTGGTACCGGGTCCTGACTAGCAGGACCTGGGAGAACGCCTTCACTGCAGCAGATGAGGGTGAGCAGTCAGTTCTGGTGTGTCGGTGTGCACCGTGCTCTTTCGGCAGGCTGGCTAATGGGGTGAGACGTCGCACCATGCCATGTGCACACCTTGTGAAAGTGGGGAGTATTTTTGCCAACTCTTACCCTTATTGGTATTTAATATTTTTTTATGGAAGAGATTGCATTAATCTGCCAAGGCCTATTATTTCAGTCAGTGTGGGTTTATGGATGAATTATGTCGGTACTTTAACTCTTCATTAATTGAGCTCTGTATCAGCTGTTCAATTATTTTTACCTGGGATTAATGCCAGCTGACAACTCCATGGCTGCTCAGGTCATTTAATTTGCCCTTTAAAAACATATTAACAAAAAAAGTCCTCTGCATGTATTTTCTCTAAGTTAAGATGTAATTTCTGCTTTTTATTCTGTACATAAAACTAGTTTGCATAATTCTTTCCCTGCTTCTCTCCTGTGTGCATACACAGGGCGTTCCTGGGCTTCATGTGTTCTAAAGCCGCATGCTGCCTCTGCTTCCCCACCTGCAGGGGTAGGGATCTGCCTGTGCAGTGAAAGAATTAAAAGCCTTGCCTTTCTGTATGCCTCAGATCCAGAAATGCCTTTTCTTTCATGTTCCTCTCTATTTTCTTCTTTGACTGCAGTGACAGAAGTGGTTTCCAGTCATTCTGAAATATGGTTAACTCTTTGTACCATTCACTAAACCTGCTTGGACTTAAAAATGATTTTTGTCCTTTTTATCCTCCCAAGTGAAGTCAGGATATAACCACCATCTGCTTCCCCCTCTCCCCAAATACAACCATCATAAAACTTAGCCAGTGTAAAGCTTATTGTGATGGTTATAAAGAAATCTCTATTGCCTCTTGATACCTTTGAGAGAAAGGAAATCCCCGTTGTGTTACCTTGCCATGGCCCTCCTGGGTCATGCTGGGCAGGATCAGGCCCTGCAGCAGGACCAGCCAGTTGGTTAACGAGCTGCTTTTAAAAGCAGTAATGGGAAACAAATAAAGGGTGTAAGTAAGTTCATTGCTCTTTATGGCTTCTTGAACAGTGGCTGTTGTGAAGGTTTGAGACTTGGATTAAAAAAAAAAAAATGCTAAGTCTGAAAGCCGGGAGACCTAACCTGGTGTCTTCAGGGAGTGGTACACCACCAGATAAAAGGCAAGCATTAGCACTAACTATTTTTAGAGTAAGAACAAGGAAGGTAATTTGAATATTAAGAATCAGCTTTGTTCCTTAAACAAGCAGGGTTGCACTGGGATCTGTCTGCTAATCAACATCAGTTCAGGACTTCCACCCACTGGTGGACATCCGACCACGTTCTTCTGACTGCCTCGGTGCTGGGGGACATCTCGCGGGTGGTTCCTGGTGTGCACAGACCTCACGTCTCCGGCAGTCAGTGGTTTGTAGTTTGAAATCACTGCTTAGGAATTTCTCAGAGCATCTAAAGGAATTAACCATTTCCCACCAGTTATCTCAGTTAATCTGTTAGTACTACTTTGAGAAGTGTACGGAAATCATTGGGTTCGAAAACACAGCTAAGGATTTCCAGCATTACCTGGAGGGGGTGGGGATAGAGCAACCCAAGCCCCTCTGGGCTTATTTAGAAATAATTAGGCCAGAACAAATGTCTGAACTGCACAGCTGATCCTCAGCTGTTTCTAGGCTGTGTAGCTTTCCTTCCAGGCCAGCATCCTGAATATCCTTATACAGAGTTCTGAGAGCCGATCCGCTGGTGAAATATTGCTGTATTGGTGACAGCAGCTGAAAGGCTGCTACTGAATGCTTGGAACGGGGGAGGTCTCCAGTTGGATCGTTGTAGGCATCTAGTCAGCTTCAGTGGCAGCAGGGTTGGGGGGGTCTGCCTTTAATAACGGGATTTCAGCAGCCTGCTCTCAGTCTTAGTTTACTCACTATGGGAAGTGTCGTGTGCTTTTACTATTTAGCACCAAGTGCCCATCAGCACCCACTTCACAGCCAGGAGAGCTATGCTAAATCCTGATACGAGAATCCCCAGGACTGTAATTGCTGTCCTTTGTACACATATTAGTACGTTTTGCTCCAGCGGTAGGGAGAGATGACGGCTCAAAGATCTGACGTGCACCTTCAGGTCCAGTGGTGCAATTAGAGCAGGAAGAGTTGGGGGTTGCATCTTGGGATGAAAAATGAAATTCATCCCTGATTAGTGCTGCAGGCAGTGGCAGAGCAAGCACCGAGAAGCTGGTTAATACAGTTCTTATTGCTTAAAGACGTTGACTGGGAATCGGTATCATTTACAGGCTCTGAGACATTGAATCCAGGCTTCCTGTAAGTGTATATATTAGTTTAAGATATTTCAAAATACAATGAGGTTCAAGCAGTGTTTTTGACTCAGAGGCTGTATTCCACGTTACATGAAAGGAGTGGATTTAAAGGAGCTTAAAGTAAAAAATGTTTGCTTGTATTCTTGTAATACTCTGAGCAAAATGTCTGGATCTTTAAATGTACTGAAGCAGTGGCCTTAGAGCCAGGATAGCAGCTATCTGCTCAGCATAAGAAAACTACTTATTGAACAGAAGTCCTTAACTGTGAATAGTTTTTACGGAGCTATTTAACTCTCATTTTTGACCAGAGCTGGTGAAAGTCTCTTGAGCACTAAGCCACTACAGAGACTGCACCATGAAGAAAAGGGCCAATGGGGCAGATGTGTAACACGGTGAGAATATATGGCTCACCTTAGATAACTACAGGTGTCCCTGCACTTTCGCTGTTGTGTAGATGTAGCTTAGAGGAGATCTTCCTTGCTGTTCGAGTACCTGTGCCACCTCCAGTGCCTGCTGGCTGCTTTTTGGAGCACCTTGCCCCAGCAGGCGTGTCTGGGGAGGAGCAGCACCGGCTGCTGACGGGGCAGAGGCAAGGCTGCAGATTTCATCTTCCTTGTGGCTATCGGGGATGCTGCTTCTGCAGCTGCTCTGGAGAGGTGGTCTTCAACCCAGAATAAGCCAAACAGTTGCAGGTGTTGGTATGTTCTCTATTAACGCAGTAGGTTCAAGGTCTGTACTAAAGGGACTTATCCCAGAGTCTTTTTGTTCCTTCTGCACTGTGCTCTTGGTTAAGAGCAGGTTAAGCTGTCTGGATGTTCGCTGATGGCTTTGTGCAGCCCAGCCAGGGCAGTGGGCATCAAGATAAGACCAGTGGCAGCATCACCACTTCTAACCAGGTTGGGGGTTTGGGAGCAATAGTGATCTACAGAGTTGTCCTGGTTGGTATGCAGCCCCTTGTTTGGAGAGGGGTGGTGATGAGGTATGGCCTGTGCTCAGTTTCATTCTCTCTGCTGAGAAGTAGAGGCAGCAAGCTGGCTTTTTGCCTTAGATAAGAGTTAATGGTGTGTGGTCATCGAGAGCAGTGACAGATAGATATACAGGTGCGAAACAGCCTGCTCCTGTGAATTGTCTTTGGCAGAACAGCCTGTGATTACAAAATCTGGTGTGTGACATCCAAATCACTTCTCAATTTAGGGTCAGTGAGAACCTTTCCTTGGTGATGTGTCTGAACACCTTGTGAATACCCAAATGACTAAAACAAGCAGTTACCTACCCTTCGGTAGCAGCGCATCTAAAACTTGCTATAGGAGTAGGGTTTTCTTGGGCTTGTCGGAAGGACTTTCCTTTGTTTTCTGACTTGTGATGAATGTTTAAGTAACAAACAGTAAATTAGGCTTGCCCTTGTGCTTCTCAATTTCTTGATTGCAACTTTCACTAATTTTACTAGGAACTTAATCCATGCAAGCTCTGAAAATCTTAAGTTGAGAGCGTTGTTATAAACAAAAGCATTGACCATCCTACAAGCAAATGAATGGAAAGTGAAGCATCTGATGTTTCTGACAGTTATGGAGAGGAAAACCAAAAAAAAAAAAAAAAAAAGCAGAGTTTTCAGTTTTGGAAAAGCACCTTTCACTTTCATTACACTTTTAATACATACATGAAACTGAGTCGTTCATGTAAAATACATTTTGGCATTGGTGTTCAGATAGCAATACTGCTTTATTCCCTTTGATTTTTGGAAAATGAAATTGTCTTGATGTTTTTCAAGAGAAATTGGTAACAAATTTGTAATATGTCTCTGTGCCCAAGGCAAGTGTCTTTCAAGGTGATAAATAGCTGGAAAAATGAAATTTGCACCTTCTGCAGACTGTTTTCCACCACTTACCTCTAGACACATAAATCTTCCAGTATATTTCCTCCTCCAGCATCTCTGTGAGATGCCTCAGTGTCTTATCTGGCACTTTCATTACGTTTCAGGAATGTTCGAGAGCGATTGTTCGATACCAGTGAATGTAGCCAGAAGTTGGGGGCTTGGTCACTGGTTTCCTTCCTCATGGTTTACTCTTGTCTGCTCTGTATTTGATACTTCCCTCCTCGCCCAACACCCCCCCCCCCCCCCCCCCCAAAAAAAAGCGAGGATTTATTCAATTTTAAGCCATTTAAAACTGTATTAAGGAAAAAGCACTTCTCACAGGTGAACTGCTAATACTGTGTGTGGTCGGGCCTAAGGTGGTGTATGGCTGCAGGGTCATGTCCTCAGCTGTCTCTGGGGACACGCAGGTGATGCTGGAGGTCGGTTTGACTTGTCAGAGTTTTGGTAGCAGTTCCGGTGGCTTTGTATCACAGCGTCCCGTACGTGTGCTTGTTCCATTGCCTACAACTTTTTTTCCCCTAAAAAGTAAGGAATAATAGTTAGTGCTGAGTAATAATGACTGAAGCTGGTATGCGATATGAATTGGAAACAAGAGTTTAAAGGCATTAATGGCTCTTCTGTGCTATAGCAGGCTCTCAGTCAAAAGGGAAGCCGAATCTCTAGGTGTAATCAGTGTCTGAAAAGCATCTCATGGCACTTTGGTGCCGTGGTGCTTGCTTTGAGTTCTATACATCTGGTCCTAGAGGCAGATGGATGGCGAGGGAGCACTTAGTGCTGGCTGCAGTGCTTCTCCAAGCAGCTGACCGTGTCGCTAGTAAAGGTCTAGTTGGCTCAGCCTCAGAGCTGTTATCTTGCCATTCGAGCTGAGCAAGTGACCACAAACGCTGCGTGGTTGGTGTTGGGCTCAGCGCCTTGTTCCGACAGGCGCCTGTAAGTCCCGTGCTGTTCAAATCCCGTGCTGCTCCCAGGACTGAGCGCCAGCGGGAGGCGTAGGGCAGGGTTGAGGAAGTTGAACAAATACTTCAGATCCCTTCTACTTTACTAAAACCTCCCCGTCCCAAAAGGGTCTGATTAAGGTGAATGCTGCTCAAAGGCAACGGTGGTGCTGGGAAGGGATGTTTTGCCTCATGGAGATGCGTGTGGCTCGATACCAGCTAAAACAACTGAATAATTTATGTTGACAATAAGGTATCATTTTGTGTATCTCAAGTGCAAATTTTTGTTTTAATTTACCTGAATTGTCATAAATTTATCAAGTAATTGAATAAATTAATAGGTTCCTGCCTGTCGGGTGGTGCTGTGCTTGGCGTGTTGAAGGGCTTTTTTTTCTCCTAGATATTTATTAGCTAGACTTGCTTTCCGACACAGGGATCTAAAGAAAACCTAGCTGTGGGTACCTATATGCAGTGTTGGCCTCCAAACTCCCCTTTAACCACCTGGTCCAGCCAATGGGACCGTCCTGGCTATGGGATATGAAGGCACGAACTGCGGGTCACTTAGAAGCTACACCCAAAGCCCCACAGCACTAGAATGCAGACAGAGCTGAGCATCGCTGGTTTTTGAAATGAATTCCCTTGTGCCCTGGAATTTTGGCTGATGCACGGCCAGTCCTTGTGGTTACTTACCAGAGGGGAAGGTGTTTGCCCTGAGCTTGAATGGCTTTATGGTTTCTCTTTTTTGTACAGATAAATGTCTTTCACAATGCTTGTAATCCCTGCAGGCGTGTTCCTGCTCCAGCAGGAGCAGAGGCAGACTGCTGGGGAGAGTTCAGGTGGAGACGACCGGGCTGAGCTGTGCTGCTCCTCCTGGAGCAAGAACCATGCCGCATGAAGACGTTGCACAGGGAGCAGCTGCTGTTTCTGTTTTGCTTAGCTGGGCCAGGCAAGTCATTGGTGATTCATGGAAAAGAAATTCAGTAGTCTGAAAACATTAAAGCTGAAAGAACGGGGTCATGTGCTTTGTTATCTATGCTTATGGGGCAGAGAGAGGGGAGAAAGGTGGCCCTTCTGTAAGGGTGTCACTGGCGAGGGAAAACAGCGCTTCTACAGGATGGTTTATGAGCAACTTGCATAACGAAGCAGTCACTCCCATATTGTATGGGTCTGCTTTGGGAACGTGCAAGGATAAAACAAGTGGTGTTGCCCAGGTCGTGAGGGATTGCCAGCCCTGTCCTGGCTGGATGCATCACCCAAAATGCTTGCTGTCTGATTGAGCAAGTCCTCCGGCCTTCCGCTCTCCTACTCCTTTGCCTCTGTGTGGTGTTTTTTTAAGATGCATTTAGGCATTCAGAGCTGAGAACAAAACAGATGCTGATTTATCCCATCTGGAAGGGGAGCTGCCGCCCTCCTCCATCTCCCTTATTGAGCTCCCACAGTGCTGTCTCTGCCTGACTGAACATG
The DNA here is from genome assembly GCF_964211835.1 of Anser anser. Taxonomy (NCBI): domain Eukaryota; kingdom Metazoa; phylum Chordata; class Aves; order Anseriformes; family Anatidae; genus Anser; species Anser anser. The sequence continues at coordinate 12,180,330 of NC_139737.1, forward strand.
TCCATTTATACCTATTTAGCACCACTGACAAGATAGCTAACCTGCATTTGATGGATTTTTGGCACTCCCCCACTCCACAGCATCTTATTTCTTCTCTGTTGAAGCCTTTGACGACTTAAGGATTTGATCTACCTTTTATTTCCATGTGGATCAGCGTTACTGCCATGCAGAGCAGGCACATCTGATGCTCCGTGCTCTCGCCAGCGGGAGCGTGGTGCCAACTGCTGCAGATAAGGCAGCTGATGTAAGGCAGGGGTGTCTGTGGTGTGTGGCTTTAATGGTAAAAACACTTCTACATCGCCTTTGGTCATCTTTTAATAAAAAATTTAACTGTCGGTCTTGGTGCTGCTATGAATTGCCACGTGTCAGCTCTGTGGCTGCTTTGGGGAGGAGAGGAAAACGTTTTGCAGTGACTTAATGCCAGCTCTGTCTTGGTCTGCAAGCCTCCCAAACGTGCTGTGTGCCTGGGATCGTGAGGGGAGGGAGCTGCCAGGTCCTCCCTGTGCTGGTGGTGGGTGCAGTTGGTGGTGAGACCCCCCACTCTGCTCACAAGCCCCCCAGCAGGGGGGTGCTGGTGCCTGTGGGAGGACTGGTGAGGGCAGGTGGAAGGTGCTCCTGGGCTCAGCTGCTTGGGGCAAAGCCCATGCTCCTTCCTCTTAATGATTCTTGGGGGTGAAACAGCTGCTTTGCCAGAGCATCACCACAGCACTGTTGGGTTGCTGGTATGGATGGTTCAGGAGGGGCTTTGGAAAATGGGCTTGAAATGCCTTTTACTGGTTCTGCTTGCTTTTGGCAAAATGACCATAAACAGATTAACGCAGAAAGCTGGATGGTGCGTGTAGGGGGCAAGGTGGGGGTTAAATTAATGATCCAAATTTAAGGATGCTACTTATCTTTCTCCTACTATTGCAGCCTCCAAATGAATTAAATTCAGGAGGTTTATTGGCCTGTAGTTCTAAAGCATCAAAAATGTTCCCCTTGGCAGGCTCTTGTATGTGTGTATGTGTATGGTGAACAGAGGGAAATGCAATCTCCAAGTTATCAAACTGTTTTACAGTGTTCTTCTGAACTGCAGAAACCCTTGGGAATATTTATGTCTCTCCTAGGTCTTATTACTGTGAAAATTATATGTTTTTATGGGATAGGAAATATATTGTATTTCTTTCTGATAATAAACAAAACTGAAATATTAGTTCTTAGCAAAAAAAATAAAATGGTGGATGCTTTTTGGGCTTGTTTCAGTTGTTGCATCTCTTAGCGATGTCTTTTCCTTGGTTCTTCGTGCTCCCACCCGTGAGACAGAGCTTGGGTTTGTTCGATTCCTTCCCCTTGGGTTGCATCACGTAAGCTGGGTGCTCCTGCGCCTCCCTCACAGAGCTGCTCCCCTCCTGAGCAGGGCAGGCAGCTGCCCACAGCCCTCCAAAGCACCTCGTGTGTGAAGGGACAGACCAGGCTGCGTGCTGACTTCAGTGTGTTTTCCCCAATAAATTGACATGGCACAATGAGAAGAGACTGCAGATCAGAGACTTCACCGAGAAGTGCAGAGCTTATTGCATCGCAAGATCAAGCACCTAAACGTCAGCTGCGTATTTTTGCTCTGGGCTCTTCCTCAGGTTGTGTATATTCTGCCTTTCCGCATGAAAGGGTTGTTTAATGATGTGAGGCTAAACTGTGGACCTGGGTTCGCTTGCCTTTTCTCTAGGCTTTTCGGTTAATCTTAGATAACTGAGGTCGTAGAGCTATCGGAAATGCCCATGGAGGCCCTCTGTGCTTAGGCACCTGCTTGTCTGGAGCAATCAGAGCTGTGGGTCCTGTGACTTCCTTACAGGCGTAACATCAAAAGCAGCTTTCATGTCCAGGGATCCAGGCAAATTTAATAAAAAGAGGACTTGACGTGTCTAGATGCTATGGTCGTAGGGAACTATGTGATTAATGTAGGTAGCAAATTACCAACAGTCTGTTATATACAGAGGGGGTGCGTGTTCCTGCTCCCGGACTGCGTTGAGACAGAGGTGACTGAGCACTATAGGGCGTGGAGGTTTTGATGGTGGTGCTATCTTTGAATTTTACCTGCGTGAGAATTAAATTGGACTGTAAGGAAGGGTGGTGGGGAATAATCTGTCCTAAATCTCTATTTAACTGCTGCAGGTCTTCCTGGGGGTGTGACCTGAAAAAGCAGTTCTGCTGCTCCACAGATGGCAGAGATGTGAGCTGGTGGAAGGAGTGTTCAAAAAAATAGTTCCTTTTTGACTGTTTGTTACACAATCCATCTTCTGTGAAATTTACAGAAATGTTGTCTTAATTCTGAGGACACAAGGTAGTTATGATCTTACTCTTCTCCTCACTTGAAGGAGAAAGAAAACTAATAAACTGGGATCTGGGGCAGAGCTGGGAGCAGGGAACGTTGGCTTTTGGATCCATGAGCGTGGTTGTGGCCTCTTCTTCTATTTGGCTCTGTGTGTGGGAATGCCGAACTTGTAGAACAAAAGTGAGAGTCCTGTCCTTTCTTTAAAAACAAAGCTCCTACATATCGGGTCAGGGAACGTCGTGTGTTCAGCTGCTAGCTGTGCTGGGGAGCAGCAAGTCTTCCTGCTGCACCACAGACGATGCGCACCTCATTTTTCATGCTTTTTTTCCAAATGACTTTTTAAAAACTGTTTTTCAAGGATAGTGAAATTAAAGAGAGGAGGGGGGATCCTAGACTGAAATGCAAGAACAGGTGAGGACGTTTTTGCTAGCCTGGCGTGTTGCCCCTGAAGTTTGTTGGTAACACCTGGGCACTATTGTGTCTGTAGAGGTGCTAGTGGGGAAATTGGGATGAGACCCTCTAGTATGAGGCAAGCTGACTTTAGATAAACCTTTTATCAAGAAGCTTACTTGTTTTCTGCCCTAACATGCTATCAGCAAGGCATAAAGCATCATTCTGATAGTAGGGGCTGCTCCTTTTATCCTAGCTCAGTTTCTCTATAAATACTGTTGAAAGCCCTTTTTCTTCCCCAAAGAAACCCTAAATATTTTTGGAAATTGCACCGGATATTTTTTTTTGCAGTACTTTTACCATGGAAGTGCAGCTACCTGGAGAGTGAAATATTGTTGTGGCCCCATTAGTGTAAAGCTGCTCAGCTTTTGGCCTCGTTCCCCCTGGCTGGCCAGCCAGCTCTGCATCGCAAGCCTTGCTTCTGGTGCTGGTAGTGTGCGAGCAATCCTGATTAGCAGTGCCTTGTGCCACGGTTAAGAACAGAGCAGCGAAGTAGGGCAAACAAACATGCAAGTGACAATACAGTTGAAACTGCACGGGAATATAGCGGGATTAGTTTGCAAATGTCAAAGAAATTCAGCAGGGGCACTGAGGAAAACATTACTCTTAAAACTTGCAGCAGGAGTTGTCTCTGACCATCGGCTGGCGGGACCTCTGCGGAGTCTTTCGTGCATTTTTAATTAGCTGGCCCTTTCTGACTGCTTGCCTCTTGCAGCCTCTGTTAACAATCTTCTCGTGTCCCTGCTACTGTGCTGGCTGAAGTGACCCCTCGGTGTTCCCGGCTGTCCCGTGGCAGCCCAGGTGACATCCTTGGGCAGCCTTGTGGGCTGCAAGGCCCGCACAGGGTGGTTAGAGGTGGATGCAAGTTCTGGCGTTAAGTACTAATTAAGTTCCTGGACACGAACCGCTTCACAAACTCCACTTAGAGGATTTGTCTAATTGACTGAGGGAAATGGTTTGAAGTGGAAGAACCTTTCTTTCCATTAATGTTAAAATGAACTGCAAATTACAGAAGTTTGAAGCTTCTGTATTTCCTTAAGATAAAAGCATTTAAAAAAAAATAAAATAGAACTTTGAAATCAGAAACAGATGCATTCGTATGTGGTAGGGGGAGTGGGGAAAGCCAAGCTGCTGCTGAGTGGTGAAGATGGGCTGTAATGTGTCTTCAGTCTTAGGGTGTGTATTTAAAAAAAACAAACAAACAAAAACAATGAAATGAGTACTGAGAGAGAGGAAAAGCTCACCGGGCTTAGCACATGTCGAGGCACCTGAACTGAGTAGTGCAGAGCTGTACCCTTTGTGCAGCTGGGGATGCCCTGTCAGCTCTACCCTGCTGTCCTGGTGTGGTAGCAGGATTCAGCTGTGGGTTACAGAACAGGTCTGTTCCTTATGGGATGGAATATTGTGGGGAGAGGGGTGCTGCTGACCTTAAAATAGCAAGGAAGGGGCAGGACCGCCAGGTGAATGCCTGCTTTCCCAGTGACTGGGGGGAAGTATGCGAGACCTCCGAAAGCTGTGCTCTGTGCGGTGAAGTCAAGGTCTGACACCTGGCTGAAGTGTTGTCTCAGCTGGGTTCTGGTGGTTGGCTCCTAGCAAATTCAGGGTACTGCTACATCTCTCTTCCGTGGCAGGTCATTGTCATAGCAATTCCTGAGCTGAGCATTCACACGTGGTGGCTGTGTGCAGTAGCCAGGTGAGGTGACAGCTGCCTATGAGCAGCTGTGGGTGTTTCCTTTTGGTCTCTCACCGATCTTTCCCTTAGTGGTGTGGACTAATGCAAAAAGCAGGGGATTCTGGCAGGTCCCCTGAATATCAATACTAGATCTTGGGCTTCTGGAGGTGTGGTGTGTCCTCTCTGTTCTGCTGGTATAGACGTGGGTAGGAGGTAGAGGTCTAAACCTAGTTTGAATCTTTACCTGCTTTCCCTTGTTCTCCTAGGATTCTTTCCTTACATAAAGGTGTCTGTTTGTGGTCTACTGTGTGCGTACCCTATAATTTGCTTCGTCATTATTAGGCAGGAAAAGTTTCACTCAATGGGTTGCCTTGTTAAGTTGAATTACCTGCATCCTTAATAACAACAGACCTCGTACCAACGCTGCCACTGTGCTAACTACAGCAAAAAGAGGGCTTTAGATCAAAGGAACCACATAAACATACCTCCTCGCCCTCACTCCTAAAAGAAAAAGGTCAGTATATTAAGATTTGTTTCATGGAAATACTGCCTTTAGCTGTACATTAGCTGTTTTTAGCTGTACATTAGCTGTACTTAAACTAAGACGGGAGATTTAGGTTAGAAATTGGGAGAAAGTTTTTCACTCAGAGGGTGGTGAAGCACTGGAAGGGGTTGCCCAGAGAGGCTGTGGGTGCCCCATCCGTGGGGGTATTCAGGGCCAGGCTGGATGTGGCTCTGGGCAGCCTGCTCTAGTGGCTGGCAACCCTGCCCAGAGCAGGGGGCTTGAAACTAGATGATCTTTAAGGTCCTTTTCAACCTAGGCCATTCTGTGAGTCTATGATTAGACTTCTGAACGCAGACTTCTGTCTTGCATTTCTGACTCTTCCAAACCAACAGGAGCTAAGAGGCAGTTTTTGTACTGAGAAACTTGTCAGGTGTTTGGCAGCACTAAACTTTGTAGGGATTTTTTCTGTAGTCCTTTTGGATTAGGTTACCAGTGCTTGTTACAGCAGCTGAGCTGTACCTCTACAGGAAGCCTTGCACAAGGTGTGTGTTTGTGGCAGAGTAGGGGTGTGGGCGATCACTTTTTAGATTCAAAACAAACACTTCTTAAGATTTTTGTGGTATCTCATCTGATGAAAGCAATCCAAGAACGTGTGTATATTTCTCCTCTGATCAGCCAGAAACCGAAGAGGTAAGGATGCTTCAGTTTAAGCATTTGGCCCAAAAGAGCCAGCGGCAGGTGGGTGCTACAGACCTCCAGGCATGTGCTGAGGGTAGAGACGAGCACTGCCAGAGCAGAGCAGGCTCACTCTCTGTGACTGTATTACTTAGTGAGAGTCACTCATGAAAAAGGCCACAAAGATGACAACTATTTTACCACCTTCTAGTGATCCTTTTCCTTTTAACCCAGTTTACATATGGAGCATTTAAATTATAAGTGTGCACTTTTCCTTTGAGGGATGCTTGTTAATATCTGTTTTATGTAACTTTAAAATTTCCAGAAGCTGCAGTGTGATTCCACAAATTATTCCTGGCCTCCTATGATTGTATGAAGAATAAAACTCTTCTCTGTAATATGGGCTTGTCCTGATAATAGCCTTGTATTCTGCCCCCACCTCCTGTTTGTTCTGCAGCTGTTATTTCTGTTCAGAGTCATATGTAAGGAATGGAATCTTTACCTAGAGCTAAAGTGTATATTCTCAGGGGATATAAATATCATGACCCTTATTTGGGAAAGGGTAACAAATGGCACCTAGCAAATACATGCTTTGATTTTTGTGAGCTGTTTTGACACTATCTCGGGGAAAAAACTTTAGTGTGAAGCTGCCCTCAGTGGCCAAAAATCTGGAGCGAGCTGACCTGCAACGAGCAATGTCAGTGTGGTGAGAGGTGGTGACAGGGACGTGTTCGCACGTGCTTTCTCTTTATGGAGAGAGAATGCCCTTGGATTTGTGGTTCTTGGTTGTAAAAGGCTGATGGATACTCACAACTGCATCAGCTCACCCATGCCCTTAAAACAAAGATGAAAGATGCTACCTAGGGAGAACAATGATGCAATATTTACTCAGAAGAGAGAGGCAGATAAAAGGAGCTGCTTTGTTCTTTCCCTACACCGTATGATGCTGCTTTGTCTTGAAGAATGTTAAAGGAAACTAGCTGTTCAAAACAAAGCCTAAAGGGAAAAAAATAAGATAGTAAGGATTGACTTCCCTGAGGCTTATTTAGCTCCCTAGCTCTGCATCTGCTTCTTAGTATGGAGAGATGACTCCTGGTTTGCTTTAACTTAATGTCGATCTCTACTATGCTGGCTTGATTCTAATCTATAGCATGTGTTGTTACCATCCTTCAAACTGCTTCAGCTCCCTACCTTTCGGAGTTAGCTTTGTTGATACTCATTTAAGTTTTTACATACTGTTTTCAGCCCTGGGCCTGGATGTGTTGACTGTCAACCTTTGGCCTAAGAGCACTGCTGGTGTGAGCTGTTGCAGCCGTAGTTCAGTGGGCTGGGGTGCCTGTGTCCCATCACACAGGGAGATCCCTGGTTTTGGAGACAACTTGTTTAGCTTTTATGTATGTGGTAGTTAGCAGAGGTAGTTGTAGAGACTTTACTTTTCAGGAAAGAATGAAGAAGAAATGAGGACTATTGTCAGAAAATTCTCCAGCTCTAGAGGAGGTGGTACACACAACGTTCCCTACAACATCAATTAAACATCCTGTGGAATGTTTCTCCCTGGGACAAGAAGCCCCGAATATCTGGTAGCCTGACAAGTAAGCTACAGGCTGTAGCATTTAGTACACGAGCTATGTGAGAGCACTGCAGGCTGTGCCTTGTCGAACCAAACTTCTGACCAGACCCAAGTCACATCCATCTGGGGTCTGCAGGTGGGATGCAGCCCGGCTTCAGGTCTGGGAGCAGAGCTTGAGCAGCATCCTGTGAGCCAGCAGCACTGCCTTGCTTTGAGTCCAGTGGCTGTTTAAGGAAAACCCATGTCTTGCTCTGTTGAAGACCTTGAATTAGCTTGTTTAGGGCGTACCCAAGGCTTTCTATAAATGTTGCTTCCCCTTCTCTGTCAGAGCACTGCTTGGTGCGGGGTGGATGGCTGAACTTTCTGACCATATAAGCTTTCTGACCCTGTAAGAAGCCATGTATGGCTGGGGTTTGCAGGGTAGCTGCTGTGTCCCATGGTGAAGAGGTAAGTATGAGCTGGGGCAGCTGGTTGCAGCTGGGGGAGGGAATCCAGTCTTTGCACTCGGGCTGGGGCTGAGGCTTAGGGAAAACTACAGCTCAACCCACAGTGGGGTCAAGCTTGGCCTGAGATGGAGAGTACCCATCAGCAGGGCGAGGTGCCCCAGCCCTGGCGTGGCTGTGTCTGCTCGAGGCTTCTGGGCAGGTCATGGCTCCAAGGGTTAGCCATCTAGCTGTGACATAATGTACAGGTAACATCCTATAGGAAATGGGTTTTCTTTATGTATAATGTCTTGGGTTCATTCATCTGCTGTAAGGGAATGATTATTATAATAATGGCTCTAAATGCCCTGAAGTCTTTTTTTAGTTCTTATCCAGTCCCATACATCTCGTTTTCCCCTCAAGGCTGCTAAGGAAAAGCCTAACTGATAAATCTGTGGAGACAAGTAATGGGAAATGATATTGATCGTTCTTTTGGAGTGCTAACTTACGTGAATGGCCTTGTGTTGGTTATTCATATTCAGGTTGGTGTTTAGTTTTTTATACAAGTTTTGTTATGGGACCTTAGGGATGTTTGGAGTGATGGCAGGTGGTGCAGGGAGCTGGTAGGAGCTTGTTTTAATTGACTTTAAATTCTGTGTTTGAGATATCCAATTCCTGAGTGTGTCATTTCTGTCTATTAAGTATTCTTGATCTAAGTGCTTTTTCTAGCTCTATGAGGACAATTCCTTATTTCAGCCTTTTATGTCTGTGGAAGGAATGTTTTGCTGGTTAACACCACAGAAATGTGGATGTTCCTGAACGGACAAAGCCTATCCATACCTATGTTACCTATCCACACACAAGTGTAACTGGGATATAGATTCTGCTGATACATCTGCAGCATCTCATATTGCACTCTTTTGTGTGGCATTGACTCCAGCCATGTCCTTATGTGAAATTTAAGCTTTGTCAGTATGTCATAGTCCTTGGTGGGAATGATTGGTGTCTAGGACAAGCATAAACACTAGAAATTAGTCTGTAATGCTAGCAATTTAGCAAATATTCTGCTTTTTTTAAAAAAAAAAACACCTTCCCTAGTTAGGATTTTCTGTCCATCACAAAACCAATTTGCATTGCTGTCTTCAGCAGCTCTCAGGACCAGCCAGGTATGTTCCAGGTGAGAACGGGCAGCTGAGGCTGACCTCAGCCTCGCTGCTTGCAGTGGTATCGATGAGCGAGTGTAGATGCAGTGCTGTTGTGTTGCCGTTACGGCCTCTCCTGAGTGTCTTAAGCCAGTTAGACAGCTATTGCCTTCCTCAAAATTCGTGTTCCGCACCCTTGATCTACTTCGGATGCAATCACGACACCAGTAGTAAATGACCTTCTGCTATCTCTTTGTTACTGCCAATGCTAGCAGAAAATCCCTGAGTAAAGATTTTTTTTTTCAGCCCTTTAATAGATAACTTTCTAAACAGTTCAAGAAAACACTGTGCTATTGCACAATTAGCAAAAATTTATATAGATCTCTTGGAATATAGATGCTAAGGCTACTTTCAGTGGTATAAAAATGATATAGTTTGTTTGTCACGGGCTGCCCAGAAAGAATAAATGTCTGTTACTGGAATTCCTGGGAAGAGATCGAGTTGTACTTTTGTCTCCTTGAAACGTCATCTTTAAAAAGATACTGTCGTATAACTCTGGATGCTGTGCTGTATAGCCACTAACATTGAAAAGTTGGCACTTCTTTTGTAATTTCAGATGCTTGTCTGGAACAAGTGTTGTGAGAGTGGAAGGGAAGCCATTGCAGTGAAGAAATAGTTGAGGCTGTTCTGTGTGGGCTCAGGATGTCGTACTGGCTTCACCCTTGGAAATGTCTGAAGCATTGCTGTAGTGTGGGAGAAGTCACAATATTTGGTACGGGCTTTTTTTTTCCCCCTTCAAGTGTTTGTTCTTCAACATGTTGTGAAAGCGTCAATTGATGTTACTACACTTGGTATCCTGTACAGTAAGATTTCTAAAACAAATTGTACAATTGAAAAAAACTTCTTTCTCTTAATAAAGCTGACTTCTGATGTGAGATCTTTAGGGCAGGTGCAGCTGTTTGCACCGGAAGCAGGATGCTGCAGCCCCTTCTCAGCCACTACAATATAAATATACTACCACAATTAGATTGTTCTGGAGAGGAAAGGGGAAAAAAAAGAATCAGCCCAATCTTAAGGTTTCTGATGCACTTAACCCTCTGCAGCAGCAGTTTGAGTCCATATCTCAAAGTATAGGAAGCTGAAACGGAGTGCCATTTATTCTGCCATACTCCTCAGTTAGGGTGAGGGTTTTAGATTTGTTTGCAGCAGCCCTATGTTTCAGGGCCCTGTTCTCTTGCCTTGTACATGAGATATTGTTGCTTCTGTGCGCTGAAGTATCTTGTGCAGATGGTTTTGGAGTGGGAAAAACAGGACCCCAGTTATCCATGGCCTGTACATTTGTACAGACGTGACTGCCCACTTACAGCAAAAGCACTTGTGTAAAGGCAGAGTGAGTTTCAGGTTCATGCAATCACTGAACGCTGAAGATTCTATCTAATAAATAAAATAGAAACCCGTAACTACCTTCACACCCTGTGTTTTAACCCCAGGCACTCGACGTGAAAGTTGCTCTCAAAGAACTGAGGAAGGTACTGCGTGAAAGCGTGCTGTGATATTTAGCACCCAGTTGTGTTGCCTGGAGTTGAGCCTCGCATCAGGATGAGGCTGGATGCGCGGCGCCCTCAGAGCCCCAGTGTTCCCTCCCGGCACAGTGGCGCTGTGTTCCCGGCTCTGGCCGCTGAAAGCCGGGATTGTTGTGGCTGGGTGCTGGCAGCCGCGGCTCCTGCTGCAGCGTGGCTCCGGAAACCTGCAGCTCCTGGGCTGCGAGAACAGCCAGCGGGCTCCTTCCAGGCCCTGGCGTGCAGCTGCGCCTTACTGGAGTGCTGCGTGCTCTGCCCAGTGGCTCGTGCGGGTCGTTCCCGCGAGCTTTGGTGGTTTTTAGGTGTACGTGCCCTTGCGACCAGAAGCAACTCCTGCATTGCCAAGGTTTAACTGTACTTTGTATTTGCTTATAGCTACTTGGCAGGGATTTCTTTCTGCTTCCCTTGCCTTAAAAGCTTATAACCTTGTTTTTTATTGAAAATCCTTTCATTTAAGACTGTAAGCATAAAAAAGTAACTATAGTTTTCTTTCCAATTATAGATTTGTGAATGTTATAGTAATGGTGCAAAATGTACTTGCAATCTGTGTTTGTTTAAAGTTTGAGTTGTGTCTACGCGTGTAGACTCTAAAATCCTAAACTTCTAAAATCGCTCTATAGCAAATACATTGCTGTACGTTCTGCATGCGCTGTGTGTAGCCACGTATCTGTGATCATAACTGCAAAGCAGCTAAATTATTCAACAGGGATTTTACTCAGGAAACGTGGGCTTACCTTGTGCTCTAATAAAGAGTGGCTGGCAGCCCCTTGAATTTTTTATGGGTTCTTGGTACAACTGTGGTCATTGAGTGCGAGGCAGATGTTAAACACTGAAAAAACAATGGTAGTATTAAAACTCAAGCTCTAATTGATGGTTCTGTCTGCAAAGGACTAGAAGGTGCCATAGCCCTAGATGAAGGGGTTATTCCGAACTTTGGGCTTTGGGCTTCTAGTGTGGGTTCAGGCTAGGTGTCCTTTGGTTTATTTCTATGGGAACCTATGTAGGATAAGAAAGGGAGGCTATTTGCAGTGTGCTGAGGAGGGGGGAGAAAGAAAAGAAAATAGTGCTCACAGGGTGAACAGAAAACCAAGTCCAAAAGATTTCTTCTAGAAACTTGGAGGTTAGCAGAGGAATATGTGGTTATACTATCACAGGGCTATTGTATCTCTGGAAGCTCAAGAATTTGCGAGGAGGGAGGCTGTAGGTTTTTTTGGTCGGCTTTTTTTTGGTTGCTTTTATACCCAGGCAAATTTTGGAATCAGAGCTGTGCAAAAGTGGGATTCGTAGCAGCAACTTGAGCACATGGATGGTTAATCTCATATCCATTTAAACCTGAACTTTAAAATTGAAACAGACCATAATAATTCTGAGATTGGGCTCTGCTGAGTTTACAGCCAAAATAACTTAATGTAGTCTTTTTGCTTCCCCACCACTACTGTTGTTCTCAGAATATTACCAGTGCCTGTTATGATTTTCCTTCAAAATCAAAGACATTTGTATCAGGAGGCAATAGGAAGTCTCTGTAATAACAGCCACTAATGGATGACAAACTCATTTTCTTTAGTGAGAAAAGTCAAGGTCTGTGGTAACCTTGTGATAAAAGCAAGTCTAGCATCAGTTCTTCAACTTCAGCATCAGCCGACAAATCGGAGGAGTGTAACAAAAACTTTTGGTGCTAAACTAGTGCTACCAAAGCTTGGGGGAGCGAGTGAATTGCAGACCTCGTGAGCTGCCATACTGACAAGCACGGGGTGATCTTTGTCTCCTCGGGGCCTGCTTTTGTCTCTGCGCTGCTTTGGCAAGTGACATCTTCCAAAACTAACCTGTCCTATGGCCAGGTCTTGTTCCTGGTGGGATGACCAAGGTAGAGGAGGAGGGGATTAAAAAAAGCGTGTTCTGATGGGAATGTATGTTTTTTTTTTCTGGATGCGTTCAGATAGCTTGTGTTAGAAATAGTTTTGAGTGGAAGTAAATATTTCTGAACAAGAAAATCTTTCCGTCTTAGGGGAATTCATAAAGGGATTTCTCTGCTGTAATCAGGTCGTTAGTGTTCAGTGGATCCTGACACATCAAAGAGACTTTTGTGTCAGGATGCATCTGCTTGGAAAGCAAAGCCATTCTGAGGAAAACTTAGCAGGGAAGTTCTTCAAAAGGGGGAGCGTAACCCCCCGGTCAGCCTGTCACAACGTGTGAGTATGTCACAGCTTTTCCAGCCGAGTCTTCGGCTTCGTGTCTAAGACTTCTGTTTCTCTCTGGTTCAATCCCCAGTGGTGCTGTCGCAGGAGGATGTCTGGAATGCTAATGGGGTCTCCTCAGAACTTGATTTACTTCAGGTGGCCATATTTGCTGCCTTGGGGAGGCTGTGTGGGAGTGCAGGCCATGGCCAGCGGCATGCTGGAGGTGTTGGTTTGGAGACTACCTGCTGCAGGTCTTTTCCTGTGTTATTTGGTAAATGGTGGCAGTGCTTTAATAAGAAGAGGGTGGACAAACAGGTGCTGTTGTGGAAGCAGCTTCTTGACCAGCCATGACCGGCCAGATGAGGTGCCGCAGGGGGAGGCCTGTCCTGCCTGGGAGGCCAGTGTCCTGGGCCCAAGGGCTTCTCATTATGACTCTGGAAAGGGGAAATGAGGAAAATATTGCACATTAAGAACAGTTTCACGGTCTTTCAGAGAAAACAAAGATGGGGCTATGGTCCTCGTGTGCTGAAGTTTTACGGTGGTGGGTTTTTGTTATCTTACAAATAGCATTTCTATGAGTGTGTTTATCAGAAGTGTATTTGATCTCTTTCTAAGCTATAGAAACCTCATGTTCTATGCAGATCAAGGCCAGCAGGCTGGACTGAAAGATTTAGGAAAGCTTGCATATTAATGTCCAACACATCTATTTACTATTCTTATTTCTTGTTTTGTTGGATTTTGTTAAATGGCTGTAACTGTAAAAAATTCTCTATCAAGCATTTGCAGCACTGCATTAAGTTGTTCTGACCTTGCGAGTGCTGTGCAGCACCTAAAGCAGGGACACTCTGTAAATTACCACAAAAGGAGTAAAGAAATGTGGAGACAGATAATCACAATTATTTAAGTAGGAAATAACTTTGGTCAGGTAAAATGCTAACTTCTTTCTTTTTTTGTTTAAAGACCACTAGAGAATTCTCTGTAAAACAGCTTGTCTCCTGTATAAATTTAGCACAGAAGATTATCAGTTAATTTGTCTCTACTTCATAGTCAAGTATGCAAAGCTGCTAAAGCCTATTTTTGCCTTAAACATCCCTGGGCTTTTTGTCCTAATTTATTCTGTATTTCCAATTAAGCTGTACGTTGTCAAAAGAAAAAAAAAAGTTACGTCTTTTTTTCTGAAAAAGAAATTCCTCTCCTAGTTGAATAAATCCCGATGGAAGCCTCCTGCAGCCTTTACTAAGGCATTTCCTGGAAAATCAGGATCTATTCCAGAGTAAGAAACACAAGACCGGTCCTGTAGGAGCCAGTTGCAGATGACAATAAAAACATGATGTGACTAGTACAGTATTCTTATATTAGCCTGAAAATTCAAATGTGGAGCCCTTGAAAAGGAGGAAGAGAAAACAGTTTGGGGGCTTTATTGTTTTGTTGATAATTGCAGTGAAGTGTAGCCACATAGATGAATCTTGAGTGGAGTCCTTGCAAACACTGATCTTACAGGTCTTCCTTTGTCAGTAGACAATGAAGAAGCAATGGTGGCACGCTGTAAGGACAAACCTGTGAGTCAGAGGCACTTGGTCTGTGCTGGCCCTTGGGTCTGATGAGTTATGTCAAGTTCTCATCTCATTTGTAGTCTCTTCCTCTCTACCTGCCACTTCTGTTGCAGCTGCCGGAGCTGGGGAATCCCAGAACTCTTGAAATACCTTTACTGCTGATTTACATTCACCTGCTTCAGCTATAGAGGAATTAATTGCATATCTATATGATGGAGGAGATCTTTGTGCGGCTCAGGGTTAAGATCCTTAGGACACAGCAGAGGGGAAAGGACACAGCTGAAGGGGACTAAATCTTGTACAGCTAAAGATCTGCTTTGATTTCCTAGGCATTTATTTCCTAGGATTTTTCTAGGTATTTCCAGGACTTAACCTCTAGTATTTATATCTTCAGAAATGGTAAAGCCAAGAAGTAAATCTCTTCCAAGGAAGTAGAAAAAAGCCTTTTTCTAAGGCAAATTCTGAACTGAGGCTGTGATGTCTGGGATGTAGGAAGGTGAGATTGAACCCTGGGATGTGGGTGAAGTTGAGAGGCTTACATCCGTTGCTTCAAGGACGATGCCACAAATTATTTCCTTGCTCTGGGGCTACTTTTTGTCTGTCCTGATCTGTGTCCGCAGCAGAAAGGTGCAGCACCCGCACGTGGATGTGCGTGGTCCTATGGGGAGCACAAGCACAGCTTTGTTGGAGTTTCTCAAATTGACTAGTGCTTCCCTTTGCCTGGTTACTTGTGTACCAAGTTTCTGAGCCTCTTGGCTGTGATGAGAAGTTACTGGTGATGCTTAGTCATTGGGAAACTAGGGATCCATTTCAGGGTGTTACTCAATGTTAGGCTTGTTTTTTCCTAAAACAGCTCAAAGTTGTAAGAAGGACATCTTATTTCTATGTTCATGTGACTTTAATGTTATTTTTAGGTGTTTTCAAGAGTGTGATAGTGAATATCTTTTTTTAAATACAGGTAACAAATACCTTGTGATTTACATAATACTTTCAAATGTCTGTATGCAGAGGAAAAATTAATTACTGCACATGGTACTTACAAGGCGAAGGCAGGGCGCTTTCTAGATAATTACAGTACCACTGCAGAGTAAATATATCAGTCTTCAGCTGACAATATAATTTATAACAACTATTGAGTGATTTGACTGCTGTACGTTGTTATTGTTACAAGAATTATTTTTTTCAGTGGTGCTGAGCAGCTGTAGATCCTCACAGCTGTAACTGGAGCTGTTTGCTCGGTGCTGCTGGAAATCGCACCGGTGGTGCCTACAGTTCATGGATTTCTTTCTGAATGAGGAGTTGATGAACTCAGAGTTGGGATTAAAGCAAGCTTGCTTTTTACCTTTTTAATCTTCCTGCTCAATCTGAGAGGCAGAAGGAGAAACCCAGGAATACAAATCTCTAATGTAGAGTTTTGGTGCCAGATATTTTTTTTTTATTTTATTCATGGAAGCCATGAATTAGATCACTGACTTTTTTTAAAAACTAAAAACCTGTGCTGAGGACTGATAATTCTGGCTTTTCTATTCTAACAGGGGGTGCTACGTGGGTTAACTTCAGGATGTGTCACTGGAGGAACAAACAACTTGTGTTTTGCTCTGCCACCCTTCACTGACTGCAGCAGCTGTCCACTCGTGTGGCCTTTACCACTGCTGTCCCATTAGTGGTCATAACACATCTTTGTCTATCGCAGTGATGCTAAGAGAGGGCTTGCTGATTGCTTCTGTGCTTAGACTGCAACAAAGGAGGGGAAAAAACATCCTAGGAAAGGACACTACTGCTCTCTTTCCAGTGGTTCTTACGTCTGCAGTTGTCTTCAGTGACAACAGCGTGAAAGGGTGTTGGACAAAGTGCTGTGTTTTGTGACAGTGATGCCTGGGGAAGAGTTGTCTTGTTTTTAATTCCTTTCCCACTCTACCCACTCTAGTCTCTGCTTTTATAGCTTTCGCTCCTGTGCGTTGTCAGACGCTACCTCAGAAAAGTGTGCTTTGGCTAGATCTGTGAAACTTTAAAGCCATGCTTCTATTAATTAATACCATTAAGATTATATTGCCTCATCATTTTTTAATGTTCAGCCTCAGGTAACCGTTAATGGTGCTGCAAAGTATATTAATAAAAATTACTTGTAGTAATTAAGGAAGAAGTGAGGAGTATGTGGGGAGCTCAGTGGTGGGTTGAGAAGAAACGGGAGCGCAGCCCCAGGGGCTGCTCATCTCTGTCCTCGCCGCTGCGGGGCTGGCCACGGGTGGGCACACGGCCACGGAGCTGCGTGGGGACGTCCTCAGCCCCTCGCCTGTAGCAGTCTGTGCCTCGGTATCTTCTACAAAAAGGCACCTGAACAATGGGTTGATCCCGAAGTGTTAAGTAAGGATAGAGTAGTTTTAATCCTCTCTTCGTTTACTGGGAGGAATTAGTCATGGATCGTTTGTGGTGGTTTTGTTGCTTGTAGAGAAGTAGGGTAAAGACCTGAAGATTGATTCCCACCGGTTCTTTGCAGGAAGCACCTTGGGTAGCTGTTGTCAAAAGGTATCCTCCAGCTTTGTCCAAAGGCTGTATTCAGTCACTCACAGCATGTTTGGTAGCACATGCATGAACAAAGACATGAGTGGGTGAGATTTTGAGCAAATCAGGCCAATGCTGGTCTATTTTGCTTCTGTTCTATGTTCAGCTTGTGTAACTGTATGCTCGTTTACAGCTAATTGTTAAAATCAAGTGGTTTTCACTGAGGCTTGCCCATCTTGTTAGTTTTCCTAGTACATGGCTGTAAGTGCTTTGCTTATTGTTGTGCTCATTGGTGTGGATGAGCTGCGGCGCTTTCTGGTGGTGATCAGAAGAGGCAACTGCTGGCCCCTGCTTCCCTCCTACGAGCTTCAGGCACCTGTTCACCAGCCCCACGGTCCTCTTCATGTTACAAACCCTACTCATCTGGTCATCTTCATCTCACCTACTTGAACCATTAGGGAGGAGAAAGTGAGCTCTGTATCTTACTCGGCAGGTTGTCACGTTCCTTTTCTTGCCCTGGCCTAAAACGGTGGCACTTGCCACCCGCCTTTGTTTAAATGTTGAGGAATAACAACCACTAGGACAGTGCTGGACTGTGGTGCTAAGGAAATCTGCTTCAGGATACAAATGTGCCACTGGGGTGGAAAAAAAGATGACCGGTGCCCCCAAGAAATAGAAAACTTAAAATTTTGCTTTTGGATCTCCTTTTTTTTGTTGTTGTTGGCTGGAGAAGCTACGTAGCATTGTGCCGTGTCTCAAACCTTGCAATTTTGTGTTCTGTTGGTTTTTAGGAGTTGTTATTTTAATGTAGAAGGTTTAATATGTAAAGTCAGCTTCCCTGTGGAAGTCTTAAGCCCCAGAATCTTTAAACAAATGAGAAACTCTTCCCCCTCTCCCTTAAGCAAACAGACAACAAAAATTAAGACAACTGAGAACACTTTGTTTCAAGCACTGTATGGAGAATATTGGCATTTAATTGAAGATGTCTGACCTGTCTTCTAGTGTTTTCCTTTTGAACTGGAAAAACTTTGTGGCTTTATTTTTGCTGTGAACACCTTACCATTGAACCTTACCATCTACCATCTTGCAAAGCTGCTGAGAGATCGGCTTACGGATGAAAGGCTTGAACTTCATCTGCTGTAATAACGTTCCAGACTTCTGATGCACTACCGGTGCTGCAGCACTGTGTCCGTGGAAGCGATGCTGGTGCCAGCCTGTGAGGAGATGAGCTCTGTTGCAGTAGGAAACGTGACGTGGTAGCACAGTGCCTTGTGGTTTTGCGAACTGAAAACATTGCTGAAATATCAAAATGTCAAATTCTGTTTTGAGAACCTTTTTCATCAAAATGACAATTGCTATTTTAGTGGTTAAAAGAATTCAACTCCTTACCCCGATTTGGGATGCAAAGAGAGATTTTAATGTTTGAATCTCCCCTGGCCCAGAAATTCTGAATTCCCCTCAACTTCCATTATAGCCTGGCAAAAAGCTCTGGTATCTTTGATCCTTCTGTTCATCACAGAGAAATGTTAAATTAAGATAAGACTGTTTTCACTTTATCCAGATGAGAAATTCTCCATCTAATTTGGGAATTGGAGCAACAATCAATGCGTGCTTTCCAATGTAGATCTATTTCCTCTTTGATAAATCTAGCAAGACCAGAAGAGATCCAGATTGCATTATCCTTTTGGTGGTGCTATCCTAAAAGCCTAACATTGTCTAGCAGATAGGAGAACACCAGATGGCGAGGCTGTGGGCAGGGTCTTCAGTTCAGCCCTTGTCTGTCTTATGGGCAAATCGCTGCTGCTTAAATCGCTGCTGCTTTCTTCGTTTGTAAAGTGTGAATAATAGTACTTAACTCCCTGGAATGCTAATGTCCTAATCTTTCTGCAGACACTTGCTTCTATCATAGAAATAGAAAAGACAGTAATGCTCAAAGCCAGGTTTCATCATCTTTTCCTTCAGTCTGTCAGTTTAGGGTGGAATTTGAAAAGTAGTTGACATGGTCTTAGTTTTATTCCTGTCTGTAAGCCAGTAGCAGTACTCGTGCCAGCTTCATCCTGACTGGGATTGACCTTTGCTTTAAAAAAACACAAACAAAACAACTACAATTCTCTAGTTATGTAAGGGAAATGATATTTACTGAGCAAAAAGTGGAAATAAGTTGTCTTTCAAACTTTCAAGCAGTATTCTGCAATAATAGATTTTTTAAAAACAACTCTCCAACTTTTTTTGGCTGACTTGGGCAGTAAGTAGCAGAGCAAGGTCAGGGTGGGTCAGAATATTGCTGTTGTCTGGGCATTTCAGCAGCCGATATAATATTCATTGCACTGGTAGCAGCATTGCATTTCCTGAAGTTAATACAAGGCAGATTAGAGAGCAGACCTGTTCAGAGCTTCCTCCGGGTCCCTGAGCTAACAGGAACGCCTGAAACCCTCGGTCAGGTTGGTACCCGACAATGAGGTCAGCAGGGACAGATGGACATACACAGGGACAGACGGGTAATGTGGATAGATTGAGCCCATACGGGCATGCTCTCTTCTCTGCCAACATCTTGTGACACTGCCATTTACTGGGCATGATGAAGTTTGGGATGAGGCTTTTACTGGAAAGGCTGGAAAAAGTGCCAGTTAGCTCAGCCTCTCTGAAGTGACTGATATGGATCATAAAGGATGTAAATTAAGTGTGTTGCTACTGCTCCTGCAGCTGCTTGGTGTGCAGTGTTGCTTTGAATGGGATGTTCAGGCTTTTGTCTCATAAATTCAAAGTTGCAGTTCCAATTGTAGGCTCGATCAGTAACCTCTGAAAGTCACGGCCATCTGACAGCTCTCTTGCGGCCTATGTAGAAATTATTTATTGACTCATATATTCTGACTTAAAAATAAATGCACCTGTTCAGTGCTATACTGCTCTGGTGTACACCCATTTCAAACGTGACCTGTGATTTTACCTCTCTCCATAAATGGGTTCTTTGCTTTTTTGAGTGTGTTCCACCCTAATTCTCTTTTTGTTCCTGTTACTACAGATGGATAGCCGCTCTGAGTCGCAGACACACTATGCTTTTTCTAACCTCTTAGAAGTATGTGCCTTGGATTGCCTTCTGTGCCTGATACACAGCAGGTAAAAGTCTATTAAAGCTCTGGCCAAGGAGTTTCAGATGACTTCTGTTGCTGCTTTTCCTTCAAGTAAAACAAAAGCCTGCTGGAGTGGTGAGCAAGGCATTTTTCCTTTAACATGGAAACCTAATGCAGACAAGTGGCCATGTCGTAACAACTAGCAGAAGCCATCAGTCAGAAGGGGTCATAGGCTGAGTGAACCCTGTAGCCTGAACTGTACTGTGCGTTTAGCTCAGACATGGTACCAAGTTGAAATATGTCTGTAATGGACCATGGGAAGCTTCTTGTTGCAGTTCTCAGATTGTTTTCCTGGATTAGCTGGAAGAAGGCTGGGCTAGCCGCTGCTATTTGCAGCAAATTCGGTGAGCTCTGAGCTCCATGTAGGAAGAAGAGCCTGATACAATCTTGTGCTTGCTTGGAGAGTGCTGTGATGTCTGAATTCACTCCTTTGCTAGCACATCACCAGCTGCCATTGTGAAATTGAATCTTTAGATATAGTGGAGTGCCTGCTCTATATTCTACTTGCGGTTCTGAGAACTTCCCTTTTAATGGCCAGTGTGGGCATCGTAAAATCCATATACTTATGCAGGCTGTCTGGAGGCTTTTAGATTTGTGAGGAGGCACTAGAGAGCTAAATTTGGAGCCACTAAACCATGGCTCTTCTACTGAGAGTCTCCCTAAACAACAGCAAAAATGATAAAGATGCTCATGTTTGTGTTGCTGCTTTCAGTTTCTGGAGGATTATTTCATTAACATGTGACATTCACTGTAGATTTGGGAAAGTGATATTGAAAATGAAGCTAAAGGACAAATGAATTTGAGTGTAAAATACTTAGTGCTTCCCACACAGGTGTTACATGGAAGGCACTGGGGTTCAGAAGGATGGGGTGCTGAAAGATGGAGAGGAGCTTGGGGTTATGGTGTAGTAGTAGGCACAGCTCATTTTTGGAGCCCAGTACATCTTAAAGGCATCTTGAATACTTTCCTTTGGATTTTAGGGATTGAGGTCAGAGGAGCTGGTTCCTGAGAGGTGTGAGGACCTTTCCCTTTCCATACATTATTAAACTGCAGAATTGTTGAGTTTGGACGGCGTCTCTGGAAATGCAGTCCAAACTCCCTCCTCAAGGTAGTGTCAGCTAGAGCAGGTTGTCTGCTTTGAAGCTTCTGCAAGGATGGAAGCTCCACTGGCACAAGTTGCCCAGAGAGGTTGTATTAGATCAAGTTTGACTAAGAAAAGGATATTATGCTTAAATGGTGTTTACTGTATTTTAACTTGTTCCTGTTGCCTCTTGTCCTTTGACTGGGCACCACTGAGAAGTTGGGTCTGTTGTCTTTATTCCCTCCCACCAGGTAGTTGTGTCCATGGGTGAGTTTCCCCCGGACCTTCTCTTCTCCAGGCTGAGCAATTCCAACTCTGAGTCTCTCACCCCTTGGACCTACGAAGAATGCAAAGAGTCGGTGACATAAAAGGCCTCAAAGGAGTTGGGGTGTGCGTGGCGCATCAGAGGAGGAATGGGAAGGAGGAGGTGGCCGGTGTCTGCGTGGAGAGGACACAAGGCAGGAGGGTTATCTATGTTGTGGATGTGGCTGGAGGTCCAATGCTGAGGCAAGGAGCTCCGTTGAAGTGTGGGGAGGTGGGAAGTGGTGCCTTGCCCAGGGAGCGTGTGGGTCAGACTTTGTAGTCAAGATGCGCGTCCTTCGCCAGCAGCTCACTGTGATGTATTTTCAGTAGCCTGGGGCTCTGGATGCCTAGAGACAAAGCACTGTGCACCAAAGGTTCCTTAGGGTGATGGAGAGGTCTGGAAAGGCTGGAAATAGATTTTTATGTTGTGGGAGAGTGGGAAAGGACTGAAAGTCAAAGTGTTTTCCCTGGAGAATATATTCCAGATTTACTATAATTGTACATAGCCAAATCTGGAATATATATGAAACATAGCACTGATGGCCTATCAGATCTGTTGAACATCTATTTTTGGTTATTTCAGGTGGGGTTGTTAGTATTATTCCTTGATAACAAAATCTGCAAGAGTGGAGATTACTGCTGTAATTGCAAACTAAAGTAAAAACTGGAAGCAGCCCTGATCCTGGCAGTCAATGTTTGTCTTAAAAAGTGGTCAGGAATATCTTGAGCATAGCGTTGAAATTCCTCTGTGATGTAGGCTTTTCAAAATAGGCTTTTACTACCTTAATCTTGGAGAAAATGGGAACTGAAGAGTTGAAAGTACTTTAAACTGAAACTTGTGAACATCCAGCCGTGCAGAGGCGTGTGCAGGCGAGTGAGATTCAAATGACTTCTCCGTAGTCACCCAGTCCGTCCGTATTGCGTGCAGTGCGCGTGCTTCAGCCCATTTTCTCTCGATGGTTTGCAGTCTCATAATGTTGATCACTGGAACATTGCAGTCTCTCTGCTGGCTTTGTTGTGCAGGCAGAGCTGGAGCACTAGCACCTGATAACGGCACCACCCTGAGCTGTGTCTTGCAGCAGTGTTTGGGGAACTTCACCTTCCTGTCTGTCTGGATTTTAGTGGGGGTTTAGCCCGGCAGGTGGCTAAGCAGCACACAGCTGTTCTGTGCCCCCTCACTGGGATGGGGGAGAGGATCGGAAAAAGGTAAAACTCATGGGTTGAGATAAAGGCAGCTTAATAAGACATAAAAGGAAGGGAAAACAGCAATAAAACCACAAAACAAGTGATGCACAATGCAGTTGCCCCCTACCAGCTGACTGATGCCCAGGCAGTCCCCAAGCAGCGACCTCCACCCCTGGCCAACTCCCCCAGTTTTATTGTTCCCCACAGTGCCCTGTGGCACGGGATGCCATTTGGGCCAGCTGCCCTGCCTGTGCCCCCTCTGCTCGCTGGCAGGGCAGCACGGGGAGCTGGGAAGCCCTGGGCCCTGTGCAAGCACTGCTCTGCAATATTGGCGTGTTATCAGCACTGTTCTCACCCTAAATCCAAAACACAGCACTGTACTAACTACTAGGAAGAAAACTAACTCTGTCCCAGACAAAACCAGGACAATTTTTCACTTAGCTGTTGTCAGGTTCACAGGCTTTCAGACTTCTTGCTGCTCCTTGATCTTTTACCATACTGTTGGCACATGACTGAAATGATACTCCTGCATCTCCAAAGTGTGTATTGGCTACTTTCCTTTGATCTAGGCTGTCCAAACCCTCTGAGATGCAGGAGAGCTCTTAGTGCTTTAAACCACAGCGCCTGGTCTGCCAAACTGCTCTGGTAGTTTGTTCCTGGGTCAGTACGGACACCAAACACCCTCCTGCTGCCCTGTCCTCGCAGCTCCTTCCTGCTGACTGTCTCCTGGAAGTGCTGTACGAGTATGATTTTTGTCAAATTGTTCAAATCTGGAAACAGATTTAAATCAAGCAGTGGGAGTTAGCATGCTAACATTAAAACACAGGTACCTGAGAGTCACTGTCATGGGTAGTTGAAAGCCTGGTGCCAATTTATTGTGTGAATCAAAGGCTTTTTAAATGCTGTACCACTAAGTGGCTGTAAAGCTGGAGCTCTGACTTCAGGAAGGTGGGAAGAATTCCCCATAGAACTACTGCTTTGTCTCCCCCTCCCCAAAGGTAATATTTCCCAGATCTTTTTATTAGTATTTACGTAAAAAGATCAATTACATCTCAAATAATCAAAATTTAAATTTCTGTCGTCTTTAAAAGCACTGGGTAAATAAACCTGGGTGTTTTAGGGCTGTGATATTGCTAAGAGATTTGGATGCATGATCTCAGTAATCTTCATGAGCTGTTATTAGCAGAGCTGCTCAGATTCCCAAAATGTTATTTTCAGTTTATGGGGAGAATTAGGATGAGGACGCAATATAACCAATCTAAACAAAATTACCCAGCCCTAACTTCTTAATCAGAACGTGGGGATATCTAAGGAGGAATTTCTTAAAATAACTGCTCAGAATCTGGGGGAGGAGGGAAATCCTCCAATCCCGATTTTTCACTACAAGGCCCATGATAACTTCTCTTGCATTTCATGGATTTGTAAAGCATCTCTGAGGAAGGGGTATTAACCCTTGCTGCCCCAGCTGCTCAGGAGGCTCTGATTGCCCTTTGCAGTAGGAGAAGAGAGGTTTGCAGCTCTGACCTGCCAAATTTAACTTGAGAAAATGTCCAGAAGTGGCAGAAGCAGCACACATCCATACTGGAGCATCACTGCCTGGTGTGGCCTTGGTGCTGCAAATGTGTCCAGTTGCTGTCTTGCGGTGCTCAGCCTGAGTTGGCAGAAAATGGGTCAGCATCTTGCTAGTTGGAAAATAAGGGGGAAATTTCAATTCCATTTGTGAACACAGCTTATGCATTGCAAACACAGAGTAGATTAGAAGATGTGCCTGTGCTAGTGTAATGATTGTTTCCATGAATCTTACCCCAAATCTCCATGATAAGAGGACCATGATAACAGGGGACACTGGAGGTAAGAGATGCACTCATGGTGCGCCCTCACACGGGTGAGGTGGGACCTGCTGCAGAAAGCATTCTCATATGCACACACAGATTTTTGTTGCTTTTGTAACCAATTCAAGTATTTGCCATATGGCTGCTTGGTAGAATTTCTTCTTCCCATCCTTCTGTAGTAGGAGGGTGCGAAGCTCCCTCCACCCTGGGCTCTCTCAGGTCGATTCTCACCAGCTGTGTTCTGCCACTGCTCCATCTTCTGTCTAACCACAGGGCAACAGCCGTTTTGCCTGTGAATGTCTCAGTCTCTGCAGGGAAAAAGGCAGGTATTTCCCCTCCCATGACGCTCAGACACTTGTGTGCTATTTTTTGGTTTTCCCCTCAGCTATGCCCACAGGCTGTTACCCTTGGTGACGGGGTAGACTTTTCAATGGTGTCCTGAATTGGGCCTGGACAAGTTTAGATTGCTGCCCATATATTATATAGCTACTTCCCACAAAATCAGCTTCTGGGGATTTTTTTGTCCTTCACTGGGATAAATAAGTCAGTGGCAGACTCATTTTTATTTGCCAGATGTGCCCAAGCAGCTGGAGCTGCGCTCTGCTGCTACGTCAACATCTTTCCCACTGACTGTTTTTTCCTTTATTTCCATGGTGGCATATTTTTAGCTTAATTAGTGGTGGCAGTGCTGATCTGCTGCCTATTGTTTTCTGTTTATTTTCTTTGTCTTGGCATTTAGAGGCTGTGGCACAGATCCTTGGAAGCTAATGGGTCTATTCCCACCTTACCAGTACAGTTGGCAGTACACAACAGCAACCATTTTGATGAAGGCTTGTAAAATGGGAATCTTCTTCCAGAATCTGAGTAACATGGGGAGGAGGAAAAAGCAGTTTCCAAAGTAATTTTGAATGTTATATTGAAATCCAAAGAATCAGCATTCCAGGGCATATTTCTGCTGCAGAAAAACATGTGTATTTGGTATGTGTACTAAAGAAACATTGAAATTGCAGCTCAGTAAATGTGCCCCTTATCTCTCAGGTCATTCTGCTCTTCATATTTTTCCACGTGCTCTCTCAGTTGCACATTAACCTGTATGCTTCTGAAGCCACAAATAGCAGAGTCAGCAGAGCCTAACTTTGGTAAAGCAGGACTAAAGCAAAGACCTTGTATTTGCTGTAACAGTTTATAGCAGTTGTCTGTCATCTTCAATGTCTTATTTCTAGCCTTGCCCAACATTTGATTCTTCAGAGAAAGACAATGCTCCTCCCCAAAATAGCAAGGTAATTCTTTGGGAAAATAACCCTGCTGTGATGTGTTTCATCCAAAAGCAAATCTGAATGATTCTGTGCTTTGCTATGTGTATACAGTAGAAAAAAATGACACTTATAACATTCTACTTTGTCACAGCGTTCAGTGCAACCAATTATTTCAGCTGATGGATCCACTTATTCTCCAGAAGTTATAGCTAGCTCTTTGATATCTAATGAAAGTACTTGCCACTTTTGGTACTTTACATCTTCAAAGCGCTGTATAAACATTTAAATTAATACGAAACCCACTGGGGATGGCAAATGAATGAAGTATGTACAAACTTGCACTTACAGGACTAAAAGGCCTTTCACAAAATGGATAGAAAGCTAAGCGTGCCTTACGTGGCCTGGTAGCAGTGCCAGCGCTGCCCCTGCCCACCAGGTGACACATGGGTGCATCTTCCTGCAGCCTCCTTCACTTCCCTGCTCAGGTGAGCACAGATGAAAGCCTCTCCCCCCTCTCCTTGCCACTGCTTGCAGCCACTCCTTTTCTTGCTGTGAGGCACCAGCCTTGTTCCCACACCAAACAAAGTGGCTGTCCTAGGAAGGAGGTTTGTGGGCCTGTAAACTGCTGGCTGAACCAAGCCCACACCTGTAAGTCGTGCTGCAGATCTCACACCCTGCTTCAGTGTCCCGGGTGACCATTATCTGCTGGGTGATGGTACCCGGGGTTTTGGCTTGTGCCACGTGGTGACATGCGCTGTCGTGCTGATGGTTCTGGGGAAGGGTCTCAGGAGGATGCCAGGGGATTCCCAGTGTACAGCAAACGTTTCTTGGAGGGTCTTAGATGCAGCTCTAAGTCCTAATGTCTGTAACAATACAATTCTCTCTGTATTTAAAGCTTTTCATCCTTTTCTGAACAGTCTGATCTACCCACAAAAGTGCTTTTTCAGCTGCTGTTAGCATAATCTAACCTTCCCTGATCAGCCATCGCCTGCCCCGTCCGTGAGCAGCGCACGATGCCCACGTGGGGTTTTGCTCTGAACAGGCCGAGGTGCAGGCTCCCTCGGGCAGTGGGGCCAGGGGTTGTTGGTAGTCCTGTGCTGTTAATTGCCACGGGCCGAAATGGTGGGTTTGTCCTCTGCTAGTGCTGCCACCCGCTGCCATGCTACATTGAAAGATGTGGAGTGTTTTGGTGTTGGCAAATAAACTGCAAAGCCTAACAAAGCCAAGGCTGACACGTAAGCTCAATATGTTGCAAGTAAAACTGCTGATTGCCAGCTAGTTGTGGAGGTTGGAAATGTTAAAACAGCTTCCAAAGAGATATTTAATTTTCTTTACCTTAAACCAACCAAAGATGCGGAGGACGTGGTCTATCTTCCAGCACACAGGAGGTCTTTGTGCTGCGCCTCTCTGCTGTGCTCGGCAGCTAATAATTTTTAGAGCCATTTCTCTGCTGTAGCTTCTGGTAAGTAGATACCTACAGAGACACAATTAGAGACGGGGCTCTACGAGGTGGGGTCACTGCTGGCTGCCAGTGCTGTAGCTCTGCTTTTGGCAAGAGCTGGGCTGAGGATGCTCGTGTCGGCGCTTCTTGACAGCGGTCAGTGCTCGAAGGCAGCGAGCTGCCGGCTGCTATGCGCGTTCAGCTCCCACCAATGCAGATGTGTCTTAATGAAAGGCTCAAAGCAGGGAACTTTGAACCCATGCCTAACAGATACGACGCATGTTGTTGTAAGCTTTCTGCTGTATGGCGTTTCTCGGGGGTGCCTCCATCCTGTTGGAGGTGTTAGGTCTGATCTGGTTCAGTAACGAATGCCATCGGCTGCTTCCTTGTGCTGTGTTCTGAATTCTTCATGGGCCTGTTGGTTTAAAAAAAACAAAAACTTAACACAAACCGCCTTACTAATACCTCTCTTGTAAACATTACTGAAAAAGGAGCAAACTTTATATTCATGTATGTTCTCCTTATTATGGTAATTAATTTCCCTTTATAACTACTTACTGCTTTCCTGTATCTAACCTGCCCCTTGTTAGCAGTAGCAAGCAGGAAGCGGGCGTGCTCGGGTTGCAGGCGCTGCTCCGAATGCTGACAGCCTGGCAGCCTGGCAGCAGCGCTGGGTAAGGAGCCCAGCTCGCCCCGAGCTGCTGCTGCGAGGCTGTCGCTTCCCACTGCTCCCCACGGTGACGGACGTGGCGGGCGCTGCATCGCCGCGGTGCGTAGGGAGGAAGGGGAGAAGCGAGAAGGAGAAGCGTCTCGCAATGAAAAGTACCGATTCAGCAGACGGAGCGAGCAGAAATGCAAACCGGTCTCACGGAGCACGGAGAGGGGAGGAGGAAATACAGTAATGCGATGCACGGATGCTCTTTGATCTTGGCTAGGATTCAGAGCGGCGTGGTCCTGCTGCAGGTGGCATTAGATAAGAGGATGTATTCCCTGGACGGATTTTTGCTGGCACTCTGAAGCAATTAGATTTTGCTTGTTTGTTAAGTGAGCATAACCAGGTGTTCCCTCCCTCCCCTTCCCCAAAAAAGGGTTTGAGATCCCCATCTCCCGAATGGATTAATTATGGTTTCATCTCCCTCCTGTATCAATTACAGCAGTCTATGCTCCTGGGCTTGCTAAGGGGGTTTCTTGTTCCCTTTCCCTCTCGCCTTACTGAAAGGTGTTCTTGAATTGAGGTAGCTCTTAATGGGTGTAAAGCAAAGAGTTCAGAAGCCCTGTAGGATTAAAATGAGACCCAGATATTAAGATGGGTTTAGTTCAAGGGCCAGAAAGTTTCTTGTAGGCATGCACTGACATTTTGAAGACATTTCGAAGGTGAGGATGAATGGGATGAGATGCAAGAGGGGTACCTGCAGGGAAAGAAAGCATTCTTCAGAGGGCAGAGAAACTGTGTGTCCTGTGTCAGCGATGCACTCTAATTTTCTAGACTCTCTGCTATGTGATAAGAATCTGTGGGGTTGCTTTTCTGCTTTGTCCTAACTTCATGCTGGATCATCCTTGTGAGAAATAATGATATGCATTCGGAACTGTAGCTGGGCCAGCAGCAGGGACAGAAAGCTGCTCAGGCTTTCTCTGCGTAGACCAGAAGAGACAGGTAAAGCAAGCAGAAGGATATATGCTCTAGCATCCCCTAGGAGGTTTTGAGCTTGTGTTTTGAGCCATTGCTTACCAAAGTTCTTACCTCCAGGAATTAGTCTAACAAATCAGCTTTCTCAAAATCCTCAGCCATTTGCTGCCTTACAGTGTAATTGTGCGTGACTGTTGCTCATTAGACAGCAATATGTACCTCCAGGGAACGGGGCTTTACAGCCTGGGATGAATTAAACTGAAACTTTGGCAAATGTCTCTGCTTCTTTTCAGGACTTAAAAAAAGTGTGGGCTCTGTGTGTGTGTACCTTCAAGCATCTGGGTATGGTGTTGGTGGATGCTGTGTGCTATGGGAGGAGGTGGTGAAGCTGTGACAAAGCTGCTGCTCTTAAATCCATCCCTTTTCCTGCGGAACCAGGAAAACAGAATTCAAGAGCAACATTGGAGTGTGTTATATAGTGCACACTTGCTTTGCACTGGAGACCAATTGGCAGGGATGTCTTATTCATGCCAATGCTGCCCAGGCTGCCAAGCATGTTAGCAGTTGTGGTTTAGGATACACACATCTGTGATTCTGACTGGGATCCAACCTATTAGCCCATTTGTGCATGAATGCAAGGGGTAACTTCCAGCCTGAAGGTCGTAGTTGTTCTGTGTTTGTCTCTGCAGGGGAAGGGTGGGAATTCCCCCCCCCCCCCCCGCTCCCCCCATCTTTCTTATTAGGGCTTTGGCAGAAACATCTTGCTTTGCTCACTGTATTATGTATTTCATCACTTTTCGTTGTTGCTTTCATACAGTTCTGCTCTAGAGAGTGGATTCCTATCTCCAGGGTCCAAGCACAAGTGGCTAATGAACCATTTGAACTCAGTAGCCACTGATCTCTGTTTAAGCTGAATGATGCAGGGTGCAACTGTTGGTGCTGCTGTAATCAGTGCAGAAGGGCTGGTGATATGGTGGGGGTGGGTGGAGGGAAAGGAGGGATGGGGAGTGCATGGAAGCCTTCTGGCTTAGAATATTTTTCAATGACTTTTACCAACAGTCCGTTCTGTAGAGCTGCTGCCTTCCATTGAAGGAGAAAAGTAAAATCAGAACGGCTCCGTGTGGGTCCTTCGCCCCTTCAAAATGAATTTTGCTTCCTTTGGACTTGGAGTGTGTTTATAAGGAGATATGAGAATACTGTTGAGGTTGTCTGGTGACTGCCTTATATGTTTTTCTCCCTGAATGTCATATGTGCCTACATGAATAGGTGAAGGCCCTGAATTCCCATGTCTCAACCTGAGTGCTCCCTGCACTTTGGCACTTGAGCACTCCTGGTAACGTCTGGTGTTCAAATCTGGCAAAGAGAATTGCCAGCTTCCAATGCCAGAACTTTTTTTCATGAGGCTGCAGGGATTCTCATCTCTCCCTCTGCCGTCCAATTTTCCACTCAGCAATATTACACCGGATATGGATTTTGTCTCATTAACTGTAGGTTTCTAAGCATAGTGTACAGCAAGCAAATACGTTGTTAGGATGTCAGGCTGTTCCGCTATCCTTCCCAATAGTAATTCTCAGTTTAATAGAAAGTATTTAATCTGGCATCGTTATGAACTTAAAATATATATTATATATATTAAAATATATATATATATCCAAAATAAAGCTAACAAAGCTATGTTAGATCAAGACAGTTGAATGAAGGGAATCTTGTCATGGAAGAACATGACTGCTGTAAGAACTGAGTTGGTATGTTTAATCTCTTGGCCAAATTTCAGTGGATGGATAGGGTACGTTGGGCTTCTGAACCACGAAACTTGAAGGGTGAGATTCATCTCACTTGCTTTTAGATGTCTGCAGCGTAGACAGCTGTGCTGGAGTGAGTCCTCAGCTCCCTTTAGAGTCAGTGGAGAGGAAGAGGTAGTTCTCAAGGATGATTCATCTCACCTAGACATCTACGTGAATGCTGCTGCTGAGATGATATTCAGAATAAAAGTACTGGTTTCTCTTCTCTAGCTGTAAAGACAGCATAGATGATATGGGTGTCTACATTACAAACATTTAAGACTTAGATGAATCCCAGCTGACATGCTTTCCGTTCCTCCCTGAAGTTGGTAGGATTTCAAAGCATTCAGTTTGATGTGAGGGATGTACAACATTGACAAAATCAAGCCTGAACTGCCTGTGAGAGATGTGAAAGCCGTTCCACATTTGTCCTAAACTTCTGTGGGTGGCGAATGCGTTGCTTTTACTTGTCAGGTGGAAGAGCATTACCGCTGGGTGCTCTGACAGTAAGGAAAAAAAGTATGTATTATTTTGATCTCCGTACAAAAACGCAATGTGGAGATTTGGAGCGAGCCACTGTCCAGTGACATTTGAGCACCGCTCAGTATATCAGCTTAAATGCTGAATATATCCAGATATCCGGACACTTTAAAAGATCTTTGTTATATTCATTTTTTAATGCTTTTCTAGGGCAAGATAGTTCATTCTTTTCCTTGCATTTAGCATGCAAAGCATCCAGTTTTAAATACAAATTAGTTTGAAAACAATCCTCTTTTTGCTTTTTTAAACTTTTAAAGCTTGGATTTAGCTTTTTAGGCTCATTAATATTCACACACACTGCTTAGTTAAGCTTGCTTTAATTTCTGTGTGCTTTGTTAACAGGGATTATAGTGATGTTCGCATTTGCATGCGAGACTTTGACTATTGTGTAAATTCTGGTCATTATTATGGGGGGGAAAAAAAGTGTTGAAAATCTACCTCACTTCCTCCAGTTCTTTAGCTGTTATACTTAATAGCCTTGTGAGAGTGTTTCTTTCCATATTTATTAGGTGGATTTTTCATTTCTCTTTGAAAGATGTTTGAGAGCCTTGGAAGCCCCGAGGAGAAGGCAGGCTTCTGGTCTCCAGGTATGCCTTTGGCACACTGTATTGACAAAGGAATATATCCCTTCAAATCTGGAAAGCGAAGACAGCCTTGGATGAGTCCAAGTTGTACAATATTTCGCTCGGCTGTGACAGTTGGAGGCATTAGTTACCTGCCTCTGTTGCTGTGGCCAAATGAGCTGGAAAGCACAGCAGCTTTCTAACGATGTTCCGGAGCCAAAGCCTGCTCTCAGCAAAACACCTGTATTTGCAGCCAGTGGCTGGCTGGGGAGGCTGCTGAAGTGTTTACGGAAGGATAATCTGTAGCTTCTTTTTTCATTTAATTCTAAATGTGCTCAGAGTTCATAAGTGGCATTATCAGATCTTGAACCTGCAGCCTGCCTCCCCTGAGGGAACACGCAGCCTGGATGGCCCCCGGGCTGGTCCTGTGCCAAAACGATGGGTGCTGTGCCGCAGGTCTGCCTGGCAGAAGAAGTGGGGGTGCCAGAAGTCTTTCAGGCCCTGTGTGAAGACAGTGAGCACCCTGCCAGCAGGCACTTGGCTGCCAGAGCCCAGGTGGATGTCACGAGCCCACTTCAGAGTGGCTGGAGCTGGTCTGGTGACACCGCCTTCTGAGGAGCCAGAGGGCTCCAGCCGCCTTTTTGGGTGTGGTCATATCTCAGACCATTCACCTGTATGTCACCGGGGTGCTATTTTAACGCCTAGCTTTTGTGCTCGTTTCAGTTCCCGAAGCCGACCCTCCCCTTTCGTTGGGTGCCGCTGGCACCTTGCCGCTGCGAGCCGGGTGGGCAGGGCGCCTGGAAACGGCGGCCGGGAGGGGAGCGTTTAATGGTGGCAGCCTTGGGCCTTCGGTCAGTCCTGGCCAGGCTGCTGGGCCTGATGACCCCACGACCTGGGGAGAATTCGGCCAGGTTTCCCCTGGCATTGGCTTAGTGCTGGTCGGTGAGAGGGAGGGCATGGTACACAGAGCGTAGGGGGAAACGAACAGGCTTGATATTAAAAGCGTAAAGTTAGATTTCTGAATCTCACAGGGCTCTTTGGGTGCATTTCCTTGAGTCGTAGAGCAGTTTGTCATTTTCTTTCCCCTGCCCTGTCAACCTGACTTACAGAAGTACCTCAGTGTGGCTTTTGTGAAAACTTCTAACCCATTTTTTGCAAAGAAGCGAGGTTTTTAAAACCTGCTGCGTGATCTTCTGGCAGCAGTTGCCCATCGAGACCTCCACCTCCTGCATTAATGGCACAGACAACTTGGTCCTCGGAGGACCCTGGCTTCTGTTCCTGTCATGTATCTGCTGGCATTTCTGTGTATGTGGGTAGGTGGCTGCCGAGCACTGACACAGGCTGCTGGTGGTGTGAGCCGTGGAGGAAACCCGTGCCTGTCCAGAAGCTGTCAGTGCACCAAGACAAAGCTTGAGCCAAGCAATCACACTTCGCCTCTCAGCTGGGCTTTTTTATTGTGGAGGTCACAACGTTTGCTCATAATACTGTTTATGTTAGTAAAAAATAATAATAAAAAATAGTGTGTATTTCCTTTCCTTTCCTCCTTTTCTTCCACAAAAAACCCGAACTATCAAGTCAGCAGTCAGAGGGATCTGTACATCCAGGAGCTTTTCATGCAGAGAGCTTCCCTCTCCCTGCCTGTTCTGAAGGCATGCACATTGCATCTTCCCTTGGCATCTTTGACAACGTGTCCCCTGTACTCTGTAATTTCATGCATCCCTGTAATTTATCACTCTTACAGTTTTGGCTTGTGTAGCAAGAGATGCAACAATCCATAAATCAGATAAAATATCTTGCATAATAAGTACCTATATTTATCTCATGTTATGTTTGCAGGGAAAAAAGACTCTTGGTTGGGTTTGGGGGCAACAGGGGGTTCAGAGTGTGTGCCGGGGGTGGGGGGGGGGGGGGGATAATTCTCTGGCAGTCAACCACGACATCCCTTTGCTTTTGTATTTCATAGGAAAGAACTTGTTAATTCAGTAACTATTTCAGACCAGCATCCTCCTGCTGCGGACGCCCGCTGTGGTGGTGGTGGTGCGTGGCACAGGGAACACGGGGGGACGGTCACGGTGCAGCTCCTGGGGACGCTTTCCTTCCCACTTCGGCTGGAACGTGCTGCGTGCTCCGAGGTGCAGAGCTGTTGCACTTTCCAGCTTCAATAAATAAATCCTATCTGGTGGATTTAGGGTTTAGCATTACCCGTGTCAGTATCTAATCTTTTGTTGAATCAGTTGCTGGATGCAGTCTTTGTTTGCTCAAACTTATTCTGACTTAAGAAATCCTGGGAGAAATCTTAGGAGATGGAGGGGAGGGAGGGATAATAGCTTCCGTACCTCTCTTGTGGTATGGAGGGCTTCGTCTGAATTGTCTTCAAACCACTCTGTCCTGCCCCAAAAGATGCAAGACCCTGAAGATAGCCTTTGCTGATGAACTCTGAGAAAAATAACCCCTTTGTTCATTAAATGCACATACAACTGAAATTGTAACAGGTATGAGAGTTCTGCACAGTTTGGGGCATCTTTCTGCATTCGTGAATGAGAAGCACATCAAGTTTTTCTTGCTCAGCCTATTCAACTACTTTATAAAGTCAATTTGTAATGACTATTACTATGGAGAGACTTGTAAATTCGTGTAATATCTGTCCATATAAACAGAAATTGTAGGCTCGGGAAATGTAGCTTGAAAACAATATTACCAGCTGTTCACTGCTAAATTCACTTTTCTCCTCTCATTCCATAAATTAATTGTTAGTTTCCTCACTGCGGCTACTGCTGTAGCCTGAACCCCCCCAGCCAGTCCCGAGGCACGGGGCTGGGTCTCTGCAGAGCCCTGCTGTGAGAGCACTTGTGCAGATGTGCTATGTGAAGTGGACTTCAGGGCTGGGATTTGTGTAGTAGAGGAAACAAACACCCTGAGATGCACAAACCTGGTCTTCTTTGCAGTTCCAACCACCAGAACTTTGCGGTTGGTCAGGGGGAGGAGTGGAACATGGCACTAAAAATCTGTTACCTTTGGCTTTTATGGCAGAGGTTCTGGCTTTCTGATGCTGATGGGTTTTGTTGTTTTTTTCTTTAGTTTTGTCGTTTGAGTAGGCTCCAGCAGAATAATGTGTAAAGATCAGTGCTGGAGAGGCAGAGCTTGATCCTGTCCAGCGTGTGCGCGCTCTGCCTGAGTCCTGCTGGTTCAGATCAGAGCGCTTTACGCAGCTTAAATGAATATCAACATCAGTTGAAAGACTTGGAATCAAATAATTTGCCATAACTTCAGTGAGAAACACTCTGTGGCCAATAACATAGGCTCAGGCAAGGATCTCAGTGAAGCAGCAATTTTTTTCGTGATTGCAGTGGCGGGCATCCCACAAGCAGGAGCGCACCTCCCAGTCACGTAGTACAGTTTATATTCTTTATTTCTTGACGATTGCGACCCTCCCCTGTTTGCCCACTGACTGGGTAATCCAGGTTCACAACCTATCCGATGCTTCACAGACAACACATGGCTTTCAGTTGCCGGCCTGTTGTTTTTCAGATTTCTTTTGACTTTTTTACTCTTTGAAGTGGTAATGTTTCTTCACTTACCTGACTTGACTTGACACCGTGATTTTTACCTAATTGCTCTAAGGAGTCTGCTAAGCTTTCTTATCACTGCAAGCGTATCTCAATACCACAACCCTTCCCTTTAAACCATCTAACTGTGCAAAACCAACCTTTTTGTTCCCACATTACTTACTGGTTCTCATGCTCCAAGAAAAAGTAAACCTGCCAGAAAATAACACAGTTTTAAGACTTAGAAGACTTAGTGTTCACGTTCTCAGGAAAATTAGTTTTTTAGAACCGCAAAACTATTTAGCATCAGCACAGTGGAAGAGGAGGCAGAATCCCGAGGTCTTCCACAACTTGCTTTGATGCAGTATTGCTTCTCTAAACAGGCATCTCTAAACCCTGTCAGTATGTCGTGGCTAAGTAGAGATTGATCATTAAATGATGGACGCTAGTTCTAATTATCACTTCTCTGGGACCTGTACTCTGTTTTCATTCTTTATCGATAGTTTTCATTGTGGTATTTCAAGGTGGGGAAAAAAACCATGTGTGGCCCAATATTAAGGGGTTAATTATCTGAAACTTTATATCTACAAGTAGTTTCTTTAAGTGAAGGAATTGTCAGGGCTTAAAAGTGTTTCTTGTATCCATAGCATGCGAGCAGGTGAGTAACTGTGAGCCTGAGGCATGCTGGAGGTGTGCTCGTGCTTCTAGGTGAAGCTTAGCCTAGCATCAGGGTTTGAGAATTCCTCTCTTGTGTAGCTGACATGGTCGTCTGTTACTGTGAGAGAAAAGGAGGAATATAAGAAAGTGACTAACGATCTTATAAGAGCCATAAAAACATTCAATTGCACAGATGTATAAGCTCTAAAGCTCAGCGCTGGTACAGATGAGATTGTTTCTGAAAACGTGCTGAAATAATGCACTGTTTGCATCTGAGACCACGGCAAGGCCATTCGTACCCTTTTTCATTTTAAGAAATGAGAACTCCTAAGCAACAGAATATTTTAGCTTTGTACTAGCAAGATTTTTCTGATTATGTAGGAAGGTAATTTCAAAGTGATTTTTTTGAAAGAAACAGCACTAAAACATGCGTCCAAAGCCAAATCTCTTTTTTTCCCTACATTGAAAAAGGTTTTAAAGCATTTGTTCAGTCTGGAATAGTTCTTGCTGGCTAAATCTATTCTTTTTTTATACATTTGAATTTGTGGTATCCTGTGAAAGGCTCATTGTTCGCAGACATGTTCTTCTGAGCACACTGCAACTCTGCTTATGAGTTAGCTTTCTGAAGGAAGCTGGAAAAACTGGCTGTAGGTTAGAAATACAAACCTTCAAGGCTGGGTGAACTGGAAATGAGACTCTTGTCTGGACGGTGGTGCAGTTAGGAACTGTGAGATTGAAACGGTTTGTTTTTTTTCTTATAGCTCAGGACACTTGGACTGGTGCATAGAAGACTGAAAGATTAAATACTTTATTGAATCCTCTTTGCTTTCATGCTCAAGCCATAGCAGCCACTTATTTGAAACAAAGGAGTAGTTCATACTTCCGCGATGGCTTATCATACTGTAAGAAAGCACTTGTTAAGTACAGTGGAATTGTTATCTAAAGTAAGGGCACATTGACATCCTATGGATCTGTAGACTTGACTTCTCAAGATATTGCCTTAAAACTCACTCTCATAAAATGCACAAGCTCAATAAAATGGATCTTGTTCTACTCTCAAAAGTGGGCTCCCTTTGGTGGCCCACTGAAGCACATTAACATCCCAAGGAAAATTGTGTAAAAGGTGATGAAGCATGCGAGCATGTTGTGACCTAACGCTTCTAATGGGTATCAATCTAGTGTTAAAGTTGTGCTGTGAGATTTGTACTTCATAGAATCAGATTCATTCAGTTTGGAACAGACCTCTTGAGATCATCTAGTCCAACCCTTAACCTGGTACTGACAAGTCCACCACTAAACCATGCTACCAGGTGCTGCATCTACACGTTTCTTGAAGACCTCCAGTGATGGTGGCTCAAGCACTTCCCTGGGCAGTCTATACAGTTCTGTACAGCCATTTTGGTAAAGAAATTTCTCGTAATATCCAAGCTGCTACTTCGGTTTAGGGAAGGAACCCCCCACCCACCAGTATTTTCAGCTTTAACACATTTGCATGTTTCCCACTTCTTCCTTTCTCTGGGATGCCTGTTCTCTTTGCGCTTGTCAGAATTCAGCACTAGGGCTCACATGTGGCTCTATACCTGAAAATACAAAATAACAGTGGGAAGGGCATCCTTGAGAATGAAAGGATTTCCGCAAACATCGCTTTTCATGTGTATTTATTTTAGATTAGTGCATTTTTGATTGTTGACCTTTCCAGTCCTCTGCTTTTTTAGTGTACTTAAGTACACTTAAACAGCATCATATTCATAGACCGGCCCTAGGGAGAATCTCACTAACGCCCGATTTTCTAGCTGAGCCTTCTGGAAACTTTGACCGTACTCCAGAGTTGGAGCATCCTTTTTGTCAGATTGTGCCTTTCCTTCCTGGATCTCTCGTCTTACCCCGTGTTTGCGCTATTGTTGCTGCTTTAGTGGTACAAAGGAATTAGCAGAATTAACAATATATTTGAAGAATCAATAGGCATGTTTTTTGTTTAGTTTTCTTCTAGACATAAATCCCAGTATGCTAGCGTGTAAACAACATTAGTATGGGTTATGTCTATATTAATCTCAACAATGGTAACATTTATTCCCAGTAGCCAGGTTATGTTTTCAGCAGCAACTTCATTAGAATCATTTTTTTAAGCCTCCTTGTTAGCTCTTTGGGGTCTCCCTTTTACCTATTTCTTGAAATCAAAGCTTTTTTTTTCCCTCATATAGTCACCTTCTGAAGAGTTATTAGTCTATTTCTTTCTCCTTTCCTTTGCTCTACTGCTTGCCTATTAATTTTTGCTGAGCTTCTGCCGTGAATTTTGAAGCTCTTCATCTAACCAATAGGCTTCAGTAAATATCTTCCTGTATGAATTTTCCTAAACTTAGTGACTGCCTTGATTTTTATTGAAACGGTCTTTCCCAGGCTGTTTGGCTTCGCTCTTATTTTCATCGAGACGGTGAATTTATTACTTTCCTCCAGTTTGCTGTTTCTGAACCAAGGGGCTTTATGTTATGATTGAGTACAGAATCACCAAGGAGACTTCTCAGTTTCAGCAGTTTCTTCTTGTTCTGTTAAGGCATAGAAAGTTCAAATGTTTGCAAAATTGTGTGCTAGGATAGTCATTAAAACTTGCAGGTTCCCAGGATTTAGCTGTAGGAGGGACCATCTAGTACCACTTCTGGCAGGTGGGCTTTTACTCATTTTTTCACTTATTTTCTCTCACTTAAAGCCAAGAAATGAGCTGTAACTGTTATCAAAGTCTAACTTACCTCTTGGCTTACGTATTCCTTCAAGAAAATCTTCATCTCAGACGTGAAGGCTGGAGGATACAGCCCTTCCTGTTGCATATTCCAATAGTAGTTAATCACCCTTACTATTAAAAATGTGTCCTTTCCTTCTAATTCGAAATTGTCTGAAATTCTGTGCAACAGCAGCTGTGAATCTGACAGAGCAGTGTTTCATGATCTTTCCCTGAAGTGATCTAATAGCGTTTAACATCTGTGGACCACTTGGGCTGCCAAGATTTTACAAGCCTTCAGTGAGAGTGTTTGAATACAAAGGATACCCCGTTTTTGTACGTGCCATTCTGGAGACCGATTGAAAATCAGCTAACAGCCTGGTATCTTGGTAGGTATGCAGTAGATTTATTGTGCTTTAGAATATCTGTTGGTATGTTTGTGGTGCTCCTCATCCTCCATCCTTGTGTCCATTCTGGCTCCCTGTTCTCCCTGCTGCACTAGTAAATAGTATGTTGGACTGAAACAGTAACTTGGTTTGGGCAAATGTTGCAAAACTTGTCAATCCTGGAAAAGTAAGGATTAAAGCCTGGTGTGTGCCCTGGCAGTACTTGAGCTCAAGACTTTTTTAAAGGGGAAAAAAAACGCTATTGTTATTTCGAAATAGATTTGCTTCAAGGACGTTTGTGGTGCTTTATATTTTTCATAAATGAGAGTTTTGGTGGCACTGAGAAAGAGGTTGTTATGTGCTGAGGGATGTGTGTTTGGGGGCAGAATAGAGGCCTTGTGCCTGAAGGCTGCTCGTTGTGTCCTCCTGGGTTTCTGAGGTGCCCTGGAGGCTCTTTGGGGCATCTTGGTGTGGTGCAGCACAGCTCCTTCTGTGGTTATGAGAGGTGTGAGTGACATCCAAGAATCTGAGGCCCAGAGGTGCCAGTTGTGTGCCTGCCTGCAGAAAGCAGGGAAGAGGCAAGAGGGGGCGAGGGGGAGGGAGTCAGGCTTGGGGCCCTGTGCGAAGGCGAGGTGGAGCGGGCCTGGGGTGCCTTGGGGTGCCTGGCTGGCACAGTGAGTGTTCGGCACTGCTTGGTGCTGCTCTTCTGAAGTGTCGTACGTGAGGGGTGGTGTTTGTGGGGGTGTGATTTGGGTGACAGCACAGATTGCTTCAAAGTACCCTAAAACCATGGACGAATGATGTTCCTCGCACTGTGAGCGCTCTGCTTAGAGAGAGACAAAGGTGCTGTGGCTGTTGCAGTCAAGCACTGGTGTCTGGTATAACAAGTGCAGAAATATTCTCAAAAATAGAAATAAGAGAAGGGTCCCAGAATTTTATTACTTCTGAGTACAGCATCTTTGCTCCTAAATGGCTTCTGCTCTTAAATTAATTTCTCTTTGAGATAGCCTGCCTTGAATGCATGGCTTCGCCACTGAGCTGGTGTAGGGCCTGTGGATCGGTGGCACAGAAATGCTGAGCACTGTGCTGAGTTACTGGCATCTGCTAAGTTACGAAGCTGACTTGATGACTGTGGGCAAGACCATTTCTGAAGGACTTCTTAGGAGGATTTTTGCTTTCTTCACCCTCCTTTGGCACAGGCTGTTATCCCGTGTGTCTGGGGATGGCCGCTCCAACACAGCTGCTCTGTGCTGAGTAGAGTCACTCTGGTCTGAGCTTGTAAGCTACAAGCCCGCGCTCCCCATCTCGTCCTCTCTCGGCTTTCTGGGGCAAGACCAAGTGACCTGGTGGCAGGTAGGTAGGAGAGGAGTCCGGGCATTGGGTATCTGGGTCCTGTTCTCTAATGAGCTGTAGAGATCTTGTGCAAATTTGAAGGAAAAAAGTTTTGAAGGTGTTAAGGATGTGGGAGGTGGACAGGTATTTATTGGGAGTTTCAGAAAGGCGTTAAGTGATTTAGTTCCCACTGATCTTCAGTATGAGTTATGCCTGGCTGCTGCTTCAGATCTTAACCACTGTCTTTTAGGTGTATAGCTCTATGTATACCTTTAGAAGTACATGCTGTGGCCTTTGTTTGACAATTTCTCACTTGTACAATAGTGTGTGCAATAGAATGCTTCTTCATTTCACAATAAAAGGGTGAACATACAAAAAGTTGTTAGGTTCATGAATCCCACGGAATCACAGACTACACGTGAACAACACTTGATCATAAGCATTTCACAGCTCATAACCTGTACTTGCTTGGTTTTCTCAGCACCACCTGAAAGGTTTTCTTGTCTTTCATTTGGAAGTTGAGATGTATATGAGAAATGAAAGGTTTGTCTTCCTCCTGCCCCTGGAGCAATGGCCTACAAGCAAAAAACACTAAGGTAGAGGATCCTGC
This sequence comes from Anser anser, assembly GCF_964211835.1. Classification (NCBI taxonomy): domain Eukaryota; kingdom Metazoa; phylum Chordata; class Aves; order Anseriformes; family Anatidae; genus Anser; species Anser anser. The sequence goes on from NC_139737.1 coordinate 12,220,869, forward strand.
AGAGAACTACAATCGACACAGGATATTGAGAGGGGAGGGGATGCTTGCATTAATTTCATCTTGTTTCAGGATACTTAACAGACTGTATCTCTGCAATCTCGCTGAGCTTCTGGGGGGGATGGGATTAGAGAAATAGTGATCAAGATTATCTTTTCCTTTTAACGCTAGTATTATGTCTGTATTGGAATACTCACTGTAATTATCTGTATACCCCAGGATTGATTTCTTCTTGTCCTGTGAAGATGATGGAGTAGAAGTGTAGCTTTTATGTATAAATATTACGAGTGTCAGACAAACTCAATATTGGTTATGAGCTGAGAGGATCTTTCTTCAGGCACTGGTGTGAGATGCAGTCCCCGTGTTTTGTTTTTACACAACGTATCTGGCCTTCAAGTGAAGTATTTTTGTCCATTCCTGCTCTTGATCTTCTGCAATGTTTCTTGAAGTGGAATCATTTTTTTCAGACTTAGAAGTGCTGTTTTGTTGGATACCAGTCCATAGTGCATTTAACTTGAAATTACATTATATTAAAGTTTAGTGAAGCTGAATCTCTTTGTTTATTTCTCTGCCAGTCAAATCAATATCCTTCATCTATTTGCTGATGGGAGGCAGGAAAAAAAAGAATAATTTGTGTAGGTGGTAGTGACTTGATTGGCACATGATAGGAACAAACAGGAGATGTTTTCTTTATTTTTTTTCCCAATTTTGTTTTTCTTTTGAAAGTTCCCAGTTTTCCAGCAGGGTCTTAAGTGGTTCTCAAAGCGATGCAGTTTCACCTTTGGAGAGGTGCATGCCCCACCAGTGTGCAGCTTGTTGGTGCCACAGAAGGCTCTTCCATGGTGCAGCCATTTGGGACCAGTTGCTCCTGCAGGTATCTGTCTTCCTCTTATTAGCCCAGTCAGAGATCCAGTTAATTCCTTCAGTTTCACGTGGATGCACATTAAAAAAGATGAGCTTGTTTGGAAAGGAAGGCATGAGTATGAGCAACTGCCTAAATCTATTCCTCCTTATACAAAATGTTAAGAAAACCTCTTCAGTTTTTAAAATGGAGTTGTAGGATTTTATTGCTCTTTTTGAGTCGATTAAAGCTGAAATACCACTGTGGCTGCGGAACAGAGTAGAAACTAGGATAAAACTGTAACATGTGGTGACTACGGTCATAGCACCCAGTGGAAATATTAGCAGAGGCCAAGATTTTCAAAAATATGCTCAGTGGTGCACTAATTCTGCTTCCGTCAAGGTCAGTGGTGAAAGTCTCCCTGGTGTCATTTAGAGCAAATGTAAGCTAATGAAGAGCGCTCGGACAAGTCCGTGCTGTAGAGGTTGGCCCCTGCAAAGCTGCAGTCAGCTTCCTAAACCTGCTGCCTCAAGAGAGCGTGCACTCATCATGCCACTCTAGAGCTGGTTCTTTTTATAATTTTAATTCTATGTTTTAATTTCAGTCTCTACTTGTGATTGTAAACTGGCAAGCAGGATGTAGACTTGCTTTGCTTTCCTGCCTAGTTATTTTCCTAGGTAAGTGTTGATTCTTGGTGGATGATAAATCAGTTAATGCAGGGTATATCCTTAGAGTTGAGTTTTCCGGAGCTAAGGCTGCAGCATAGTTATAACCGCTTATTTAAGCAGGTTACAGATCAGTATGGATTTTCAGTTGGTTTTTATCAGTTGGGTAAATCATGTGGGTTGTTTTTGTTAATTTGGCTGTTACTTTTGATTTATGGTCTACATATTGCAGTTTAATCATGGAAAAGAGTATTACTTAAATATTTAGATACAGGGAATAGTCTTTAATGTACTGTCTACAGAACAAGAAAATAAGGTGTTAAAATGTTTCACAGGGGATTTATCAAAGTAGCTTATTAATTTGGAGTTAAATTAGATGAAGATTTAATGAGCCACACAGACCCTTTAGCTGACTTGACTCAGAAGAAGCAGGGAGGTTGCTCTGGGTTTGCAATGAGAGTAGGGGTCAAGGTGTGCGGAAGGGAACAGGAGGAGACAGGATCGCTCCGCTCGGCCCAGCCCTGAGTGAAGGGCTGAGGCCTTCCTCTGAACCAAGGAGCTTTATCATGCCTCAAGATCAAGAGTTATTTTCCTTTCAAATTCTTTCCCAAGCTAGTAAGCTTTTGCTAACAATCTGTAATACCTTCCGAGTCATCTTCAAGATGGTCTTTTGGATGAATCCACTGTTCGCATTTTTACTTAATTCCCACGTTTTCACTTCTCCTGGCCTCTGCTGAGCATCGCAAATCCGTTTTATCCTAGTGAACTGTGAATACAGAAAACTTTTTAAATAATGCTCTGTAGAAGCACAAGATAATTGTGTTTATCTATTTCATGCAAACCCAGCTTTAACACCACATTAAGTTTGAGAAGTCAAGCATTCAGAAAAGGCAGTATTAAAGCCGAGCAGCGAATCCGTGTGCTGTTTTTAGTGCCACTTCAGAAGTCAGCTCACACCAGCTCTCCCTCTACCTTGTTCCTTCCTGTGATTTTTTTGGTCAGCTTAACTCAAAAGGCTGTCCTTGAAGAAGGAATTTCTCTACTGGAAACCTTCCACTTTTCTCCTATGCTGCAGAGTAACTTCTGTAGTGGAGGAAGCGATGACCGCTGTAGCAGGTTCCCTTCATGCAGATGGAAGCTGACCGACAGAGCAGCACTCATTTTTCATGGCTCATAGTCCTCACCTGTGAGGCTTCCTGCGTTACTGGGATGAAAACTGGAAACTGTGCCAGAGGTAGCAGAGCTGGTTTCTTTTACTTCAATGTCTGGGAAGGTTGAGAACTGGCTCTACACAGTAGGTGTTGGGTCCACCTGCTGGGGCTTTTTAAGAGCTGAGAAGTGGGGCTTGCTGGCGCTTTACTTCCCAAATCCGTGTTTGTCTTAGCTGAAGTTTTCCTTCTGTTCTGGGTAAGTGTGGAGACAGTGAACTTTCAAGTAACGTAAAATTCATCTGTCTGTGAACTCAGCTATTGGTCAGGAACAATTTTTTAATTTTTTAACAGACTTAAGATTGCAACTGCCATCCCATAACTTCAAGCAAGGCTGCTGCAGTGGATTATTTTATACTTCATGAAACTGTACAGAACGCAAGTGTTTAACGAGATTGAACCCAGTAGACATATCTGACAGCAGTTTTTATAAAGTTGGTGTGTATATTGTTTAAAAAATAATATGGAAAGGGCAAACATGCTTTTCAGACAGATTCAGACACTGCTATTGATTCATAGACGCAGGTACCTTCAAGTTGTGAGATGAGCATCTGGCACAGAGGTAGCTGCCTCTGACAGAAAAGACGAGTTTTGCCCTTTCACTGGCAAATATGTAGTTAATAACAGCTCAAGCTCACTTCTGTTCCAGAAATCAATCAATCATGCTTTTACTCAGCTCTTTGGTAACCTCCTGTTCCTTAGTAAATGAGACAGCTGTCCTCTGATGCCTGGATTATAAATCAGGATGAGCATCCCTCTGTAACAGTGGCTGGTTTCCCTGTACCTCGAGTTGGGATAATTCACAATTAAGTTTTGGCGTGTGCAATACAAACACAGAGTGAAGAGAGGATCCGTGCCCCGCGGTGTTCACAGCCTCAGGTTAAGGTGAGAGCTCACAGAGATGCAGCTGATGCGCAGACATATCGCGGGTCGGCATGGCTTCGTGCTGCCTGGGAGGGAGGCGAGGCCGCGGAGGCACTGAGCTGTCACCAGCAGCTGAGGTTCCTCCTGCCACCGAGCAAATGCTGTTCTGTGAGGACACGGCTTCGGCAACTCGTGCTACGCGTTGCTGTGCATGGATTCTCTAAAAAGGGTAACCTTACTATGGACTCGGCAAAAATTCGTGCAGGCTAGTATTTTTTTTCCCTGCTTGTAAAGATTTCTTTTTAACTGCTGCTGTGCTTCTTCAGGTTTATGGTCAAGTTTAAGATTACAGCGAGAACTCCAGGGCTGCTTGTCCTGAGTGGGTATGTCATGGCTTGCTGTACAAGATGGATTTTCACTTGTTGGAACAAATCTGTTCCTGCTTAACGGGTGGTAAAGCTTCAAACTTCTGCTGGCAGGAGGACAGTGAACCCATACAAAGGGAATTTTCATATTTCCTCGTAACAAACAAACAAATCTACTGGGGAAGACGATCTGTGTGTGCAGTGTGTTATTCTCTGCCTTGCTGCTGCTGTGTGACGGAAGTGTTAGCTTCCTGGCTGACTTTCTCCTTGAGCCATTGCTGAAATAGACTTTTTATTGGTGCATCTACCGTGGCATCAGCTGAAGATGACTCAAATGCCTTGGGCAGAGTTCTCAGCTATGGGCTCTCTTGCTCAGAGCCATTCTTTAATGTTTCGTATGAAGTTTGAGGCATCCAATGATATAGTAAGTTTGCATACCTGTAAAAAACCTGAGTAAGAAGACAGCCAATTATGTTTGGCTTTCTTAAACTTTTCCTTTTTTTAATGTGAGCCCATTGTCCCACTAACGATTTTTAGATACTCTGACCAATTGAGCAATTGGAAACTTAAATCCAGTTACTGCGAAAGGTGTTTTTTCCTCAGTGCAATTGCTGTTAGCTGCTGGGGGAGAAACTGAAATGCACATACAGCTGCAGGACTTGTGGTGCTAAGCAGTTCTGCCCCTGATGGCTGCAGCCTGGCCACGGTGCAGAGCCCTGGCTGCGGGGAGCAGTGTGCCTCTCCTGAAGCGGTAGCGAGGCCTCGAGGTTTGCCTTGCTACGAAAGCAGCTGTGGCAGAAGTATTTCAGGAACCTAACAACTTCTCATGAAATAACCAGCCAAACTTCAAAACCGGTGCTACGCAAGGGTTGCAGCTGCTGAACCAGTCACTGGAGTTGTGGTGCAGGGCTGCGCTTGGTGGGATTTGTCCGGATCGCATCAGCTGAGGCTGCAGCTCTGTGTCCTGCTCTCTGCTCTCAAGGACAGAGGTGTTAAAGGCTGTGGGACATTGACTGTGGGGTGTTGGGAACTATGAGCAGCAGGGACGTAGAGGGGACATGGTATCTAGCTGGTGTCTTGCTTTGGAAGAGAAAAGCTTTTCTTCTGATTGTTATGGGCATGGGAGGACCACGGCTGACAGCATGCGCTGGAGCCAAGTCCTGTTCTGAAATGTGTTAGTACAGACATAGAGCTGCCACTTAAAGAAATGAATGAAGACATCTGGGTTTGTGCTGCTGTAACAAAGCAGAATGTTATCCTCTGGGTATATTTTCTGTGCACTGAACAGATCGAGACTCAAACACTTTAAATATTGAAGCATTATGATGTTTCAAGGCGCTTGTTTAGCAAAAACTAACCAGGGATATGGAAGGTGGCAACTGCTTTATCGTGTGCCTCCAGGGAAGAGAATCCATCCTCAGAGTGTGCAGCAGCTCACCTGAAGACCTGGGAGTGCTTGCTCCTGTGCTTTTTCTTCCCTCACGCAGACAAAAGGACTCTCCAGTCTGGCTGTGGTTTTGTCCCTGCCACTGAATGCGAGGTCTAGGGGCTGGAGCTGTGTCTGTAGGACCGTAGTCTGAAACCTTGCCTCACAGTCTCATCTGATGCACTTAGTTCTCTTCTCTCACGTATTGCCTTATCAACAAATAAATAGAGCAGAGTTTGCATAAATGCTCTTTGTTCTGCTGCTGTTGGGTTTATTGGAATTCATAATCATGTTGTATATTAAAAATAATGGTAAATGTTGACACAGCATCTCCCTTTTTAATTTCCTGCCTTTTCCCAGCAACCACAGCATCAGATACTTGCTCTTCAAGCACTGCCACAGTAGACTTGACCTGAAGACTGATCCAGATGTTCTCGCTGTTCTGCCAAGTCGGGCTTTTCTGTTTGCTCTTCTGTATGCAGTTCACTCCAGGAAGTCCCTTTCCTTTGAGACCTCAATGTGCCCAACCTCTGGGGGCTGAATCAAGCTTGCAGTGAGGCTCAGCAACCAGGAGGCACTACCAAAGTGATCTTTCCTTGTGCGTAATTGAAGTGGACACTCATACTTTTTAAAAATCAGTTTAATTACTTGTATCATTCTGTAGTACATTAAGCCTTCCTCTGTTTAACTGCATGGCTTTGCTGTTGTAGAGGTGTCCTGTTTGTCAGTGCATGTTTTCCAGGTCTCCCCAGTGATACAAATATCTTGGCTGTGTCTGGGTATTTTAGAAGTAGGGCAGCTCTGGCAAAGTCAGCACCTTCTGTCAGCTTTTAAGAAGCTGGGTGTTGTGTGGCACTCCCGGGGCGTACTTGTGTGCTGAAGAAGCTCCAAGACTAGAGGAGACTTAGGTGGGTCCTGTCGTTTTACGGGGCTTGTTAGCGGGATGTTGAGAACAAGCTTTCATCCTCACTAGAAGTTATTGACAGTGGCTGGATCAGGCCCATCTTGAATTATGACGAATTATGACCTATCTCATTATGTCAAAGACAGGCACAATAACCCATTGCATTTCTTATATGTCTTGGGAATATGATAGATTTTTCTGCAGTTTTTCAAAACCTAGCTTTTTCCTGGAGATGTGCTGTATGTTTCCTTGATAGCTAAGTCAGTTTTTCGCTTTATTAAGGAAGTCAGGGATAGTCTTTGATTTTTCTCTACCTTTCCTTTCATTATTTTTCTGGATAACTGTATTTTCTTGGCCTTCCATTTCTTAGATACAAAGTGATTGACTTGTCATTTCTGTCTTGATTTGTCATCTGCAGCAGAGGCGTTTCATGCTGGGAAATGCAGGAGCTCAATATTTTGAGGGGTGAAAAAACAAAACCTGTATCTTGCAGCCCTCTCCATGACGTTGAGATGTCTGGCTTTAAACTGAAGTTTATGCATCCAGTTAAAAGCAAATCACTGTGTGATGAATTGTGGTGTATTGGTGGTCTAAAAATCTGAAAGCCTGGCTTGTGGATGATGACACCACTTCAGTTTTCTCTAACTAGTTATATGAATAATGTAAATTCATGGGATGTGTTTTGTTCCAGTAAATGCAGGAGACTTTTGCCTTTTTGAAAATGAGACATCTAACCTTTATGAACCAGCTTACTGTATTCCTGGACAGAACAACACAGGTTTTCTTCAGCAGCTGCTGCACTATAGTTACATCAAGACTGGCTTTGGCTACTTCAGCTTGCTCTTTCTTTACCTTTTTCACCCATTGTCCAACAAAAATACTAGCGGATGTTTTCAGTTTATTTTGCCTAAAGCAGAAAACCTACTAAATGATTCTGTCTGGAAATAAAAGCTTGAATAGAAATGTAAGCATTTGGAAGTGCTTTGAGTAACCACATTGCCTTCTTGCAATTTGGGATAAAACGGAGAAAAGAAATCCTAGTCCTTTTGTAATGGGAATTTTAATTATCTGTGTCTGAGGCAGTACTGAATTGGAGATTTTCTGGCTGGGTCTCATCTATGAGAGTGGAGGGATTGTTTAGAGGGAATACTCCCTCCCCCACCTTTCACTACTGCTGTTAGAAATCCATCTGATTGTTGTTCTAAGAGGATTTTTAAGGGAATTTACCTCGTGAGTCGGCTCTGCTGCTGAATACCCTGCAGAAGTGATGCTTCCCTGTTAAATTGCAGATACCTCTTTTTTGAATATTGACACTCCACTAATAGAACAAGGGAGGAAAAAGTTTATAAATTAACTTTGCAATGAAGTTTGGAACAAGATTCAAAGTTAAAGAGGTGAAGTTTGATAATTAGGAATGAATATTGTGTAGCACCTTCTTGTGAAAGTAGTTTTGTAGTCAAATACGTGTATGTTGGGCAACAAGTTGCTTGACTCTGATTTCAGTGCACAGGTGAGGCTATCAAAGATGAAAATGAACTCATGGTTATTCTCGAAGGCTTGTAATCAAAAAAAAAAAAGCCTAAAAAGGAATGATTGTCTAAGCAGAATGAGAGGACTAGTTTTTAAAAGCAATTTCTATTACTGCTTTTGAAAAGCTCCATGTAATGTGAGGAGGTCAAGATGAAACTTCGCACATCCTGCCTACAGGCTCCAAGGCTTTTCCTGCCATGGGTGCGGACCTGCTCGCTGCTAAGAGCAAAAAAGGCTGCAGTCATTAGGTAAATGCTTGCACCTTATTTTTGATGTATAGGGCGTCAGCTGAGATGAGAAGTTTTTGTCATATGAATGAGGTCATCTCCTTTTGTAGCCTGTGAAGTCCAGAACTCACTTTTTTTCTTGCATTTCCCAGTCTGTGTCGGTTTGTGTATTGGTAAATCTGGTTTGATTAAGTTTGCTTGCTTTGTTGGTTAATTCAAAACAATGTTTGCTACAGGCTTGAACCTTCAGCAGTATCCTGAAGCACAGCTGCTCAGAACAGATCTATGTAATCAAAGCTATATAGGATTTCACAGCATCTGCTGACGGGGAGCTGCGGTCAGGCAGCCAGCTTCGCCTGGGAAAATGATTTTTCACTATGTATTCAGCTGATTTCCTGGAGGCTGTTAGTTCTTAAAGAAAATGTAAAAGAAATCATAAGTGGCAGCCAGGGCATCTATGACAAACTAGTGCTGTTGAGGAGAGGTGGTCAAGAGGAAAAGCGAAGTGTGATCCTGCGGCATTCAATCGGCACGGAGCGAAAAGAACTGCAGGGGAGTTCTGCCAGGCCTTTGTGCGGCGGGGAGAAGAGTCTGTGACAAAGGGAAGGTGGATGTGGAGAAACATTAATGAATAAAACGCTGCCTCGGAAAGTCGTCATTGTCTTCCTTCTCCCTGTAACAAAGAACACACGGGAGCGTTGGATGGATGGCGATGCTCTTGTTAAATGAAGTAGGGAATGAAGGGTTAGTCCTGGCCTTTTAGTGACACACGTGAGACAAAAAAAAAAAGTATTACTGCTAACTAGAGTATAGCTTGCTTTTTCTTCTCCTTTCTGGTCTTTCTCCAGTGAGATTGCACACATCTGCGGCTCAGAGGTCAGTTCTCTTACCTTTTACTTCTGCCTTACACCTGTCTCTTTCTTGCCTGGGCCTGTTCTTGCCATCCTTTTAAACTCAGAATATCTAATTCATGTGTTTAACCAAAGTCAGAAGAGGCTGTATATTTTTCAGAGAGATCCGTTGTATTTAGTTGTTGTTGTTGTTTTTTCTCTCACTTGAGTTATGGGCATAGGCTACAGACAAACTCCAGCAATAGGTTCCTGCATCCTGAGCCAGTGTGGGGGGAGTCCTTGGTGGGCTGCAGTGCTGAGCTTTGGTTAACTTGAGCTGGGGGGGCTTCTGGGATTCTGCTTTAATGTGGTGACATTTGAAATATGCATTGTTCCCCTTCCCTAGCTCTTCATCCAGGAAAGCTTTTGTTGTAAAAACAAAACGCTATCCTGCATGTGAAACTTTGCAACAAGAAAATGAAAAACCAAAGCTTGAGCGACAGAAGCTAAATGCAATACTGAATGCTCTGTTGGAAACACAGCAGTGATGAGGGCTGGATGAGAACCCACAACTGCTGATTCTCCTGTTTTTGTACATGGAAGAATTATCTTTGTAAGGTAATTGATATCAGTGGAGTGGCTCTACATTTACAGTGATGTAACAGTTTAAAAAAAAATCATGCCCTTAATATTTGAAGTCTGGCGAACTTATTTTTTTTCTTGCTGATTGTGATTGCATCACTTAAAATAGAATCATAGAGCTTTATTACCCCTGCTGCTCTTACTGCCCCTTTCTTTAGGCTTTCTAGGGACCTGAGAGGGCCCCTTTCATCTCCTAATTGAGGTAAAGAGGGATTCTTTTTTGCTGAATTCTGGTTTTGCTTGCTTAAAAGCTTTTCCTTCAGGCAAAAGTCTGTGCAACACTCTATTAACACCAAGTGGCAGAGTTTTTCTTCCCCTTCACTTGGGATAAATCACAGGGAAAAACGAAAATTAGCTGTTTCTGTAAAACTCTGGAAGTGGTTGATAACTTTTCAATTTTCGTCTGAGTGTAGTGGGTATTTATGAATTTCAGGAAAGTTTGTACTTTAAGTGCTGAGTATGTAGCACAGAAGGAACTCTTTAGAAGAGACTGAGGTAAACCAGTCTTTCAAATTTTACCGGGGTGCACCACTGAGTCTCCGTTAAGTGCCTTTTGCAAAGCTTCCCTTTAACCTTTGGGGTTTACATACCTTGCAAAGAACGCACGGTGTGCTTGATACACTTCTTCTGGATAAAGTGTTTATCCCTAAGATCTTTGTTGTGTGCAAGGATGCTCTACTCCTATATTGTTATAACCTGATAGTGTGTCACACAATCACAGATCTGTAGGGGTTGGAAGGGACCTCCAGAGATCACCGGGTCCAACCCCGCTGCCGAAGCAGGTTCCCTAGAGCAGGTTGCCCAGGTAGGCGTCCAGACGGGCCTTGAATATCTCCAGAGGAGACCCCACCACCTCCCTGGGCAGCCTGTCCCAGTGCTCTGTCATACACTTTACACTCTAATGTAGAGCTGCTCAAACTGTTTGAAATTCTAGTAGACCTTGAATATTAGAAAGGTTTGTCCAGAAAAACTAACAAAGTTGAAATGGAAGTTGGCTTCTTTAGAAACAATAATGAAAGAAAACAGCAGATAGTAGAATCCATTCTCTATAGAGCACTCAGAGTAATGACTGATGTCCATTTTTTAATTTAAAAACAAAAGAGCAGTGTTGAACCGTTCCAGCACACTCCATTAGATTTCCCACCAGAATTGATAGCAACTTGTCAGCAGCGTTGAGCCAGCTCCAAACTTGCACTCCTACCTGAAAGCAGAACGGTTTAGTCAAAGGCAGGGAAGACTTCTCTGTACATACAGATAGTGTAAATATACCTAAATGTGTCTATGAATTGATGCCAGATAATTTATTGGCCTAATAAATTGGCAAGCGGCCTGCCCAGGCCTGAAGGGCTGCAGGAGAGAGGGGAGGGACCCTGCCAGGGGGTAGGGACAGGCCGGGGGGATGGCGTTACACTAGAAGAGGGCAGGCTCAGCTTAGATGTGAGGAGGAAATCCTTCCCTCTGAGGGCGGCGAGGCCCTGCCCAGGCTGCCCCAGGAGCTGGGGGTGCCCCATCCCTGGGGGTGCCCGAGGCCAGGCTGGGGGGGGCTGGGGGCAGCCTGGGCTGGGGGCAGGGGGTGGCCCTGGGTGGGCCTTAAGGGCCCTTCCCACCCGAACTGTTCTGTGAAACATCTCCTGCCCCGTTCAGCCACCCATTTGTTGAAGATAAGCCTGACAGTGTGCTGCCAGCGTAACGAGGCTTAAGGAAGGTGAATTCTGGAGCTGGAGGCCATCGACAGGGAGTGGATTGTGTCCTGCCCTCATGTGTACGTTTCTCTCTGCTCCTGTCTCAGGGCGTGTGCAGAGAAACTAGGCAATTCTGGTTATTCCTAGGAGGTAGCTCTAGTTTTCCTTTTAGCAGACAAAATGCTTCATTTTTTTTCCTAAAACCCGGCAGACTTTAATTTACAGAAATTAGTTTCTTAAACTGAAATTAGTTTAAGTCCATGAATTTTGCAGAACTTGAGGAAGCCATAGTGCATAAATAAAACAGCACAGAGTTGAAAGAGGTTGAGTGTGCAGGACCTGCGAGCAGGTTTCCTGCAGAATGATTTGGGGTTGGTCTTCTTCAAAGAAAATAGTCTAGCGACACATGATGTGTTCATATTGAAAGTGCCTCGCACAAATTCCAAGCTAATCCTTGCCCAAACCTTTGCAATGCTTTGGAAATAGGAGAAAAAAAACTTCCAGGTTCTGGATGGGGGAACTGGACTGAAAAGTGACTTAAAGTTGTAAGGCGCATCTGTACTGGAGATGGAGGTGGCATTTGAAAATTCATTGATCTTTGCTTAGGTTTTCTGAAACAAAGTCCAGCTCAAAGAGACTGGGCGTCCTAGTTAGATTTTTTTGATGTACAATTGTTGATGTCGAATCTTGGATCAGGCCAACTGATCACATGGTGTAGTGCAGTGAATTTTCTTTTTTTAACTTAAATTTCTGGAGATGCATAAGTGGTGTACATCTGTCTACAAAGGAATTTTTATATGTAATATGTTTTTGGAAATTACCTCAGGTAACGTTTGTATTAAGAAAGAGCTTGGCTTTGCCTTGCTGATTTTGAAAGCTGTCTGCACTTTCTTGCAATTTTAAATGCCCTGAAAACCTATCAATCCTGTTTATGCAGGAAAGGAAGATTAAAAATGAAAATAAATTTTGCATGCCAAGTCAAAGTAGTAACAAAAAATGTATGTAGGTATAGCAAGTGTCCCTGTTCCCTATTTTTGTGAGACAGCCTGGGTTTGTAAATGTAAAAAACAAAAAAAAAAAAGACCTTTTCTAATTTATCACCTTTAAATCAGAAGTAAAACAATTAAGGCTGAGTACACAATGCAAGTGTTGTGCTGCTCATTGCTGTTAGAGTGGCATGGGCTTTGGTGCGCAGGGAATCATCTCCTGGTGCTGCACCGCCCTGTGCCTTTATGCTTAAAGGAGTGATGCCAGATTATTGCAAATAAAAACAGTGGAGTGTGCTGCAAGTATGAGGAATTCTGGCTAATCTATGAAGTGCTCTGCAGCATCAAAGATTAGCCCTTTGCCTTTGCAAGAAGGGCACTTCCCTGAGGACACTACCCATCAGTCCATCTCTGAATTCTGCCTCTAAACGAAATGGATGCTACAGGAGCTTTATTTGTAGCTTTAGGCTTCAAGAAAGCCTCCCTTGATCTTTCACAGCTGACGAGTCTTGGCCAACCCTTCCTGATTGTGTGCTGGTTCTAAAAAAGCTCAACCATGTTTGTCTCTGAATTCTTTACATTAACTTTAGGAAGTGGCTTCCTCAAGGAGCTGAACTTTATCCTAAAGCAGGGGTCCATTGTGTGTATAGGGTACTTTTTCATTTCCCCTGTGTAATATATTTGGAAGGTGTGTACAACATAGCAGTGGGAGACTAACCCGTGATGTGCACCACATGCCGTTGAAGGTTCCGTTAGCCATGGCATCCTTTTCTCTTTTCTGGTTACAATGGAGCAGACTAACCGCAGAGGTGGTTAGGAAACTGAGCAGTGGGGCAGGTCACTGTATGAGGCTTGGGTGTAAGAGCAGAGAAGGTAAGCATGGGGACGTTTGACAGCAATTTGCAGATCAGCCCTCGGATATTCATTGCTGTTCACCTGCTGTTACCGCAAATTGAGAAATAAGATTTTTCCATGGATGACAGCATTGGTGGGCTCTTTCAATCTACTGAACAATCGAGGGCTCTTGGCATTTTGATCCCTTTGTATAACAATAATGTCATCTTAATCAAACCGAAGATTTCCTGTTGTGTACATCAGATTGTTATATCTGTATTAATTTACTTTTACTGCCTGTTGTGCTGTTCATCATCCTTGGATCCTGTTGCCATTCTCAGGAGAAGAGCTTTTTCCTTGCATCACTTTTTAATCTGGTAGAAGTGATCTCTTCTGCCATGCTTGGTTTTCTTCAGCATCGCAGTCTTCCTTTGCAGCAGCAGCCTCCCTGCCTGCCTCCCCATCCTGCTCGTGTTCACTGAACATCCTCTCTGGCCTAGTTTTCTTTTCCAAATTAATTTCTTCACTGCATTTTTCACTGTGCATACCGTTGATTAAATCATCCATAATGAAAATACAAATCAGTGGTGTTTACTTTTTGTGCCTCTCACTTAAAATGTGCACAAATCCATTAGAGGGAATGCAACATCTGTGCAGTTCTTTGTTAGTGGCTATTCGCTGTTCTTGCAATGCAGGAACAAAGGGACATGCAAGGAATTTGGAAAGTAGTGCATTTAAAACTGATTTAAAAAAAAAAAAAGGCGGACGCTTGAGCCATTCTGTCTTGAGGCATTTCAGGAAAATAACTTGCTAGGCTTGGCGAAAGATCAGACATTTCCTTGGAAATCCACAGTTAAATTATGTAGGATGAAGTTCTAGAAGAGAGATAAAGCCGCCTGCGTTAGGATGCCAGCCAGCCATTCATCGCCTGGGGTTCGGAGCTGCCTTCCTCCCCACGAGCCTTGTTACTGCGAAGGCAGCGGCTGCCGCTGCTCCCGCCTCCCTGCGCAGCCAGCTCCTGTCGCGGGCTGAGCGCTGGACAAGCTGCTCCCTCGTTTTAATCCAATATGTTCCTCTTGCTTTCGTTTACCTAAGTACACCAATTAATTGGTCATAAAGTTGTTCAGGCTTTCCATTAATAGGGAACATGAGTGATTTACAACCCACGGGAATAATACATCAGAGGAGCCGTGGGTTCGGTCGCGCTGTTTGCTGGAAGCGGCTCTGTGCGGTTATGCCACTTGCATAGCAAAGAGCCGCGCCACAGCCATTGGTATTCAAGGAGTGCTGCCCAAAGGGAATTTTTTAAAAATAATTATGACGTTTTATCCTTCTCTTCCCCTTTCCGTAGCACTCTGCCTACACGATTTGATGGAGTTGTGTGCAGCGCAGGGCTCCCCCCCGCGAGGTACCTGGGGTTTTTGTCACCGCTGCGGAGGGAGGCTGTCGCCACGAGAGGGAAGGAGGTTACTGGATCACAGCGCTCATCAACACCAGATGAGACCAGCGGGGAGGAATTTAGGTTGGGAGTAAATGACACTAAGCCCTGTGTTGGTTTTACACAGGTGGGGGAAGCTTAAACAATCAGTCTTTCTGTGCTGACAATTGAATATTTCTTCCCTTTGCCTTACTGGGGTATTTCAGTTTCCATGACAACCAGCGGTTTTTGCAGGCTGGCAAACCTCCCAAAGCAAATCCAGGGGAACAGGTGTTGGCCCGGGCTTTTAGGTTTGCCCGGGATTCTCCAGCCATGGTCTCTGGAGGAGGCTCTGGCCCCGGATCTGTAGGATGGCCTCGTGAGCGCTGCCGCGAGCTGCGCGCAGCGTTGCTGCGTGGCCCGCTGTCAGCATGTCGTCCCAAGGACTTGAGCTGCAGATTGAAATGAAGCTGATAGGGTTCCAGTTTCAGGTGGTCAGTTAAGCATACGGCAGGACTCAGGAAGCCATGCCTTATCCTCCTCACAGAGATTTGTGTCGTTGTGGCATTTTAAGAAGGTATTATTTCATATTAACTCTGAGTCACTATGGCTGCAAGCTCAGTCACCTCCTTGCCTTGTGACTTCCAGGTTGTTTCATCCCAGTTGTTTCTAATAAGCTGCGGTAATAATTGGCACATCTTACCTCTGGATACTAAGAAGTATAAAAATGGGCGAGCCTTAATAATTAGGTCTGTTCTTTACCACCAAAATAAACAGAATCTGGGCAGCTACAGTCAGAACTGTGCTGCTTTGTTGTTGGTTTTTAATATATTCTCTGTTAAGAAAGGAAAAGAATCACAAGTTTTTTCTTCTTGGCTGCCTAGAGAGACAAGACTAAAATGTCTTGCTCATGATTTTACCAAGGCGAAGCTTTTCCGTAAGCACTTTGCTGTGGCTGCCCAAGCCCTGGCAGGCCTCCTGGCAGCTCCCGGCTGGCACAGGTCTGCTGCCACGTTGGGTCCCCTTCCCAGCCGCCGGTGGCCTCGGCATCACAGCTCTGGTGGCTGCTTTTACTGGGAGAAAGGACCAAAGCAGGAAAAAATAATATCAGGCATGTGAACTTTTACTGTAAAAGGACCTTGGGGTTTCATTATCTCTGCATAAAGAACGGCTTGCACGTTGCCACAACTCACCAGCCACATATCAGGAAGAATTATACTGCACTTCTGCCGTGACTGTGGCGTTCTGCTCTCCACATATCTTCCTGCTGCTGGCTGCGACGCTGAACGAGTGGGAAAGGGGGAAGAGGCTTGTCTTGCCAAGTGTGCCTCGGTTTCAGTGGCAGCAATGAACGAAGCACAAAGTAGTCACAAAAGAAAGGTATCTTGATGCAAGATGATATATTGTTTTCTTGCTGAGGAAAAGAGGTAACATAAAACTATTAGAGATTAAAATGGATCGCTTTCCTCCCAGCGCTACATTCAGTAATCTGAAGACATGAACTGTAATGTATGAGCTGGTGTTTGTAACGTCCAGGAAAAGCTTGCCACTCGACAGCAGCATGGGCTTGCTTGGCCTGCATGGTATCCAGTCTGATGCGCTTTTGTAAGCGATAGGTGAAACTAAAAAATCTTGATTCTTAGCAAAGTGCGCAAATTTGTGCCCCTGAGTCTCTTCAGAGCTGGGCTAAAAGTGCCCTGGATAGCAGACTTCCCTACCGTGGCGGGATTGAAAATGCTCTGAGCACCCCTAACAGGCAAACCCTAATGTGGGTGTCTCGTTCTGCTCCCAGGTGCCTTCTGGAGGCACAGAGCCCGATGGGCAGGGGGAGCTTTAAGGTACTAGGTAGCAGCTTACATGTGAGTGTTCTTCTCTGCTCGTACCTGATGGACAGAGCAAAACCTAAAGGTCTCAAACCACCCAACTGTAAATGTCTTCACTGACAAGGACATGTAGCTGGGTTCTTACTTCAGTCCCTTGTGGAGTACTTTCATCTCGTGGTACAGTTACTGGTTTTGAACAGTTCGTGTGTTCTGCAGGTCACACTCCAGAAAAGTATCCATCAGTAAATGATTCCTTAAAATCGGTGCACCTATCTGTTCACTGGTGTCGAAGCAGGATTTGTTTCTGCAAGACCTGGAGGGCCCCCTCGGATGAAGTGCCAGGGTACAATCCCCAGCGCTGGGAGCTGAATCCTTTCAGGCAGGGCTGATCTGAATCTGATCCTTCTGGATGTTCTTGTCCTGCCCATCCCATTGCGACAAGGATGAGAAATGGAGGGATGTAGTACTTGTTTCAGACAAGCTTTCAGCTGAGTCCCTGTGTTGGCTGAACAAATCAGTAGGGCCTACAATTTCTCCCTACTGAGTAGAAAAGAGAAAGTTTTGGGTAGAGGGCCAGCCACTTATCCCCTTTTTCTAGTCACAACCATAAGAAAAAAAAAAAGCCTTTTGCTCCCTCTACCCCTGCAGAGATTAAAGAGCACCAGAAATAATCCAGTCTGAGTGCTCAGAGTTGCAGGAATATTCACTGCTTGTTTTTGGTGACAAAACCTTGAACTAATCAAAAATCACTTGCCCGGTTTAGCCATCTGTGCAGGGAGCTACTAGGGGTATTTCTTATTAGCACTTATAAAACATTTTCAGGTGATCAGAATATTGAAGCTGGAAGTTCAGCATGGCATTTGGTCTGTTCCTCTCCTAACACAGCCTATTTAACCTTCATAGGACCAGCCTGTTCTCTAAAAGAAAACCCAAGCAGCAGCAGAAACAACAAAAAGAGTGATTTGGGCAGATGTTACAACTTTTCAATGAAGAGGAAAAATGGGAATGTGCTACCGTCTTCTAATTACTGGAGCGCTGCTTAATGTTTCACTGCAGGGGGGCATATTTTAGCCAGTGGGTTATAGAGGGCTCAGGGCTTTGATTTTACCTTGAAGTTGGACATTCTTATTTTCAAGAGCCACGGGGCTGGCCTGTCCACACAGAAGATTAGGATGCAGGAAATCTAGAGCTCACTGAGGAATACCTCAGATTGCTTCAGAAGCTTGTAGGTGTTTGGCTCTGATTTCAGCTTTTCTTCCCGTGATGGTCCCGATGTGCTCTTTGATCTCGTGCCAGGCAGGAAGCCCCTTCGCCGCTGCCCGTGGGGTGACAGGTTGCTGGAAGTACAGGAGCTGCGTTTCTCTTCGTGGCTGGCTGAGAAATAACGAGCAGCGAGTTTGGGGAAAACCTGACTTAATAAGAGACCTTCAGCAACGGGGGTTTTTAAAGCTGTGTTATGTACCTTTAATGTTTCTGAAGATTATAGGGTGACAGGATTTTCTAGAAATGGGCAGGATTGTTAAGACACTGTATGGAGATCAGCTGTAAAATGACTACTTTTATCATAACCTCTCAACGAGACCTCTCTTTATGCTGTTGGGAGATAAGCGTAGGTTGTACCTGGGAAGTTATAATAAATGCTAATTGAGTTTAAGAATGGCTTCTAAAACTGCTGCTTTTTCTATTTCCAGGGAGGAAGAAAAAAAGGGGTAGAGGGTAGAATTGTGACTCCTTTGAATGGCGACTGAGCTAATTGACAAAACATGTTATTAGACTGTGCGTAAAAATATTTTTCTGTGCTTTGTAATGGATTCCTCTAGTTTACAGAAACACGCTTTGTTTAGAAACAGCTATGGTCACACAAGATCTTGGTTCACCCACCCCTGTGGTTGAAAACACAAATCTATGAAGAATGAGGGGGAAAAAAAATGCTACCTTTCTTTGTTACTAGCTGGTTTCATGACACCTGCTGAGGTGCGTGCTCCCTTCCCTTGCAGCAGACACCAGAAAGCAAACACGTGTCCTGCTGTCACCCATTATGCACCAGTTGTTTGGCTGTGCTGCTCTGGTTGATGTTCTGCGGGTTGAGATGTTCTCTCAGAACTGACAGCGCAAGTTTGCGCCTCTCTCATGGCGGCGTCTCAATTTCCCTGCTTTATAATCTGGGACGTGAGCAGTTACTGTGACTGCCCGGGCTGACCCATAAAGGTGCGGTGCCTGTAGCAGTTATGAATGGGGCATGTAGGATGTAGAGTTGTCTTAAAAAAAAAAAAAAACACTATAAAGAATAAAAGCTTGGGTCACCTCATGGCGTAGGAGACCAAGGCTTAAAAAGATGGCCTATATGCAAATCCTTGCTGTCAAAAAACTTCAGAGGTTGTAGCCTGGCCGACCTACCTGGCTGAGTTGCTGCGTCTCAGCGTGATGTCCCGAGCTAGATGTGCTGCAGGCCCTCTGCTCTCCGGAGAGATGCTCGCTGTTGGCTCTGTCTCACTTCTGGCTGTGACAGAACACATCCTCGCTTTGCTGGAGCCGAGGCAGGTTTGTCCTTCCCAATAACCAACAGCATCCGTTGCATCTTTCTGACGGTTGAAATGTTTCATTTGAGGCGTCATCTTTTTCATCTTTTCATCCTCTTTTGCCTCCTGCAGCTTCTAATTAATTTTGGTAATGAGGTACATTGCCACAAGAGTATTTAAAATGTAGGTACTATTAAGCTATTGAGAAATTGGCCCTCCTCCTCCATGCTTTCCGTTCAGGATGGGTGTTGTCACCAGGAACTCCGTGCAGCTTCTTCCCTTTGGATTTTGTGGCTGCTCTCCTGTCCAGCATACAGTGAAGGAAACTGTACCGAAGCCTCCTTCTGGTGGAAGGAGCAGGGTCTGCAGTAGCTCAGTCTTCCCTATGGGCCTTTACAAATGTGAGGGAAAAATATTTTGTGGAAATTCTACTTGAAGTATGTGTAACTTAAGCCATGCTCCTGCTGCCAACTCTCCCTCGAGTCCCCATGCCATCTGAAGAGCTTTAGTGAGGCTCAGGTAAGCAGGAGGCTGAGATGTGGCTGTCAAATATCTCCAGAGGTGTGGAGCAAGCTCTTCTGCCAGCAGTGAGAGTAGCAAAAGAGCACATTGCTTATTTCAGTGTGCCTGACGGTTTGATGGCTTATATGCACGTAAACTGGGACCAGTGATTTATTTACTGTAAGTTCCCCTTTCTATGGATGCCTCCACTGCAAGCACGGTGTAAATGCTGCGAAACCCCTCTGTGGGTTTCTGTGTCTCTTTAGGAGCTGTGTTGCCAGCTAAAGGTGAGAACTGGTGCCTGCCCTTGCCCTACTTCTGGAACTTGTGTGTATAAATCCATCCCATAGTATCCACTCCCCTGGAGCAGACTTCAAGCAGAACGTCATTACACATAAAACAGCTACTAGGGAAAGGAGAAAATATCAAAGAGCTGATGTTAATGCGTGATGCAAAGTGCCATGTGCCACAGAAATGTAAGTATTCTCTATGGCTACGGGGACTGAACTGCGTGCTTCCAGGCACAGCAGCAGCACCACCCAGCACCGGGACTGGGTGAGGTAGTGTCATAAATCCTAAGTTCAAACCTACAATAGGTAGACCAGGAGCTGTAAAGCAGCCGGTGGTGGTGGTGCAGAGGTTACAGACTCCTGCTAGTTGGGAAGCTTGAAATACGTTTTGTGGAAACAAAGAAACCCGCCGGCTTCTTAACCCACCAGCCTCCCTGCCTGAAAACAGAAGAGTGGAAGGGCTGGTCACTTTTTTTTTTTTGGAGAGGAATGACGTTCGAGTCCTGAGATAGCTTGAAATTGTACCTTTTTGAATTAGTCGGATAAAGGTAGGAAGGCTCTGAAATCCTGTGCCAACAAATGACTATTGTTAGCATGAATGCTGTTTTGATGGGGTCCTCCTTCATGCAGTTATGCCTACTGATCATCAACAATGTCATTTATTAATTATTAACATGATATCAAAAGCTTTTGTACTTTAAAAGCCATGAAAACCTTCACTGTTAAGTAGCATCTATTGCAATTTGCAAGTTCTCTGGTGCAGAGAGATTAACCATGCGTGATCCTTTTGGTCTCTTTCTTTTGATGGTTGAAATGTACGAAGGCCTGCTTCAAAGAGAAAAAAAATTACAGCCACATGGCATGATGAAACAGCTATGTTTAACTGCCTTTCCCAGCGCAAACTGCCAAAAACCCGCAAAATTGTGGTTGTTCACAAGATGTAATAAACACCTTCTCACGATGCACTGGGTTAAGGTTTATTCAGCTTTTTTATGGCATTACAGCAGAAATCCTGTTCAGCCATTTCTGCAAAAGGAAAGCACTCATTACAGGAAGGGAAGTGTAAATATAGGAGGTAGTTTCTTGCAGGTCTTCAGGGAATCTTCAGGGAAAGATGTGGTTTGCAGGGAACAGAGAGAAGGCAGTCTAATGGAGGTATAGGTTGGGAGATCTGGCGTTCAAAGCTCATCTGGTCAATTAAAGAAATGCTTTCCTGTTTTCTTTCCTCCCTGTTCACGTAAAGAAAATAGGGCAAAATTCTTCAGATGTAATTCTAGGAAGATGACTATCCTCAGTTACGTACAGGACAGCGGAAACGCTTTACCATAAATTGCAAGTAGAGGACCAGAAGTGTAGTGTGCTCTCAAGCTTTAGCCCTCCAATGGAACTGTTTGCCACAAAAGAAAATTTGAGATCTGTTCCTAATGGTGTTTTGAATGCAAAAAGTAGAAATCATTTGCAATTTCACACTGAATTTCCATGTTTAAAATCCCAAGACAGTGAGAAATATGTTTGCATGTTGTGGTTATAGCAAAGACTTCTGAGGTCATACACTTGCCTCTCTGCTCTAGGACAGGCAGAACAACCTATGTACTGCATCTGGGTACTTTGGGGGATTTTGGAGAGCCTATAGGGGTTCTAGAGATACGGCAGACATCCTTAGCTGGCTCTGAGTCAGTGTCTTCTGTGACCAAAAAGTAAGAACAGGATCTTACACGTGTGGGTAACAGCCTGTGGTTTAGTTATAGCCTGAGAATCCTGCACTTACGTTCAAAACAATATAACTTTACCAATGTTGCTCTGACTTTCTCCTGATGATTTCTGAATCACCTTACCAATTTCAGAGAAATTCCAGATAGGACGTAGTCTCAAGTAAGCTTTTGGCAGCACGGCAGCAGGCAGGAACGAGGCACCCAAATTATCCGGCACTCACTGCTTTTCTGTCCTGCTCCAGCTGGCTCGGGTCAGCTAGCTGCTGCTTTGGGAGGGGACAGGGAGGTGTCTGGTTCAGTTGTGGGAAGGTGAAGGGATGAGAGACAACGCGTTGCAGTGCTTACTTCTGCTGAATATCGCGCCTTGGGTTTGGTGGGTGGTTGTTCCTGTTGCTGGTGTGTTTTAAAGATGCTAATGATTCCCAATGTATTTGCTTTGTTTCAAACGACTTAGTTACTTCTAACAGCTCTTTCACTGTGACCCTTTTTGAGAAACTCTCTCCTTTTTCAACCACTGTCGGTATGTGTTTGTGCTTTTCTGTTGCTGTTTATGTGTACCCTGCCAAGAAGTGGGAAGGTATTTATTCGGTTCTGGCTTGCAGTCTTACATGGCAAATGCTTTTTTGCTGCACTCCAAAAGGGTAACTCCAGCTCTGAAACAGTTTCTATGGTTCCTTTCAAATTAGCTTTGTATTTAGCGGCTAAGTTGCACCACATTAAAAATAGGGATATTTGACTTCCTACGTGGAGAGGGTTTGAGCAGAGTATACTCATCCTCCTGAGGACTTTTACACAACTGCTCAAAAAGAAGTTCTTTTTGGCTGGAACACTTGAGACTGAAATTGCTGGTTGGGAGTGTGTAGAACCGGCAATTTCTAGCTGAAGGGCTTTTGAAATCTTCCTAACAGTGAAGACCTCCAGCCTGTCTTTGGCTTCCTGATAAAGTAGTGCTTGTCTTGAGGTATGATTCCTTATTTTAAGGTCATCAAAGCTAATGTTATGGCCATGTCTGTCGTGGTTGCTATTTCTCTAAAGTCTATTTCACTTACCTGATTATTTGGCCTCACCAAATAGGAAAAAAAGGCAATGAAATCCCTGGAGATTTCTGTTTTGGGTTATGTTGGACCGTACAGTGCTGATCTGCCACCTGTTGAAGTCACATTGATAATGGCTTTTCCAAGGCCTTCAGTGAGCTGTCATAAAAGGCTTTGTTGTTTTTTTCCTTATGAGAGCGGATCAGTGTTTTCTGGTCTTTTTAATGTTTACTGGTTTGTGTATCTCTGTTGGAATGCAGGACAGAAAATACTGTTTTGTTTCTGAAGTATGGCTAAACACGTCTCCTTTCTGTGTAAGGCTCTCCTAACATTACTTGAAAACAAAACATAAAACCAACAAAAAAAATCAAATGCCCAAGACTTCCCTCCTTTTGTCTCTCTGATACGAACTATCAAATAAAGTTTTACTTGAGTCTTTACTTTTGAGAAAGTGATCTCGTTAGCCTTCTGTCTGCATGTTTTCTGGGTGTCTGTGGTTAGGGATATTTAATTGAGGAGAGAAGAGCTCTGCTCTGACAGCCATATGCTTTGAAACAAATCTAGTTGATTAGTTTTGCTTTTTTAGCTGGAGTTGTCTACAGATATCAGCACTTAGTATTTTTGCTTCAAAATATAGGTATTTGTTTCAAAGCTTGTGCATATTTCCAAGCCTAGCTTTGTACACAGTTGATTATTTCCATATCATTTCCCACCTGAATGAAAATCATCTCAGGCAGTATTACGGATTCAATTTTTATTGCAAGTGCACATCTGTAAATATATTTTCTGTGAATATTTGTACACATAGTTTAATGTTTTCTTTCTGCAAAGTGTGTGTGCCAGGAATGACTATATTTAAGAGTTGTACACCTGGAATCAATATAATTAGAAGCAAGATTGCTTTGCAGTTTTAGAAGGAGTTTACACTGTTTGCTCACTTGTTGCCATGGTGGCACTGGTTTTGTTTCTGTAAATGCACATTGTGCATTCTTTGTAAAGGCCTTGGGAGTGCTGTATTGGCTGCTTCGAGTAAAGATTGAGTTCTCGTTTAAATAGGTCTGAAGATGTTGTAAATAGACTGGGCAGATAAATATTTAAGTGGCTTACCAGAAAAATTCTATAGCCATAGCCCCAGAATTCGGGACTTTTAGTTGTTGGTTCCAAATCAATTTCATTCTCGCTTTCTTGTTTTCTTCAAACAAGTAAGGGTAACGTTGGAAGGTCCCGTGCCTCTCTGAAGAGCAGAGACCTGGCTGCAGTAGGTTTTCCTCTTACTCTGAACAACTGGTAGACATTAGAGAAAGAAAGTACTCTTGCCATTCTTTCTATCCTCATCGTTTCAGGAGCTGAACCGTTTGACTGAAACAGGGCATCTGCTTCAAGGAGCTAAATATTCTTCTGGTGTCAGCATTATGGAGGTGATGGGACAGCTGAGAAACAGTAGAGTAGAATCCTAGCAGGCTGAAGGGAAACCTGCACATCTCTGCCTTATCCTTCTGATAGCGTTGTTAGGTAATTGAATCTGTGATGAAGAATGATGAATGGAAAAGCTTGACTGTGTAAACGCTCCAAATGAAGCGCTAACTTCATTTTGGGTGCTGAAACAGTAGTAGTACTTTTGTTCCAGTCTCTTGTCACTTAAGTCTGGGAATCGAGATTACTTGGGTTGTCTATCTTCCACAGTGTCAGGAAAAACTTTCTCCTTTAAACTACCTGCTGGCTGTGCCTCAGGGTCTGTTCAGGTCTGCAAAGCTTGAGGACTTGGGGTTTGGCTTGCTGTTTACGGAACAGATTGGGAAAACAGCAGATGATCTGGTATGTGCTTGTTGCGCTGTTGAATAGAGAGACTGACATTTCTAATGAAACATCTCCTGTGGAGGATGTCTAAACAATGCAGTTCACAAAGCAAAGAAATTAATTTTCTTTGCTCATCTGAGGTTTTCATCTCATGTTTGTCTACATGGAGAATTTTACACAGGAGAAAAGAGAAGGATCCAAAGTAACAATTTCAGATTTTTTTGAGCTGCTAAGAGTACTTGGCACTTCCAGTAAGTGGCACTTTCTTGAAATCATCAGAACAGTTTTATAACGTTAAGGCTTGCAGCAACAATTGTATGGGCGGGGAAGGAAGGCCCAGAAATCCCTGATGATGTGAGCAGCGCAGTGGTTATTCTTTCCAGGAGCTAGTCCTGCAAATGCATGCAGTTTGCCTTGAGACTTCAGAGAAACTTAATATTTCTCACCTCGGTCTTTATTAGAATGTCACTTCCATTTCAGCCCCCCCAGACCCTCAGCACCTGAACCAGCTAATCCCAGTTCCCTCAGCTTTGTTTCCCAGTTACTTGCAGCTGCAGGAGGTTTGAATGACAGTTTTCTGAATATTGACAAATTCTGAAGTGTTTCAGGGCGGGGAAACAATAGATATTGTGACTCCTGAGTTGGGTAAAGCTTTACTGGCTTAAAGGCTTTGTAAAAATCACTCAAAGCTAGGATTTGTCTGCGCTTTCATTTGTAGCATGTGCAGGGTCACAGCTGTGAGTACAGAATTGTCAGAGTTCAGCGTGTAGGAGCCCGGAGCGTTCAGCAGAGCTGTTCGCTCTTTGCTGGTCGTTCTCTCTTGCACTGTTGCTGCTTTGTCTCCTGTGTCCTGCCAGCAATTGCAGGCCCTGGAGAAGGGGTTAAAATCACAGTGGCATGTGCTGCGTGGAGGCAGCTGCTCTTCTGGGGGTGAATATATGCTCCTTAGGGGTGGTTGCCCAGCCAGGGTGCCGGCTCTGCCCCTTCCCGTTGTGCTGAGGGTGTGTGCAGCTCCTCAGCCCCCGCTGGGGCTGCACCAGGCTCATTCTGGGGCTCTTGCCCCAGGATCCTGTTTTTTTTTTTTTTGAATATAACATAGCATTTCAAAACGATGCTTTGATTTGTGGGAAGCATTAGAAAACTGTCAAATCTTATATTTTCCACAGTACTTGCGGATTGTCTCAGTACAGCCCGGGAAGCAGTGGCTTTAGCTGACGTTTCCTGTGATGTAAAGCAGGCGCGTATCTATCTCCACCTCTGGGGGGAACTGATGCTTTTTCCTTTGGAAGATAGTCACTTGTTTTCCTCTAGAACAATCAAATCCTCCTCTGAGGAATTCTTGAATTACAAGAGCAAGTCATTGCTTGAATGCACTGAGCACGAGGATGCTTCTCGTGAAGCAAAAGCTTCTTGTATCCCTGCATTGTGCACACGTAGACAAAATCCTGGCTTTCCTCATAGCAGCTCAGATGGCAGAGGAAGGTGATCTCTGCTCCCGATGGCCACAGCTCGGGGTGGTGGCAGGGAAGAGTGCACCAGGCAGGAGTGGCTGTGGTTATTTCCCCCTGCAGCTTTCTCTTCCAGATGACACGAAGAGCTGCGGGTGGTGGTGGCATGCGGTAAGCTCCTCTGGAAGCTGCACCAAACCAAGTGGCTGTTTTACTGTCACGCTGTTCCTTTTCCTCCTGGAACCACACGATGGGCTGTCTCCAGAGTGCTTCTTGCGAAAAGCAGCTGTTGGCTGAAATTTTTATCAGGCCTTTGGTAACTAAGCTTCAAGAATCTTCAGATATTTAAGATCTGGTTTTAGGGGAGGGGGGGAGAGTTCCAGATGCTTTGTCTGAAGTGGGATAGGGAGAAAAGAGCGTAGAGATTTTGAGCAAGCAAATGTTGCATGTGGAGCAGAGGATGGCTCCATCTGAGGCAGCAGGTTGAGGCATCCGCAGGAAATTTGGGTTTTGGTACATTGTGTTCCCCTGTAGCCCCAAATTGTTTCTAGAGTCAGTCACTGCTTAAACGTACAGCAAAGAGGTCTTCGTGGAGTGACTGTGCTCCTAGGGACTGCTTTGCATTTAAGTTGCTACTGAGTATGGTTGAGCTTTGTGGGCAGGTGCACAATCAAGAAATTCCAGAGTCTATTCTGATTTCTGAATTAAAAGCAGCTCTGGTCTGGGTTTGTGTGTGAGGTTAGTGCTGCAACTGTATGCCGGAATCGCGAAGCCAGCAAAACGCCAGGAAATCGTGGAACAGTTGCAGAGCGGGCTCAGATTGGGTTTGGTGCTTCTGGGTCCTGTTTCTCAGAGCTGGAGATTGTGTCTGATGTCTTAGAGCTGTTGGAAAGCTTTTCATACCTTATGATTTTTTAAAGCAGTGCTCCTGGGGGATTCGGTGACATTAATCCTGTTTCAAAGACGGAAAAGTCAGAAACTTGCAGGAACTCCTGTGCAACGCCACACCAGGTACTGGGTTCAAGACCAACATCCTACCCGCTCTGCTGGAATGGCAGTAGTTGGAAGCAGGGATCATTTTCCTTACGTGGTCACAAAGAAATCTTTTTCTGTATGATTTTCTTTATCTCTCAGGAAGACTGAAATTTTGCTGGTCAGAGTAGAAACACAAGGAAATGGTCTGTACGAGCAAGCAGAAAGTTGCTTTTGGGGTCTGTGCATGAGCCCCATGAATGCTGGAATGGAACAGCAGTGTAGGCTGAAAAGGAGTTAGAGCTGGTAGGAGCTGTGGGATGCTTCCCTGGGAGTAAGCAAGAAGGGATGAACCTCACACTGTAGTGTGTGTCTTGCTCTTTATATACCAGCCATCCTTTCCACAGCCCTGGAGCACTTATCAAGTTAAGTGCTAAGTCTCTCCTCACATGTAGTTTTAATATGGCTACTTGGAGGAAAAAATGCAATTAAACCCTTGCTTTTATTAGGGCGCATGTACAGTGAGAACATTTCTTCGCTTACAGCACTGACGAGGCCACAGGTTTCAAACTTGCTGCAATCTCATTTTTCTCCTGTCCTGGCTCTGTAGCTGCACTGCTTTAACTGAACTCTGCAGCTCCATAAATTAAATCTGAGCGGTGATTTTTCAACCTAGGAATGTTGCTTAAAAAGGGGGAGGGGAGGGGCACAAGCGTTGCTCTTTGCTTTTGTTTCTTGACTTGACTTCTGCGTGATGTTGTTGGGATAGGAAAGAAAACGGAGGTGTGCGGAAGGTGCTGTAGGAGCTGAAACCTGATGCTGCCGCTTCTGGCGACAGGTGAAAGGAGGGCAGGTCTGGGCTGTGGTCAGTTCAGTGTTAACAGGGGAAAGGAGAGGAAATACAGTTGTTTCAGTGGTAGATAATCCCTTCAAGCAATATTAATTCAACTCAGAGTTACAGAAAGCTGTAAGTCATTCTTCAAAAAGTCCACCATCGGAGGCCAGTTCTGAGGCTAAGCTCCGTTTTTGTAATGTACTGAGCAGTTGTCAAAGGAAGCCTTCAGAATGATTATTTCTTGTCTCTCCATGTGTCTCTCCTGCTTCTTATTTCTTTGGCTATTTTTATGCGTTTATTTTTCCAGCTAGCTCTTCCTGGTATGTAGAGTTCTCTGCAAATAAGCCCAAATTAAAACTCTATCAGTATTTAAGTTTCTCACTGTGAAGTGAAAAGATTTAGCACTCATTTTATTACAGCATTATCCTTGATGTCAGATAACTTCTGTGAAAAGGTATTAAAAAAGAAAAAAGCCTTTTTCACATAATTGAAACTGAAAGCAAATATTGACCAAAAATATTGCCTTTTGTAGAAATGCTGCTTTTCCATCTGGAAGAGAAATCTGGTTGTTCTTTAGGCTTCTTTGCTAAGATCAAATTTGGAGGGGAAGTGACTCTGCCACTTCGGAAACTGCTGACTTGCTAATTGATCTTGATTTTAACAAAGTTACCCAAGGATGCATTTGAATTGTCTGCAGATGCATCTATCCCACGTCATGAAAATGTTTCCAACATCATTTCCCTTTCAGGGAATTTTAAACCTGAACTGTAAGTGGAAGCTTTACAGTCACAGGCGTGAAACGGTTGCTCTCTTGGGAACGCGAGCGTGATGGCAGGATGTGCACGTGGATCCACTCCTATACCAGAAGACAAAAACGCCGCATCCTGCAGCTGCGCTCCGCTGTGTCGAACGCGGGAGCAGAGCTGCCTGTTCTGCCAAACCCAACGCTTACGGTCTCTTTGCCGAGCTGTAGAGCAACAGCAGTATTGGGCAAGCTTGGTGCGTTAACTGCTAGGGAGATTTCTTTGAGGAGTTTGAAGGAAAAAGATGTAGGAGGGAACGCCTGTGGATGGAAATCTGTGTTCTGGTGTGTTGTAAATGAAGCTGTCCAAAGAAACAGTAAATGAATGGTGTAGGATCATAGCATTTACTTCATTTGAAGGCAGGGTTTCATACACCCCACAATAAAGGAGAAACAATAACCCTTTCCTCAAAAGCAGTATTTATCTTGAAAATGCCTGTGTGCTGTTGCACAGTGAACATTTGAGGTCTCCAAGGGAGTCAGTGTGTCCATTACTTCCTAGTTTTCCAGGAGTAGCAGCACAGAAAGTGGAACATTACTCTTACAGCCTGTCTCCCTTTATAGACCGCTGGATAAAGGTGGTGGAGTGCCGAACTTCTAGTAAGGTTTTGCTGAGCCTTTTGTATTCTTCAGGTAAAGCATGTGTTTTGAGTGGGAACAATGCCATGACTGTTTTTAAGAGAAATTAAAATATTTAATGTCCTAAATTAGGTAAAACCACTTTTTAATTACTTGTATTTGTAACACTGCAACTCTGGGGTGTGCTGTTTGGGATGTAAGTACAGAGAACGGATGCTAGCATTTGTACTTAGCAGCTGGCTGGTTATGCGACCTCTTGCCCCACGATGCCCTGTTGGTGCGTGTGGGGCCAGTGCAGGAACGTAGCCTAAAAATGAGAAACAAAGATGAGCTTAAAGGAGTTGAGCATTGTTTTTGGCTGGTACCAGTCAAACCTAAACCATGTCTTAGTAAACCATGTCTTAGAAATGAAATTACCCTGAAAGTAAGGTGGTCTGTAACCCTTCAGCTCTCCCCTGCAAAGCCTTTCCTTCTTGTGAGGGCTTCCTGCAGGAGCTCTCTGGTCAAACTACAGGAAACCAAATTTTTAGTAGATAAATTAGGGTTATTCTAGCAACAGGGCTTAAACTAGTATTTGGGTTTCTAGGATTAATCCTTAATTCTCAGCCTCCCAGCACATTACCAAAATCTGTTATCTAGGGAATCCATTACAGATTCTCAGTGCGTACTTGACAGCGTATGGTGTATTAAAAATTCCAGAGAAATGAAGGAGTTCAGCAAAATAACATGAATTTGCTCAGCTCTTGGCCATCGTTTAGGTCTCTGGGGTGCTGTGTTAATACAAGTACATGGCAAGTTGCATATTCAGCTGGGTATAGTTTTCATCTCTGGCAAAACGAAAAAGGATGAATATCCATTCCAGGAGACATTTCTGGAAAAGACCTGTGATTGATATCTTAGTCAAAGAGATTTAAGGCTCTTGGAAAGCACTTTATATTTGCCCAGAAATGCCAGTGCTGAAAGGCAGCAGTTTTAATAATTTAAAACATTAAGAATATAATCATTTATAATCTAAAGGTGTCTTTTTACATTCCTTTGTTCTTGGGGGTTTCAAGCAGATCATGCTTATTTAAGTCATACAGAGAAGGAACTTAATACAAAGATCTTAACAAGAGGTAGAGTGGTTAGTTCAGGAATCTGTTTTGCATATCTTTTGGCAA
Source organism: Anser anser (assembly GCF_964211835.1). Taxonomy (NCBI): domain Eukaryota; kingdom Metazoa; phylum Chordata; class Aves; order Anseriformes; family Anatidae; genus Anser; species Anser anser. Next base: position 12,250,759 of record NC_139737.1, read on the forward strand.
CATTTTCACTGTACCATGTTAGGCAGTGGTTAGTGGACGTATATAATAGCTTAAGAGTTCATGAAGTCTGCAGAGTTAAAGCTCGGGTGAAGCATTTTTGGTCTGTCATAGAAAATCGCATGGTAATGGATAGAATTAAATGACCTTTGCAGGAGCCTAGAAATATGCAAAGCTGATTGAAAAATCCTACAACACATTGAACAAACAAAACCTATGCTTTTGTATGTGCAATGTGCATGCCTCCCCTTTCTGAGAAAATCTTATATGATTAATAGTTTAAAACTGGGTGTGGAGGAGCCTTACAGTAGGCTTTCAGTTCACTGTCTTGAGAGACAGCCCTTCCACTTGCACGTAAACGCGTTGTGGGCCAATAAAGGGAGATGATCATCAGACATGACTTAAACTTCTCATTGATATGTCACTGTTCAATTAATAATATTTAAGTCTTGCTTGTTTTGGTATAGGCAAATGATAGGAAGAAACTTCCAATGTTTTAGTTGTAACAAAGAGACTACTTCTGAGTGGAAGGCTTTATTTCTTTATTTTATAGTAACTAGTAAAAGTACTTACAACTTACTAATTCATAAATTATTGATGTTTCATGTCAAAACAGTAACTTTAAATTTGAGAAAATCAAATAGGAACTTGTTAAATGAAGGGTATAGAGCAAGTATACTTGTTCTTATGTTTCTCGTCATTACTTTCCTATCTGTTTAATACTGTATCAACTTGTCAGTACTGAAAATCAGATTCTGCTTAATAATTACCCAGTTTTAGCTGTAATGGCATGACAGTCCGCTGCCTTTATCTAAGGTCTTAAATAAAGTTGTCAAAACCTTTAGTATCATAAGCTCTAGGGGACTGGATGGATGAAAGACTGGCTCAAGCTGATACAATTTTTTTCAATCACTACTGATTCTTGTAATGTTGATTGGTAAGACTAGATAGAGGTTTAAATTAAAGTCTGGGTTTTTGGAAACACATTTGCGTAGATCCTAAAAGATAGACTTCATGAAGGAGCCAGTACCTGGACATACTGTTTGACTGGATGTTGCTGAAAAATTGTTTGTGGGCTGGAGGTGCAGTGCTAGGGATAGGCTGCTTAGATCTAACACTCAGGTTTTATAATATTACCATAAAAATATTAGATTGCTACAGAAGAATTGTGTTAAATGTGCAAGGGTGGGACTAACCTGGGTATTATTAGCTTTTTGTATACTTTTCTACTATATCAGACTGGTGCTGGACTAGCTAAAGGTGTAAAGGATAATTCTTGAGATTTTTTACACTGATGCTCCCAACATAAAGGAATGTGCTAACATAGGCAATGAAACACAGTTGGAGGAGGATAAATTAATCAGGCTGGAGGAATTAGGACTTTGAAATGTGGTGAAATAGAAATGGGATGTAATTTAGTATCGCAGTGTGTAAGGTCATGCATCTTGGGATTAATTAGTTTTTTGCTTTAGGATGGAAAATCAGTGGAAAGTGACAAGAAGCTGTTGGAGCATTCATAAGAGGCGATTGAGGTGAGTCAGAGAGATTTGCTCCTGAAATAGGGAATGTGATTGTGTAAGGTGATAGATAAGGATATTTAGATCAAAAACAACTTAATCTGGAGTATTCCGTACAACTCAGGTACTCCTTTAGAAGAAAGATTGAGTATGTTACAGGTGCAAAGAAGGGCTATAATGATGATTAAGCCAAGAGAACAGAGGCTAGGAGGTACTACTTATGGAAATACAGAAAGAAAAGGAAAATCACTGAATGCTCTGAACACTCCAGATTAATCCTTTTTCTAATGGGCCAGCCCTTCACTGACCAGTCTCCAAGTTATGTGCTTAGTTACACATCCAGAATCATCGCCACAGCACTTTGACTTTCAGAAGAAAAAATACAAGGTAGAAAAAGGCCCAAGGACAAGAGACAATGGTTTGCCTGTGTTGGTGCCTTCCATGGGCTAAGACAACTCAGTATCTTACTTTCTGTCGTTGTGTAGGTACACATAAACTTGTTTGTTGCATCCCCAGCTCTCGTGTTCAGCAGAGAACAGTCTGTTGCAGGTTTGAGCATAACATCCTCACAACTGTGGTTTTAGATAAGTCTTTTCTTTTAGACAAGTCTTTCTCTGGAAACCTCACTCTTGGTCAGTCTGAGAATTTCTGTTAAAGTGAAACTGGTTTGTACGTATTTTCTTCTTTTCAGTTCTGCTTTATTCTGTCCTCATAATGGTGTCCTCTGGCCAGCCTGAAAAAGCCATGCTAAGATGGTCTCTGGTGACAGTGACAAGAAAATGAGATGTTACTAGTGGATGACATGCCATTGGTCATAGTTCTCTTGAGTATACCTTGCTCTTTTCTTCCTCAATGAGTGTTAGGTAAAAAGATAATCAGATAATTGGGCTGGATTATCTGCTGATAGATGATGCAATTTTTATTTCTGGCAAACGGCTCAAACAATATAATCTTGTAGGCCTTCGTAACTTGCTGCCATCGTGTGTACAGTGTTCCCAGTGGGTGCTGTCAACTCTTAAGGGAAAGAAAAAGTCACTTTGTAGTAGGTCTTGTTTCCATTTTCTTGTTTTCGGAGTTGAGTGTAATCAAATTCACTCAATGCTCATGATAACATTCCATTAAGGAAATGTGTCCATTAGCTCTACGTGTATGAGAAATCTCACTGCAAAGATTGCATTGAGCTGCTGCGATTCTGTGAGGAGTGACATCACTGAAGTTGGAACAGTGTTTTTAGAAGTCAGTGACATAATAAAAAGTCAGGTCAAATATGTTCAGTAAAGTCAATGTTCCCACCTGGTCTCCAGTTGAATGCAGATGATTTATGGATGTATAATCTCTCTGAGGAAAAAACAGGATTGGAAAGGGGAACGATTTCATTAAAGACAAAACCTGAACTACGCAGCTCTATCTGGTATAATCTTTAAATTTGAAACCAAGTCCCTTCACCTTGATTCTTTTTATTCTTTATGCTAATAAAATTATAACTGCTAGTTAAATATTGCTTTTTAAAGTCCATATTAATTGTAGTCACAGTTCTGGGAAATTCTATTAGTTTCTGCCACAGATGAGTGTTTTCAGATGTAGTTAAATAACATCTTTATTCCAGCTGGGATCTCATTGTCAGGTTTCTATTCATTAGCTAATCTTAAAATAGCCTTAAACTGCTAGAACTGCTGCAATACAGTCAAGTATACCATTTTTTTTCTTCCTGTGAGACGGTTCTTTAGAAGGTAGGGAAAAAAACCCTGTAGGCTGATAGCCTAGTGAGAAGTCTGTCTTGTCCCTAAGTGCAGAATGGGATATAAAACAGTTATGCCTCTTGGGTACAGCCCGACGAATACTGTCACCTGCATGGGAAAACAGTACATCGTAATCCCTTTCTCATCACTGGAGTGCCAATTCAGCACACGAGGCAAATGCCATCTCTGCAAAGACAGTGTCAGTGTCCTGTGCTAGGATGGCTTTGTGTAAGGGCAGAAACAGCCCCCTCTCTGTTTCTGACTATCCTCAGGAAAGTAGTTGCCAGAAGCTGTCAGAGGATGGTTAAGCTGCAGAAGTCATCACAAGTGCTTGCAGATTCCCAGAGTTTGTGTAGGTTATGAAAATGATCAGCGGATTTGTTGAAAAAGAGCAACTGGTGTGACCGAGGCGGCTTTTGAGGCTGGGAAGGTGTTTCAGGGAAGAGTCACTGTGTGCTTGTCCTGCTCTTGCATCTTTCCCAAGTGACATCTAGCACTTGTCTGACCTTTGGTCTGACGGGCTTTCATCTTTCTTTTGCTTTTAAGTTGTGCGAAATGCTTTACTGTCTTTTCCTTCTGCTTGTCTCAGATATGTGCTGGTCAGGTGTCGATGATGCGACCCTAGGGTAAAAAAGAAGGTCTGACGCCAAACTTGTTCGCGTAGGCTACAAAGTGCATGCATAACAAATGGCGATACCTGACTAGATTGCTTTATTTTTGTCATTACCATACTTCAGGCAATGTGCTAAAGATTGCACGTGAAGTCCTAAAGATTTTAGGTTCCCTCAGCTTAAGAGAAGGATCATATGGAAAACACTGAGAAAGCATTACCTTAATTTAACTTTAATTTTTGGCAGTAGTGCCTAATGTGGGGTTATTAACTGAAGTATCAATACAGTTACAGTATGGTTCTAATTGGATAGGTATACTTAATACCAATTCACTTGATCAGAAACTGAATCTAATTTCTGAATTTATATTACAATTGTAATGTTGTGCATCATATATTTAATGAATCAGTTTCTTGCACAATTATTTTAAAATTACAATGACCTGTATAAAGACGTTATTGAAGAACACTGAGTTTATTAGAAATTTTACTCTCAATTTTAACTATGCAGCTGAAATCTTTAGGATGACACTTATTGTAATGTCTGCCTCTGAGTATCTGCACTTTCACCTGGGGACACTGGGAATGCATTACATTTTAATGAACTTGCCTGTGCCAGCTTCTGGTGAAGCTACTGTACGCAGCTATACTCATAAATACCCTTCCCTGTACCAAAATCAAGTGGGAGAGGTATTTTATAGGGCTTGATGGGGATGCGGATAGAACAATATCATACACAAGCTGTTTGTCTAATCTACAGAGACAGTGTCTTTCAGCTCCTAGCGTAAAGAGAAATCTTTTAAGCAAAGGAATTATTTTCTTAAACTAATGCTAAGACCTTATTTCCAGAAGTAGATTCCATCAAATGAGGTTTTTGTACATCCGAATTGCACCTGTGAGCCTGGACTATTTCAGTGTAGGGACAGCAATAGGAAGGTTGGCTACAAAACTTTTGGAGTGTTTTGTGTTACATCTTATGTAGAAGGTGTTATAAAATCCTTGAAGGATACTAAAAGGAAATATCAGCATATTGTCAGTTAAATGCTATTTCAAACCATGTTTTAAACTTAAATTTTTAGAACCTGGTTTTAACCGGGCTGTCTCAGCTGCACCAAGTCCGATTGCTCTGCAGTGTGATGCGTGTGTTGTACCTGTGTGTACTTGGGATAAAAAGCTCAGAGTACCTGATTCATGTCTCAAATCAATGAAATGAGGATTAAATTATGACTGAAATTACAGTTTATATGACAGAAAAGGGTTTTGTGTTAGAATTTGGTCATTCAGTATCCTGAGAAATGATTGCGTTTAGATTCTTCCGTATTGTGCCTTTTCTGTCTTAGGAAGAAATGCTTTAAGCACTTGATGCTTCCTGACCAGGTTCAAACTTGACGATATTTAAAAGGAAATAAAACTGGAGAATTCGGAAAATCCTTCTTTATAGATCAAATACATATTAAATGGAAACTAAATTTCAGCCTCAAACTGGATAAGATACATCCCAGAGACAGGAAAAAGCCCTTAAATGATGCTATACAAATTCTGTTGCTCTAAGTGTGATACCAGTCGAGTTTTATATAATAAGGGTAGCACAGCCTGAACCCATTTCGAAATGAAATGCGTAGTGAACTTAAAGCATTAAAAATTAGCCTATTTGTACAGTTTTCAGTCTGAGCAGATAGTATTGAACTGCTCACAACCTCTTCTTAGCAAATAACTTCCCCTCCATCAGAGGATGGAGGCAAGGTGCCTTGTACTCCCCTGGTGGAACAGCCCCAGCGAAACATGGCTGATGGGCGTTTTTTTTTGAGATTATCTGTGATTTGTTGCTGGTTGCAGCTGGCTGAGGGTGCTTCAGAACAACACGGAGTGGTGAGATGTGCTGTGATGGTCTACTTTTTAACAAAATATGGGCTGTTTTAGAGAACTGCATTTGTGTTAATGCCCTTAATTTTCTCTCCTTTCCCCTGCTGTCCTTCTCTAATACGGAGTTTAGAACACAGCAGCTGCGGCTCTGCTAAATGCATGTTCTGGGTCAGATCTTGTAAGTGGAAGATTCATAGCTGTAATTAGAGAGGCACTTTTGCATGTATGCTCACATACCGTAGTAGGAAATTTGGTTAAACAGAAAAGGAACTCCATGTATTTTCAAGAACTCACATGTGCTGTTAGGCAGGGATCTATTTATTCTTGGCACGTATCTATGTTTTGCTCCTTGCACAAAAAAAAAAGTTTGCACAGAGGACTCTGGAGGCTAAAATAAGTAAATCTTCCCATCATCCCCATGTTTACAATGTGCTACAGAGGACAACAAGGCTTCTGGTGCGCTATGCCCCACTTTACTGTGATTCTGAAAAACATCCTGGATATTGCAATGCAAGTGGTACACTCGAGAGCATCAAGGGAGAAAATGTGTGAAAAATAGAGAATAAATGGACTTAAAACTTAAGAAAACAATAGTAAAAATCACTTAACAGGTTATTAAAATTTGAATCTAGCCGATCATTACTGTCTCAGTCATCAGTCAGCTGACCAAACTTCGCAAGGTCTCCTGCATAGTCTAGCATTTGACATCCTGCCCCCTAGTCTGACTCCAAGGCACCTGAAAACAGAGCAGCTGGCTAGCCGCTGTTATTTCAGGGGTTGACTTGCTCCTGACACATTGAATGAAGATCATGATTTAACTGAAAACAGTTTAAAATGCGGATCTCCAAATATCCTTGACACTGCACTTCATTTGTAATTTGAAACAGTAACTGCCAGCAACGAGGTATTTTGTGAACCTCAGTCTGAAGAATCTACAAACTTGTACCTGTAAAAAATTGTTAGACTTCAGTAAAAGTTATTTCTGCAGCCAGACACTGGGAATAGCTTCCCGTAAGCATGAGATTAAATTCAACAAGATAGGTCAGTTGTGGCACTCATTGCAAGTTAGTACCGTTGCGTTAGCCAATGAGATTTTATTGGGTGACTCAGTAACAGATGGTATGCATTTTTAGATATATTTCTGATATTTGACCAGTGCACAGTTGAGCTAGTACATACTAAGTATGCTAGGTCAAATTTCAAGGAGCAATCTTTGGAGATCCACACAACGCTAGAGATTAAAGTGCATGTGTTCTTCCGATGCAATTTTAACAAAATCAGTGTTGATCAACAAGAATCAATCCACCACAGTATTCTACAAGAAAACTTTTAAACTGTTGGCATTTTTTTGAATCACTTAGATTACGGATTGTGTGTACACACCTTCTTGTCCTTATGCATACTGTAGGTAGTTTTCTGTGGGTGCAAAAGTGAGGTGTGGTCCCTAGATTATGGTAGGTGTTAGTGGGGTTTAGCTTTGCTAATGTTTTAGTGAAGCTTCAGAGAATGCTTTACAGAAGCTTTTGCAGACTTAACGATGAGAACTACCAAAGAGAAGAGGTGACTTTTCCTGAAGTTGAGTGTTATTTTAATTTACTTCATTTGGGAAGAGCATTGAGCTAATGGAATGCTTCTGAAAATGTCAGTCTGATAAGTGCTTAATTTCATCTCTAAAATGATAAAAATCTATTCTAGTTACCTCTGATTGCAACCAGATAGTGTTTAATTGTATGCCTTGTTCACTGGTTTGGCAATAAACCAGACTTCCTACCCTAATTTAAGCTACTCTTTTCATGATTTCTGGCCATGTTGTTTTCAAAAAAAGCATCTCTGCTACAAGGAGACTCTCTTCCAAAACAGGGGCCCTGGGAGCACTACCGGGATGGTAGCACACAGAAGGGAGAAAGGTAACACTTAGAGAAGCGCTTGGAGTCCCTGAAATTCTATCTCTTTAGACAGTATTTCATTCATCACCAAGCATAATATGAGTCAGTCAATGACAACTTCTTGCCTAAAGTTCAAACACGTTAATATGAAGTTTGAAGAAAAAAAAAAAAGCTTATTAAGAAAGGTAGGCTTCCTAATAGAATAAATCCTAATAGAATAAATTAGAGAGTGCTATCTTCAGACAGCTTTTTTGCTGCCATGGTGGATGGCAAAAGTCAAATAGATACGTAATTTAAATGACTCTGTAGCTTGAATAGGTATTCTGTGTGACATTTTGTAAATGCTGAAACGAAGGCAGTGAATAGTGTTCTGACTGATCAAGACTCCAGTGCAATAGCTGATGTAGAATTTGGTCAAAATGTACCATAAATACAACGTTGGGTAACTCTGTTTAGATATACTGAATAATTACACCCAGGAGTTTTCAGATGCTGGAAGGAATAAGCAATGTGTTTGTTTTTTTTTTTTTTTGTCTCTCCAGGAACAATGAATATCCACAATTTTTTTATTTTTTTTTTTTACTGACAAATATGTCTAAGCACAACTTCAGCAAGCATAGGTAATCATTTTTGGAATACAAAGCAGCATTATTTTAGGAGGAAAAAAAGGTCCTGTAACTTTAAAGACAAAACAAAAACAGAAATTGAAGCAAAGTAAAGGTTATGTTATATTTAGGCTACAAAAATAAAGGCAAGTAGGTGCTATGAATTTGCATTTTAAAAAAGGATTCTTAATTTCATCATACTGTGAGTAAAGCAGGAGCCTGCTTCAAGTGTGGAAAGCTACTTGACTAATGAATTAAGAAGATATGATTAGCTGGAAGTATAACAAAAGTCATTAGGCAACTTCTATTTAAGCATCTTGCATGATTTTGAAAACCTGTGTTAATTTTGCAAGTTTAATTACATGGGAATAAGGAAGTCTTCGTGTAAGTAAATCTCTGTTTCAGCAGACTGAAACTAAACTTAGAATTTGCAAAGCTAGCACTGCACTGGGTTAGCTGACTTGGTTCTGTAGCTTAAAACCAAAAAAATACTGATAAGCTTATAGGTATGTATATACTTCAATAGACCAACAATGTTAAATGATTGAGCTATTGAAGTACTGACAGCTAAGTGGTCAGAAGCAAAAATGATATTCTTGGTGTTAAACAAAGGACGCATTCTGGCAAGTGAAGTTAGATGAGTCATCCTTGATTTGGAGGTATCAATTTAAACAAATGACATTTAGTGTTGTACTCCTAGGATACGTTAAAGTGATTTCACTTGTCTTTGGTGGATTATGAGGTGCAGAATTAATAATGAATGTATGAGCTGGTCTAGGGCTCAAATTATGAGACATGTGGGCAAGCTTTTTCAAAGAGCAGCCTATAATAATGAAGTTAAGAATGAAAGCTTAGCCTAACCTGACAAGTCCAGAAAATGCAGCTTAAATGCTTGTTCGATATATAACAGGATCCTAGCCACAGTGCTTATTTTGCAGCAGAGTGGTTCCATGGGATCAGGATGATAACTGAGAAGGTTTGTCAGACTTTATTCTACATTCGAGGCCAATAATTTCTTTGGAGTAGCGCTGGTAAAATAAAATAAAAAATAAAAAATAAAAAAAAAAACTACTACTGGGAGGATGCTTTGTCTTTAGGTGTTTCCTAGACTATGCTGCAACTATTCAGTCTGTTTCTTTCATAACACCGAGCTATTATTGTTGGTGAGGTTAATCATGAAAGACCCTAGGTGGCCTCTTACACAGCATCAGCAATATCGGGTTCATAGCAAGGGGTTTCTATGTGAGGAACATCCGCACAGTGTTTGTATCCAGGCACGTGTTTTGTGTGACTGTAAACTGTGCTCATAAGCTACAAATCTACTCCCATGCACTTTGAAAGAATATTAAACTTGAACAGATAGCAATTTCGTGGCAAATAAATTTGGAAAAAACTTTCAAAAAACATATATCCTTAGTACTGTAGTCTTTCTTAATAGGTTGATGGTGCTTGAAAGCACTGATGCAAAAAATTCCAATCTTGAGTCTACTTTAGAACCACTAGAGATTCAAGTTGAAATGAAATGCTTTTCTAAGATGCATTCATTTTTTTTAATGGCTATCTTGATTTAAAAAATAAATAAAACCTATATATACATATATATTAATCCCAAAATGAAGTTATTTTCATCATTGCAGTAAAACACACATTTCCCCACCTGCTCCCCCATCTGAAAGATCAGATTGCTGTGAGACAGACCATGCAAAATAAATGAAATTGAGTTAAATCTAACAAGAATGATCCATACCTAAGCAAGGTAGTTGTTAATAACTTACAGGAGTAGCACCTTCTAGAGTAGATAAAACCACCTTTGCTTATAAAATCAAATAACTATGTATTAAAAGAAATATGGAAAGAAAAGAAATGGAACTGTGCAGTGGCAGATGAATCATCCCTTAACAATGAGGACTGATAGGTGCAGTGGGAAGCCAACAAAAGTCATTGTACTTGCAGCAGAAACTAAAGGAATGTGTTTGAGGCACTGGAGAAATCACTGATGTTTACTTATAAAACCCAGAACATCTGGATACCTTGAGAGACGCACTTCTGTGAGCACCAGAGGTAGAGAAGCTTGGTTTTCAGTGGATTTGTGTTTCATGGTTGAGTGACTTACCTGAATTTCTGCTAGGTATGAACTCAGTTCTTGACAAAAGTATTGACATAAGAAAAGAGGTTATAAGCTCCAATGTAAAGCATTTGTACCATATTATACGCTGGGGAATCAATTCCTTAATTTCTCCTGGTGGAGATCCTCTGGTTACTGAGGTATAAGACCTGATCAGAGCTTTCCCTGCAGTTTAAGGAGTCATAGCATCTTATTTTTGCAGAGACTGTTTTCTTTGAAAACCTGGGAATACAAAATAAGTGTAGTTTAATAAAATCATGAGATATTGATTGAAATTGGCCAGTTGCATCAGCAGATTGATAACATGGTGGCAAAAGGATGATGTTCTGACAAATGAGATACTAAGTTACTGTTGGCCTTTCTGAAATTTCTCTTTCTGTACTATGCAGGTACCTAAGAATATGCAAAGCATATCGCTTCCAGGCTGTTACATTTGAAACTAAAGTTATCTCAAGTGACAAGTGCCCTCTGCCAGTCCCTCAATACGTGTCTTCCTCTTCGGCATGATGCCTGTTGAGAGCTGAAGTCACTGAACAGTGCTCATTAGAAATAGATCTGGTCTGCAGAAATTGGATTGGATTTCTGGTTCGGGTTAGCCTTTTCGGTTACATGTATGTATATGTCTGATGTCATCTGTCTTAATTTTTCTGGGCAGAGTAAAAGACACATAAAACACTACTCCTTCTGGGGGAGGAAACCTCAATATCCCTTGAAAAGATTTATCCCATCTTAAATGAAGTGACTCAGAACAAGCACTACATGCACATTTCTATTCTCCTTTCCTTCCCACCCCCATAATAATATATAATAAAGTTTTCAAGGATATACTGTGTGAAGTCTGCAGTCTGAAAAAGGTTATAAATGGATTTTTGAGATAAATCCCATAGAAGAAGTAGTTATCCTAATCAGCCAAATGCATCTCTTCCAGTGTTGTAAACAAAAATGTTGTTGGAATAGACAAGCATGAATTATCTAAGTGATATTTTAATTTCTGGAACTCTACAATTCATAAGCACTACCTCATCATGAGAGCACTTGTTTCTTCCTGTGCTCTTCATATTTTGTGAGGCTAACATGGTCTGTACTAAAGGACTAAATTTCAATTGAGTTTCAAAAGTGATGTTCCAGAGAAAAGCCTTGGTTGGAATTATGTATGCTTTCACAATTTCTACTTTCTTACTATTTTTTTTAATAAGGGAGAAAGCTAACAATTTGTGCCTCAGAAGAAAGATCTGGAGGAGGACAAATGAGATGGTTGAGATTCTTGCTCTCTGCTTTCCTCCCCACCATGGCAATGCCATAAATGCTTGATCAAACTGCCTGATGCTGTTGTTTGCTGTGTGTATCTAGAAACACAGGATAACCAATGAGGTTTCTCCCATCAGTATGTTTCTTTATCCCTTTTTAGAAGTGTTGTTTTTTAATCTGGTGAGTCCGTGAGAGTTTGACATTGGATGACTTTATAAAACATTCTACTAATTGGATTTGTTAAAATAAATAAATCAAACACTAATTGGAACATGCCCTGCCATTATTTTTGCTTACTGAATTAGATATAATGGCGTGAAGTCCTTTTTATCATATTTGTGCACTTATTTAAACACCCCCCTGGCACACAGTTCTGCAAATTCAATTATATATTCAAAGGAGGCATTCAATTTATGCAAGGCTGGTTTACATTTAATCCAGGGGCAAGATTCAGTAACTGATGATAGGTCTGCTCAAGATTAATTAGCATCACTCAGATGAGCAGTGGCATTGTTACAGGCCTGCAGTGTAGAACAAGGGATATTTTATCCTTCCTGTGTGAGCTGTTATTTGCTTCAATATGACCCTTTTCAGGAAGGGAAGGACTTCATTCCTGTTTAGGTTTCATTTTGTGAAAAGAGGAGGTCAATACCACATGCATTATCTAACAGTATCAGTCTCATTTCAATTTCCTTTTCTTTTGCCCTACCTAGCAGCTGCATTTTTCACTGATAATTTTTAGCTGATCAGTGGAAAGATTCCAGTTTGCTTCCTGAAATCCCCAGTCCCATTAACAGTTAATGAAGACGTAGAACCCCCTTTTGGTTCATGTGCAAATGTTTTACTTTTCCTACAAGCTGCTGTGTGATGCTGGGGCTAGAACTGTGACATGCAAACTTGGTATCTAAATTCACTGCATGGTATCTTTTTCTCTCAATTTGTGGATTATTTTTTTCAGTTAGTGAATAACCCTGTTCTGCTGCCAAGTGCTTGTATTTGTGATGGATAGTTTTGTATTAAGATGGACCTTCTCCCCCCCCCCCCCCCCCATGTTCCTGTAGCTCTTTAGTATCCATGTAGGTGATACCTTAGGACATGCTAAATATTAAGCTTACGCTGCAGTCAGTGAAAATAATACATCTGTTAGTTTTAGCCTGCTGTGCCGTTTTGGCGTCACAGTCCATACTTAAGAGGACATTTAAAGACTATAATTAAATTTCTAGTTTAAACTGAAATTCATTAGTGGGGAGTAATTGAATTTCCAAGGATCTTGCAGCTAGATGCTTGTGTAGTAGAGTGGATCACTCGATCTCATCGGGTTAGTGTGAGGAGTGCCTGTGCAAGCGCAGTCACATCAAATGCACCTTTACCCTGTGTTTCCTCACTGTCTTGCTCGGGAACTCATTGTCCTGAACACACACTTGAACATAAGGGTACTTTTCAACTACCAGGTCAACAATATTCCACAGTGTAGGTGAGAGGCTTTTCCTCAGTCTCTCCCTTCTCCTCCCAGGCTACCTTCCCCACACAGGGCCCAGAACATGGGGCAGGGCCGGCCCAGGTGAGGCTGCGGCCAAGGGGCAGCCTGCAGGTCCCCCAGCCTGCCCAACCCTGCTTCAGGGAAGTGTGGGGGAACAGTCCTGCCTGACTTGGAGGCTAGATTTACAGATTAAAGTGGAGCTTCGTGTTTTAAAAAGCTGCACTGGGTGCCTGGATATGGGTGCTGGCAGCGGGGCCTGCAAGGGGAGGCTTCCTGAGGAGGGGCCACTCTGAGGAGAGTGAGCTCACGGCAGCGCGCCAAGTGCTGAGGGGGACTGGGGAAGTGGTGTCGGAGGGGTCTTCTGAGGTGAATCTTGAATTTCTGAGGTGAATCTTGAATTTCTGAGGTGAATCTTGAATTTCTGAGGTGAATCTTGAATTTCTGAGGTGAATCTTGAATTTCTGAGGTAAGGTTGGGGTGGGATTTTAAGGCTGCTTTTCTGACTGTGACTCAGTTGTCTGTAGCTGTAATGCAATGTCTGTCTTCTGTGAAGATGAGGCTAAGACCATCTGCAGTATGTTTGTTTTGCGGATGTGAACAAAACCCATGCTATTAGGGTAACCTGATATTATGCCGTATTTCAGATGTTGTGATTCTTTCCCTGCACATTCTGAAGTTATTCCTTTTTAATAACACAAAGTATACTGTATTCAACGGTGCTAACAGAGGAGTTGCTGACTCTTTTTGCTCATGAGTTAACATGGCTTTGGGTCCAAGCTCGGTCCCTCTTTACATTCTCCTCTCTTTTGACACACCTAGCAAAAGGTGGACAGACCCTTTCCTCTTGCTGAGCTCTAAGAGTTCAGCCTTCCTATGCTCACTGTGCAACCAGTCTGCTTTTCCAAGCCTATAAAATTGACTTGAGTTTTCTCTCCCTGTTCTCATTTCCTGCAAATTCATCTCTCCAAATTCCAATTCTGTTGCTTCTAGTAAATTAATCCTTCTGGCTTATTGCCTTGTCACTTTGCATTTGGCAGTTCCTCTGCTAACTTTTCTTTCTTTAAAAATGTAGCTTGTCTTGTTGTTACTTTTAAGGCTCTCCATGGTCTATCCTTTTCATTCTTATCCAGTCTTACTACAAGGTTAGCCATGAGTTTCAGACAAGACGCTTTCAAACTTCCTAAAGTGTCATCTCTTATCAGTGGCAACTCCCAATAAACTTCTAGAAGCTCTCACTGTATCCCTTTTCAGTTCATTCTCCGACTTCACCTACCTCTGCATGTATAAAACAACCTCTTCTGCTGATTGTATCAAAATCTCTGCAAAATCTCTCTTAAAGACTCCTACCCCATATTTTGTTGTTGTCTTATTTTGCTTCTGGGACTTTATAGCATCACCTGTGCAATTTTCTGTGAACATGAGTCCTTGTAAAATTGTTGGGCATGATCAGAGTATTTGTTTACAGACCCTTCGAAGTAATAGCTGAGAGACAGTGCCATTTATTGTACGCTGTAGTATACTGAACAGAGGTTGTGTGTAAATGGAATATGTCTGAAGTCCTGTTATTAAAGTGAATCTATCAAAACTAGAATGCCTGACGTGCAGACTGAGAGCAGAGTATTTGATATCATCTTTTGTACCTGCTCACTGTGAAAAAGGTGATTTTCAGTTGTCGCATATTCCTCACAGGTGATCCAGAACACCTGTTTTCCCTTAGACATTTTCGTAAGCATATTTAACATTAAACTTGAACTTTTTCACCTAAATTAAATTAAAACTGGGGAAACAGCTGAAGTGTAATCCTCACTTTGACAGCTGGGAAAGCTTCACAAGTATGGTAAATTTAAAGCAAAAATTAATCTGTAAAAAAAATAAAATGCAAGGGCTGATGAAACAGGCAAGGTTGCAAGGGTCATAGAATCTGTCATCAGACCTATTTATATTAAAATTACACAATATATTAATTTTTTCTTTTAAGAGAAGTTACATCTTTAAACTTATCTTTAGCAACATGGTATTTTTTGGGGGGGGGCATTGGATACTCTATCCATCAAATTCTTTGAGTGTATACTGAAATAGAAATAGTTTGTGTGAAGTTTTGTAGAAACTTAGAAATCCAGTTGCAGTCGGAGTACACATTAAGTCCTTTAATGGAGTAGGGATTTAGTAAATATTAATGATTTGGAGTGATTTGGGTTTGTCATTTATGAGGAATTCCATAGGAACTGAGACAGGTTTGGGCTTTCTTGAGAGCTAGAGAGGAGAAAATATAGGTGAAAACAAAATTATGCCTAAATGTCCCCTCTGTTGGATAACTGTTATTGAACAGAAACCACAGATCTCTTATGTACTTACAGTCTATTGTGTATGTGTAGGCAGTGCAGCCTGTGGGAAGGAGGAAAGAGTCAGGAACATCTCTGTGTATGTAACTCTGATTAGCGTCAAGAGCAATCGGCAGTTTGGCTGGCAAAGCAAGTTAGTGTAGCCCTGAGCGTTGCTCAGTCCTTGCAGCTCCAGAGGTGTTAGGATGTGTCCAGTTGACTTTGCGCTATTAGTAACTGCAGAGAAATTTCTCCTTGCTTCTCTAAGAGGGAAAGCCAAAGCAGGAGAGAGACACCATTAGTGTGATTAAGGTCGAAACTCAAGGACCCAGTCTACCTGATCTAATGGATCCGGTACTGCAATATGTTTGGCAAACTGAGTTGGGTGGATATGAAGAATGTACCTGATGGAAGGGAGGTTCAGCAGAGTAGGAGTACCCTACTCAGGACTAAACTAGTTTGATTTGCCTGCCTGAGAAACAAGTTTTGAAGTCTGTGTAGGAATACAAAATTTTGTTCCACTGTTAATGTGTTTCTCTTGATCCTCAAGTATTCAGACAGCTCTTGGATGA
Organism: Anser anser; assembly: GCF_964211835.1. Classification (NCBI taxonomy): domain Eukaryota; kingdom Metazoa; phylum Chordata; class Aves; order Anseriformes; family Anatidae; genus Anser; species Anser anser. The sequence goes on from NC_139737.1 coordinate 12,266,722, forward strand.
CAGTTAACCACTTCTTCCAAGTTATTTCAGGAATTGCAGAGGAAAGATCAGTTAGCAGTCTGGAAGGTGTGAATGCTCATTCCCATCCACTTCTTGTTATTCTCCTGTGTAGAAAAATTAAAGGCTTGCACTCAAAAATGCTGACCTGGGAGACCTGGAGGAGCAGTTGTATGTCACATAAAGCTTCACGTTACTTAGCATGAGAGTTAGCAGAAAGGAAGGTTGCCTTTTCTGTAGGTGGAACCCAGCCTTGTGAAATTCAAGGCTTAAAAGTGAAATGAAGTGAGGATTCCCTGTGGGAACAGTGTTACTATGCTTGTCTTTGCCACTTGGGTTCTTTCTTCCTCTCATTTTGAATATCTGACATGGAAAATTTTGTGAAGTACCAATTACTGGAACCCAAATGCAAAGATTTGCACTGCTCATCATGTGCAGCTGTCCTTGAAAATGTTAATAGGTTAAAATAAAGGGAAGAGGTCTAGAGAGGGAAGAGGGGCTTTTAAAGGATACAAAGTGTTGAAAATTCAAAAAGATTTTCTGGATACCTTTTCTGCTGTCTGAAATCTTATACGCAGGAAATTTTTTCCTGTTTTCCTTGTGTAAGCCTAGGTACAAAATACTAAAGTAAATGAACTTACTGTAATGAGAATGATTGATTAATGTAATGATGTATGCATTTTTCTTGTTTTTAGGTGGATGCTCATTTGATGAGCACTATAGTAATTGTGGTTATAGTGTGGCCTTGGGAACCAATGGATTTACCTGGGAGCAGATCAATACCTGGGAAAAGCCAACAATGGATCCTGCTGTCCCAACTGGTAAGTAAAAAGCCTCAGCAACAGCGGAGGTATTGCTCTTTGTGAGAATCAGCTGTTATTCCTGTATGGGTTGCAAACATACAGTGAGAACATCCGATAATAGCATAGTCTTCCATATGATGCTTTTCAATATTCTCTGAAGAGCTCACAGTAATGTAATGGTAGATTCCAATGGTTTTATTTCTTATTGGAAATAAACGTTATGTTGTGGATGTGTATCGGAGTAAGTTCTCTGGAATGCTTTGTTCATGTTGAAGAAAACCTTCTGACAAAGCACACTAAAATCTTCTAAAAATCAATGTGTGTTTCTTAAACTTCATAAGTTTAATAGTTTTTAATTTTCTTAAATTAAAATAGTAGTATAAGCTCCTGTAAAGCAGTTGACACAATGGCAAACAGAGCTGACCAGCCAATGTGATTTCAGTATTAAAAATGTATTTGTTCCAGTTAATTCATTGCACTGTGACAAGTGTGCGCTAGTTGACAGAATCAACATTTTGTTTTGTTCTAGAGGTATTCTTATGCCTGTAAATTATTGGGCTAAGGAACTTCAAATTGCTAGGTGCCTGTTAAGGGTACCACATAGAGCTGATACAACAATAGCACCCTGCTATAGCCATGGATAGACAGGCCAGTGTTCATCCTGGTATGTTGAAGCTGTCAGTAGAAAACAAACACCCAAGATAACAAGCTAGCTGTTGGGTTTTTTTCTGTTTTTAATTACAGCTTAAATTGGAAACTGTTCAGAACAGAATCTTTCAAATTGTGTAACACCTAGGGCTGCTTGTTTTGGCTCTGGTATTCCAAAAGCTAATTGTGAAGTTAATTTTCCGGTCTTGTCTGTAAGAATGTATTTCATCATTCTGGATGTGTTGCCATTTTAATGAGGGCGATTTTGTCTCTACAGTTCCTCAGCTTCAACCCTCCTGTGTCCCACTCCCTGTCCGTGGTAGACCTAACTAGAGAGACATGACAGATCTTTGAATTTATGGATCTCAGAATGATCTGAAGGAATAGGAATACCCACAGCTCTGATGCCATTTGTTAGGCAAGGAATAAATAGGAGGGCTTGTACTGCTACAAGTTCAATACTTTGCCAACTCTAAATATTAAGGTAAACCTATCTTCCTGGCTTCCATGTGAAAGTGTATTAATCTGAAGTATGCTGGAACCATGGAGAAATCGATAGATAAACAACAATCTGGAATGGCAAACAAACCCCAAAACAGTACAGTGTGATTTTTAATGAGCTTTTCAGAATTATTCCTCCTAAAACTAAGTAAATGGAGACATGTGGCCCTCTCCCTAAATACTTCAATCTATGATATCCAATAGCACTGATAATTTGCAGCTGCTCTAACACCTTTATATATTAAAAAGGAAGAAAAATGCACAAAGCTTTATTGTATAGAAAAATGGAAGAGGTAAAGCAGCTAACAACCTGGAATGTGCTGCTAATGAAATACTATCTAAAGAGACTTTCAGAAATATGGGGGGAAATGACTCAGTGCTTCACATTACTAATTGGTGTCTCAGGACTATTTACACAGAACAAAAGGGGAAATCAGTAGGTAGAAAAAGAAGACTGACCACAGCAAATGTGTATAGAAGGCTCCAGTAACAAAAACATGTTTTCAAGAGCTGTCCAAATCATGCTAACCTTGAAGTAAATTAGAGTGGTCAATTAGATGGCCTCAAGCTAGCAGGGATGCTAGAGCTGTTATTGAGAGGCTGTCTTGCTGGATGGAATCTTAATGCCTGTTGTTTGTATTGGTTACTCATTGAAAATCTGTTTCATGAGAATAAAGGATGTTTACTTAAAATTCATCTAGTGGCAAAGCCAGCCGAATAAACTGATGAACAGCACGTTCCGCTCCTACAGGCAGGGACAGCTTTAAAACCAGAGCACTAGAACATTTGGTGATTGACTTTCCATTCCATTTAATTTCTCCACAGCAGCTGAAAGCAGCAGGGTGTAAATCCACTGAACTACAGGGTGCAAGAGGTGGTAACAGCGTTTGGCGTAGGCATCTTCTGGTGGCCAGCCGTAGGCAGGAAAGCTCCTCCAGCGTGGAGAGTAGTGACGGGAGCGCGTAGGGTTCTGGTGATGCAGGTGGCAACGCAAATTTGATTTATCAGGAGGATGTTTAAGCCACTATCCAATTTTTGTGGTGGGAAATAGATCAAAATACTATATTGTGGAAATTGGTGAAAGTGAGTGAGCAGGTATTAAATTGGTTCAATGATGCTAAGCAAGGCTGCAGCGCAACCTAGTGGGAGATGGTGGCAGAAAGGCGGGGCCTGACCCTGCCCTGGTCAGCCCACATTAACATTGCCGTCAGAGCTATTTTCTTCTCTAAAATGTCGGCTTTCATAAGCACCAGCAGGTCCCTTTGAATTCAACCAAGCCACAGAATTCCAGCCTCTTGAATACTAATGATAATATCTAGGACTTTTTTACAGTACTTTTCATCGTTAGATCTGAGTGCTCTTCAAAGGAGGTCAGTATCATGAGTGAGAGCCTGAGTCTGTACTACTGTGTAATTCTCTGCTGACACACTGCTGCAAAGGTCTCTGCCAAGGGACGTCTTTCCTAGGCTTTATTTTTTTGAATTAAAATGCCAAAAAAAAAAGGCAATTAAACTGCCCTATTAGTAATGTAAAAGTTTGTAGGCAATTTGTTTTACACCATTGCTAGCAAATAAACTGTTTTCCGTAAATTCTATGATTAATTCCTCAGGGCTGGAAACAGTGTTAATTGGGGGATTAAGAACCAGATGTTTGTTGTTTCTGAATAAATGTTTCAAAAACCTGAAAGAAATGAATTGTAGGTATCCAATCCCCAGACTTTGGGACTCTTATTCCACCTCCTTGCATAATAACAGGAGTGATTATAACAAAATATTTTTTAACAGATGGGTGTTTACTTAAGCTTGAATACCCTCAGTGATGAGTATTCTGCAGCCTCTGGGCTACTCGTTCCACTCTTTGAGTTGTAAAGGTTCTTAGTATTCATCTTCCATTCTCCCTTTTATGGCTTAATCTCATTATTCTTTGCTCCATCTATGACTTGGGAGGATAATCAGTTGTTGCTCTCTTATTATCTCTCTTACATAGCTGTATGCAGTTAAATTTTTGTATCCTAGGTCTAAACACGACCTATCCCTTTTAACCTTTCTTAATTCAGTGTCTTGGTTCCTTCCCTCCCTTCCCTCTACCCTGTTCAGTCATTTCTTTCTTATCTTTTCTGGGTATTTGCCTAAAGCTGTATTACCGAGCTGGGACTCGATACTCTGCGTGACAGTGCTGGCAGGATGTAAGGCTGCAGTTCTGTCCCAGAAGTTCAAGCTACAGCAAGTAGTTGCCTCCTTCTTGCATTGCCTTCATGCGGTTTTCATTTCCTTTTTTCCGCAAATGTTCAGTCTTTATGTGCTGGTTTTAGATGATGCGAGATGAGCATGGTCTTGTAGCTTGTTGGACTGCAGAAGATATTTCCTTGGTAGTAAAGTAAACAGGGCCTGAGCTTTTCTGTATTGTAGAGTCAGACATTTGGTTAGTAGAACAAGTGATTGTGTTGTCTTAAAACCAGCCTGGGAAAAAATATTTGCTTTACTTTTACGTTGTAATGTTGCAGCATTCCAGGAAACCCTGAACCTGCCTGCCACTGCAGCAGTTGTGAGAGCAATATTAATGTTATGGAAGTATTTAACATTTGCATATTTGAAGTATTTTACCAGCATTTACTAATTAACTCCAATGGAGACCTAACCAGGGCTGACTAGACTGGAGTAATTACTTTAATTGTGTTAAATACGATCGTACTCTGAATACAAAGCCGTTGTGCAACGTGTGTTTCTGCAGCAGCGTTCCTCAGTGTTAGATTGACTGTTAATCTCCTGGTTGCTTGTGTGAAGTTTTCTTGTTCCACGTCAGCAGATAAGCGACTGGCACACAGAAGTGGAAGGTCTGACCCCATCTTCTGCGCTTTGTGTGTATAAATTAGCACCTACACCATGCAAGTTCCGTATTTTGTATATATACGTATACACATAGATGTGTCTATATGCATGTGCAATATCACTGCTGTTTCTTGCTAAATTATTTAATTACGCATCTTGTTTGTCTAGGAAACTAATTTAGTTACTGAGTTTGGAGATGAGTGAAATGTTCAGAAGAAATTGAAACAATCAGAATTAGCGTCATAGCACTTGTACATTACATAGCAAGTGCATGTTTGCTTATCTTTGCTCGCTTATTCCACAGAAATTCCACAAATTTTCTACAAAGAAACAAGACCCATTATCAATCAAAGGTATTTTCATGCTAAAAATAGATGCATTTTTATCTAAGAGCCGAATTTGCTTAATATATATAACTTGTGGTTTGTAAGGTGCAAAATAGCTGTGGAAAAATGCCACTAATACATGGTTTTATGAGTTTTGTTGTGTGCATTAATGTAAAGCTTTTTAAATAGCAGACAAGTTGTGTTGCACCATGGTTTGGAAGTGAGCGAGTAGTGCATTCACACTTCTGCTGTTAACAGTTGAGCCAAAGCAATTCAGCTGCTGTGTGGTGCTTCAGGAGCCAGGACAGGTCAGCACCAAGTGACTGCTGACTACGCTGTTAGTGTTTCGGAAGCCCTGATGGCAGCTCGAGCACTGAGGTCAGGCTCGCCCTTCAGAGAGGCAGTCAGCAGTTCTTCTGAAGCGTTCCTCATGTGGTCTTGGGGAAGTCTTTGCTGAGTCCTCTCAATGGTGGACATTTTGAGGTAATATTTGGTGAGGTTAAGGCGCAGCCAGGTTTGGAGTGCTTTCTTATGCGAGTCCGTGTTGCTTAGCCCAATGAAATGAACACAGCCTGAGAGATGTTCAGTGTGTGCAACTCATCGCTTCCCTTGAAAGCGTTGCACCACCTTGCTGAGAACTTGTAGCAGAATTTCTTTTTCTCTTGCAGCAGAGATAAGGCATGAGGACTCTTCTCTCATGTAATTGGGTGTGTACTTTGTTCCAGTAACTGGAGGGCTCTCTGAGCATCTTGCTGAAAGAACAGAAGGGTTATCATCATTAGCGATGTTTCGTGAAATAACCATTTAGCAGGCGAACATCATAGGCATGATGTATGGATGAATACCAGATCGCTAAATTCTACTTGGACTCCTCTGAACTGAGTGAAGTTTCACGTTAGTCTAATAGGCCGAATACTTTCCTGTGTCACCTTCCTCCTTTTGGTGAGTGGCACCATGGAGTTTTGTGAATGAGTAATTACAAACCAACTTCCTCTGAGGAAGGTGATAAACTCCACATCTATGCACACATTGAAGGTGGACAGGATCCTTTAATTTCATTCAGAAGAGGACTGATGGGTACTTAAGTGTTAACCTCTCCAAAGAACAGAAAACCTCTGCACAGATCAGATGTTTGTCGTCATTTTCTTCAGGCTAGAATGAACGCCAACAGGAGTTAGACTCAGCATTTGTAAATTTGAAAGGCAACGCAATAAAATTAACATTTTCCCGTGTCTCAATGTATTAATACTTGCTTACAAGAAAATAAACAAAATTGTTAAAAGAATAAATTAAAATCCAACTGTGGGTATGATGAATCATGATCCAATTTTGTCTGAGAGGGGAGAAGGAAATTTGGCTCAGCTGTCTGTGTATATTGTTTCTCCAAAAAATATTTTTTGCAGGGGAAATTACTAAGAATGAGTTAAATGTGTTTGTCCCCACTATTTTACTTTCATACAAGTAAATAGATTAGTCTGGGGACTAGGTAATGAACTCAAAGTAATTTCTCAGCTTTTAAGGTTTGAGCAGAAAGGGATCTGTGGAAACCTTCTATGGTGCCATTGTCGTTTTGCTCTTTACTATCCGTCTTCATGTCTGTGTTTTGGGATTGACTTTTAGAGTTGTGATTGTAAATAATCGTTCTCCATTTCCAGAATTTCATCACTATTTTACAGTAACCTGAGGCTAGAAGTTGATTTCCTTATTTTTCCTGTTGTATTTTGGGTGGGCGTGCCTAAGAATGGTTAGACTCTTGGGAGAAAAAAAGCATGATTTTGGGACTATTTATGAATACAGCTTTGGGAGGGATGTAACCTTAGGATGCAACTACAGGGAACTTATTTTCACTGTGGCTCTTAAATTGCTCTTTCTTATGCTATCTGGTAAGACCCCCATAAGTCATTAATGTAGCTGATTCTGGAATGGCTGCTGTAATGGTATTAGGATCCAGCTATCCCTCAGAGGGAATGTATTGTCACCCATGTTTTTTGATTATCTTATATCAGGTCTGGGTTATCTGTCAGTCACACCTGTGTTAATATACAATTTGCTTTTCAAAGAGAGAAAAACAGCAATGAAGGCCATGAACAATTGCTTCTGTTTCATGCAACTGCATCCAGAAAGTTGTTAACTCAAAGCTTTGTGGGTGATTCTTACCAAATGGTTGCTTTCTGTCTTGTGTTCCTGTGTTCTAACACCAAGTAGAAATTGTCCTCTATGGGTAGGCCTACTGGCTTTGTTTGAACCATAAATAGTGGTGGACTGGTTGACCTAAGTACGTGTGAAATTACAGATGTGTAAATTAAGAATCCCACACTGAAAAACTGAGCAGAAGTTAGCTATTCTGTGCTGTAAGATGCGAGAGGAGTTGATTCCATTAAGAACAGTTAACCGCTCTAGGGGCTTTCTCTGAAGGGAAATTACATCTTCATTTTTAATACTTTGTCAGTCATATTGTAAATGTGAAACAGGATTCCTCCTTATGCGCCACTGAGAGAGCACAGCAGAAGTGTATTTCCATGTAGATGGTGCTTTGGTACTGAACTCTTCCTTACCGAGGGAGCGTTGCGTTCTCTGGATATGCATGGTATAAAGAAATGTTATCCAAGGAATCTGAAAGAATGACTTCTAGGAAGGCCTTTCAATGACCCTGAAGGGATTGCTGTCTGTGGCTTCCTGCACCTTGATGTGTTAAATGGTCCATTTGAACTGTTGTCAGTCTGTTTCTGATCCTTTTTTGTGGAAGCCGTCAGCAACAGGTCTGTTTGCGGATGTCAGGACCTTTCCATTAGCACCATTAGTGAGACCGTGACACCTGTAAAGCACCGCTGTAACATCTTTCAGCATCACGCTAGGAGGAAGGACAGGAAAGCCATTGTCGTACATGTTTTTCCTCCATGGTTTCAGTACTGAAACACGTTCCTTCTCAGAACCTGTTGGCTCTAACAGGAGCTGATGCCTTTCAGCATCTTAGATTAGGGAGAATGCAGACTGTGTCTGATTAGTTTGAGCTCTATTAGGGCATGCTGTCCAGATGCCAGGTGGTATTAAAACTGTTTTTTTGTTTGAGAGCCAGGTTATTGCATTGTATAGCTACGGTAATGGGGAAAAAGAAAATCTAATTTAAAACATTAAAAGGTTTGAGAGTTGGGGGTAGAAGGAGGTTTCTTGTCATGTAAAATTTCTTCAAAGCAGATGAAAACTTTTATCTAGTTTAAATTCCATTGAAATAAATTTAGTTGCATTGAAATAAGGCCAGCATGTAAAAGCTATGTGACCTGTTTTAAATACTTATTTCTGTGGAAATTCTTTCTATGGTAAGGGGAAGATTGATAATGTAATACACCTTCACTCCTACTAGAAAATTCAGAGCAAGAAAAGAATCATGCTGAAGGAAGAACAGCAAATAAACAAGGTGCAGAGGTAGAAAGAAAGGATGGGTAAAGGTCTTCCTGATGAAGTTGGGTTGGTGGAATTGATGAATGTGGAAGTAGTGGACATTAAAGAACAGAGGAAAAGCAGTGCATAAGGTAGGAACACATGTTTTTTGGGAGAAGGTAGAGGTAGACTGGTGATATTAGGGAATACTGGAGGTCTAGTCAGAGCTAAGGCATTTGTTACAACCTTTCAAGTGTGAATTTTAAGTCCATGGTATCTTGTGTTATTTCCAAACTGTGGACCTCCTCTCCATTAAGAGTTTCTTCTTTATCCTGGAAGGCTGGTTAGTAAGCCAGAGGTGAAAAATCTATCAGGAAAGAAGTCTGAGAGAAGACTGACCTGAGCAGTCTGCATGGGGCAGAGGGCGGAAGTTAAGATAGAGCAGATTTGAAAAAAAAAAAAAGGTGGTGAATGAGATGGCAAACACTGAAAGGTAAGGATTTACAAAAGGAAATGCTGAGGAAACAGCAGGCAAAATTACACCTCAGATGTGATCTGAGAAAGCAGCTGCTGAAAGCCTTGAAGAGGCATTTAAAGCAGAGGCTGGGCTGAGTACACCAAAGGCACAAAGTACAGTCAAGGTTGTCATTCAGTCCCTCGTGCTTTAGTAGCAGAGTCTTGCCAAGTCTGTCAGTATGAATTTTCAGCTCTTTGCAGTTGATTAACATCAAGTCAGTGAAATCTTCCTAAAGTCCCTTAAATTCAGTAGGAACTGGTTATAATCTCTTATGGAGACTGTATGCTGTGGTGGGTTGTCTGACTAATGCAGTACTTTTCTCGTTTGTTTTGTTTCTTCCCAATGAACTCATCTTTCTACTTTTTTTTCTTTTACTTTTATCATAAAACCATCACACTGCATAGCAGGCTCTCAGCATCTTGAGAGCAAACTGTGTTGTAGTATCTAAGATTTCAGTGTCATGAATTATTTAACTAGCGCTTTCTTTACCACAGGCCCAATTTGGTGTGTAGTGAAATAAGCAGAAGTCTTTCCCCGAGCTTGAAAATAAATAGGATGGGGATTCATAATGGTCAGTGTACACAGTCTAGATCTTCGAATACGTAGTTAAAAGGATGCAGGTTGTTTGGATGGGATGGTAAATCCTCAGTTCTGCTGAGAACTGTGGCTACCAAGAAACCCTGGGAAACAAGGTCGTTTTTTATGCTTAAGAAATACGAGCATTTGCTATTCCCAAAGTTAGTTATTTAGTGCATGTAATTTGACATAGGAAAAATACTGGCTTTCAATAAGTATTTTCCAGAAGTCATTTGTATGTGTACAAAAAGCAAGCTGATGGCAACACTGCTGACATATTCTCATGGGGGGAAAATAATGTATGTATCTCTTGCATTAGGCAGTCCAACCTCCTCCATATCGTTCACCTCTTTTAGAAGGAGTGGAAACCGTTGTGGTTGTATTCCTTTGAGATGAAAGTTGTAATACTACAAATTATTGCTTGTTTTCAGTACTGACTGGAAAAATAAATGCAATTATGTGTATGAATGTTGAAAATTAAGCAAAATAAAGCAATTGTATGTGTTTGAGGATCTTTTCAACTGAAAAGCTGTATTCACTGAGTTCCCATCGGCTCTTTTTCTCACTGTCATGTTTCATGAAGTGAACACTGAATTGAATGAACAGCTGCAGTAAAGTAGCAGTAGTCAAGTCACAGGGAATTCACAGGAAATTGAGACATTTCAGGCTGTAACACAAGCCCTTTTGGGCCCTCATTTACCTTGAGAAATGGTTGACTTTTAGCATAATGTCTTAAAATACAGCTCACACAATAGAGAGGTGTCAGGCCCTTATTTGCAGTACATACACGTGGTACATAGCGATAGGCCTTGTACCAACAGAACAAAGCCTCTTACTGTCACTACACAGGGTTTATATTTCTGATGTGGCAACAGGTTTTTCTTGTGGGCTTCCCCTTCAGATTTACTTACAGTGCAAACATGAGAGTTAATATGAAGGAAGTGTCAGAGTTGATGGTAAGGGTATTTATTCTAAGGAAAGCAGAATAGGAAACGTGCAGCACAGCTCAGGTGTCTAAGAGCCTTCTTGGTTCATCTAATTCTTATAAAATGAGGCCATTCTCAACACTAAAGATGCGACCACGTCCCTTTGATCTTTGAAAACAGCATCTATTGCAGTGTGGGGCTGAGTGTCATGGCTGAGCCAGGTTGTAAGCTCCCCCCGTGGTCGGCCGACCTTCCCGCTGTGCCTCTGCGCACACCACGGCGGGAGCTGTGGGTGGGAGCATGCTGTGGGAACACACTTAGGGGCAGTAAATGGCCTGCCCTCTTCCCAATCGTGAAATAGCAGATCTGATTAATTTTAAGATGCTTTAGAACAACTGTTTTGTGTGCTGAGAGTTTAAGCAGTGCTTCCTTAGTTTAAATTTTATACGACGTATGACTTTAATACCCAAGATAGTAACTCTTTAAGTAGTATGATTAACGTTTTCATAGGATAACTTAGTAATGCTTTCTCACGAGTCAGTGTGCCCTGTAAGCGGATGCTCAGTTAATTGTCATTCAAATACCCCATGAAAAGATAAACACTTCAGCATTTCCCGTTCACTCTACCCCTCTGTCTGCAGTGTGTAGAAGAGGTTGTTTTTTGTGTTTTTTTTCTTTTTTTTTTTTCCCATGCCATCTTTTATTCTGCTGCAGTTACGGTAGTGAAGAATCTTGGCAATAAAGCCAAAATCACCTTCTCCCTCACCCCTAGCCAAACTGAGATTAAAAGAGAAGGGGGGGGAAACCCCACCTAAATTAACTCGCTGAATTTGATGCAGTCTAGGGTGATTGAGTGAAGGTGCACCACAGGCATCGCTGCGTGTTCTCAGGGCCAGTTTTACTACTCCATCTGTCCATCTCAAACAAATGTTTTTCCCCCTTTCAGTTTTATAGATTTAAGTTGTTTAGTAGTATAGTTACGGGAATATTCAAAGGAGGAACCATAACCAGATACTGTTTTAGCTTAGTTCTCATTAGCTGTTCATCTAGAACAGATTGCATAGGATGATCTTCTGGAGTGTGTCTAATTGCTGCAGCATGGTAATTTAATGGGGACACATTTTTATAGGCTTGTTTAACTGCATCTGTGCCAGCTGACCTCACAGCTTGGAGTGCAGTGATTCAGCTCTAGAAAATTGAGTTTAAATATAGGATCTGATTTGCATGGCCCTTTTTGAACTTCATTCACTGTTATGCTTTATTTAATATGACATCTAGCATCAATGTGAGATATGAACTAAAATTGTTTATTCTCTATCCCCTTCACCACCCCTTCCAGGAACTAACTTTTATTCTCGGACTAAGGACTATTGTTATATGGTAGCAAACAAAGCACCTCTCAAAACTCTGTAGTCCTGCTGCTCGTACTGGAAACCATACCACTTCTGCGCATCTTTCTTAAGACTTTGCGTCTATCTCTGTTCTTCCTTGTCCCTTTCTTTGGCCTCATCCCTCAGCTTTTTGCCACTCACAGCCTTAAATCCAGTGGTACGCATCTGTAAAACTTTCCTTTGGGTTGCCAGGAAATCAGGACATGCACACTCTGTTGCAACTTGGCCGAATTGGTACAGAAGGTGTCCCTCAGGCTTGTATCCTTTAAGCGAGGAACAGGATTTCAAAAGCTAATTTACTTGTTTTCATAGCATGATCTTAATTCTACAAGGGAGAGAAGATGATCTAATCTAATTTAATTTTTGCTCTTTGAGAAGAAGGGAGATCACTTGGCCAGCTGCTGCTCTGAGCAAACATGGAGTATGCAGGCTACAGGATAAGCTTTGAACTCTGTCAAGTCTCTCGGCAGTATATGCTAATGTGTGCTGTTGGGAGATTTCTGAAACTTTTGCCTCTGATTGTATTAATTAGTGTGCTGCTCCAAACCAGCAAAGCAGTCTGAATGAGCTGTAACACTGTAAAAACAAGTGCATGTGGTTACACATAGGGCTGCTTCTGTCCCTGATGCTTTAGTATTTTGGCAGGGTGGACTGTGAAGATGTGTATTTGGCCTGATTTGTGAAATCACAGTACTCCTGTCCACTTGATTTCTTTTTTAAAAATTAAACTTGTTTTAGCACTTTAATCTCTTCTATTCAAGCTGTTTGTTTGTTAGAAGTGAAAAAAATGCATGCTCCAATCCTGCATTTGAAGAGAAGCCCTTTTCTCTGCAAATACTTGAACTTCTAACACAAGGTAAGGAAGCATCTCAGAGCTTCTGTGGTCATGTTATTTAATTTCTCTAGGCTGTGACAAACTCTCAAAAACCAACTCCCCTATAATTTAGGGTCTTAGGGCTCTTAAACCAATCATCCACCAGGGTGGATTTGTTTTCTCAAACTAGCACTTTTCAACTAGCACTTTTCAGTTAGAGTAAGTTTGCCAGTAGTGTCTGTTAAAATACAGCTTCATGTCTAATGGTGTTTGGAAAAAAAAAAAGGTAATAAAAAAGATCCACACACACAAAAACATGCTGCCACCTTTCTCCTGCAAGAGAGGAGAGAAGACCTTCCAGTCCTTCCACTAACTGGAGTTTTCCATCGCCGCTTCTCTCCCTGTTCTGCAGCCACAGTGTGAGGCCTGGCTTTCCATGGAGTCTATAGATAAGTTCTACAAGGTGCATAGGGGGTGGCAGAGGTGTGTTTAACCATGTAAGATTTTTGAGACTCTTTGGGGTGGAAAGAAATGGAGCTCTTCAGTGATTACCTACTTAGTTCTTGCTTGGATTTCCAAGTTAAGCTAGCATCTTTGTAATAATCTGTCTGCCCTGTCTTCTTGCATTTATAGAATCATAGAACCATTAAGTTTGGAAAAGACCTCCAACATCATCTGGTCCAACCATCCCTCTACCACCAATGTCACCCACTAAGCCATGTCCCCAAGCACCACGTCCAACCTTCCCTTGAACACCCCCAGGGGTGGTGACTCCACCACCTCCATGGGCAACCTGTCCCAATGCCTGACTATTCTTTCTGAGAAGAAATGCCTCCTCATTTCCAACCTGAACCTCCCCTCGTGCAACTTGAGGCCATTCCCTCTAGTCCTATCACTAGTTACCGGTGAGAAGAGGCCGACCCCCAGCTCCCCACACCTTCCTTTCAGGTGGTTGTAGAGAGCAATGAGGTCTTCCCTGAGCCTTCTCTTCTCCAGACCAAACACCCCCAGCTCCCTCAGCCGCTCCTCACAGGACTTGTGTCCCAGGCCCCTCACCAGCTTCGTAGCCCTTCTCTGGACATGCTCCAGGGCCTCGATGTCCTTCTTGTAGTGAGGGGCCCAAAGCTGAACACAGCACTCGAGGTGCAGCCTCACCAGAGCAGAGCACAGGGGGACGATCACCTCCCTGCTCCTGCTGGCTGTACTATGCCTGACACAAGCCAGGATGTCGTTGGCCCTCCTGGCCACCTGGGCACACTGCTGGCTCATGTTGAGGCGAGCATCAGTCAGCATCCCCAGATCCTTTTCCTCTGCACAGCTTTCGAGCCACTCTGCCCCGAGCCTGTAGCACTACATGGGGTTGGTGTGGCTAAAGTGCTAAGCTATTATTTTGTATGTGAGGTGTACATCAAATAACCAACTTTCTCATTGCTTGTGAGACCCTGGCAAGCACTGGTGCAGACTCCAGCTTCCCATCTAGTCTGGCTTATTGCTAAACTTGATATATCACCAGCCTGCGGGTTTGAGCTTGTGTTTAGCCTCCTTAGAAATCTACATAAGCAGAACAGTCAAAACATTTAGCTAAAATCTTGGCACTGAAATGAAGATGTGTGAACTGCTCATAAACTCTTGTTTGTATCTAAACACAGTTCTGTGAGAGCCTTTCTGATCCAAAAATTATTTAGGGTTTCGTATTGCTTCAACTACCTCTTTAGCTTTGTTTCCTCTTACCTTAGAAAGGTTTAAACTCAGTCACTGACATCCTCCCTCTGAAATAGAGATCATACGTTCCATACTAAACATAAAGCATTGCATCAATTCCTTCGTAAGGACTCTATACCATTCCCATCCTTATGGGGGAAGAGAAGCCACCAACAGTTCTAACTGAAATTAACTCTCCCCTCATACTGAAATCAACCTAATGATTCTCCCCTACTACTTCAGTTAAAGGAAGGTGACCAGCACTAGGGTTCCTTACTAACCCTTAACAGCTCTAGGCTTACTTTCTTTTTAGCTCTTCAGATACCAGGATACTTAATCCTTCCACCTGCTCCTCCTAAATACTTTTTCATTATTCCAAAATAAAAGCAATAAGTAATATTTCATTTGATGACAACTGTATTTAAAGCTTTCTTGAAGTAAGTTCAGATATGAAATCTGAGAAACATGCCTTGGGGTCATAAATGTACAATGTAATAGCCCATACAGAATTCAGCCAGCTATGGCAAATTGTTTCCACAAGCATGAGTGCAGTGCTCTGTCTTTTATGCATGTACTCCCCTACATCTGCTTGAACTTGAAAAAGTGATAAAAACCTGTCAGCCTTAGAGCCTATTCAATACTTTATTTAATAGGTTTTTACAGGGCATCGACTAAGCTTTTTTTTATTTGGTTTACATATACTTCTGGAAAGTAGTTGACTGCGTAGGTGTCTGCTTGTTTGATTTAAGAGATGTCACTCTCCTCGGTTGTACCTCTGCTCATCAGGCACAGTTGGACCACAGCTGAGCCTTCTGGTGCATCTATGGTAGAAGTATAATTCTGCAGTAGAATGATTACAGGGCTATAGAACATGTACCAAATTTGCAATTAAATGTGTTTTTTCTGCCATTACCTAATGCTGCAGCTTGGGATCCAAACAGCAGTCTACGTTTTTCCTCCCTGTTTACATCACCCCAAATAATAATGTTTTTGCCAACCAATTATGTTTTCAAAAGTGCATGTGTAATCACTGTTGCCTTCAGAAGTCTCTAATTGAAAGTTTACTACAAAAACTGTTACCCAGGACAGTGCTGTAATTTCTATTTTGTTGACTTTTTAGCCTGTATTATTAAGGCAATACAACAGTACAGCGGTGGTTGCTGCTACGCTGATATCGAAATGCAATAAAGAAATCCCTATGCACATGTAATCGCTTTGTACCAACACAGCTGCTGCCATGCTAAGGGAGGGCAAGTCTTTAGGTGTGTAAGTGAAAGAATGTGTAAGTTTGGGGAGGCGTTTGGGCTAGTTTAGGTACATAAGAGGATTCAGCTAATTTTTGGGTAGCTAGACGTGGGGCTAACAGTGAGTGGAGAGTTCAGTGCAGAACGAAGAAAATGGTTCCATCTTCCTTCCATACAGAGTAAGCTATGTTTTCCTTAGTCTTTTCATTGTAGCTTTACTTCAGAATACTTAACAGTTCAACATACTTAAGTCTAAAGATCTGTAAATGAAGGGTAGAAAGAAAATTTGGAGGGAGATGCTCGTATAACCACAACAGCAGTCAGTCAACATTACAGTGGTGCAATCTTACGAATTTCTGCCAGAAATGTAAATTAGAAGCCATTGTGTTTTAAAAACTTCAGCTAATATTAATTGCATTTATTTTCAAGGTGATGTCTTACTTGTTGGTGGGAATGAGCAATAGAGAATAAAAAGAAAATTTCATCAGTGATTACAAAAGAGAGAGTGATTTACTAATTGCCTTTTGCCATTTCCTGACAGTTTATCTCGTACCAGTGAAACAATCTGCCTCAAGTCGTTGAAAACATTTGTGTTGTTGAGAGATTAGGATAAATATACTGCATGTAATTGTTTAGTTGTAAATTTGTTCTTTTCTTTTATGAGGAACTGGATTTGTCGCCTGTGTTCTGTGGCAAGTGTAACCCTTCCCCCTGTAACCCTTGTGCTTCAGATTGAAATATGTTCAGAAGATCTCAGGATCACAGCAGAGCAGAATGTAGCTGAGAGCAAACCGCCTTTGCTGGTTTTGGTGGAACAGGGCCCTGCTAACAGGTCTACTACCATGTTTTCGGCTCCAGGAGATATTAAAAAGCAGTAGTAAACATCAGTTAAAGGCTATGAACTACTGCAGGTTCTGCATGTGTCCCCATAGTGCTGCCTTATCTCAAAACTCACTCTCCCACAAACTAAATGAATGGAATTGGGCTTTGGTCATCTCACTCAGCTTGGTGATCTCTAGTAGAGCAGCAGAACACCTACTGGGATGACTGACCCCTGGTTCCTTTATTTCTTCACTGATGTGGAATTTCATTGTGTAGTCACCTGGATTATTGTGTCCTATACACAATAAATGATCTGTTCACAGGTGTATATGCTAGGATTGTGAAGAAACAGATGTTTACCTTATTCTTAATTTCAGAGAGCTGAGCATTTAAGGGAAGCATTCCTTTTATATGAATATAAATGCAGCTGGATCTCTTCACCACATCCCCTTCCACTTCAAAGCTGTCTTAAGGTGTACAAGACAAATCTTAAAAAAAAAAAAAAAAAAAAAAAAAGCTTCAGCATAAGAGAACCTTGAGAACAGATGTGATAGTACATTCAGCGATGCTTTTTAACCCCTTTCTCCTTCCAATGCCCTGTGTGCCTGAGCTGGGAGAGGGGTTTGTGCAGTTACACGACTGTAGCGCTGTGCCCAGGGCAGCACTGTCTGCAGCCTGCCTTCTCTGTGCTCTGGTTTATCCTTGCTGGCAGTGTGGATAACACATTAATCTGTACAATGAGCTCTGTTTGATGCTGTAGGAAAACATATTGAATGTAGATTGGATCATGGAAGTGAAGGCTCAGGCACGCGTCTGACATAGGGGTTTCTTCAGGCGTTTCAAAGTTTGCACACATGTGGAAAAGGGGTCGGCTCTGTGACCCTTGTGAGTTGGCATGTTTGGATCCACGAGCCCGTGGATTCAGTGAGGCAGAGACCCAGCTGGTGCCATCAGTAACCTAGTTCCAGGATGTTCAACAAAATACACCAGGAGCCTCTGAAAACATCAGTTGATATACAGAAAGTATCAGAAGCTGAATAAAAAAATAAAAGATAGAACAATGTATAGAAAAAGATCACAAACTACACTTGCTGGTTCTCTGCGGCTTAAATCATTTCCCTGTAGCCAATTCTGCTTGGGAATGAATAAGGAAATACTTGGTACTGCAAGACTGACTGGTTCTCTAGTGAAACCATATTCACTGTCCCCTCCTTGTCGTGCCCCCCCATTTTTTTCTAATTGAAATTGATGTAAAAGTGTAGATAGATGATTTCAGAAGTAACCCAGGGCAATAGTGTTTGGCACCTTGTAGCTGTGTGCCAGGTCTACCTCTCTTGCTGTTCGTAAGAGTAATGTTTGTACGTTCGTGTTGATTTTGAAATTATCCTGCAGTACTTTGCAATCTGAAACAAAATCACCAAACGCTGTTGTGATCACTCAAACCTCGGGTTCGTGCAGTGTGGTCAGATAAGATAATTCTGTGAGGAACCAGAAGTCTCTTTTAATGAATGCTTTTTGGGAAATAAACCATCAGCAACAACAACAAACGCAGCCTTTTATGCCCAGTGTGTGGCTACTTCCATGCACAGAGCTGGGCTGTGTGAGCAGGAAGAGGGTCCAGTACCTGGGAGGACAGCTTGGACGGAGGTTACCTCTTTGGATACTAGTGTGTGAACAGAACCTGGTCTGCTAGGGGTCCTTACTAGGTTGCAAGCCTGAAGTATTGCTTCCCAGAAAAACTAGACAGTGCTATCCGTAAGCTAAAATGGGATGTTTTGGTGGAAGCTGGCTGTGTTTGTAAATGTGCTTCATTTTCCTTTGGTTCCTCTGCTGTTCTTCTTGAGGGAAAAGTGGGGCAGGAGGGACTGAAATGGTAGCAGTGCCCTGGTTCTTTGTTACAAGCTTGTGCATTGCCCATGTCACCTAAAGTGGCAGCAGATATCTGGAACTACTTAGAACACCCACAGAATTCAGCACTTGTTCTGTTTGATCCCAGCAGTTGCTACTAGCGTTTAAAGCCCCTGAGCCCAGTTGAATTAACTGTTGAGACTGTCACCCAGTTGCTTTCCTTTCCTGCCCAAATGAGATGTCTCCCCTGGAAATAACATGAGTCTCAAATGCAGGAGGCACAGCTTTCAAATGTTAAACCAGATGGTAATTATCCTGAATTAGTCTCTCATTTGCAATACTCTTTTTTTTTTTTGAACATGGTCTTTTCTTTAAAAAAAGCAACAAACACATCACCACAAAAAAAAAAGTAAAAAAAAGATGACAACAAAACCACCTACCACTTGTGATCATTCTGGTTTGGTATTTAAAGGCTTGTTTGCTTTTAACAGGTGGCAAAAGTCATGTACTGTTTCTTGTACATTGGAAAGGCAATAGAATCCTGCTGGGGACAGCACTTGTGGACATTCGGTGGCAAAGATGTACAGGAGGGACCTGGTTTGTTCCTAATCTGTATGGAACATTAACCATCCAGTTCGTAACAGGAGAATGCATGTCCTGTTTTTGCATTTGGACAGTCTACATTATTTCTCTCTAAATGCCGTGTCTGCTATATACCAGACTTCTCTGCTTTTGGAGCTCTTGTTTTCACACATGCATTATTTAGGGCTATAACGCAGAATAAACGTCAGAAGGCAGGAGACTCCCTGCCAGCTTAGTTGACTTGGTTTTGTAGGCTGAAGACGGGCTAGGGAGTTAGGGAGTCTCTGGGCTGATTTCTGAAATACAAAAGTCTCAGGTATCTGCAACTAAGTCCTTTCAACTGGAACAGGAAAATATGGGAGGAAGCTGCAGCCTCCCCAGAATCGTTCTGCATTTGGTAGTTACTCCATGATCAGTTTGGGGTTTGGACTACAAAGTGAGAAATAAGCGATGATCGTTTCAATCTGATACCTTTAGGAATGTTTTTCCAGTTTGAAAAACTCAGATATTCCTATGCACGTTCCCACTTGATTATTTTTTTAGAACATGCATTCCAGTGCTGACTATGTTAAATAGCTTTATTTAATATTTTGAGGCAGATTTTTTCTGTATCAACTTAAATATCTCGTAATAGAAATTTGCAGAGAATTTTTGGCGAGTGCTCCAGGAATTCAGGTACCTAAGTGTCATTTTCACAGCTGACTCAGTGTTTTGAAGTGGAAGTTCTGTTGGTATCTTTTTTTAAAATCTATTAAGAACTTTTCAGAGAATGGTACCTATAAAGTGTTTATATGTAGCTGTAGGCTGTTTTAAGTATGTGCCACAAGATAGTGCATACTTCTTATATAATTCCTAATCATATCGTAAGAGCCCACTGACGGATTTCCTATATCACAATCAATGAGTTCGTAACAGGATTAAAATGTTCAAAGATGCAGATGAAAATTTTAAACAGGAGAGTAGAAGCTGTGAAAAGATTCTCCTCTTCTTCCATATTCTGTACTTCCTATCCAGATGTGAAGACATATTAAATGCAAGAGGAAATTAGTTGTTGAATTCATTCTTGAATCTAGCTGGACTGAGCAGGCAGCACAAGAAGCGGGTTAGTTCTTGTGCAGTGTTGGAGATAAAAGAACGATGACCGTAGTCTGAAGGAGGGGAAGGAATTGCATCACTCTCTGCAATGATGGTTGGTGTTTGTGTACGTTACAGAAACTAACTAGAAATATTTGCGGAGGAGAAATCCATTGAAGATCTAAAGTTAGTATGTGAGCTAGGCTTAAGTATATATTTTAGGTCTTTGTTATACAGGAAATTGTCAAAATGAGAAGTCCAAAAACTGGCCTATGCGATCTTTCACTGGGACATGGGAAAAGTCTGTAGCAGGATGCTGCAAATACAAACTTAAGGCTTTTTAAAAATCATATTCATAATCAAAGGAAAAAAAATATGTGAGAGGTTGTTCCAGCCAAGAGGTGAGGATGATAAGTGAAAGGAAACAAAAGTTTTAAAAGCTGAAAACCAACAGAATATAAGTAATTATACAGAAAGATGCACACAAAGTCAGTAATAAGAAAAAAAAAAAAGGTTATAAGGGATAAAGCTGATGCTTTTAATGCGTTACTTGGCAGTATTATAAGCATACTAAGAAGCAAACAAATTCTGGAACAAATAAGTAGAACTAGTGAAAATTTTAATGTTATCTTCAGGGCTCCTGGGGTGGAACTCGCCCCATCACAGAAAGACTGTTAGAAAAAAGGTAAGGGTACAGCAAGGGTCACCCTGGGATGGTCTGGGGTCCTGAGGATCTAAAAGAGAGAATAGAAGAATATTGGTCTAACAGCATTTAGAAAATAGAGGGGGAACAGCGATTAACATTCAATATAACATTGAATTACAAAACTGCTCTGCTGGGAATAAAATGGGCAGATGCTACAGGAACATCTGAACTGGTGATGCGTTTAAGAACAAGGTATTGTGAACTAGAAGTGATAGGGGGCTGTGCACATTAATCACAATTCCGTAGAACAAAGCAAAATACATCAAATGTACTTTCAAGGAGAAGAGTAGGGTAAATGCTCCAAGCACTTTTAAAATATTAGCTAAGCTTTAACTTTCAGAGTGTGGGGAGGAAGAAAGTGGCTTTCTACAAGCCCTTTACTCCTCTGTGAAGATTTACCAGAATTTCTTTACCAGTTTTACAATCCTAGGCTCTTCTAACTGTTGGAGTAGGGTTCATGTAGCTACTGGGATTGTTAACGAAGGTCCAGGCTAAAGAGAGGAACAAGAGAGGACACAAAGTTATACTGAGAATGAGCATCCTTTTGACCTGGATGTTAAGCTGGACCTTCCCCCCAAAGTCTCTGTCATGTGGTGGATTTAGAGGTGTGACGCTCTTTGCTTTTTTTTTTAGCAGATACTTTTTTGAAGACACAGGCATTTTAACCCAAATATAAGTTAGTAAACACGAGGATTATTTGAACTTTGCTCAATTTCTGCAATACTAAGCACTGGACTTTTAGAACAAGCATAGAGAATCTTTCCAAAAAGGCTGCAGATGGATTCATTCTCCAGTAATATAAAAGTTTCTAGATAGGCATACTCCTTTTTAATTTAAGATGAATGAGTTTAAAACTGAAACTTTAATGCCTAAAGTTAATTTCTACCTGTCCTACTGGTCAGTCCCAGCTCTTTATTGATTATGGGCTCACTTGCTACGGTGCTCCAGTATTTGCTTAAGTCCTGGTCTTTTACTCAGCTTTCCCCAGCCACAGAACTCATTTGGGTTTGTTGTTCTATTAAGGAACTACCATGTAACACTGTGCTGCTGTCAGAAAAACCTATAGTAGACGTGAAGGCAAAGACCCCCAACCAAGTTTCTTCTTTGTGTGCATTTACTTACTTTAGCATGCCGTGTGTCATACACAGTACTATTAGTTTTTCTCAGCTGTATTTTTAATTGATTATTTGCTTTAATTAGGCATCCATTTAGGCTGCAGCCACCATCAAAACAAGGTTTGGTACATTCTGTGTATCCTAAGCATTACATTTGGCCAGTCTTTGTGTTCTCACTGAACAATCATATGGGGGTATTTTATGAATTTTTGGCACTTGTTTGATTAAAAGACACTCTGCTCGTTAACTTGTCCAGATACTCGCTGCTTACAGGTCAAATTTTTCAATGCTTTGGTTGTGCAGGTGATGTTTTTCAGACTGTGAAAACATTGCTTTGTGCTGAAGCAATATTTGTCTTGGTCAAATTAGAATTAACATATCCTGGTAAGTAGAACTGAGTTACAAATTCTGACTTTTACATTTAAAAAAAAAGTATTTTTAACCATGTTGCCAAACTAATTCTTGGAGGCAAAAACTAAACACTTAAGCATTATTTTTGTTTATGAAATCATCGTTTTTCCTAAATGTGTTCTTCAAATTCATAGTCTGTTACTGACATCTGTACATGGGTTGTGTCAAGAATGCAATTACTACACCATAAAATTGTCTGGTAGTATTTGACTAAAATACTACTCTTTCACCTACAACTAAAAACGGGACAGTCTATGACCCGGTTCTTCTTTGGACACTAGTCATTGGAATATCCCTCCTTTTCCATCTGTTTGTCCTGCCTTCCCCATGTGTGTGAATATTTTATCCATTCCATTGCAATGACCCCAGCGGCAAATATTCTGTCATTTCTCACAGGTGACTTTCACAGCTTAAATTGACCTTACTCAGAGAAAACACCATGTGATATCCAATGTAAATATTTCTTCCTTTAGTTGTATCTATCTGGAAAAGTGTTCTACTGTAGAAAGAACATTTAATTTTTTTAGGCAACTTTTTTCTAAATCATATTGACAGATGTGAGGGATTGACACCATTATCTAGAGCTGGGTGGTTAACAAAAAGTAGCTGTGCAGCAATAATTGCACCTCAGCCCTGGCCTGGAACTCTCTGCTTTTCACCGGTGCAGTAAGGGCAATGCAGTGCGTATCTCTTCTGAAAGGAACGTGTCTGCTCACTGTGCTCCTGGCTACGGTGAACATAAAAGTGCAGATTTTTCTCCTCAGAATTTTTATTTTTGTAAAGTGCCTCAGTTTGGGAGTGCTTCTTAATCCTTCAGTGTGTTTTCATTTCATCACCATGAGAGCATCCTGTAATTTCTCCACAAGTAATTTGCAGCTTGGTCCCAAGGAGAGCTGGATACCATGGTCCGTTCCCCTTCCAGTAGAAGTGCTGGTAGGGAAGTTAGAGATGGCTGTTCAGAAACTGTTGGCAGTGATCCACTGGCTTTGGTGGGCTTTTAGTGAAAGCCAGGAAGAAAGATTTGTTCTTATGAATAATTTTTTGGGGAAAAAAATAAGTTGTTTATCACCTTGGGGCAATCTTATCACAAACTTTGTTGTGCCTCTTTGCCATTTGACGTCTGCCGATTAGGATGAGGTTTTAACTCCCATTAGCAAGGAAGAAGCTGTACTTGGGAAGTGTTGAAGATTTGTTACGGCTTTTAGGCATGTGGTATTTGCAAATAACAAATGCAGCATTGTACCTCAAACCAAACTGAAGCGAAGTGGAGCTTTGTGGGCTTTTCTGAATACGTGATTTCGTTATTTTTTTTCTTGGCTGTCGTTTTTTCTTCCTCATTCTTAAGTTTTCCTCTTACCCAACGGGCCAGAATCGCACATGCTGTTTTCAGTGTATCTCACTTGGCTTTCTTGGAGC
Source organism: Anser anser (assembly GCF_964211835.1). Taxonomy (NCBI): domain Eukaryota; kingdom Metazoa; phylum Chordata; class Aves; order Anseriformes; family Anatidae; genus Anser; species Anser anser. The sequence goes on from NC_139737.1 coordinate 12,290,346, forward strand.
CTGGCCAGTTTGCGTCAGTTGAGGATTTACTTTTTTCTTGAAGGGCATGCCTCTGTCAACTGCAGTTGTTTTCCCAAGAAAAGAACAGTCATTCTTCCCATTCTGCATCCTGCCTTCTCATTCATGGCGCTTTTCATAGGTCATAATATCTTAGCACGCTCTAAATGTCGTGAAGGATTTGAATAACTTCTACTTCAACATATGGCATGTATCATCAGTGAGCTCCACTACAGATTCTGAGAGCTGAAAGCAAGCTGCGTGATGACGGAGTCTAGGCAGAAATTAAATAAGATGGGAAAAATTAAAAATATGGAATTAGTGGAACAGTGAGTTGAATCAATAGACCCGTTTTAAATATTTGGATAAAATAATTTGCTTCAAATGCCCAGGAGAAATTACTGGCTTGTGTTTAATCTATATCCCATATTTATTTAATTTTGTCATCTGCCTGCTTGTAATGTACTTTTGTCTTTTTTTTTAAAGTTTTAATAACTGTGCATATTTGAGGTAACGAGAGAAATAAATACTTGCAATATAAAAGTAATTGTTCTTCTTAATTAACAGCCAGAATACAAACCAGATAAAATTTGATTGTGGTCAGGGAAGATCTTAGACAAACAGAGAAAGGAGCACTGCCTTCCATGTCCTTAGAAAAGCCCTGTCCAAACACAAATTATTTATCAAGAGCACATAGGTTAGTGAGCTGCTTGGTACTTAATGGTATTTGGTGAAATTTGTTTCTTTTCATTGTGGTCGTTTACAGTCATTGAAGTTACTCTATTATGCATGAGTGTGCTATGACTATGTGTATCTATATCTATATATCTATAGGCATTTTCTGCAGATGAGAGATGGAATGAGTAGGACTGTGTGGGAACTTACTGAATTTCCACGTAAGCAGTTCTGAATTCTAGTGTGCTGACTCTTTCTGTGGTATGGTATGACCCTCGTCTTTCTCAGCTGGACTACTGTAATTGGATTGCTGAAATCTACTGTGATGCTCTTAAGCATGCAGTTGTGCTTCCCAAGCCTGTCTCTCAGCAAATAGGTGAATGCCTTTTCATAGTTGGCCAAGAGATTGTTTTGAACACTTGCCCGTATCTCAAAAACTGGGGGAAAAAAAGAGAGATGGGGAACCCCCCAAAACAACAAAAAATAATTCTCAAGTGTCTTGGGCATTGAAACCACCTGTGGAGGTAAAAGAGTAACTTTCAAGATATACCAATCCTTCTTTACTTACAGCTTGCTCTGCATTCCTAGTTGAGAAACTAATGCTTCAATTACTGTGCCCCCTAGCCTCTTTGATGCCTTAAACAGAAAACCACTGCACCCTTTGGGGCTTTGTTATCTCCTGTGTACTTTGTGATGCATCAGCTTGTGGAGAAAAGATAACGGTAGGGAGGTCTACAGATTTTTTTTTCGTTCCTGTAAAAATGCTTTCATTTAATTTGCGGCTTTTTCTGTCCATTCCAGTCACAGCAATGTTCACTTGTTCAGTTTTGCACAAAAGGTGAAAATAATGTGCGTAGTTTCTCTTAATCCACCTCAGTCATTGAATTCAGCACATTGAGGCAAGCCATCAGAAGACAAATTCCTCTTACAGCAGCAGCAGGAATTAGGACTCTTTAGAGGGTCGCAATTTATCACATGCAAGTACAATATGTCTTGCTTCACTTGAACTGGACTTCCAGAGATTTAATTGAACTATGTTGCCGTTGGCATTTTTTACTGCTGCTTGGTCTGACTTTATTGGGTATCCAAACCAGAGCTGTTAAAGAGCAAAATTAAAGCTGAGTGAAAAATAAAATTGCAGAAGAACAAAGTGTTACAGGAGGCAGATATCCCTCTGTTTTATAGAAATAGGACTTAAGTTGCCAGAGGCATTGTTTGTGACTTTATAGCTGAAGTTGGATTCTCTAAAACATGTACAAAACTAAAAAGTGACACAATATAATGCAAGATTTAAAGATGTAGACAAGCACATATCTGTTAATCTGGCCCTGAAGCTTAGAAAGGACCTGTGGTATATCAGGAAGGAATCACCTTGGATGAGTGACATAGTTGATTCTGATAGCTAAATGTTTTTACAGTTCTTCGGGTGTGCTTTCTGTTGAGGCAGAAAGTCACAGTCCTTAAGTTTTAAACAGCTATTTAGAAGTGTGTCAGAATTTAGAAATATATTGAGAAACTGTTCCATGTGTTTTAAAACAGCATCTGCAATGTATGCTGGCACTTGTTTTCTAATAGCTATTACAGAAAACTTCTATATGTGTTTCCACGCTTGGTTGCTCTTTTGTGAGCTGACAACATAAATGTTTTTCGTGTCGTTGTGAGATGGTGATGGTGGAGACACTCGCAGCATAGATAAGCTGTTGTCCAAAATCCCGAAGGAGACTGAGGCACAACTACATGTGATTGTCCCTGTTGGATCTGTTAGAAATAGATACACCTGCTCGGATGACTTACAAGTGTGTTTGTGTAGGATTTGTCTTAAGTTGTAAGCTATTATGTGTCATTGCAACGATACCGGGCAAATTTCTTTTCTGTTCACGTTCCAGTAAGTGGCGAGAACAAGTTGCCTTAGAGGGGAAAAACGGATATGGAGGGTCGTAGCAGTCTTGCGTAGCTTTGAATGATGATGTAGGCTACACTGGTGCAAAAGGATCAGAAGGGAATGAAAGGTTAAAAGGGCACTTGAGACAAGCACTGTGCTCAGTAGTTTGATTGAGATCCACAGCTAAAGTAGTCCTTAAAATAAATTTGGCATTGAGCACTAAATTAAAGATTTTCTATTTGTACTTCAGACCAGAAATCCCTTAAAATATAAATACTTCTAAGGTTATTGTATCTTGCAAATGCAAAGCATTTTTAAAGCGAATATAGCATTAATTGTATTAAAATATTTTGAAGGCAACTTGTTTACATAGTATGTTGGGAGGAATATGGTTGCTGCTCTTTGTTCCCTGTGCATCAATGGTTATGTATTTTTTTTGGATTGGGTCTGTTGGTAAGACAGAGCTGGTGTTTGTTTCTCCATCTAAAGGCAAAGATTTGTTCAGGAGCTGGAAATGCTATTGTTGTCTGCAAATGCAGTTCCAGCTCCCCAAACTGCTACCGTCCATTCAAAATCTGCGTTCACACTGTCTCTGGCATTCCTGTCAGAGCTTGCTGACTCTGGGTGATGATTGTCTGCATTTTGGAGGCTGATCATCTTACTCTCTAGATCCAAGGCCAAATAAAAAGTGAAACAGAAGCAAGAGAAATATTGGGAAATGAGTCAACGTGAGTGTGTTTGGGGTTTTTGGGTGGTGGGAAGCCTAGAAATTTGGGCAAATGGGTAATGTTGAGAATTTTATTGCCAACCTAAAGAAAAAAAAAAAAGACTGTATATTTGCTATTTGTTATGGAAGCAGTTGTTCCTTGCTCATAAAAGGCTCAGTGATCTGATCCAGAAATAGAAACAGCGCTTTGTTGCTTAGAGGCACAAGTTGTGATGAGTAGAAATGAACAGTGAATAACCCATCAGCTGAAAAATGCCACATACAGGATCCGAACTATTACAAACCCCAAACAAATTCATAGGTGTCAAGCTAGGTTTGTGAATAATTCATAAATGAGAAAAGTTTCTGTGTTACAGGGTAAATCACTCATGTAAGCTTCTGCTCAGCCCCTTCTCGCAGTAGTGACTTCCGAGCTCATGCAATCGCTATGTTTTTTGGTTTTGCTTTTTATTCAAAACAAGCTTTTTTTGTTTAATTTAGCTGAATAGCTGTGTCAGGAATGCAGTCGGCATCCATACCCCTCCACCAGAATTTCACAAGGAGCTGAGACATGGACCTCTGTGATCTTCTGTTGAACAGATGGCCTAACAGGAAAAAAGAGTCTAGTTCATGCTGGGATGGCCACTTACATTGCTTCCCCAAGATCCTGCTTCCATATACACAGAAAAAGAGTAATGCAAAGAATTTCCTATCATATTCATTGCAAGGGTTTGCAGAGCAGTGTGGTATGGAAAGCTGATCTGGCTTAGAGAGCTGGTAAGAAGGGATGGGTTTCTAATACTTACACATTTTTCTATTTTTTTTTCTCTTTGAGAGACACAGTAAAGTAGCAATATCAGTGTTTTACTCTTTTTGCCAAGCGTAAGATCACCGTTGCTGAGATTAAATCCTCCAGTGACTTTTAGTTTGATGTTTGTTTTTGATGTTGCAGCAATGAGCAGAAGTCTGGCCTTAAATGGGCAAGGAAGGCATTGGCATATGAGGGGCAGAAGCAGCTAACTACTCAGATTTTTGAATGATTTCTAGTGTATTATCACCGTCTTTGTCCATATCATGTTAGAGTTCATTAAAAATGACTTTTTTTTCTTTGAACTGATTGACACAATGTTCACTGAAATGTTTTTCCCAGCTCCTGAATTTAGCTTGCATTTTAATAGATGAAACTGTCTTACCCTGGGTTTTGATCCCCTCTGGTAGCATCAGTACTGTGGTTGGATTTTTAACAGATGTGCGTGTTTTAAGTCCCTCTTGAGCTGTGTGAAAGATGGAACCATACCAGTAAGCAGGGAAGAGGCATGTAAACAGAATTTTGAGCACAGGGATCCCTGTGTATCTGCTAATTTCTGATGAATTCTGTAGGATGCTTTTCCAGCAAGCACAAATTGTCATGGTCAAACAGCCGCTGTAAATAATACTAGCGACCACTTTCAATGAAGATTCAAGTGGGGCATAAAGGCATTCTGGATTTTTTGCCTATTTCATTATCGAACATAAAAGATCAGTGTGTATCAGTGTGTTGCACGTGTTAACAAGGTTAGGCAAAAGTCCCAAAGATCACAAATAAAACTTATGAGTTAGTTCGTAGAGATTAGACAGTATCAGCCTTGAAAGTCCTTGTTGTGAAAGTAAACAGTAGGACTTGGCTGTTGTTATCCCTAATGACTTACTCATCAAATAGAAGAAAATCTATATGGGCAGGATGAGATAAATCCATGTTTCTTCACAAACATATGCATCAGCACATACTTCAACAAGCCCTATAAAAGTGTGTGCTCTTCTCTAAGCCTGTCATAAAGGACTAAATTATGCTGCTGCACTGTGTGGTGGGGTAATATATTTGAGCAATCGAGACTTTTGAACGCTAACCGCATGTCTGTCCATTAATTAGGGAACTCATTCTGTCCCATTTGCCTTTAGCCGAGGAGGCTGCACTCGTTGGACACTCTGAGGATGAAGGATAGCTTGTCTTGCTGGCATGCCTTTCCCATCTGCTTTCTATTTTGGGACATTTATGGGTTAGGCTGGGTAGGGGCAAATCCCCATTGACATTGAGGTGTCAAGGTGATAAAACATACGAAAAGTGTCTCTCCTGATGTGTTAAAGGAAAGGAAATTCTGAATTTCATGGGGTTGGAGGTGGCCTTTGGACTCTCTAAGTTATTCAAAGCTTGTTTTAGAAACAGTTCTCTGGTAGCATATCTTCAAGCAGCAGCAAATCTGGGATTCTCAGTAGCTGAATAAAGTGCTGTTCTTTTTTCTTTTTTTTTTTCCCTATATAGTAAGCCTCAAAGATTTCAATGTTGATAACTAATTACCCAATCTTAGAAGAGTTTCTGTAAAAGGTGTTATTCTGCAAATGTTCAGTATAAAATTCCTTGTACTTTTTTCTTTGGAAGGTATTACAGGCTAGCTGGTTCTAAAGAGAAAATACCAAACTAATTAGTTGCTTATCTAATATTGTTTGACAATTTGTATATATATTTGAAGTTAAAAAATAAATCTCACACTGACGAAACTTAAAACTGCTGGGACTGATCTCTGGTTGACCTTAATGTTCACTCAGCCTTTGAAGGGAGAACTGATCCTCAATATTTATATTTATTAGGGAAGTGTTGGCTTTTAAGGAGCTGGTAGGAGCTTTCCGTGAGGTTGCAGCAACAGGCCTTTATTTTGTTGTTTCACTCCTTGTTAGCTGGCGCAGGTGCTCCTGGTCCAGCGCTGCCAGCCTTGAGACTAAACGCATATTGTGGTTTCTCCTGTGGCCACCTCGGCTACTTTCTCAGTCTGAGCAGAGCAAGCATTGCCTCGCACGTACCTGCTGACTCCAGGAGCTGAACACGAGGCATGAACATGGCACGAGGAGTGAGGCCTGGAGAGGCCGCCCTGCTGCTGCGGCCTCCTTGGGCCGGGTGCCTTGGCTCTGATCTCACCACAGCCTCGTGTACTGAAAGCTGAGAGTTACAGGGCACGGTTTAACAAGTTGCTGGGCATGGTCTTGAAGTATAGTAGCTGAGACAGGGAGATTTGATGTAAAACATGTTGCTTAAATACTTCTGAAGACTATTAGGGGGTGTTCAGTGTGGGAAATATGAGTGAATGGAGGCTCAGCAGGGCCTTCGCTAACTGCCCAGCAGCTCCCATGGAGACTCGGTGTCTGGCCCTGCCTTTCCTTGTCTGCATATGCCTGTGCCCTGCTGCACATAATGCTTGGTTGCGCCATGCTGAGGAGGGAAAACTGAATTTTAGAGGGTTAGCTGTAAGCTTCATTTGTTTTTGTATGAAAATCTGTTTCATGTTATATATGGATGGAAAACTCGCTCACTATAATATAAGTTGATTCAGAAATAGGAGAAGAACTGTAATAGTTGTGTAAATTATGCCGTGTATAATCTTTCTTTCGGTGTTCTCCCAGTTCCGTGTTTTGATCTCTGAGGTTAGCTTTTCTTTATGCTTCAGTGACTTCCATTGCTAAATACGAGACAGCACTTCTCCTAAAGTTTTAGAAAGGCTTTAGAGCCTTTTTAAGGCTTGTAGCATGACTTAACAGTAGAGCATCTTAGACATCGAGGTAGTAATAACAGCATCTTCAAAAGCTTGATGAGTAATTAGAATTTACACTTTTTTTTTCAGAATTGCAGATGTGTAGCTATACCAAGGTTTTACATGTTAACATATACTGTAAGTATGGCTGAGACTTTTGCCATACAATAGTGCAACTGAATATGTGAAATCCTGCCATGCAGCAAGCATATGTGCTTGAGAATGCAGAAATGGGCACTTGAATCAGGCACTTGAAAATTGTTCCTGTAGTACCACATGTGATATAAAGGTGTCTAGAATTGTAAGGGGTGTGGGCACCATATTTTAGGTCAAGAGGGAGTGGCCTCAAGCTGTACTAGGGGAGGTTCAGGTTGGAAATGAGACATTTCTTCTCAGAACGAGCAGTCAGGCATTGGGACGGGTTGCCCAGGGAGGTGGTAGAGTCACCGTCCCTGGGGGTGTTCAAGGAAAAGTTGGATGTGGTGTTTAGGGACATGGTTTAGTGGGTGACATTGGTAGTAGGGGGATGTTTGGACCAGATGATCTTGAAGGTTTTTTCCAACCTTAACAATTTTATGGTTTAAAAGTGTTTTGCTTTCCTTGATGTTATTAGTGTTTCGTAAGTGTCCTTAGATTTGAGTACTGTCATGACATTGATCAATACTTGGAAACATTTTTGCTGCGGCTTAATACCAAATGTTAACGCAGCAGTTTAGCTGTTCACAGTTTATTTCATGTTTCTGAAAAAACAACAAACTTTCGCTGCTTTGTGCTATTTGGAATTTTAGATGTTCCTTGACATTTGATTTCTAGCATCATTGTGTATGAAATGGACTTACTTGGTAGTTTCCTAAATAGCAAAAGATTAAAACCTTCTTCCTTATTGAGACATAATGGAAATATACCAGGGAAAACGTACGTATGCTTGTGGCCTAGAGAAATCCTGTAAGATTGAAAATGCATACCCTTTGTTGGAAACACAGTGCTTAAAAAACTGATAGGCAAACTGTTGCGTGCTGAGTCTGACCAGTTCTGTGACCAGGAAGAAACCAGTCTCCCCCTGTTCTTCTAAATTCATCCTTGTGACGGAGGCTGCATGAATGCAAAGTAGAGACTGACCCAAATGGGGCAAATGATCTCAATTCTTCTTAGCTCCTTAATGCATTATTATTAATGCAGTGGCTAAAGAATCTTGAACTGATTCAAATAAAAATGGTACTGAATCTAATACCTTAGAAGAAAACTAAAACAGGGTAGGATTCATAAAGATTGTTTGGAGGAAAGGTTACGCTCGGCATGGAGTATCTACAGTAGTGTGAAATCAAAATTTCATAAAGGTATCTGTGTTGAAAATGTAAACCTGTGGCATGTTACCGGTTTTTAGTGGAATATGCTGAGCCTTTGCCTTACCAGGGTGAAACATAATTGCTTGTCCTCAAAGCAAAAGCTGCAAGTGGTGTGCGTTCAAAATGGAAAGATGTGTTTTAAATGGACTGCCTGTAGGTTTGGAAATTGGATTCCTCCTTACAGTATACAGAGGCAAACTCGCAAAGGAAATTGAGGAGGACTGCTCTAATTCCGTTCCTCTGGTGGCTCACATCATGGTGCTCTGTATACCAAAAGTAATAGAGAAGGCTAAACAAATGGAAAAGCTTTGTTTTTTAAATGTAGTTTTTATATCACAAGCAGCAGTGGTCTGTCTCAGGTATGTTTCTCACTTGAGGGATTAATGACAAATGCAGGATTTGAGTTCTGCATACCAGTGAATCTTAGTGCTTTATCAAATAACTAGAGAAGGCAGTCTGCATGCTTTTTTATTTTTCGAGCAATTTTGATAGTCTGAGAAATACTCAAGCTATCCAAACACACTACTGCTGTCCTTGACCAGTTGGTTATCCTGGCAATATTATAGGCTACCTGTACATGTGCTCACATTTAAAGGAATATCTTATGGGTTTCGTGAGATTACTCATCACAATGAGTTCAGGTCAGTGGAAGCTTAATTAAAGTTAATAAAAAATTTATAATGATACATTTTATGTTGTATATGACCACCAAAGGAAGAAATCTCAATTAGGCGTTTTGAGAGATTTTCTTATTTCTCCTTGGGATTCTGTTTCCAACGCTGGATGCATGTAATCAGGGAAGCAGAATTGGCACTCAGTTTTCATTCCAAGTTGTCTTTTTATGCAAAGATGGTTTCAGTTCAAATATCCCACCAATTCCTGTGCTACTTGTTGTCTGTGCATGTTAGAAAACAGTTCTGCACAATTACTTGACAAATGCTATAATGCTTTAGGGGACTTATCTGCAAAACAAAGTTTTCAGGGTGGTAGTTTTTTTGTCTGAAGGCATTTGAAAAAGCGTCGATCGCTTTAGGGAAATATCAGCATCTTTAACTTAACAGGCACACAGATGTACATGGTTTTTAAGAGACTATACTGAACTACTTCCTTGCAGGCCAGGTTATCTTTTTATGGCTCAGTTTGATACTGTGAAGACAACTGAAGGGGAAAGGGACACCAAGCTGCATTTTTAATTGTAGTAGAAGCACAGTGTGAATGTCACACAGCATATGGTTTTGATAAAAACTAATATACACCTGGAATTACTACATTACTGTCAGTGTTTGGAAACCACGAGTGAAGTCGAATGAAAATCATCCCTGGTTTCTGGAAATTCATTTGGCTATTTAAACTTAAAAAAGAGCAGGGTGTGGATGCCAGAGAAATTGCCATCCTCAAATCTGTGTCAGGACAATGTTGTTGAAGCTGTCTACAACACAACTCTTGCTGCAAGAATACAATTTGATATATTAAGCCAGGAGGAATGGAAATACGATCGCAGACTACATTTCTGTAATAGAGATTAATGGGAAAAATGAAAGCTTGATTGCATCCACATGCTTGGAAAGTTAGTCTGCATGAATTTGTGAAAATTCTAGTTAGCTCAGTGTAAATCCTGCATAAATTGCTCGCTTGTTTGCAAGGCCATGAGGAGCAATTATTTTACAAAGATAGATAATCCTACTGAGAAACTACATGTTAATAATTTGGCACTGATTCTGATCCTGCTGAGTTTGGGAGGAGGCTTATTTGTCTGCTTCATTTAAGAGAGGATCAGGACCCGGAAGAACTGCTCCAAGTATATTTTAAGTTGAGTTCCTTCTACGTGAAGTATTTACAACCTGTTTCAACTGCAAACTCTTGAAATAGTGAGGGTAAGCCTTGCCTATGGAAAAATCTGTTTCCTTTTGAACTTAAACCAGTACTGAAAACTTCCTTCACGTTCTGAAAATGTGACTGAAGTTTTCACTTTACCTCTTGGCCATCTGAAATGTTCGTCTGTAATTGCCTGACACTCCACTCAAGTCACAATACTTTAAGTTGTTACAAGACTCTCATTTAGAGTTTTAACTTTTATTCCTGCTTATGCTGGGAACATCTTATGGTATCATATGATAATGATTAAAATGTGTAGTCCCAAAAGATGTTTCATACCTGCTTAAATTACAGCAATTTTAATACAAAGAACTAGTGAAGTAAAAGCAAGTCAGAGCGCTGTCCTTCTACTGAAGTTCACGTGTATCTTGCCATTGGTTTCAGTTGAAGAATTAAGAAATTTTATCTGTAGGAAACCATGCTACCATTTGTACCACGATGTGTAGTTTGTATATGAGAGCAACTTATTCAACCATTGCTACTTTCGGTGGCATTTTTGAAGACTGAAAGTACCTACTGAGAGTGACTGCTGGGACTGCAATGAAATAAAGCAATGTTGAAATAAAGCAAATAAATGTAAACTTTGAAGATAAAAATGGCATTCCACTTAAAAAAATAAATGAAAAGAAGCCTATTAAGAATAATTTTGAGCTGTAGTATAGACACTTGAAATTGGGGTGAAAAGATAATTTCAGAAAAAGGTAATAGAGATACTAGGTTTATTTAAATCTTCTGGCTGCAGGAAATGAGAACCGGTAAGTCAGCTAGAATATCAGTAATTAGCTTCATCTCTTTGTAAAAGAAAAAAAGAAAATAAAAGAAAAAAGAAAAAACAACAAAAAAGTACTCTTCAGACTATCTAAATGATTATTTGCACTAGTCTCAATTCTAGAAATTATTCTGTCCTGCTTTGGACCTTTCCTCATGGGTGTCAGACCAACGTACTGTGGGTCAAACAGCCAGTTGTGGTTTTGGTAAGGAACAAGAAGTCTTTTTGATATTCCGAGAAAATTTTGAAGTGAGGTAGATGATTTGCTAATGTGTGTTTTCTTTCATAGCTGTTTAATTGGTTACTAAAAAGAAGAGCTTGGAGTCTTTTTCTTTAACAAAAAGAAAAGGGATGATCCTAGAAGGCTTGGAGGTAAAAACAACCTAAACAATAACAAATAGATGTATCCATGTAGGTGAATCCAGCATGAAAGGCTAACAAGCAGAGTGCTTGCAGGGGACAGCTATGACTTTCTAATGTACAGAAATTACTTAGATGCCAGTGTAATAATGGATTAAAAAGTGGATTTAGCAGGGATTTTGAAATACCTCCTGAGAGTTTATTAAATAAAGTAATCCTTGGGGAGTGGGACACACAATTCTATTTGGGATTTGAAGACTATTCAAGATTGAAAATAGTCAAATATGGCAGAAGGTTGACAACCGATGGCCCAAATGTCTTTCCTAAGAATGCATTCAACTGTGCTCTGTAGGAGGAAACGAGCAATTAAATAAGTGGCTTGGCACTGACTGCAGAGTTTGTTGTGAGCTCTGAGGAACTCGAGGCAAACTAGCAGCTTGCATAGCTGGGGTGGCGTAGGGGCTGTGTCTTACAATTTTGGATTAATGGTATGAACTCTGTTTACACTGCATCTTAAAAATATGTTCATGTAGACTCAGTCCTTCTGTAACTTTTAGCTCCATCCACTTAACCAGAGTGCCACGACTTGGTGTGATGTTTGTAATACGGTTAACTAACACCCTTCATTTAAATGAAGTCCTGGTTGGTTCAGCGCACTCATGACCACGCTAGCTAGTCGTCTTGTGTGGCAGGTACTGTGTGTAAGCTACCCAAGGGAGAGAAAGGTGCATTTTGGTTGGATCCAGGGACTCGCCAGGTACGACACTGGAAGCTTCTACGCAAGAAGTGGTATCAGGTCAGTCTGTCACTACCTGCTGAGCTCGGAATGGGTGATGTAGCATACAGCCATTTTTTCCCCCTGGAAAAAACATGGCCAGAAAGCATGTTTTGGTAGATACCATTAATTTCTGACCAAAATTTAATATTGTGCATATGACACTAAGTTCCAAATGAACTGCAGTCCACAGGAAATAAATGTGTACCCACTGTTGGACAATTCAGTTTAAAAAAAAAAATTACACAGGCATCCAGCTGGGCTCAGAAAAACCCATGTGAATAATAGCCTCTGTAGATATTAATAATTCTGTTTCTGCTTATTATCAAAGAGACCAAGAAGTGAGTCATGATAAAATATTCCAAATTATTTGTACATTAAATGCACTGAGCTGAGCATTTGTTTGATTAAAACACAGGGATGTATCCAGTGGCTCAAAGGCACAACTGGTTTTAAGCTACTCAAATGCTTTGTTATTGAACGCAACTGTCAAGTTATTTGAGTAAAAATATTTGTCAAGTTTCAGTAGCTATCACATGTTAACTGAGACAACAATTAGAATTCTGTGCAGTGATGGATCCAGTTTAATAATCTTCAATTGCAACTGCATGGTTTGGAGTTTAAGCACTAATACTGTTTTGTGTCATCATGGGTCAGTCGCAAAATTCCCCATGTTATGGAGAAATTTCTTCTGTTTGGATTAACTTAGTATTTTATTGTGGAGACTTCTGCACTTTCTCTGAATGGTGGTATTAGCCAGCGTTGGCAAGTGAGCTGCTTCAAGGTAGCATTTCATTTTCTCTTCTTGAAATCAGTAACGTTTAGCTAAGAAGTGTCTACCCTAACAGGACTACACACTTGAAAATGAGGATGCTGACAGCGACTCTTCTGTTTAGGTTGCTGTACTTGTAACAGGAGTTTCCATAGGCAAACAAACATTGCCATTTCAAAGAAAAATCTGGTTTAATTTAGTTCCCATGGGAATGAGCAAATCAGAGCGATCGCAGCTGGTAAAGATGTGGATTGAAACGACTGAGGCATCTTTCTCCTGTGCCACTACGCCTACACAGTGGCGTGCATCAGCCTCTGCTTTGCAGCTTTGAGCTGCTCCTTTTGAGAAATTCTTGCCCTGCCACACTGTGTGGTGGCTTGTGAGATGGTCTTAATTACGTCCTGAATTCCCTGTGCCAAACTCCATCCTTGGCTATACTGTGGTAAACCCAGAATAGCATCACTGACTTGAACAGCAGTTAACGCTTTCTGCTGAAACCAAGCTCAGCAGCGTTGAGAATTTGTTGCAAAAATAACTCCACGTATAATCTTTAACATGTTCGGAGTTTAGAGCTGTAGTGCTGATTTCGTAAATGTGCAAATAAGTGACCATATGGTTAGAGCATTCTTATGTAAAAACAAACTCTTTCAGAAACAATTCTTGAGACATCGCTATAGTTGCCTTTTGGCATTGCATTTAGTATGTGTTTTCTGACACAAATATAAAAGGTAATAATCCCTCTGCAGTTGCCTAGAAAATGTTACGTATATAAGACATATGGAAGTTTTACATGAGTCGCAGAGGCCATAAATGTTGGCCAGCAATGTAGTAGCTGCACGTGTGCTAATGAGATATTTAATTCTGGCTGGCGTGTACAACGCTTCTAATTCTCTGGAATTGTGTAGGAAATTATTCAGCCATTTGTTTTCAGTGATTAAGCAAACAAAGAGTCTGATATAATGAAAATAAGACTGCTTGGACAACTTGGGGTCCAATCCTTTCTAGTGAAGTAAATTTTTCACCAAAATACTTCCGGTTGCTGTCCTGTTGATATGACAAGGGATTCTAGAGTGTCTTCCAGAAAATCCACATTGGTTTTGACCCTTGGGGTCCAACTCGCCCAGCAATTCAGATTTTATGTCAGTTTTAATTAAATACATCAGCAAAAATATAAGCATGGCTTCTTCCCTTGTCAAAAACAGGACCCTTACAAACACGGCAGTCTCACCTGGTGATCTCCTGAGACACTGGAAGGCGCAGTAGGTTTTGTCTGATGCACACTGATGCTGTCGATTGGTGTCTGGGAACCTTCAGGTACCCTGGGGTAACCATCTGGTGGCATTCAATCTCAGTGGCTTTAGAGCAGCCAAATGAAAGTAAACTGAACTGAACCTTTTCATGAACCTCAAGCCATCCATCCACACACCTCTCTCAAATGAGCCTGCACCCAGCAGGTACCCGTGGCTCACCTGGAAAGGGAGGAGAAGGCGTAATGGAGTTTGTAGTCTGTGTACTTCGTCTTTCCAAATGTGTACAGAGGAGAGAAGTAAAGCAGGCAAAAGTGAAAAAAATGTGTTCAGAGACAAACCAGAAGTGGAAAACATGGGTCAAGACAAAATAAAAATAGGTAACGTAACGGGTGTGCTGGAAAAGGGCTGTTGGTAAGTTTTTAGATGTCTTAATTGGTCAGCCACTGTGTCTGGATAGTGCAGAGTAGGTGGTTTGTGAGGATAATCATGAGTTGTTAGTTATTTCATGTCTGTTGACCATTACACATATATCAGACATTCAGACATAGCTTTCAAAACCAAAAATAACTGTTATTGCAAACTTTGTGCATGTCATGTCTGTTTAGGCATATCAAAGCAGGTTTCAGTTGCCTGTTTTGGTACGGAGAGGCAGCAGACTTGACCTTTGTCTTGCTGCCCCCTGCCTCCAAGAAGAGCTGATGTTGCAGTAGCTGTGATATACTGATTTAATTCTTTAATTGCTTGCAATCAACAACCTACAACATGGTTTCCTTGAATATCTGTCTACTTGGTGAGAGAGAACTTTATTTTTAGCCATTGAGTTTTAATGAGATTCGGAATTTTATTTTTAAAGTACGTACCATATTTATAAACAAACTATGAGGCACACATAATAAATAGCAATTACTTTTTCAGAAAAGTCTTCACTGACTGCTACCTCTAAACTCGTTTCTTTTTGGCATTTCCTCCTGAGAGAGTTCTTTAGCATCTATTTATAAACGATGCTTGTTATACAAGTAGGTGTATGCCTTGAACTTAAAAAATTGATCAGTTTTTTCAGAGGGTGTATTCAGAGGCTGCGTATTGATATCCAACTATTTCCATGAGAGAGAGGCATTCAGCAGCAGCCAGTTGGTCACAGGTTAAGTCAGGTAAGGAAGATACTTAATATTCTGCTGAATCCTGAGCCTTCTCGGAACTACATTTGCAGGAGGCTTGGAGGGTTACTAATGTCCCTGCAGCTCATTTTTGTGGGCCTTCTCTTTCAAGGCTCAGCTGTAATAAAGCTCTTGGGTCCTAAGAACAAGATTTGTAATGTCTTTAAACAAAGATATTAAGCTGAATTATGACCATTCCCTCTCTTTTGTTTATTTGCCCATTTAATAAGCTATACTTTATTAAGCGTTTAAATCAATTGCCTATTTTATCTAGGTGTTAAGATAGTAATTGATAGGATAGATAGTTATCAGACTCCTGGAATTGAAAAGCAATAACACCTCTTCAGTTTTAGTGTACATTTTCATGTGTTTTAAAAAATGATGTTGCAAACAAGAAGTTATAATTAAAATTATAGAGACTTCTGGTCTGTTGACTGTAGAGAGGAACATGTTCATTTTTACAAGATTCATTTACCTGATAGACTGGAATAGCTTCATTGCTAATGGACCTGTTTTTTTATAGTACTGCAAAGCGATTTATACCATATTTATAAATAATGGAATAAGGACAGTCTTGAAGTGTACTACGGCAGTGACCTTAGCAACATTGAATGTTGGCAATGAATCTATTAAAAAGTTTTTCACTGTTGAGATTTATAGAATTGTTTATGATTCTACAGCACACACCACTGTTTGTTTCTCAGTGAACCTAGGCTTATGGCTGTGTCAATCAGTCTTTTATTAAAGAAACATTTATGAAACATGGGAAGAAAATTCTAGAATTGACTGTAGAGCCTTGAGAGCAGAGCATTTGCAAGATAGCTTTAGAGCAATGGCTCTCATCTGAGATTTGATAATGATTTCTGCTTTGTAAATCAAAATTTGAGTTTGGTGTTGGAAAGGAGAAGGTGATTTGTCCACTGATGCTATTCCAGCAAACATCAGCTGCAAATGCTCTTAGGCTGATTTGTGACGGAAGGACCTGCTCTTGAGATGCAGATGTAAAGCAACACTGGACATCACCTTGCACCAGCAAAGAGAGAAATTTTGTCATGAATCTTCATGATAAACTGCATAGTCCTTGTTACAGACCAAAACTGTTAGGTGTCAGTGCTCTCAGGAATCAGAGCCAAGGTTTAGAATGAGCTTTTTGGGCGTGGGAAGTGTAGTTAAGTGTCACTTCCATGTTTGTGCTCTATACAGATGCTAATTAATTTTTAAGTGCTGATTTTCCACGCTGAATCTAACAGTAGTTTGGGTACAAGTATACCCGTATTGAGTACAGGCTGCTAGGGACCACTCTGAGCTGTAGCTGAGGCCAGAAACTAGCAGTAGAGAAAAGTCTGTATTTTTTTTTCTAGTCATTTGTGTAGCACTGCAGTCAGTTGTTGTACAGAGCCAGGATTTCTAGCCCAGTGACCATGCCTTCACTAGAAATTGAGATGACAAGAAGTCCCTCTGCTGTGTTGGATGCTATCTCTCTCCCAAGTGCTTATTTTCGTTGCTGTTTTGTGCCTTCACGTTGTGGTTTAATTTTCTTCAGGACAGTGAAATAATCCTCATTTGTAAGTGGGGGAATTATGAAGTCCTTTGTGTTAACTTCACATTGAATCCCCTATGCTAACTTCCCATTGGAAATATGTCAGTCTCTGTCTGTCCTTGGTAAATGCCATGGGACTATGTGAACAAGAGCTACACGTTACATTATAAGAACAATGCTTTTAACAATAGAGCAGTGAGAAAGGTATTTTCATGTGATGATTTAAATATTCTTGTAAGGTTAAAAGCGCCTCCCTTTAACATATAAGGTCCCTTCCTAAGCATGAAGTGGGGGAAAAAGCAATAAAATATAGAAATAAGAAAAATGAGCAAACAAATTTGGGGTATGTTGCAAGATTCTGTAATAACCCAGAGTGGCTGCAAAGCTTCTGGACTCTGGGTGTCATCTCTTCCTGAGACCGTTTCTCTGTTGTTGAGAGCTGGGATTCTGAAACTTCTCACAAAACATTTCATCCCAAAGTCCCTGCTTTACAGCCTTTTGCAGAATCCCATCATCCACCTTAAAGCCCTCAGCTAATTAGGCTCTGGTTGGCTTTTGCAGTCACTTGATCTTGTTTCCATGTCTGTGGGTCACCATTACGCAGCCCTTGGAAAACATTTGTAAGAGGAGTGGAGTTTGATAATAGCTGTGATTTACTGGTGTCTGGATGCCACTGAAAATGTCTACGTTGTGGCTCAATTGGTGGAATCAATGAACAAGTCTGCAGCGTGCAATTATGAAACTGTGGGACACTGGTTTCCCTACTTCTGAATATTGTGCTGCAATTACTTGGTTTTGTATAAAACAGGAAGAGCTGCAAGCATCCTCCTTCCCAGAGAATCTGTGAAATGTGGAAACCAGACCCATGTTTGTTAAACACCCAGTTTTCATCAGCAGAGGGGTGGGCAGCAGGGGAGGGAGGGGATCGTGCCCCTCTGCTCTGCCCTCCTGAGGCCCCACCTGGAGCCCTGCGTCCAGCTCTGGGCCCCCAGCACCAGGAGGATGTGGGGCTGTTGGAGCGGGTCCAGAGGAGGCCACGAAGATGCCCAGAGGGCTGGAGCACCTCTCCTGTGAGGGAAGGCTGAGAGAGCTGGGGGTGTTCAGCCTGGAGAGGAGAAGGCTCCGGGGGGGACCTCATTGCAGCTTGTCAGTACTTGAAGGGGGCTTCTAAAACAGACGGAGAGCGACTTTTTGCTTGGTCAGATGATGACAGGATGAGGGGGGATGGTGTTAAACTGAAAGAAGGGAGATTTAGATTAGAGGTTAGGAGGAAATTCTTCCCTCAGAGGGCGGTGAGGCCCTGGCACAGGCTGCCCAGAGAGGCTGTGGGGGCCCCATCCCTGGGGGTGTTCAAGGCCAGGTTGGACGAGGCCCTGGGCAACCTGATGCAGTGAGTTGGAACTGGATGGGCTTTGAGATTCTCTCCAACCCAAACTATTCTGTGATTCAGTAAAAGTTGGTGAAGTTTTATGCTGCAATCTTAACTTCCTTTAAATTAGTACAGCAAATATTTGCAGTTGCTAAAGCAATATGTGATCTGTCTTGTTCCCAGAGAAGATTTTTCTTACAAAAAAAAGCCCAGCAACGTAATTCTTTTCATGACATAAATTTCCAGAAGAAAAGGTCTTTACAAATAAAGGTTGTCTCTTTAAAAAATATTTTCCTATTATTCAACAGTTTCCCAAGCAAATGAATTGTCCTCATGAATTATATGGAACTCAACTTGCAGTTTATATTCATATTTATCCGTGAATCAGGCTCTTTTTATTCTGTGGTAGATTAATTCAGTATGGCCCACGTTGGAGAAATAAAACCCATGGGTCTGATTTTGTCCTAATATTTGAAAAAGGGATAGCAGCTGTGAGATATGCCTTGTTTAATTTTGAGTTTGTACAAGCGCTGCTGTCTGGGGTACATCAGTCAGGGAAAGAGATTTCTAAGCTTTCGTCAGTGGTTATACACGAGTATGAAGAGTAGGGATATAAAAATGGGGGAAGTATGAAGAAGGTGGGTAATCATAACTTTACATAAAATAAGAGCTGTGAATTTCATGGCAGTAGCTTAAAGCCAGTATATGGAAATACTTTTTTTTTTTTTTCCTCCTCCAGCAGCACAATGCATAATTAAACTGTAGAGCTTGTTGAGACAGGGTATTATGTCTGGCTGACTCGACAAGAATCGTGGAAGGAAGATCCACCTGTGGCAAATCAATGAAAGGGGGAGATGCTGCTTTTCAAGTTCAAAAAAAAAGAAAAAAGAAAAAAAGCTGATGAGCAGATGCTGAAATGATAAATTCTACCACATACTGTTGTGATTGTTCTTTTCAAAATAGCCACTTTGTCACTACTGGAGGGCCCAGTATTGAGGTAGATTGACTTGTTTTCATATATTGTCCGTATACAAATTTATTTCATACCCAGTTTAGATGCTTTTCAATATCCATCCTGTGGTGTTCAGACTGACTTGACAGCATTATAAATGTGCTTTACCAAAAGCTGTGCAAATACGTTTTGTATTTGGGAACCTTACTAGGAAAGGCATGAGCTTCTGTAGTTGGCTGGCATAGGTGCCTCTTGCTAGATCTCTCCTTCTGTAAAAATGCCAATGATTACAGACTTCCAGGTCGTTTTACAAGATAATGAACTGGCTTCAACCCTAATCCAGTGCGACTGAAATACTGGGAAAGTCAAAGCACTCCTGCGAAGGAAAGTCACAGCTCACCGGTCTGTTGAATTAAAAAGCTGTTGTTGAAAGAATGACTTTCAAATGCAGAGGATTTCCAAAAGGAATTTTGAGAGGACTCTTCCTTAAAAGAAGTGAGGCTGCAGTAGAAGAGACAAAGTGCTCGAAAGATGCACAGGTAATTAGCCACGACTAGCTGCAAACTGATTTTCTCTGTAAGGGAGGCTATCAGAGGTGCCCCTGTAGGGTCTGTGCTCTGTCACACGCTCATAATAACCTAGAAAGGATGCTGAGAAATCGTACCTGCCATTGAAATCAATATTATTCTAAATAACTTCAGTCTCCTTGGCCATAAGCTGTCCTCCATTTTGGTATCCATCCACACAGACTGTGTGGCAGGGTGGCTTTTTTTGTGTGTTTATTGAGGGTTCATAGAAATAGACCTTTCTTCCCATGTATGAAAACCACAAAGCTGTTTAGTCATACACTTATGTATGTAGGGTAAAACAGCTGGTGTAAACTGATGTTACTATTCTGATAAGCACCTTTCCTAGGATGTTTTGGTTTTGCATCCTGCTAGAACAGGTACATTTTCTCCATATCTTTGAGATGTGAAGTTTCCAGAGCTCTCCTGGTACTGTAGTTCAGCTGCAGGAGGCTCCGTGCAGTGCAGCCGCTGCCGTGGGAGGCAGGACGGGGCCTCCCACCTGTGGGTGTCGTGGTCGGGCTGGGTGCTGGCAGCGGGCTCGGTCCGAGGCGATGGGGTGGTAGCAGCGGGTGGTGGCTCTTGTCTGCGGTTCACTGAAGGCCCCCGAGGGGCTGGAGCTCTTGCAAGAGGCTGAGGAGTTGCCCAATGCGTGGGGCAGGGAAGGCTTTGGGGGGACCTAACAGCAGCCCCCCAATGCCCCCCCCCCCCAAGGAGCGTTTCGGGAGGTCTGAGCTGGGACCTTTGCTTCAGGGAGTGTCTGGAGGATGGGAGGCAAAGGGTGTAGCTGCACATGAGATGTTTCAGACCAGCTGTAAAGAAAGCCCACGAGGGCAGCCAGGTGCTGGAGCTGGTTACCAGCGAGCTGGGCAGTCTTCCTGCGGGCTGGGAAAGGCTCCGTGGGTAAAAGCTCCAGGACAGCCCAACGGGGCCTCGTGGCTGGCCCTGCTCTGAGCGGGGGTTGTGCTAGGTATGGCCCGAGACCCCTTCCAACCCGAATTACTCCGTGTTGAGTTCATTGTTGTGTCAACAAGGTCAGATGGCAGACCCATACCTTCTTGAGGATAGAGTTGCTTTGTGAAGAAGCAACACTGTGTGTTGTGGAAATAGGCTCGTGCATCAATGGAGCTGCTGGAAAACCTTCCCGGATTGTGGGAAGGAGTTTGCTATTTAAAAAAAAAAAAAGTTCTGTACCAGATTTTGGTTCTCAGGGTTTTCGAAGCCTTGTTTTGCAGTTGAGCATTCTGACAGTTTTCTTTCCAAGTTTACGTTCAGTCTTTAATGGTTGCTATAATTTCCCTTTTAAACGGCACAGTTCTTCAAAGCCAGCAGTGAAGGAGCATCAGCAGAGGTCTGTGGTGATCACGAGGGCTTCTCAGTGGCTCATTTCTTCAGCTGTCATTTGTCAGAACACACTCATGTAATCTTAATGAACAATGTGCAAAGCCATTAAAAACTCAATTACGGCTTTCTTTTTACTGCAGACGTGAGAAAATGCAATCATAAAGTGCTGATGTGTAAACACAATAGCCACCATCTGCTGCAAAGTAGCATTTCAGCTCAAAAAGAGGATATATGTTGCAGATGCATCAATAATAGGAGGCTTATCAAGGCATCATTATGCACCAAGCAGGGGAAAAATTGAAATTTATGGCCAGCTAGAGAGCACTTCATGGTTTAATTCCCCAATTTTCAGTGGTATGTTTAATAACTATGAGAGAGTGCCTTTTTATGTTCCCTGTCGTTTGAATGGATTTTTAAAAATGAATTTATTTACCATCTTCCCTTCCTCCTTGCTTCTGACTGATCTGAACATAACACGTTCATTTTTAGTTATTCAGGAAGCTGGTAAAATCAGCAAGATATTAATTAATGTAACCTGTTGATCCAAGAGCACTAAATTTAATTGACCTGATATTCAGCTGCTTTAATGAGCATGTGCTTCTGTGTCCAGTAAATATATAGTAATAAAAACAAACAAACCAAAACAAATTTTCACACAGCATAGGTAATGTCTTCTCCCCAAACTTTTTTTTTTAGTTCAGTGTCTGTTTTATGACATTTGAACTTTCCAGATGGAAGTAAATAAAAAAACAGAGCCAAATGATTTTTCTGTTATTATTATTGTTCAAAATCGCTCTAAATAAGAGTTTCTCCAGGATACCTTTTGTTTTATTCAAATCCTTGCCTGGAGACATTTAAGTGGCTTTCAGTCATGCATCGATCAATAATTTCCATTTGTGACATGTTAATTCATTCCCTAGTTCCTTATATGAGTGGAAAATGTGACAAGTGGCTTGTTGGTGCCAGACCAGATTGTACCTCTTTTATTTGCACATACAGGCCTATAAATTGAAAATAAGTCCCATCAGCTTCAATTCTGTATTCATTCTAAAGAAGGCTGTCAGGCTCTGAATCACAATATGTCACTTTATTTTAAAGATAATAAGGAAAAACACATTTGTCCTTAAAAGGCTGTTTGGAATTATTATTTTTTTTTCTTAGTGAGAACAATTTTTGAGCTCTTGGACCTGCAGTAAGTGATGTACCCTGCCCACGGGAGCTTCACTGGGCACGGACTTCCTAACAGATCAGCGGCTCCCAGCTGCAGGTCGTGGAGCACGCAGAGCAACCTTCGGAAGGTTCTGGAGGTTGGGACAGGACGCCCGTCCAAGTCCACAGTGCAAGAACAATGCAAAGCATGTACAGCTGGGCATATTTGGAGACCAGTTTGTAGTATAATTGATAATACGAACGATTTACATTACAATTTATTCACAACAGCAAGATTTTGTAGATGGATGTATTGTACCCAGTATCAGTTTCAGTACTGATGGGACTTGAAACGCCCCTACTGAGGCCAGGCTGGACGTGGTGGGTGCTGTCTTGACCAGCCAGGGAAAGGGTTTCTTGTGGGAGCTGCCCTGTGACTTCTCCGTGGAAATAAGTGCAGGTAGAGACAGATGGCAGATGGAAGGGTGTGAGTACTTCTCTCTGCCAGAGATGGCACCGTAACTGGAAATTTTTCATCTTTTCCACTGTCATATAAAATAACTGTCTCCAGTAAACTCCTAATAAGAGATAGTAAGTCTTTATAGTATTTTCTCGTTTATCTCTAGGTATGCGATATTAAAAAAAAAAAGGCAACCATAAATTATAACTAAGAGACTATGAATAATTTGCATATGGCAATTACTTGTAAGGCTATTCTTTTAGAAACTAAGACTATAATTATTTTGTTAAATGTTTTTTGATGGATGGCTATTTCACTTGCTCCTGTTGTCAGTCACTCCATCCAGGCTTCGTACTCTCTCTCGAATTGTCAGCAGTTGCACAAAGGGCCATTGTCATTCTGCGAACAGCGTGTGATTCACTTGTTTGGTGGGCGGCAAAAAAATAAAATTGTAATTATTGCTTTGAACTTTTTATAAGAGCTGATGTTTTTCTCCCGGAGGAAAGCTCATTATTTTTATACATGAATCTGTAAAAGTGAAATATTCCCTAACTCTATCACTGAAACACTTGCCTACCCTAGCACAGTTCAAGGCCCTACTGCGTTACACATAGAACAGCTTCAGAGTAGATCTTCAGGGTAGAGATGCATTTATTATCCAAATGCAACAGAGAGACGGGTTGAGGAGGTGAACAGAGGTGAAACGACGTGCCTTGTGATCCCATCAGGGGTGGAGCAGAAATGAATTTTCCTGGGTTCCTACCCAGGGTTTGCAGACATTTAGTCCAAATCCTTGTTGATGCCCAGCATCTCTGCTTTGCTTTACTGAGTGTTTTAATCAACTGTGCCATCATCCTCAAATGTGAGATCTGGTCAATGTACAACTTGTCTTCATCTCATTTTGTACTGTTTATGAATATGGCACTGAAACGCTGCAAGTGGTGCGTTTTGCAGCAGCCACTGTGTTCCTCCACAGAAAACAAAGATACACTACTGTTAATCAGCGGTTACACAGTGGCTTTTCTCCCAGATTCTCGGCAGCAGTTTTTACTGTTCTTACTTGATTTATAGGGGAAGATGAGGCAGCTTGTGCACACTGTCAGAGGTCATGGAGGTGAGTGTTGTAATTAGTCTTAGAAACCAGCCCATCAGATTTCCAGCTGCGCTGCCTCCTCAAGCCTATTGGTAATTGGACTTTGGGTAAGAAATTATTGTAGGTCATACAAACTGCATCCAAATCTCAGGTTCTCAAAACTTTAGTTTATTTGGGTGTATTTCTAAGAATAATATAGCACCCACTGAAATCTCTTTAATTGAGGGAAGGGGATTTTGTGGTTGACTGGGAGCAGAAGCATATCAACAGTTGAACATTTGTCAAAATCTCGTCTTGCAGACTACAATTATTTGAAAGAAATTAAAAAGTTTGGATTCAGCTCATGTGTTTCTTCAAGGTCCTTGCTGTGAATCTGGAATTTCTTGATTTGGGACCTTTGGGATTTTCAGCATATCAAAATGAAAGATAGGGTTGCCAGAGAGCATCTTGCCTGTAGCTTTTCTTATTTCTTAGTACAGCCTCTTCCCCAGCTGTGCTTGCATTGTACTTGAATTTTCCAAGGTCTCTAGAGTGTGTGATTTCTTTATGAAAGATTGACTTTCTTCTGCATCCATGCTTTTCAGTACTTCACAAAATGCATGTGTGCATATATATATATATATATACGTGTGTATATATATATATACACACCACATAAACACAGGAAAAAAAGTTTTGTGGGAGAAAGTTGCTGGTATCTGCTGATTAAAAAGAAATTAGAATATATGGCTGTTCAGTGGACAGAATTGATCAAAATGTTTATCTGGCTCATCTGAGTGTCTGTCACACTGCTGTGGCATGGAATAGGGAAAGTCAATAGGTTAGAAGTGAGGCAAAGCTTTTCAAACTCAATCTTCTGCAAACTGCAAGAGGCCAGTGGAGAAATACATTTGTAGCATGACTTGGCAGCTGCATCAGAATTCAGAATGTCAAGAGGGCTGCATTTGATTAGAAATTATTATGCCTGGCTGCTGACACACAGATTCCCCCCACCAGATCTTGGTATGTTCTTCAGCTTTTTCTGCGAGTGTCTGCACACACACAAAGCAGATCCTTTAAACAGAATTGAATCAAATAACTCTCATAATGTTTTTCCTTATTGCTAACATTTGTCACCTTGATGCATCTGTGAAGAGATGAGTTGAGACACAACGTGCTGTAAAATAACTGCCTGATGAATCAAAACACAAGTTCAACATCCAGTGCCATGGTTAATATGATGCAAGCTTCGGGGTTAACAAACTCATAAATTGCCTTAGTATCTATCTTCCTGCTTAAATTCAGCCGGTCCTTCCCTCCTAGAAATGTAATTGTCCTTGTTGCGTTATTTCTAGCTCTGATGTTGCTGTACACTAACAAGCCTAATTTATGTGGGTTCTGAAAACTGTGTATTTCTTAGCGTATTGCCACCTTCAAAAGATTTCGGTACCAAGATGCAGAGTTAACAGGTGTAGATTGGCATGAGGTGGGTAGGGGCCATGGAGACTAATATCAGCTAAGAATTTGGTCCATTGTTCAAGTCCTTTGTATTGAATGTGCTTTTGGGAAACTAGGTATTTGGGACTGTACGTGATAGGAGAGTCTTGTGGCGAATATGATTTTGTTTAGAGGGACTCTCTTATTCCGTGGTCATAAAATAATAAAAGCAAAGTAGTATTTTTAATTTGAGTTTTAAGTTATCTAATTAAGGCGGTTATAGTTGGCCCTGAATCTATTTGTATTTATACCCTGTAATTTTAATATCCTTTCTTTTCTGTTACCTAACAACTAGCATAAAATAGCTAGTTTGAGTTCTTCAGATAAATGTTTTGTTTCCTGGCATCTAAAGGAATCATTGACTTTTCTAAGGAAGCTGGCTTTACTGAAAGAGCTGAAAAGAAAATGCTTTTGATTTTTCTTCCTTTTCTTCTCTCTGTAGGCTCCTTCATGATGGTGAACAGCTCTGGACGGGCATCTGGACAGAAAGCTCACTTGCTTCTGCCTACGTTAAAGGAAAATGACACACATTGCATCGACTTCCACTATTACTTATCCAGCAGAGACCGTTCGAGTCCCGGCTCTCTGAATGTCTACGTGAAAGTGAATGGAGGACCACAGGGCAATCCAATATGGAATGTCTCGGGGGTTGTTACAGAAGGATGGGTGAAGGCAGAACTTGCCATCAGTACGTTCTGGCCACATTTTTATCAGGTATGAGTTTCTAATATTTTTCTCTCTTTTTCCTCTGATCATCTCTCTAGGTATGAGCTATAAGCTATCAATAGCAATACGTATTCTGAAAATTAAATTCAGATTTTTTTTGGCTTCCTCCTTTTGCATCAGAATAGGTTTACATATAGCAGTTCCTATAGCAAGAGATGATACAGGCATCTTGACACTTCAAGATCTTCACTCTTCAGCCTTAAGATGTTGTCAGGTCACAGAGAAAGTTGGTCCGCTGAAGTTAAATTATTGGAAAGTTAAGACCCACTTGTATATTGTGAAGTATGCATGTAAACAGACTTGTACTGGCACTTTCCATGGTTCTAGATAACAATAAATACAACAGGCTGTCTAGAAGTGTAACTGCCTCTGCATAAACTTGTCTGACCTACTTTTGGCCTTTGGTTAATTCCGTAAGAAGGAATGATTAACATTTCTCCATTCAGCTTGCATCTGGATTATTGCTGCCTATATGAGGGCTGTAAGTACATGACATACTAGTGAAATCTTGTACCATGTTATCAGCATAAGTAAACTCTTCACCAGATCCATTCTCTCTCTCCATCCCTCCTGTTTTTAACACTGTGCCTGTAAGGTAGTTTGACTTGTTCTGTCTAGAGATTTTTTATTTTCTATTTTTGTTAAGCAAGCACAAAGTCAAAGAAAGTAATGCATAAGTTATTTTCTGGTCATATTAATTTTACAGCTACTAGTTAGTAGACCACCTCGTGGGGCTACTTCAAACTTCATGCAGCAACTTTGGAGTCACTGTTTTAGTTTTAATTAGAGAAGGTTGCACACAGTGGATTCGCTTCTTGTTGAGCACTGAAGGTTTTTATCTTCAGGTTTTTCTTGTTTTGTATTCAAGAAAAAAAAGCCTGGGAGGTAATTGCACCCTACACCTTGCAGGAAAAGGAGAAATACATATGATACTAATAAAAGCATGAGTGAGACAGGAATTATGATAGAAGAAACTATGAAAAGGCAGTGAATACTCTGTGGATAGAAAACAGCAGGTAGAAAAGCTTTTGCTTTTTTTTTCTTTCCTTTTAATAACTGGGTAGGAGGTCTATAAAATCTGAGCTGAAGTAGAATGCTTTAATGTTCTGCCTCCGAAAAAGAGTTGGGAATATCAGCAGAATAGATAAAGCACATTGTGCAGGGTGAGAGGAAGGGATAAAGAGATGCAAATGCACTGAAAGTGGTGTTTTAAGGGCTGTGCACAACTTGTAACTTGTTCTGAAATCACATAAAGTGCTTGATATTCATATTAACATGAACCTGGTTGTGAACCAGAATTTGCTTCGTAGTAGGTGCTCTACAGAGAGAACAGAAATGATCTTTCACCCAGATAGTCAGTGCTTGAAAAACCTGGAAAAGAGTCTGATCTCAAACTTAGAGATCCTTCTTTCAGATACACCAATACTAGACTTCCTGAGCCTTAGTTACATCTTTTGCAAGTCTTCTTAGAGGTCAAGTTTGCTTTTCCTGAGCCAAAAAATCCTTTAATTCAAACAAGAATTTTGTACTGCATGCTGCGCAAAAATGAAGAGCCTGGAAGCCAGCAGTGACTGGCTGGGAGTAGTTCCTTTGCACAAAATGCAAGGATTCTCTCCTTCTCTTTCTTTTCCCCAGCCTCAATTTTTGATGGATGGGGTGGTTGTTTCCTTCTACTTATCCTTGTATTTTTATTTCTTAAGTGTGGCCTTTAAAAAGTGAGATCTGCCCCACAGATCATGGGGGATCTGATAGACTGATTTATCACCAGTCCCTGATTTTATAAACCACTTTTCTATTGGTGATCTGCAGTCTAGTGACTCTTTACATATAAGTTTTAAAACAAACAAAAAAACAACAACCAAGACTCTAAGCTCTTAAATGCAAAGGGAAAAGCTCAATCAAGGACTTCTGTTAAAATGATTGTTGTTTGACAGCCTGATGTAATGTAACGCTTCTGGGTAAAGGAGTCCAGGGGTGGCAGGACGACAAAGCTTGGGAGTACTGATGCTTAGGGAGTGTCTCATTTTATACTCACATCTAGGATATGCCATAGGAGCATTATTTGTCAGCTTTAAATCAAAACTGAATGCCTGGAGAACAATTTGTGCACAAGAGGCCTGAAAGTATTTCAAAAGCACCAGGTAACATGAGGGAAAAAAAAAAAAAAACAGAATTTATCCAAAATAATGAAATCTGTGTCAGGCAAAATGCGGATTGTTCTCTTTATACATGGCGATCAACTATCATGAATTGCAGTGTGCGCTGAAAATTCTGTTAGGCAGAAAAATCTGAAACCATCTGCCCTGGGTCTGAGGCTTTGACAGGTACCTGGAGATTTGGAGACGTGACCAGTGGAAAACAAGTAACCGAGCCACTTGCCAGAGGGTCATGTTTTAGGTCTGGCAGCTATGCTCAAGGGTCGTGTGAGTCATCCAGCTCCAGAAGCACTCTGCTGAGGTATAAACATGGGGATGGTGGAGATTTATAAATTCTACCCTAGAGTTAGTCGCACTTGGATTCCCAGTCTGCATACATTTTTAGTGTAGCGAGAAAAAGCTGTAATAGTACTTGGAGAAAGGTAATACGTGTAATCTTGAGTTACTGCTTGCCATAAGGATGAACTTAGTCCCAGAATGCGCCAAGTGCCGCGCTACAGTCTGCCAGGAAGAGTTTTTTTGATGTATAGCAAGGAACATTATTGATCCACGCCTGAAGAAAACTGTTGTACCACAACAGATGAGCCAGGCTACATTGCTAACACAGACATTGTTGGTATATAGCAGCAGTGAAATGTAGGATTGTTTATGGGGAAGGAAACATGAAATGACTTGGTATTTGCAGTTCTCGGGAGTGTTTAAGAAATGTGTAAGAGTAAAGCTTTGCATTTTGCCAGCTACATTAGGTTCTGAGAGCTTCCTTAAATATGAAGTAGTATTAAATGCCCCTTCCTCAACCATTATAATACATTTCAACTGAAGCTAAAAGGACATGAGAGAGACTTGGTCTGAAATGTGCAGAGCTGGGCCTCCTACAAGCATGGATTTCTGCCTGTTTCTCATTGTTGAGTCTCAATTCCCAGTTTTCAGGAAAACCTGTGTGCTTCTGCGCTTCTTGCTTTAACGGGGCTGAGATGCAGCAAAAAGACATAGAGGGACGACCATGTGGAATTTCGAATTGGGAAATAAGGAGATCTGAGCGTAGAGTGAACCAGACAATGTTGTTTTGACAGAGTATTTTATTGTGTGAATTGCGAGGAACCCTTCACTCCTCAGTGGTTTCTTCACCAATGTGAAGATTAAATCCATGGTCCTTTTAGGAGCTGACTCAGTTGTTAACTGATTCCAGGTTTAGGTTATATTGTGCTGTATTAAGACCACCGAACATGTCACTAATTAACAGAAGACAGTTCTCCGTGTATTGGTACTTACTTTTGCCATGTACAAGTAGCCAATGAGTTGGAGAATTTTTCTTTCCAGGTCCTTGGCTTTCAGGAAATTATGTTGTAGCTTAGCATGGCTTATAGTTTCTTACAAATGCAAAACAGAAATAAGGTTTTTATAGCTAGTAAGTTGCAGTTCAATCTGAGTCGGAAGGCAGTCACAGTTGTTGCTTTATATGATGCTACCAGTAAGTGCCATTTTTATCATGAAGATTTTTTTTCATTTATAAAGTAAATTATCCTTTCCACGCTAAGGACATGCATTACACTCTTGGTTTATACAGTCTGTTGAGGTCTGTTGAGACTCTTGATCACATGAAACACTCGTAGATGGTTTTGGGATCATTATATCATCTTCCAGAGATTTGCTGCTGCTTCTTGTCCCTTGGACAGCCTATTTTTTGTCCACCTTCCAGTGGTGTAGAACTCTATTTCTAAACATTGTTAACTCTTGAACTTTTTTTTTTTCCTGTTTATTTTTGTACTCTACCTGTTTTCATCATGGCTTTTTCCTAATGGACATATTTCAGGAGATCTCCAATTTGGATGTGCTGTGAAGTGGGGGAGCAGATCTTACGAAGTCGTGGCAACATGAGCAGAAACAAAGTTGCAGAAGCCCAAATGCAAAATAATTAACAGCAACTTGGTGCATATGAAGTCCACAGTGCTCCATTTCTGTAGCATGAGCGTGTGGTGATCAGCATTCAGGCAGCTGAATTTTTAGTGTATTAAATCTTCTGATGGAGAAGATGAAGAAAAAGCTAAACAGTAGCAGTCTGGGAATGCCAGCTTTTATTTAAAGTGGAAAAAACAGTGTTGAAAACTGGCTTTAAGTAGCTAACAAACTTTGTGGTTTTCTAGTGATGATTTAAGTAGTCATGAATTACTGAAATAATTTATCCTGCAAAACAAGTAGCTGCACTAGAGTGCTGCTGCAACAGTAGTAACTGTGCCAGCTGAGCACATTAATTAACTCTGTCCTTGAAAACATTACTGTATGCTCATGCAAAAATGAGCAAGTTAGTAGAGTGTGAACATTGCCTTAGTAAGAGGAAACAAAACTGGGGAACATCCCTTTCAAATGCCAAGGACA
This sequence comes from Anser anser, assembly GCF_964211835.1. Taxonomy (NCBI): domain Eukaryota; kingdom Metazoa; phylum Chordata; class Aves; order Anseriformes; family Anatidae; genus Anser; species Anser anser. Next base: position 12,320,677 of record NC_139737.1, read on the forward strand.
GCAGCCATTTAATCTCTACATATGCATGACTTTTTAAAAAATAGTTAAGGATAGCACTTCATTCCTTTCCTTTGAGGAGGGAATCGCTAACTCAGGAGTTTCTGGTGGACGAAAAGCTCAACATGAGCCAGCAGTGTGCACCTGCAGCCCAGAAGGGCAACTGAGTCCTGGGCTGCAGCAGCAGAGGGGTGGGCAGCAGGGGAGGGAGGGGATCGTGCCCCTCTGCTCTGCCCTCCTGAGGCCCCACCTGGAGCCCTGTGTCCAGCTCTGGGCCCCCAGCACCAGGAGGATGTGGGACTGCTGGAGCGGGTCCAGAGGAGGCTGTGAAGATGCCCAGAGGGCTGGAGCACCTCTCCTGTGAAGAAAGGCTGAGAGAACACTTTCATTGTCCAGATACATGCAGAAAATAGTGTTAAGTAGTGTACTGTTAATATAGAGAAGCGTTACATATGTTTTCAAAGAGTACTCGGAGTCTGCTAGTTCAATCCAGGGAAAGGCAGAAAACAACTTTATTATTTCTGGGAGAATCTTATTTCAGTCCAGTAATTAGAATCCAGGGTCATCTGTTGCTCACTTACTGCTTTCTGATACTGCAATAGCATGCATGCCAAATCAAGGTTTTCTCCAAAAGAATCCATGCAGAGTTATTGATTCAATGAGAACATTATCTCGTGAATGACATTCTCCAACTTTGAGGCACACTAATTAGAAAAAGATGTCAAGTGATTACACACGTAATGTTCTTGGACTGGCACTTATAGTGAATACAGGAGTATGTGTATATAAAGAGGGTATTTTTTGCTTTTCCACGTGGAAATACTTCTTGCTAATCCTAATTAATGTTGCTCTAACTTTTCGTTTTCCATATCAAACAGATTTTCAGTCTTTGATATACATCTGCATAGTGAGTTGCAAAGGCACCCCTCCACTATTAGGGATAAAATGCCTTGAATGTATCAGACATCGGAATACGAGCAGAATGTTGTGACTGGCCAAATGACTACTGCTGTTTCTCTTTTCAGAAAACCTTTTCTTATTTTGTATTTCAGGTGATATTTGAATCTGTCTCTTTGAAAGGACATCCAGGGTACATAGCTGTGGATGAAGTCAGAGTTCTTGCCCATCCATGCAGTGAGCATTCTTTGTTTTTCTAACTCTATCAATGTGTTATATACCAGGCTTTGTGGTCTGAAGTAGTGATATACCCGATTCAGTGAGCTCTAAAATTTCTTTTTATGTCCCCTGAGACACCTGATGACAATCAGCCTTGCACAACTACTTAATTTACCAAGTTGTACAAAAAGCAAAACTGAGTCTGTAGTTAGTGCCTGAATGTCTGGAAGTTTCTATTCCTATACTGCCACAAGAACACAAAACTCTTGATTGTTTTGTTATTTCTGAATCATACTGCTGTAGAAAAAGATCTAAAAAGTTTTGGATAATGCCCTGTGTGGTTGACTTAACAAACAAACAAAAAAAAGAAATCAAATTGGTTCAGTATTTCCTTAGTAAAGGACATATCCCAAAGGTATCTCTCAAAAGAAATGTTAAACCCACTCAGCATCTGCATGAGGATATTAAAAATAAATCTCATTCAGACTTGCACAAGAGTGAAAACTAATGCAGGTTCAAAGGTATTTGGGTTATGTTTCTTCTGTAGTGGTTACCATATGTCCAGCTTACATTTTTCGTACTTAGACCTTAAACCTCTACGTTTGGGCGTGAACTTCTTTTATTTCTCTGTGCAGGCACAGTGAGGCTTGAGGACTTTTGTATGTCTATATTGTGTATGTAGTACACAGTCCCTTCTAAAGATTTTTAACAGCTTTCATGTTCTTTAATGAGTTTAGACATGTCTCCTTCAAATACGTTAATGTTCTTAAAAGTAATCTGTAATTACCCTGTGTCTTTTAATGCTCAAATTATTAGCTGTTATGTAGCATACTAAAATGCACTTTTGGGGTGGTACTTTGATTTATTAGATTATGTTTACGTTTGTTTATATTTTGGTGCTGGAAATTCAACATTTCCAGGTAGCCTCGTGTCATTTGGAAAGGTAGCCCACCACCCTGCCACTTCAGTGCTTTACAGCCTCTTTCACTAGCTCGTAGTCTCAGTAAGTCAGCAGTGGCTGCACACAACAAAATCACGTAGATTGTATCAGCGGAGTGAAATAGACTTTTATTCTTGCAGTACAGAATTTCAAAGAATAGCTGCCATTCAGTGTGACAGACATGGATGGCTCTGCTCAAGTTTAACAGGACATTTCTGATAACTGCAATATGGTTAATTGCTGTTTAACTAAATTATATTTGTATTTACCATGTGCTCATTGCTCAGGCCTTTGGGTGCATTTACTTCATTAAGAAATCCTTACAATCTGTGTTGACCAGATGTTGCTGATAACTGGCAGCATCCAAACAAATCCCCCAAATGATGCGCATGTATTCCGCTGCATATCGGGTGATGACTGATCCCTTTACTGGGAAAGAGGCCATTGAACCAACTGTGTGGCAAAGCCTAGGCAAGGTTATGGGATTGAAAAAATAATAACAGAAAGACCCCTGCTTAGTGAAGTATTTAAACTGATGTTTAAATCAATGTCTGCAGGTATATGCAGGTCCCTCTTGAAAACTGAGCGCAATCTTGTTGACCCCAAAGTGGGGTGATTCAAACTGTAACCCCTGCATTTTGAGTCAGTTTGCAACCTGCAGCGTACAGAGCTCCCCACAAGCTGCGAGTTCTGTGCAGTCTTTGTAAATGCTTCTCCTGTCCGATCGCCAGTGTTGCCTTTGTTGTTCAGCAGTGACAGCCACCAGGGTAAATGTCACCAGAGCGTGTTCCATCACTTGTACAGGCGTTGCCCCTTGCGTTCATTTTACAATTGTTACAACTCAAAACACAGGAACCATGTAGCTCCTGGTGAGCATGGATGTGACTTGAAATCATTGGTGTTATTTTTTCATGTCTGCTTCACCTTCATAGATAAGTGTAATAGTCACACGTCAGTAGCGGTTAAAAAAAGAACCCAGGAAAATGTGCCTCATAACACAGAGATGGAGGAAAATTCCTAGATGGTGTTGCCACTTTGAAATCCTGAGAAGGGAAGCAGTGGAGTATCCACAGGCTTGCTGTGCTGAGCACTGGCAGGGGTAGGATGGCCGGGTGCCCAGGATGCGGGCAGACCCAAGGGAAGGGGGGGGTTGGGGTCGGGGGGGGCTGCCCTTACCCAGGCTGCGCGGTGCCCACTTTGGAGCCCGCATGTACCTACACACCTTCGCCTGTGGGCGGGAATTACTCATATTGGCCTGCAAATATCACACAGTACATCCCATCCGTCACCCAAAGGTTGTTTTCCAGTGAACTTTGAGACATGTTTCTGGCCCCCAGAAAGCATGACAGTACAGAATCACTGCGTTTTTGCAGCCTGTGTGCTGGAGTTGTCAGCAAACGGAGTGCATGGAGAACACCATAAGGAAACTAGATAAAAGCATTCAGCATAGCGTACAGGCAAGTGTTTTCTGTTCACGTGCCTGTAGCGGACACCTGCCTGTATGCCAAGCCTCATACATATGCTTGGGCACAGATGCCCACGCCCTTTCAAAGTTATTTATTTCCAATAGAAGAATATAGGGTAGTGTGTGTTATGAAATTTTGTATCTTTCTGGTGGCTAATCGTATTAGGAAATGCAAAGATGAGTTGAAAAGGATTGACCTTTACTGTCCTACAAGACTGCATGTCTTACTAAAAGTATTTAATTGGAGCACAAACTTTCTTCTGAAGCCCTGCAAGCACTAAGGTCATTTTGAAGTGTCGGATTCACCACTGCATTTTTTTTTCCTTGTAAGTTTTCTTACAGAAGTAGATGAGTGGTGTTTAGTCAAAAAAACAATCCTCTGATCTTTTTCCTTTGTCAACAAATGTATATTTAATATTGATGATATTGCCACTTTGGTATCAGTGGTTTAATACTGAACTAATACTGAATTTAATGTCAGCAAAAAAAATTACGTTGTTCTTAACTAATATGGTGATAAAATACTATCAGTAATACCAATATTTCATTTAATATCAATGATTTTATATCAATGACTTTGTTATCCTAAAATTCTAGGATGTAGTTGACAGTCAAAAAAAAATGAAAAGGGAAAAAAGGCACTTAGGAGAATTTGGGTTGGGTCAGTCATGCTTGACAACCTCAGAAACATTTGATTTCTTTTTGACCTTTATAAAAACACAATTTTCTAAAGAATTTACTCAATTACTCTTCATAGCAAGGAGTAAGAAATTGTTTTGATGACCGTGAACTTGTGATCTGACAGTCTATGTTTTCAGATGTGCCAGAGCTCTGTATTGTTATCTTGGGCTGTTCTCTGTAAGCTCACCCACCTTGCTCTGCAGTGAATAATCAAGTACTGAAGGACAGCTTCATTTTACTAAATCGCCTGGTCAAGGATAGGCCTTAATGCTTTGCTGGGTGTTATGTCAGTGTTGGTGTAACACAGTCAGTTGCTGCCTTGCTCTACCCTTCCTATCCTTTGCATCTTTTGTTAGGAAAAGCACCACATTTCCTACGGCTTCAGAACGTGGAGGTTAATGTGGGACAGAATGCGACGTTCCAGTGCATTGCTGGGGGGAAGTGGTCGCAGCATGACAAACTCTGGCTCCAGGTAAGGTGATGCAGTGTTTTCAAGTAAAATAAGTAGACGGAGGACAACTAGGTGGTGAGGCAAAATGTTATCACCGAGATCTTTTGAGAACTGCCTTAAAGTGTTTCCAGATGGGAGTTTAGGGTGACAAAATACAGAATCATGCAATAGAAGATGAAAAAGTGGCCAGTAACCGCAAAATATTAGTTTCAAACAAATGTGTGCACACCTGTAAGCGCTCAGGCATAAAACAGAAAAGAGAGCAAGTGGAGAAGTTCCTCCCTCATGCTTAATTTGCGGTCTTCTTTCCCCTTGCCCTCCAAAAGTGTCATTGACAAGGGCTGAGGACAATAAGTTAAGATGGAAACGTACCATAAGGTCTGAGATTGCTATCTGGTTGATAAAAATAGGCAAAAATCATTTTATGCCCCCTTTGTTTCTTCCTCTCAGTTTCCCTTAGCTGCGTTGATAGCAGACTGTTTCTTCTAGTTGCTCAATAAAAGACCAAAGCATTCCCTCTCTTAATACCTATATTTTCATCTTGCTGGGTGGACTTGAAAGACTGTGTAGTACTATTCGTGTAGGTATAGTAACTGTAAAAACTGTTTTTCAGTTCTAGAGTTAGAAATGGAACATTTAGCAAACCAGAAGGGTGGAGTACTGTTTGCCAGTGAAGAACAAAGTTATTTCTTCTGCCCATTCAAGTGCTTGGCTGTGGAGAGTCCCAGAACTAACATGTTCTATACATAGAGTTCTTCCAGAAACTTTAAAAATAAGGGAGCTTTCATATTTGTCTAAACTTCTGCACCATGAAACACCTAATGTCCCAAACAAGGATTCTGTTACTGCATGCACTGTGCATGTGCATAGGGCTGACACATACTTTCAAAACGCTAAAGCCAGTCAACAGTTTTTTATTCACAGCTCAGAATGATGTGATGGAGGACCAGATTTAGCAAGAATGTGCTTTAAGGACTTTCTGCATACAGTAGAATTTAAACACACATCTTTTCTTAAATTGCTGTTCTGATGGCAAAATTCAGGTGCTCTTTTTTTTTGGTGCCTAGTAAAACAAACAAAAAGCCCCCAAATCAAACAAGAAAAACCACCACAACTGCAACATCATCAGTGACAGACCCTTGTCATAGTTTCTATGGTATTTGTGGTGATATAAGTTACAGATTTTCTCAAATTCTTTTATTGATTTGAGAAATTTTAATAACTTTTTTTTTAAATAATAATTTAAATTCTAGTCCAAATACTAAGAGAGGAATCAGTTTGTCTAATACTAAGAATTAAAATTAATGCTGGGAGGGAGGTTGTGTTGGTGAGAAATGCGGTTGGCATTATCTAAAAATAACTTGACAGTCATTTTAACTGTACTCTTATCACAGCCATTATCCTAAAAATTATCTTTTAATCTGAAGTTTATTAACCTGTGTTGTACTTCTAGCATCCACTGAGGTATATCCACTGAGATATATTTTGGCTTATTTTATATCTGTTGAGTTCTTTCCGTGAAATGTTTCCTCAGTTATGATTAGATGTGTGTAAAAACACTTCTGATCTGAAGCAGTATGAACCTTTTCCCGAGAGAAGCAGGGGTTTGGGAGGAAACCATTGTTGCTACTGGGGACTTGTTTTCCATTCTTTAAAATTGAAGTGTTTAATGAAAATAGCCTTGGAAATACCTCCCAAAATTGATTACTGGAAATTGGCAAAATGGCAGTGTATTTTCCTTTGAGCCTCCTAATAAACTAGGCCAACTGAACAAGTTCAGGTGTTTATGCTGATTTCTAGTTAATTCATCATCTGTCACTCTTCCAGTTGGGAAAATGTAGTCTGGCATTGGCGGAGAGAGGTTTTTTGAGGAGTGTTGCGTGTACAAGGATTTCTGCTCATCCAATTCATTTATTTAAATTGCTTTGGAAACAAAGTTTTACACCTGAAAATGCCAGGTTTATAAAATCTGTTGATCTTGTAGCATTTTTGTAGGTGTACAAAACCTGTTCATTTGTAGTATTTTCATGTCCTAGCTAAGTCTTTGGATATACTCTGTACAAATGCAGTCTGAACTGTCACTCTCCAGACTTTTCAATATATATATAACACATCAAATGCACAAAAACATTTCAAAATTTAAGTAGACATGAAAACTTAAATATACTTGTAAGAATATGTAAGCCCATTAGTTCACGAAATCCAAAGCCCTGTACATTTTGCAGGGGCATGACTAGCAGTGTTGCCCTGAAAAATTGGGCTTATATAAAACCTAACCTAGAGTAGTGTGAACATGGAGGTTTGAACAATTTTAATAGTAACAAAGAATGAATAATCTGTGTGCCTTTTGACATACGTTATTTTCTGTCTGCCTTCACAGCAGTGGAATGGACGGGACACAGCGTTAATGGTCACTCGAGTCGTCAACCATAGACGTTTTTCTGCTACTGTCAGTGTTGCTGACACCTCTCAACGCAGTATCAGCAAGTACCGATGTGTCATTCGTTCAGATGGTGGATCTGGAGTTTCCAATTATGCAGAATTAATAGTGAAAGGTAGGTTGCATTAAAACAGCAAGTTTATGTAAGATGAGTATTTCCTCCCACATGGCAACTGCGTATAAGATTTGACATCCTGTTGGACCTTCCTCTTTCATTCATATTAAATTCAAGTAGGAGAAAAAGGTAAAAGAGACAATCTCAATCATTTTCTTAAAACAAGTATTTGAATCAAAACTTCACCCAGATATATCCCTCTTCATAAGCTATTGTAGTAACACATGGTAGCTATGGATACTTTTAATGCAGTCAGCTGAACAGTTTAACTGTCAGTCAGCTTCATCTGCCTTCCTTTACAGTTTATCAGGCATAAATAATCCTGTGATGGAGCATTGCATGTCAAATGAGTCTGCTCAGGGCTGCTGGGAGTAAATGGTGGGGGATGATTCTGCTCACGTCCTAAAATACACAGTAGAGACATCAGTAGTTCTCAAAGGAAGCTTAGAGTTTTTAGCCCTGTTATTTACTGTGATTCAAGAGGTGATACTGTGCCTACATTTGCAAGGTGGTACTTGCTTAAGAGCTTCCACAAGGCATCTAGTGAGGTGTTATTTACTGTGCTACTTTTTTAATCTTACTTTGAGCTTCACCACAGGGACGTTCTCTGCGTCTTAGGAGAAGAGAGCAGAAGGTGGCAAAGTCACCCCGAGAGTGCTTCATTCTGTATTTGGGGTGGGGGTGACATGGGGTGGAAGGAAGTTGAAGTACGGATCTGCTCAAGGAGTATAATTTTACTGATCCAAATGTTTTTATTTTATATGAAAACGGAGGACTGTTGCAGAAACAAGATCACTTTCATCCACTATATCACTTTCTGCCAACTTACTCTGGCACCTGGTGATCAATATGCTAATGCTTTCACAATGCCTTAAATATCAAGTGTTGAGTGTTGTAGATATTCAGACTACACAGATCATGAAGAGAACATTCACACTAGATGCCAAGTGCTTTTAATTCCCACTGGATGATCTTGAATTGTATTTGTTCAAATCTGGAGAAATTAATTCACAAAATGGAATTGAGTTGCCAAGAGTGGTGTATCTAGTGTTGTATCATTGCTAAGTAGAGCTGATCTTCCAGAGCAACCAAATATCAGAATATGCAGAGTTGGGCATGTGCCTGACACTTCCATGTTTAACAGTATGAGAAGGAGAAAAATGGAAGAATGAGTTACAAAAGTGAATGGTTGGACATGCAACACGAGACATCGATAGATTTGTTGCTGAAGTACCCAGGCAGACACCTAGCCAGAAGAAACTCAGGAGAGTAGTGTTGTTCTGGGAAGGTACACTCCTCTGCTCCTGGGTAGTAAGCAGGCAAAGTTAAGTGGTTCATTTGAGGTTAGCTTGATGCAGCACTGTGAAACACTGGGATTGCATGGGTGAGTGCTTCTAGTCTGACTAATTTTAGTGTGGATAATAGCAAATCTGTAATGCATGCACACAGGCTGAAATGAGAGCAAATTGGAATTGTCTACTTCTGAAGAGATGTTTATTGAATTGCAGTAATGTACTTGTGTATGCATCAAATTAGTCTGTAATTGAAGTTTTGCTCAATTGATAGTCCTGTCCCTAAACCTACTAAATTCAAGCTAATACTCTGCCTTGCATGCTTTTGCTTAGTCAGTTGAACATAAAATCATATGGGATTTCTTCAACAAAGGTTAAGGTTTAAAAAAGGATCAGTGTATCTTTTTCATGTAAAGATCTGTTTGCTTCCCTAGGCATAAGATATTTTATTATAGCAATGAGAAAGTGATTTACATTTCTCAATATTGCATGATTAATATTTGGTGGATACAGGAAGAGAAATTTTGCTTTGGAATACATCATGTTCTACTTCTACTCGGCACCTTAAATCGGAACAGTAGGTACCTCTTTCAGCAAATAAAATGATCACTGAAATTAAACCCCCTACCACCCAGTCCTCTCCTTACATGTTTATGTGGACATGTTTGTTAATGTATTATATCGTAATTAGTGGAAATCTTACACAAAAGATGATAACTTTATTTGCTTTAAATTATTGCAAAATACTTACTGGTAGGTGATACCTTTGTAGTACCGAGAATGCTTTTCAGTAGAGTCTATGCTAATGCCTTTCTGACTCTGTTACAAGGCTTGTGTAAATGACAATACATTCATTCTTCTCTCTGCACTTTAGAATCATAATAGTAAAGCCAGAGAAACCTATCATTTCCATCCATATACCTTACCACCCTTTGGTGTGCCCGTGGAAATAGCTCTTCTCTATTTCTTATCTCTCACTGCTGCACATACAGTAATTTAATACAATTGTGGATAGGGCAGTTTTCAAAAAATCCAGAGCTGCTACATTTTGCTGTACTGATTGAATGGAATGCTTCTTGTCTGTAATTTGGTAAAGTAAAAAAGTAAGTCTGCATGGCGGTCATTCGTATTCTGAAATAAGTGTATGTTTTGCTTGTGTAAAGATTGTCTAAAATACTGTGAGGTTGGCCAGAATCTGATCTGTACTAATGATATAATTCGAGTGTCCTTCCAGGAAACTTGTCCCTGTGTAGAAGTGTAAATAACATTTTAAACTGTGTGTATATAGCGGTTTGTTTGCTATTTCTTTTTTTCCTCACTGATTTCGGATATTCTGAGTGCCCAGAGTAATTACTGAATGGATAGTAGAAATCTATAATCTATTTATCGTAAACCATTTTTCTGCTATTTTTTCTCTCCAGAAAGTCCCTCAAAATTTTGTTGCTACGTGATGCAATTTTGTTCAGACTCATGGCTTTTTCCTAAAATCTGTTCTGCTGCAACAGGGGTTGGAATATGCAACAAAGCCCCTCTGCAGACCTCCTAGGATATGTTCTAGTACTCCTCAGTTTTGTCTTAGCTGCTTTTCAAAGTGTTTGGTTAGTCAACACAGACGAAAAGCAGTCTGCCTCTTAACTGAGGGGCTTTCTGTAATCCTTGTGGTATTTGGGACAGCTTGTCTTTCATCAGTTGCTTTTTTCTTGAGGTTTTTAGACATGAAGCTGATACCTTCAGTGACACCAGAGGGAGAGGTGGTTTCATTTTCCAGAGTTGCTTACTATTTTTTCTCTAGTTCTTTTCTGGTGTGATGCTTGTCACTGTAATTGCACCATCAATTTATTTAACTCACTGGGTACACCGTGAAAACTGCTCTAGTGCTCATAGTACACCCTGGAATTAAAAAAAAAAAAAAAAAAAGAGAAAAAAAAGCTGTCAAGCTATCAGATATCAGAGCTGAAATATTCAAGTGTGAAAAGCATGCTAAATAATTACACGTTAAAAAAAATAAAAAATCTGTATGGTTAGGCTGCTCCAGAATGCAATGCACCACACAAACTCCTGGTTAGCAATCATAAGGCAGACTTGACCTCTACAGGTATTTTGACCTGTCTCAGTATTGTTGTATCTGGAATAGCTTCAGTTACTTATTAAACACCGGGAAGAACTACTAGGAGAAAGAACTTTCTAGAGCTTAAAAGAAGTAAGTAATAAAAACATCTGACTCGTACAGCTGAGACTGCTGTTGGGCTGGAGCTGGCCCTGGAAGTGTTACATCAGGCCATCCGTAGGTCTGCTTGTAAAAGAAGTGGAGTGTAAGTGTGAAAGTATGTTGTACGGTGTTATACGTCTGCTCTAGAGTAGAGCCTGTGTCTGGGATGAAAATATAATCACCTTCAACATACTTGCTAAGGTTGATTGCAAACTCCATGGTCTTTCACTTTGTATGAAACAGTTATCAGGAGGGGTGGTAGATGTTCAAGATTCTTCAAAACTTTTTATTTTTTGATTTTTTTTTCTTTTATTTTCTTGCTCAGCACATGTACGGTTCTATACCCCAGGCTATTTGTGTGAAATATGCTTAAAAGTAACATCCTTGCCATCACAGGGAAGTACAGCAGCTCTTGTCCTGGTGGTACTTCAGCCCCTAGGCTGAGGGCGCAGGTAGGAGAGGTAGCACTGCGTCACAACTGTCCTTCTGCCATGGGGGTGGCTGGAATGCGAGCCCAGTACCACACTTGGAGCCATTTAGGAGATAAGCTCATCCATGGTCAGAAGTATATGCATTTTAGATCTTGCTGTTACAAATATTTTTCTAGTATACATAATAAGTTCAGATAGCAGTTTTCGTGCCTTGCAGCTATTTATCAGACTCATCCAGACTGGATAGATTTGAATTTGTCTGCCTGAGTAACGCACGTTAATCAAGGTCCTCAAAGTTATCACCTTGTGAACAGGAAGAAGTCTCTTGCTGGCACCGCCAACGGTATCAGTAAAGCTGTGATTACGAGGATCTCCCTCAGGCTGCGTGCTCGCTCTCTCTTTTCCAGTTTGCACAACTAGATTATCTGCAGAATTTACATGTGCTGCACCAGGAGAAGTTAAGTGTAGGTTTGGTAAGGTGTGCAATGATGTTGCTGCTCCGAACCCTGGACCAGCACAGAGAGTTTTTGCCCATGTCAACCATTCAGGAAGGTTTTGCTGGCTTGGAAATTACAGAGCATGGGAGAATGGCTTTGTGATTGTAGGGTGCCTGAAAAAGCTCCCTGCATTCCTTTATTTCTTTATAGTCACACTGATATAAAGAGTGTAATGCTCGCTTCCTTGGTGTCCACATCTGACTAGTAATTACTCAAACTCTTCGTTCTGTTTTAACCGTCTGGTTCATTGTCATCTGCTGGCTATTGCTTTAACTCAGCATCAGCTGGGGGTGTGGTGAGAAAACGGGAGATGGGATTTCAAACACTTGTTCCCTCTCACCAAGAGCTTTACCTTCCCTTCGCCTTCTTTCACTCCAACTTAGTGTTGTTGTGTTGAGGGGAGAGAGATGAGGACAAAGCCATTGTTTCACAGAAGCAGGCAGTTAGGAAGAATGATGTGCCTTCTTTCAAAAGGAAACATTTCCTTCTTCTGTTCAACATCCAAAATAGAACTGGGAAATGAAGCCTTATCCTTGAGAAGTGATTGATGTGCCATTTGTAGGCTGGATCCCATTTTCAGAACTGCACGCCTGCAATGTGCATGTATTCCTTGTTTCTCGTGCTTGCGTTAGCCAAGGAGGTATGAATTAGAAAAGGTGTTCCCAGGAAGAATGCAAAGCCGCAGCTGGGATACAGGGGAAGTTCATAAACTAATGGTTAGGTGTCAGTTTTTTCCTAACTTGGTGTATTTGTTTCTTCAGTAGCCTTCCGTTTCTATGCCAAACAAGCAGGGAGTTCTGTGTAAAAGTTTATCTTCATTGCAGCCACTTGGGAAATTCATATGGCTTTCCTGTCACACCACTGAGTTTCAGAAATTGTTTGAAAGATTATTAATGTACATAATTGTTTTGTTTTGTTTTATTTTCCTTCCAAAGGCAAATGTAAGTCCAGGGTTCTGTTTTTATCCTGAATGAAGCTCTACCTGAGCCTGGTAGAGGGGTAGGCAAGGGATGAAGTTGCTTGGGCTTGTTTTTAATGTATGGATTTCTAAGTGTGATGTTGCTCATGATGTATATATCATGTTCTTGATCAAATACAAGATATAAATAATGAACTCACTAATAAATGAGAAAGTATATATAAAAAAAATCTTTTTGAAAGCAAAGAACCTGAGTAAATATCTTTGTTTCCCAAGAATGGTGTCATGGAAAGCTGTTTCCTCTTGCCCTGTTTGTGAGGGAAAAGTCTTGCCCACTTTGTCCTGTACTTTCTTACATCCGTTCTAAGGGAGGAGAAGGAACCTCCAAAGAACAAAAATACTGAAATGGAAAGCACCGCTGGGTGTAGACCTTCTCAGCTCTCTAGACTCCTTTGGCTTTGCGTGACTTTTCCATGAATTCATCTTACAGGGTGGACCTCTGTAGAGAGGAAGATAAGCCATGTTCTCTTGTCTGCAATTCTGAGAAGTGTCTTCGCCACCAGACAATATAAAGGAGATGCCTAAATAATACCTAAATAATAAAATGCCTAAATAATTTATATAAGATTTTGGTCTTCAGATGAAAGATATTATCCAAAAATTTGTGGAAATAAGATGTTATTTATTGGTTGCTGTTCCAGTTAGTCATATCTACTTATTAACTTCTATTTTAGAGGAAGTTCCCGGCAAGCAGTGCAGCTGGTAGAAGTAGGGAGGCTGGCAAATGCAAATAAATGTGTTCCAGCCTACCTCGGTTTACACTCCTGTTTGAAATGTACGGACAGGGTGATTTCATACGTTTCATGCTGCCTTACTTCTTGGAGAAAGATAGCAGTAATGTGACTTCCCAGCATATTGCAGCTGGGGTGCAAAGTGTATTAATTTGGGTTGTCCAGTTTTCCCTGCTGGTGGCTTCCTTTGTTCTGTAGTATCCGTTTGTCAGTCTGCAGGGTCTTGCAAGTACCAGTTCTTTCTTTTTTTTTTTTTTTTTCTTCTTTTTGAGATGAAAGGAAGGAATAGTGGTTACTTGGCCGATACTGTTTCTCCTTGCCATTAGCTTTCTCACATGCTTGGCATACTCAAAAAACAGAATTACCACTTTGTTACTTGTTCTTCAACCTATGATGCTGTTGCTGGTAGGGTTTGATTCTGCTGGATTATGGCTGTGGCTCCTGTTCTGTGATCAGAACATTCAGCTTTTGCAGTGTCTAGTTAAAATTATCAGTAAAAATTAATGCAACTGCACGGAAATTAATTCAGGAGTGCTGATATCAGAAACAAACATCAAATGCTAAGGGCGTATCCCAAATGCCTTTGCTAACTGAAAACTTCCTCTCAGTGGATAGCTTGGCAGCTCAGATCACCAGATGTGTGCCATTGCAAAATGTATTTGGCAGCTTTTCATTGTTCTCCTTTCTGATGTACAAATTTTCATAGGAGTCGATTGCTCATGGTGCCATGTGACGTTACCATTCAAAATGACACCTATTTTTTGGTTATGACTCAGCTAAAAGATTTAGCAGAGAAGTTTGAGTCACATACATTGTTAACTCTCTCCTGGTAGTTTCTTCTGCCTGTTTAATTGTAGAGAAGTTATTGATGGGCTTCCAAACCTCATGGTGAATGGAACCTATTCTTAACTTGCCCACTTGGGGTGGTGGTGGGGGTGGGGGGTGTGCTAAAAAGTAGTGCTTTACTTAATTTGAAATGTGGGTGAGGATTTCTTAGTAGACAAGGATGGCCATTAATGTGAAAGCCTGCAAGAATAAACTGGCTAAACAAAGCGCTTACAATACAGTGATCCCTATGGATCCCATCTATACAGGAGAACGGAAGGAGTTTCCAGTGAAGGGAGTAAACTCAGGCTGTGGACACAAGTGAGTGAGACCAAGATGACTGGAGCTTTAGAAAATTGTGGTGCTAGACATACCGTGTAAAGAAGCATAGTTACTGATCTCTTTCAGAAATGCAGTGGTTACTGCAGCTAAAGGGCTTTCTGCAAAAATATTATATTTGTTATTGGACAACTGAACTAAGGAGTTCAAAATCACCTGTGCAAGTGACAGTTTCCTCTCCTGAGCAAAGTGCAAGTGAATTCCCCACCTGTCTTTGCCCTGATTTAGGCTTTACTCTGTTGGCAGCGTGGTTTGAGTCTGCTCAGTTGCAGTCAGCCTTCTTGGGATGCATGGAGTATTTGCCCAGCTTTCTTTTTAAAAAAACTTTGCAAGCCAAAATACAGAACAGTTAGAAATATATTGTTTCTCAGTGATCTGTGCTAAAGATGACCTTACCTTAATTTTCTTTTCTACTTAGCTTTTTCTCCTTTGTGTACCTACAACCACCTTTGGTTGTGTTGAGGTGGGAGCCTTTCTTAAAAAATGTCTTCCATGTGCATACTGAACCCTCCTATGGACTTCCAGGTCTTCCATGTGCAATACATGCCTTTCTACCTGCTTTTCTTTTGGCATACTGCTACATACGCTGCAACTGTTCTACTGTGTGGGCACTTCTTAAACTCGTCTGCTGGGTTGGAGGTGGGCATTTACAAGCTGAAGCTGTCATTCTAAGGTAAAGAAGCTTGCGAGTTTTGTTTGAAGGAACGGTGGACCCTGTTAACGCTGAATAGTTGAGTTCAGAGCTAAGGGTGTTTGCATTGCACTGTCTCCCTTCGACTTCAAAGCTAGGAGTTCACAGAAGTCTCTGGAAGTCTGTTAGCTGTGCTGAATGGAGGCCACTCAGCAAACATGTGCTAGGTATTGAGGTAAATGGGGTTTTTAAAGTTTGTATAGTATTTACCTCTGAATGGTGGAGCTGAACTGCTTTGCTTTCAAGGCCAGTAGAACTGAACTCCAGGGAAAAGCTGGGTGTTGGTTTTGCATTTGTCCTATCTGAATTCAAGGATTAAATAGCATTTTTCAGTGTTAGGCAAAGAATGCTCACTTTGCAGTTAGTTCCCCACTCAACTGTGAGATTATTTGAGGCAAGAAAATAGCCAAAGTTGTAGTTTTGAACTGAAATTTTGCAGTCCTTCTTCACTTTTGCTCAGAAAAGTTCTTCAGTTGGGCAACTGATTTCCCAGCATCCATTGTAGCTGTCAGGAGAGGAAATGCAGTTCTCAGATAATTACCACCCCAAAATGTGTTGTAATGCTTTTTAGCTTTAATCTAATGTATTAACCTTCTGCCATGATTAACACCACCACTTGTTCCCCTCTTACTCGTGCTGGGATGCTTGTTCACATCACATCCTCACTGTTCTCCGTGTCTTTGACTTTGAAAGAAGGATTTAGATCTAGGAGCAGAAACCTGCTGGGCATCAGTTAAATAGGATGATTACAGCAAGTCCTGACACTATTGTAATCATTAGCCTATTAATTTGAGAGGGGAAAAAACCACACCATAATATGAAGTTTCCTAGCTCTCTATGCAGTCTGTACTGCCTTCTGAACCACTGTGCCATAGCACACTTATCTTCAAGGTGGAAGTTTGTAAAACCTTGGTATCTTAATCTCTCTCCTAGTCCCGTTGACTTTTTTCCTTTTATTATAAATGATTTAAATTGTAGCATTGTACTCTATGCTGCATAATATATCTAAAAATCAAAACCAAACCAAGAAGCACCCCTGCCACCCCTCTCCAGAATCTATGCCAGTCCTCTTTCTTCCTTTCCTTTTCTTCAATGAGATTTCTCTCCAGAGCATCTCTTCTCTCCCTTCCCCTCCCACCCTCTCTCTCTCTCACCAGGAAACTTCACATCAGTCTGTGTTTGTATGCGAGGAAGATGCAAATAGCTGCAAGACTTAGGCTATCTGTCTTTGGATCCTATAAATCAGTCTTTGCATATGCTTTACTGTCCTATTTATTAGCCTGCAGCTAATACTGAATTACATGACAGAGTACAACTTACAAACTGCTTGTTTCCTCAGCAGGATACAGACACAAATTAAAATGGGTTGCTTATTTCCTTAATTTTCTCTTTTCCTTCCTTCATGTTATGGCAAATGTTTCTTTTGTTACTTCTGCTGCATCTGAGATTTTGAGTGATCCTTGTGACCAGTGCTGAAAATATCATATTGCCTCTTAATCATCAGTGTGGTATTATTCAGTCTTTTGTCTCAGACTGCTCACTAAATAACACTTTCTCAGTATTTTCAATGATTTTGAGGTTGAAACTCTCAATATAAGCACTCCTGTGCTTGCTCTTGCATTGGTTTCTACCATCAGTCTTCTATTTAACTCACTCCTGCCGCAGACCTTTGTTCCACTTGGTGTGTCTTGCCAAATCATTTACTTTTGTTTGTCTTATGTCAAGGATGTGGTATTTTAGGGATGACAAGAAATTTTGGTAAGTTAGTTTTCTTGCAAAATGGTTGGGCCATTCAGAGCATGCGGGAGTCGTGCTCAGCTTATGGAAAGTTGTGTGATTGCTGTAGTCACTAACTCCCATGCTCTCGAAAGCTGAAATCTTGTTTGCGGGCAAGTATTTTGTTTAAACTTTTGTGTATCTAAAAATGAGAAGTCCTAAACGAGTACAATGTTTTTACAGTATTTTTTTTTCAGGTTATAAAATTGGGGATATTCACATGATGCTAATATTAAATTACATATTTATAGCTTTGAGTGTGAATCTTAATTTTGCAAATGGCCTCTGAAAATTGTGTGCTCTATTTATTTTCTGCCAACTAAGAAAGGGCAGGACTACATTAAAAGTGGTATGGATCAGCTGTCACGTGTTGAAGGCAGACAGGGCTTTACTATCTGGAATTGGATTGCACGCTGACAATAATTAAGAAAAATATATTCTATCTTTCCAAGATAGAACCGTTTCACTATATTCATGGTCCTCTCAAAAGCTTTGCCAATTGGATATAATTTAGCA